>NC_055991.1:76433234-77033234 GCF_018446385.1 Zingiber officinale
TGCCAACAAGGGTAAGGAATTCAGGTAAGTCTTCAGTTCCTCGAATGCCCGATTGCACTCCTCGTCCCATTGAAACTTGGTGGCTTTACGGAGAATCTTGAAGAATGGCAGGCTCCGGTCGGCTGTCTTAGAGATAAACCTTGACAACGCCGTTATCCAACCGGTGAGACGTTGTACCTCTCGGAGATTTCTGGGAGGCGGCATATGTCTTGCAATGTTTTTATCTTGCTGGGGTTCGCCTCTATGCCCCGCTCGGTCACAATGTAACCCAGGAAGCGCTCGCCTTTTGCTCCGAACAGGCACTTCTGAGGGTTAAATTTGACGTCATATCTTCTTAATGTTTGGAAGGTCTCCTCCATATCCGCATAGAGATCGGCCGCCCGGAAGGATTTTATAAGTATGTCATTCACATACACTTCCAAGTTGCGTCCGATCTGCTCCCTGAAGACCTTGTTCATCAGACGCTGGTAGGTGGCTCCTGCGTTCTTCAGCCCGAACGACATTACATTGTAGCAGTAGGTGTCGTCCGCCGTGACGAAGCTGACCTTCTCCTGGTCTTCTCGGGCGAGCGGCACTTGATGGTAGCCTTGGTATGCATCCAGCATGCATATCAGCTCGCACCCGGCCGTGGAGTCCACCAGTTGATCGATCCGGGGCAGGGGTAGAAGTCCTTCGGGCATGCCTTGTTCAAGTCCCGGAAGTCGATGCAGACTCTCCACTTGTTACCCGGCTTGGAGACCAGAACCACATTTGTGAGCCAACTCGGGAATTTCACTTCCCTTATGTGGCCGGCCTCCAGAAGATTCTCTACCTCCGCCCGGATGATTACATTTTGCTCAGCACTGAAGTCCCTCTTCCTTTGCTTCACTGGCCGAGCGTCCGCCCGGACGTGAAGCTCGTGCTGCGCTACGCTCGGCGAGACCCCTGGCAGCTCATGGGTCGACCAAGCGAAGACGTCACAGTTTCGCTGTAGGCATTTGATCAACTTTTCCTTCTGCCTCGCCTCCAGGTCGGATGTTATAAAGGTGGTGGCTTCCTGTCGGGAAGAATCAATCTGCACCTCCTCCTTTTCTTCATAAACCAAAGAAGGTGGTTTCTCGGTTATAGTATTTACCTCGACCCGCGGCACTTTCCTAGTGGACTTGGCCTCGGCTCGGACCATCTCCACATAACATCTTTGAGCGGCCAGTTGATCTCCCCGCACTTCCCCTACTTGATCTTCCACCGGGAACTTGATCTTCTGGCAGAAGGTAGAGACGACCGCCCGGAACTCATTGAGAGCCGGTCGTCCCAAGATAACGTTGTACGCCGAAGGAGCATCAACCACGATGAAGGTGGTGGTCCTTGTCCTTCTGAGCGGCTCCTCGCCCAACGATATAGCTAGCCGGACCTGGCCGACCGGCAAGACTTCGTTCCCAATGAACCCGTAGAGGGGGGTCGTCATTGCCAGGAGTTCGGCTCGGTCTATTTGCAGTTGGTCGAAGGCCTTCTTGAATATTATGTTGACCGAGCTGCCTGTGTCAATGAAAATGTGGTGAATAGTATAGTTAGCAATTACCGCTCGAATGATCAGGGCGTCATCGTGTGGGACTTCGACTCCTTCGAGGTCCTTGGGCCCGAAGCTGATCTAGGGTCCGCTCGCCCTCTCCTGGCTACAACCGACTGCATGTATTCTCAGCTGCCTTGCGTGTGCCTTCCTGGCTCTATTGTAGTCTTCTCCGGTCGGACCTCCGGCAATGATGTTGATCTCGCCCCGAGATGCGTTGCCCCTATTCTCCTCCTCCCGAGCGGATGGTCGAGGTCGTTCATGCGACGCCCGATGGCGGGCTCCGTGCTGTTGACGATGCTGCCGCTCGGGGGATCTCCTTTCTATCCTTTGAACGGGGCTCCGTTGTCGATGTCGCCGGTCTGGTGAAGGCGATCGGCGGCGGTAGCTCCTCAGCGCAGGATGAGCGATGGGGGGGAGGCTCCGACAGTCGCGGGTATTGTGAGTAGCTGACTGATGGAGTGAACAAAACATCGGGGTCCATACCTTCCCCTTGGGCTTGGGATGATCAGCCGCGACTTGCTGGACGGCGTGCGACCGAGTATGCTGATGAGGACGGGCAGCTTCGGCTCTCGGTCCTCTGGGGGGTTGGAGGCTGACAGGCTACTTCCGCTCGGCGGAAGCTGGTTGGTCATTCAGGGCTTCCTTTCTTCTCGCCGCTTGGGCTTCCTCCACATTGATGTATTCGTTGGCCTTATGCAGCATGTGGTCGTAGTCCCGAGGCGGCTTCCGGATGAGCGAGTGGAAGAAGTCACCGTCCACGAGCCCTTGCGTGAACGCGTTCATCATCGTTTCCAAGGTGACCGTTGGAATATCCATGGCCACCTGGTTGAAGCGCTGAATGTATGCTCGGAGCGGCTCCCTCGCGCCTTGCTTGATGGAAAACAGGTTGACGCTTGTCTTCTGGTGGCGCCTGCTGCTTGCAAAATGATGGAGGAACGTCGTTTAGAATTCCCTGAAACTTGTGATAGATCCGTCCGGCAGTCTCCGAAACCACCGATGCGCCGATCTCGAAAGCGTGGTGAGAAACACTCGGCATTTCACACCATCTGTGTATTGATGCAAAGTGACAGTGCTGTCGAACTTACCCAGATAGTCGTCTGGGTCGGTTGTTCCATTGTATTCCTCGATCGCAGGGGGCGCATAATGCTTCGGCAGTGGATCACGCAAGATGGCATCTGAAAACTGCCGGTTGGTTCGCTCGGGTGACGCATCCGTTCGGGGCGCTTTTCCTTTTCTGATGTCCCGGACAAGTGCTTCGTCCGATGAAGATCCCTTGTCTTGATTAGCTTGCGCTACCTCCAAGGGCGTCTGGAACAGAGCCCGATGAAAAGGTATCGGGGTGGGCGGCGCCCCCATCTGGGTGCCGGCCGGTCCCTTATTCTGCCCCCATATTGAGAGCTGCTCCTGCCTGTCTTCGGGTGGCGCTCGGCCCCCCGAGGCTGATGTCGCCTGCTGCGCTGCCCGCTCGGCCTGAGCTTTCTGCTGCTGCTCCACGATTTTTGCTGCTCGCGCTTGGACGAGTGCTTCGAGCTCCTCTGGAGAGAGCGTTACCAGAAGTTGACGTCCAGCTTCTTCCATCTTCTAGGCTCGGATTCAGGTGTGTTCCCACAGACGGCGCCAATTTGATCCTGTCCGAGCGCTGAGTCGACAGACGCTGGGGACGTGGCACGCTCCGCTGTCTCCGACTGGTGGTGTAGATCTCCGGCGAACCTGCAAAGAAGCCGAGCCAGGAGGGGTTTCCCGGTGACGGCCCTTCGACGCTCAAGTCAGACAACGAGAGAAGTAGCGTAACTGTGGCTACAGTAGAGATTTGCCCATACCTTTGTTGACGTCTAGGGTTCCTTATATAGGACCCCGGGGAGAAGCGGGGACGCTTCTCTATGCGTGCACATTTCCCCAAACATACCTTAACGAGCCCCCGTCAGAAAAGTACCTCTGGCGTCATTCCGCAATCGTCCGAGCATATCCCGGATGTGACGGTGGAAGCTTCCACCGTATGATCCTGTGTACGGCTCGGCCGCCAACCTTGCTGCCTGTCGGCGGCAGGTGTCTCAAGGATGATGTTATCCCCTGTCTCCTTTGTCTCTTGCGCTTCCTGTCTGTTCCAGGGCCGAGCGGTTATGCCGCTCGACGGGCATATCACTTCTGCCTCAGTCGTATGCTCGGACGAGATTGCTCCTGCCTATCTTTGTTGCCTTGTGCCACGGCCGAACGGACGGCCCGATCGGCCCTGCAACCATTTTACCTGAGCATCGAAAACCCGACCCCTAGTCGGGTTGTCTTTTATTCCATGGGGGATTCCGGTCGGCCATCTCGTTCCGGTCGGTCGAGCAGCCGGTCGACCCTCTTCTTCCAGTCGGTCAGGTCTCAGGGTTAAATCTCTTAACCTTTGACCTCCGCGTGTCATTGACCTTCCGCCGACGAGGGTCCCCCATACTTATCACCAGATCAGAATATATATATATATATATATATATATATATATATATATATATATATATAAAGGAAACTCATTTAAAATGTCTTGGTGATACACTTTTAAAGACAACATCATCAATAATAGCTTCATATTTAATATTTTCTAAAATATTCTTTTCAATACATAAAATTGTTAATCCATTTAGTCTATCTTGAGTCATTGTGGTCCATAAATAATATTTTATTAATTTTAATTTTAAAAAACTTCTTTCAGCAGATGCCACTATCACGAGTATTGTCAATAATATCCTATAAGCAATCATCACATTTGGAAGCATATTCATTGTTTTTAAAAAATCTAATATTTGAACAGAAGATCATTTTTTATTTGTTTCATAAGCTTCACTAGGTAACATTACTTGTAGAACTTGTAGTTCTGAAAACATATATTTTGCATCAATATCAGAAGTGTCACCATTTCTTAAAATATTTTTAGGATACACAAGAACTCATCAATTCATTGTAAGTACCCCGTGATGGTTTTAATATGATCAACCAAGTCAAGTTAGGTCATGTTATTGTCTAATGCCTTATGTCTAAGTGTGCAAGAACTTAGGAACACAAGAGGTCGAGTGGAAGACGCAGCTAGTGAGAAGGACAGCACGGGAGAGAGCCGACGGGATTGGTGCGTCCGAGGTGTAACGACCCGGCCCTTTGGCCTCTTGGGCGGCCCTTGCGGCGGCCCACTGGCGGCCCCTTATGTCGTCGGCCCATTTGGTGACCTCTCATGTCGTCGACCGACGACCCTTGGCCGTGTCGTTACTCACTAGGACTTTCCTCTTCTGGAAGTTGATTTTTGCCTTCCCCAGGATTCGAACTCTAGACCTCCAGGCTTAAGTACTAGAGTTTATAAATCCTGGTAGCCAAGTGAGATGACAAATTATGTTAAGTTAGATTTGTTGTTGTCTAAATACTCTGATCGAGTGTGCAGGCAAAGTCCAGACAGGTCGACGAGCTGACCGGATGTCAGGCACGAAGCCCAGCTAGGTCAACGGGCCGACCGGATAGCTGGCGAAAAGTCCCAGCGGGTCGACGGGCTGACCGGACGCTTGGTACGAAGTCCAGCTAGGTCGACGGGCTGACCGGATAGCTGGCGAGAAGTCCAGACGGGTCGAAGGGCTGACTGGACGTTTGGCAGGTGAGTAAAGGTAAGTCACTGGAAGGAAGTGACTGTGAGGACGCATTCCCGGGAAGGGAACTTAGGCGTCGATCCGACTTAGAACCATTTCGGAATTCTAAGTCGAGATCTTGACTAGCTTCCGGTCTCGGAAAGACGGAATCTAAGTCATACTCTAAACTGTGCTAACACCTTGTTTTGCAAGATATACATTGCCTCGGACTAACCTTGTCTTGCAGGAAAAGGAGCTTCTGGAGAAAGGGGGTCCGAGTGCCCGGAGGCAAGTTTTATCCAAGACGCGACGTCAACATGTGGAGCTCGCTGGTTGGGACTGCTACGTCACACCAGGGCGCCCGGAAGGGATCCAGGCGCCCCGAGCATCCTATAAAAGGAGGGTCAAAGGCGGAGCTCAAAACATAACTCAGAATTGACGATATGCTCTCCTGTGCTCCTGCGACGTTGCGACGCTACTCCGACAAAGCTCTGTTCCTTTCTATTGTTTTATATTTGTCGGTATTTTTCTTCTATCAATTCCTGTACTTTAATCTTGTAATTCTATTTTCGAATTGATAGTGATTGACCATCGAAAGTGTAACGACCCACCCTTCTTACTACTACTACTCTCTAAAGATGACCGTTACTTAACTACTAACTCTACTTAACCGGTATGATTAAATATCACATGGAAACCCTACCGAAAAATTTCGGCAGAGTCTCCCCTGTACCGGTGACCAAATCTATAATACAAACATAGTATACGCAGCCACAGACGGCTGGAACATATTTTCCACAACCACACAGTAATAAAAATCACAATAAAAACAAATAAACTACTCTAGCAATAGCAATGACTACAGCACTCCACAAATAATAAAAGAGACTAGCTAGACATGCGGAAATAAACTCAACTACAATCCCAAATGTAATACAACATTAACAGAGGACTAAAAGAAAGTCTAGACAATTTTGCCAGCTACTTCTGGATCTCTCCACAGTCCAGACATCACACACCTTCATCACCACCACCATCCTGTCGCCTTCCTTTCCTATCTTAGCTTTTCCTTTATCTGCGGTAGGAGGAAAAAAAAAACAAAAGATCTATAAGCGAAAACGCTTAGTAAGTACTAATCTATCTCACAAAAACATCGAAGTGCATAAAAAGAATGCAACAATACTAAAATTGAAATGCTAAAAGCAAAGCTGCATGTACTCATGGTATACAGAAATAAAACTGAATACTAAACATGCTCACTAACTGACAGGAAAGTAATGAAACAACTACTGTAAGCTTAGAATTAAAGAACTAAACTTTTATTGATTCTAAGCATAAAACTTGTTTCATTTTCTTATATCTTTATACCAGAAATTAATCTTTTAATTTCTCTTTCACTTTCTTCTTCTTGTTCTTCTTACTTTTCTTATACTAGAAATTAATCTTTAATTTCTCTTTCACTTTCTTCTTCTTGTTCTTCTTTTCTTCTTTGGGCCCAGGCTTAGTACCATCTTTGTTTTGCGCGCTCTCTAATAGTGACTGGGGTAGCGAGCCTCCAGCCCTATGAGGATAAAGACCTCGGTCTTACCAGGGCCAAGACCTCGGAATTGGTCACCTGGATTTGTTTAACGACAACCTCGGAAGTCGGGTACTAGCCTCTTACTTTAATTTACTTGTTATCTCTTTTTAACTAGACTTTAGTCTTTTTCTTTACTCATGCTTCTTATAATTCTTTATTGGAGCCTATTAGAATCCTATAGATATATCTAACAAGTATAGGATTACAACTAACCAAGCATGCTATATAAAAATAACATAAAGGAAAGCAAATCTGAACTCTCTCTAAGCATATTATCAACAAGGCAAGAGAAAAGCAAAATCTGAACTTCTAACATGCTGTAAATAAAGGAAAAGAAAGCACATCTGAACTTCCTAATCACGCTATAGAATAGGGCAAAAGAAAGTAACTTTGGGCCTTCTAAACATGCTATAAAATAAGGCAAAAAGAAGCAAATCTAATCTTACTAATCATGCTACAAAATAGAGCAAAAGATAACTAATTTGGACTATCTAAACATGCTGTGATAAGAGCAAAAGAAAGCTAATTTGAACCTTCTAAACATGCTGTGATAAGAGCAAAAGAAGCAAATCTAATCTTACTAATCATGCTACAAAATAGAGCAAAAGAGAACTAATTTGGACTATCTAAACATGCTGTGATAAGAGCAAACGAAAGCTAACTTGGACTTTCTAAACATGCTGTAAAATAGAGCAAAAGAAAGCTAACTTGGACTTTCTAAACATGCTGTAAAATAGAGCAAAAGAAAGCTAACTTGGACTTACTAAACATGCTGTAAAATAAACCAAAAGAGAGCTTATTTAGATTTCCTAAACATGCTGTGAAATAGACAACTGAATGCTACTTTAAACTTCCTAAACATGCTATAAATAAAACAAAAGAATACAACTTCAGGCTTCTTTAACGTGCTATAAAATAGGCAACAGAATGCTACTTCAAACTTTCTAAACATGTCATAAATAAAGCAAAAGAATACAACTTCAGGCTTCTTTAACGTGCTATAAAATAGGCAACAGAATGCTACTTCAAACTTTCTAAACATGCCATAAATAAACCAAAAGAATACAACTTCAGGCTTCTTTAATATGCTGTCCAAAACTAATCCCTAAACAACCTTAACTCTATACAATATGATCTTAAAGCAAGGAGATTCAAGCATAAAACACAACTCAAAGAATTCAACAGCAAGCCAAAAGAATGTATCCTTAGATGAACTCACGGCAGATTCAAACACAAGGAGAAACAAGACCTCAAACAAGGGTGGTTCGGTATGCTACAATGGGAGCATCTCCATTACAAAACTCAAAACTCTCATGCAATTAGGTATAACCGTTCGGCTTGACAAACAGAGCAAGGAAGGAAAAACCCTAGCACAAAATTCTACTCGGCACTGTGAAATCCGGAAGCAAGGAAATCAAATCGAAGCTCGGAGCAACTCCTACCGCAGGTGAGTAGTACTTACAGCGCGTTCTTGAATTCAAACCGTTGTGAAAAGGCTTCTAGGGTTCGGAGAACATCGTTTCTCGGCAACCTCTTTGTGTTTCCGAGCTCTCCTCGTCGAGGTGGTCACGCACGAATGAAGACTGGCCGGAAAGAGCCTTTCGCCGGCGCCGGAGACAAAGCCCTAACGCGGTTTTGTTTCGCCAGAGCAGAGACGCCGCGCCGTCGCGTGAGAAGAGGAGATGAATCGAGAATTTTAGGTCACGGGAGAAACTTAAGTCCTCTTCTTATAACTAGGATTTTTATTTATCAACCATAACATATATATTTCTCGCTTCATACTTATTAACAAAACACTTGCAGCTCGGTTGGTTGGCTGCGTTCGGTTAAGTCGGGCTCGGCCGGAGGTCTTGGGTTCGAGCCTCGCCTTCAACTCTTTCTGTCAAAATTTCTTTTATTTTGTAAAAATACTAAACGACCTCCAAAAATTGCGTAAAAATACTCTAAAAATTTCTAAAAATCTCTAGAATATTTTAAAAGCATTTCCAAATATTTTTATGGACATTTGGAACTCGAAATAGGGAAAATTGGGTCGTTACAATCCCCCATACCTTATAAAAAGTTCGTCCTCGAACTTAGAATAGCTCTGGATACTTCTGTCTCATGCTGTCCTCCCGCTCCCAAGTGATTTCCTCGTGCTTCTGGTTCTGCCAGACGACCTTCACTAGTGGTACTTCTTTGTTTCTCAATCTCTTGACTGCTCTGTCCACTATCTGTGTAGGTCTGCTCTCATAACTAAGATCCTCTTGGATCTGCACTGACTGAGGCTGAATCACTTGGCTCGGGTCATGGAGACACTTCCTTAACATGGAGACATGAAATACATTGTGTATTGCTGACATGTCTTGTGGTAAGTCCAGCCTGTAAGCTACTTTCCCAATCCTCTCTATGATCAGGTAAGGTCCTACATAGCGAGGACTTAATTTGCCCTTCTTGCCAAATCTCATCACTCCCTTCATAGGAGCGACCTTGAGGAAAACTGAATCTCTTACTTGGAATTCCAGTGGCCTACGGCGTGTGTCAGCATAACTCTTCTGTCTGCTCTGGGCAGTCTCAATTCTTTGTCTGATCTTCTGGATCGCCTTCAATGGTCTCTGTCTGAATACCCAGCTCTACTTCCATTTCTTTTCTCTCTCCTGCTTCTTGCCAGCATATGGGTGATCTGCATTTCCTGCCATATAGGGCCTCATAAGGTGCCATCTTGATGGTGGCTTGATAGCTATTGTTGTAGGCGAATTCAGCTAAGCACAAATACTTGCACCAACTTCCTTTGAAATCCAGCGCACAAGCTCTAAGCATATCTTCTAAAATCTGATTCACTCACTCTGTCTGTCCATCAGTCTGTGGATGGAAAGCTGTGCTGAACTTGAGTTTGGTGCCTAGTGCATTCTGAACGCACTCCCAAAAGTGTGAGGTGAAGCGCCCATCTCTATCAGAAACAATAGATTTAGGAACTCCATGAAGTCTGACTACTTCTTTAACATATAGCTGGGCCAACTGCTCTATGGAGTGGGACACCTTGATGGCTAGGAAGTGAGCAGACTTGGTCAATCGATCTACTATTACCCATATCGCATCATACCCATTGGTGGTTCTTGGAAGACCTATTATGAAGTCCATGGATATGTCTTCCCATTTCCATTCTGGTATTGGAAGAGGCTGAAGAACTCCTCCTGGTCTCTGGTGTTCTGCTTTGACCCTCTGGCATGTCAAGCAGGTACTGACATATTTGGCAACGTCTCTGTTTCACATCTTGGTACATCTTGGAAAAACTAGGATGCATGAAGTATAATGTGCTGTGAGCTTCTTCTAAGATCTTCTTCCTCAGTTCTTCATCATGGGGCACGCAAATGCGACTCCCCTGATAAAGAATCCCGCTGTCTGTTACTCGAAACTCTGCTTTGTCTTCTTTCTGTATCCCCGGCTTGATCTTCTGGATATCCGGATCTTCACTTTGCTTTCTCTGTATCTCCTCAAGCAATGCAGACTCTAAGGTCAATGCAGAGAGTTGCCCTTCAATAATTTCAAGTCCAAAATCCGACAACTCCTTCTGCAGTGGCAGGGCTAATGATGACAAAGGCATCAGGGATGCACTGGACTTTCTGCTGAGTGCATCTGCCACTTTGTTAGCTTTGCCTGGGTGGTAGAGGATTTCACAGTCATAATCTTTGACCAACTCCAGCCACCTACGCTGTCTCATGTTTAAGTCCTTTTGAGTGAAGAAGTACTTAAGACTCTGATGATCTGTGAAGATTCTACACTGAACTCCACACAAGTAATGTCGCCAGAGTTTAAGTGCAAAAACCACAGCTGCCAGCTCAAGATCATGAGTAGGGTGGTTCTTCTCATAATCTTTGAGTTGTCTGAAAGCATAAACTATGACTTTTCCTTTTCGCATGAGTACAACTCCTAAGCCCATCTTGGAAGCATCACTGTAAATGTCGAAACTCTTGTCGCTCTGTGGAACAGTCAGAATAGGAGCACTGATCAATCTCTTCTTTAGCTCTTGGAAACTCTGCTCACATTTATCTGACCATTCGAATCTCTTGTTCTTTTTGGCGAGGGCTGTTAGTGGAGAGGCTATCTTGGAAAAGTCCTCCACGAACTTCCTATAGTACCCAGCTAAACCAAGGAAGCTTCTGATCTCCCTGGCGTTCTTGGATCTATGCCATTTGTTGACCGCTCCTATTTTGGCTGGATCTACTTGAATACCTTCTTTAGAAATTATGTGGCATAGAAATGTCACCTGATCTAATCAGAACTCGCACTTTGAGAATTTAGCATAAAGCTGCTTTTGCTGAAGGGTCCGTAGTACTATCCTCAAGTGTGTGTCATGCTCCTCTAGGGTCCTTGAATAGACCAGAATGTCGTCGGTGAATACAATAACAAATTTGTCAAGATATTCTCTGAACACTCTGTTCATTAAGTCCATGAAGACCGCAGGTGCATTAGTCACTCAAAAAGGCATGACCACAAACTCGTAGTGTCTATATCTGGTCCTGAACGCCGTTCTGGGTATATCTCTTCCTTTCACCTTCAGCTGATGGTACCCAGAGCGCAGGTCTATCTTTTAGAACACTGTTGCTCCTCTTAACTGATCAAATAAGTCATCGATCCTGGGAAGGGGGTACTTGTTCTTGATTGTCACTTGATTCAAAGCTCTGTAGTCTATGCACATCCGCATTGATCCATCTTTCTTCTTAACAAACAATACAGGAGCTCCCCAAGGTGAGTGACTGGGGCGAATGAAACCTTTGTCAAGTAACCGCTGTAGTTGTTCTTGTAACTCCTTCAGCTCTGCTGGAGACATGCGATATGGAGCTTTTGAAATTGGACCGGTTCCAGGAACCAATTCAATCTCAAATCTACCCATTTATTGGGAGGTAGTCCAGGTAGATCTGCTGGGAATACCCCGGGATATTCACAGACCACCCGAACCCCCTCTTTCTTACCTTCTTTCTGTTCTTCTGCACCTACTTGACTGGGGCTCCGAGCTCCCCACTGTCTTGTCTTCTATCTTGGTTGGCTTGAACTCTATAAACTCCTCATAGTGCTTGTTGGTGATAGAACTCTTCATAGAACTCTAACTAAAAATCTACCCAGCTCATCTGATCGGCTGCTCTCTTGGTCCTTATCTTCTCCCACCACATACGAGCATCTCCAGACAGGCAGAAAGAGGCGCACTTGTCCTTCTCGACTTCTGGCCAGTCAAGAAGCTCCATTGTGCTCTCAAGTGTCTTGAACCAAGCCTGGGCATCCCAGGGCTCAGTCGTGCCTGAGAAGCTTTCTGGTTTCAGCTTCAGCCACTGGATGAGATATGCTTCTTGTCTTCTAGGTGTCGTGGCGACTTCCAGGGCAACTGATGGGACTTCAGTCACCACTGGGGTCTCCACATTAATGGTTGGGGGAGTGGGGAGGAGCTGGCTTCTGATTGGCCATTAGATTGGCAATCACTTGCTGCTGCTCGCTACTTGTCTCTGGAGTTAGGCAACAACTTCAGAGAGATTGGGCTCAGTTGATCTAAGCTCTTCGTTCTCCTGATCTTGGTTCTCAGTACCAGCGGTACGAGGACGTCCTCTTCTTGACATCAAGTCAGGCAGAGGAAAAGAAAACTTAAAATTATCACTATACTTTCTAGGTATATCTTACTTATACATGATTCTTGACTTTCAACACCTATGAGTAGGTACTTCTAAACATTTCTCTATCCTTTCTAAACATACATAAATATGAATAAAGAAAAGGGAAACTAAATCTTCTCTCTTACTTTAGTACTCATAAAAACAAGTACTCTATACTGCAGTTAATAATAAAGAAAGCAGAATAAAGAAAGGATTTAAATACTTTCTTACTTGGAGACGGCGAGGATGATGCTGATGTGTGTGTGATGCTGGAGAATGGAACACTGCTCTGATACCAACTATAACGACCCACCCTTCTTACTACTACTACTCTCTAAAGATGACCGTTACTTAACTACTAACTCTACTTAACCGGTATGATTAAATATCACATGGAAACCCTACCGAAAAATTTCGACAGAATCTCCCCTGTACCGGTGACCAAATCTATAATACAAACATAGTATACGCAGCCACAGACGGCTGGAACATATTTTCCACAACCACACAGTAATAAAAATCACAATAAAAACAAATAAACTACTCTAGCAATAGCAATGACTACAGCACTCCACAAATAATAAAAGAGACTAGCTAGACATGCGGAAATAAACTCAACTACAATCCCAAATGTAATACAACATTAACAGAGGACTAAAAGAAAGTCTAGACAATTTTGCCAGCTACTTCTGGATCTCTCCACAGTCCAGACATCACACACCTTCATCACCACCACCATCCTGTCGCCTTCCTTTCATATCTTAGCTTTTCCTTTATCTGCGGTAGGAGGAAAAAAAAAAAGATCTATAAGCGAAAACGCTTAGTAAGTACTAATCTATCTCACAAAAACATCGAAGTGCATAAAAAGAATGCAACAATACTAAAATTGAAATGCTAAAAGCAAAGCTGCATGTACTCATGGTATACAGAAATAAAACTGAATACTAAACATGCTCACTAACTGACAGGAAAGTAATGAAACAACTACTGTAAGCTTAGAATTAAAGAACTAAACTTTTATTGATTCTAAGCATAAAACTTGTTTCATTTTCTTATATCTTTATACCAGAAATTAATCTTTTAATTTCTCTTTCACTTTCTTCTTCTTGTTCTTCTTACTTTTCTTATACTAGAAATTAATCTTTTAATTTCTCTTTCACTTTCTTCTTCTTGTTCTTCTTTTCTTCTTTGGGCCCAGGCTTAGTACCATCTTTGTTTTGCGCGCTCTCTAATAGTGACTGGGGTAGCGAGCCTCCAGCCCTATGAGGATAAAGACCTCGGTCTTACCAGGGCCAAGACCTCGGAATTGGTCACCTGGATTTGTTTAACGACAACCTCGGAAGTCGGGTACTAGCCTCTTACTTTAATTTACTTGTTATCTCTTTTTAACTAGACTTTAGTCTTTTTCTTTACTCATGCTTCTTATAATTCTTTATTGGAGCCTATTAGAATCCTATAGATATATCTAACAAGTATAGGATTACAACTAACCAAGCATGCTATATAAAAATAACATAAAGGAAAGCAAATCTGAACTCTCTCTAAGCATATTATCAACAAGGCAAGAGAAAAGCAAAATCTGAACTTCTAACATGCTGTAAATAAAGGAAAAGAAAGCACATCTGAACTTCCTAATCACGCTATAGAATAGGGCAAAAGAAAGTAACTTTGGGCCTTCTAAACATGCTATAAAATAAGGCAAAAAGAAGCAAATCTAATCTTACTAATCATGCTACAAAATAGAGCAAAAGATAACTAATTTGGACTATCTAAACATGCTGTGATAAGAGCAAAAGAAAGCTAATTTGAACCTTCTAAACATGCTGTGATAAGAGCAAAAGAAGCAAATCTAATCTTACTAATCATGCTACAAAATAGAGCAAAAGAGAACTAATTTGGACTATCTAAACATGCTGTGATAAGAGCAAACGAAAGCTAACTTGGACTTTCTAAACATGCTGTAAAATAGAGCAAAAGAAAGCTAACTTGGACTTTCTAAACATGCTGTAAAATAGAGCAAAGAAAGCTAACTTGGACTTACTAAACATGCTGTAAAATAAACCAAAAGAGAGCTTATTTAGATTTCCTAAACATGCTGTGAAATAGACAACTGAATGCTACTTTAAACTTCCTAAACATGCTATAAATAAAACAAAAGAATACAACTTCAGGCTTCTTTAACGTGCTATAAAATAGGCAACAGAATGCTACTTCAAACTTTCTAAACATGTCATAAATAAAGCAAAAGAATACAACTTCAGGCTTCTTTAACGTGCTATAAAATAGGCAACAGAATGCTACTTCAAACTTTCTAAACATGCCATAAATAAACCAAAAGAATACAACTTCAGGCTTCTTTAATATGCTGTCCAAAACTAATCCCTAAACAACCTTAACTCTATACAATATGATCTTAAAGCAAGGAGATTCAAGCATAAAACACAACTCAAAGAATTCAACAGCAAGCCAAAAGAATGTATCCTTAGATGAACTCACGGCAGATTCAAACACAAGGAGAAACAAGACCTCAAACAAGGGCTGTTCGGTCTGCTACAATTGGAGCATCTCCATTACAAAACTCAAAACTCTCACGCAATTAGGTATAACCGTTCGGCTTGACAAACAGAGCAAGGAAGGAAAAACCCTAGCACAAAATTCTACTCGGCACTGTGAAATCCGGAAGCAAGGAAATCAAATCGAAGCTCGGAGCAACTCCTACCGCAGGTGAGTAGTACTTACAGCGCGTTCTTGAATTCAAACCGTTGTGAAAAGGCTTCTAGGGTTCGGAGAACATCGTTTCTCGGCAACCTCTTTGTGTTTCCGAGCTCTCCTCGTCGAGGTGGTCACGCACGAATGAAGACTGGCCGGAAAGGGCCTTTCGCCGGCGCCGGAGACAAAGCCCTAACGCGGTTTTGTTTCGCCCGAGCAGAGACGCCGCGCCGTCGCGTGAGAAGAGGAGATGAATCGAGAGTTTTAGGTCACGGGAGAAACTTAAGTCCTCTTCTTATAACTAGGGTTTTTATTTATCAACCATAACATATATATTTCTCGCTTCATACTTATTAACAAAACACTTGCAGCTCGGTTGGTTGGCTGCGTTCGGTTAAGTCGGGCTCGGCCGGAGGTCTTGGGTTCGAGCCTCGCCTTCAACTCTTTCTGTCAAAATTTCTTTTATTTTGTAAAAATATTAAACGACCTCCAAAAATTGCGTAAAAATACTCTAAAAATTTCTAAAAATCTCTAGAATATTTTAAAAGCATTTTCAAATATTTTTATGGACATTTGGAACTCGAAATAGGGAAAATTGGGTCGTTACAATCCCCCATACCTTATAAAAAGTTCGTCCTCGAACTTAGAATAACTCTGGATACTTCTGTCTCGTGCTGTCCTCCCGCTCCCAAGTGATTTCCTCGTGCTTCTGGTTCTGCCAGACGACCTTCACTAGTGGTACTTCTTTGTTTCTCAATCTCTTGACTGCTCTGTCCACTATCTGTGTAGCTCTGCTCTCATAACTAAGATCCTCTTGGATCTGCACTGACTGAGGCTGAATCACTTGGCTCGGGTCATGGAGACACTTCCTTAACATGGAGACATGAAATACATTGTGTATTGCTGACATGTCTTGTGGTAAGTCCAGCCTTTCATTCTTTTCCCTCCAAAAATATTTTTGAAAAATTCATTTTCATTTTTTTCACCGTTGGTTAATATTAATAAAATATCGCATTTACCAAAATTTGAAATAATATTTTTTTTAATATTTTATTATTTTTTTAATTAGTGAAATATTATATTGTTTCTCCAGCACTGCTAATTCAAGACCAAGTCTTGGGATTTTTTTTGTTTGTTTCCTTATGTGCAAGACCAATGTCTCTTCTAGAAGAACGGAGCATCCACGAACCACCTCCATATGAGATGTACGAGAGATATGAATTCAATCTGTGGAGGATGCAGATGGAAACCTTTATTCTTATGAACGACCTCAATGGTGGCATGACACTAAGAAGACCAACACAAAACTCAGAAGTAAACCAAAAGGTAATAAAGTTAGTTTCAGATTTATTACCTAACAAAGTTACTTGCAGGATAGGGAAGGACAAGGATGCCCACGAGTTTTGGACCTACTTGACCAAGCTTCATGAGGAGCCATTGGAGTTAGACGATCAAGTCGAAATCGAATCCAGACTCGAGTCAGATCCAACGAAAAATCCTACTGAATTAGGGGATGCGCTTAAGGTTAATATAGTTTACCAAAATACCTCTATCAGTAGTAGGTTAAATAATCTGCATAATGATTCAGATAAGTATGAAAGTATCCCAAGTATAGTGCATGATAATCTAGATCTATATGATTTAAATTTAATATCACAAAATAATCTAGATTCTGATCAAGTAAATCAAGACTCTGATTAATTTGACATCAACCTTGACTTGGTTAAACAAAACAATGACCAAATCAATTCAAATAATTTAGTTAATTCAGAAAATTTAAAATTAAGTCAACATTTAGACA
Organism: Zingiber officinale; assembly: GCF_018446385.1. Lineage (NCBI taxonomy): Eukaryota > Viridiplantae > Streptophyta > Magnoliopsida > Zingiberales > Zingiberaceae > Zingiber > Zingiber officinale. The sequence continues at coordinate 76,450,081 of NC_055991.1, forward strand.
TAAGTAAGTCAAACATTAAAATCAATTCGAATTTAAAAATTAAAAATGAGAAAATGGATAAAACTAATAAATACCTTAATAAAGTATTTAATAATATAGATAAAATCAGTCTAGAAAATACTATCCAAAACCAAGATAATTTAAAATTAATTTTTAAAGATAAGATTTATCTTATAAATTCCACTAATCATATTAACTTAAAAGGTGAAGAAAATACAAGGATAAAATCAAACATTTTGATAAAATCAAAGCTAAATTTTACAAACTTAAAATTAAATGTTAAAGATAACATATTAAACAAAAGTAATCTAGAAAATTCAAAATTAACAATTAATAAAAGGTTAAAAGATAAACCTTTAAAGAAATATAATTCAAACAACTTAATTAATTCAAATTTAAAAATTAATAAAAACTTAAACTTTAAAAATAAGCTATTAAAGAAAGATAATTCAATTAACTTAATAAAATTAAAATGGAATGAAAATTTAAACTTTAAATACACTCTTTTAAAGAAGGACAATTTGACTCATCTAATTAATTCAAAATTAAAAACTTAAATTTAAATTACAAATTAAATAAAAATATAAAAAGAAAATCAATAATTTAGGGGAGATTCCAAACTAGTTGGCACATTCAAAAATAATCTACCCGACATGGTAACCAAAAGTAATCTACTCGACAGGGTAAGCAAAAGTAACCTACCCGGCAGAGTAATTAGGATTAGAATAAAAAGGGACAAAGTTTAACTTGACGTACAGTACTGGTGAAGTTTTGGATGATAGTAAGTTAGGGAAGTTTAGTCTATGCATATCTAGGAAGATATGGCTTCGACCTGGTGTATTTGGCTAAGTGGAACTAACTGAAGTTATCCCTTACGGATTATAACTAGTTAGACCAAGGTTTTATACTAAGTTCAGTGGATAAGACTATTTGGAAAACCTCGAAGGCATGGTTACTCTAATGATGTCCAAGTGACTCACCATAGCCCAGAAGTTTATCCAAAGAACGTCTGTTTGTTGAACCCAAAGCTAAACAGAAATCTAACACAAAGTTAAACCAAATCCTAAAAATTGAATCTAACTCATCTCACAAAATTATAGAATTCCCTAATTGAAAATTTAGATCGGATGAAATGACTAAAGATCTAAAATTAAAATTAAAATTAAATTCAAATAAAATTGAAATTATAATAGAAATTTAAATTAATTTAAATTAAACTACATTAAAATTAAATATAAATTAAATTAAAATTAAAATTTAAAAAAATAAATGCAATTAAAATTAAAAATAAAAAAACTTAAATTAAATTTAATAAAAATTAAATAAAAAATAAATTTAATTAAAATTCAAATAAAAATTAAATGAAATTAAAATTAAAGAAAAAATAAATTAAATTAAAATTACATTAAAATTAAATTAAATTAAAAATTAAATTAAATTAAAATTAATTTAAAATTAAAATATAAATTAAATTAAATTAAATCAAAAATAAAATTAAAATTAAAATTAAATTAAATTAAATTAAAATTAAAATTAAAATTAAAATTAATTAAAATTAAAATTAAAATTAAAATTAAAATTAAAATTAAAATTAAAATTAAAATTAAAATTAAAATTAAATAAAAAATAAAAATAAAAATAAAAATAAAATTAAAGTTAAAATTAGAATTAAAATTAAAATTAAAATTAAAATAAATTAAAATTAAAATAAATTAAAATTAAAATAAATTAAAATTAAAATAAATTAAAATTAAATAAAAAAAATAAAAACAAAAATAAAAAAAAATTAAATTTAAATTAAATTCAATTAAAATTAAATTAAATTAAAATTAAAATAAAATAAAAATTAAATGAAATAAAATTAAAATTTAAATTAAATTAAATTAAATTAAATTAAAACTAAATTAAATTAAATTAAAATAAAAAAATCTTAAAAAATTATCTTTAAATCTTTAAAACAAATTCTTTAAAAATCCTTTTTAAAATTATTTTTAAAAAATCTTTAAAAAAAATTATTTTCAATCATTTTAAAAATACTTTTAAAAATCATTTTAAAAAATAAAAATCATTTTAAAAATTGTTTAAAAAATCATTTTAAAAATTCTTTTAAAATCTTTTTAAAAATTCTTTAAAAATCATTTTAAAAATTAATTTAAAATCATTTTTTTTAAAAATTCTTAAAAAATCAATTTTTTAAAAAATTCTTTAAAAATCATTTTTTTAAAAATTCTCTAAAAACATTTTTAAAATTCTTTAAAAATCATTTAAAAAATTCCTTTAAAAATCATTTTATAAATTCTTTAAAATACATTTTTAAAAAATTCATTAAAAATCATTTTAAAAATCATTTTAAAAATTCTATTAAAAATCATTTTAAAAATTCTTTTAAAATTCTTTTTAAAAATTCTTTAAAAATCATTTTGAAAATTCTTTTAAAAATCATTTTTTAAATAATTCTTTAAAATCAGTTTAAAAAATATTTAAAAATCATATAAAAATTCTTTTAAAAATCATTTTATAAATTCTTTAAAATTCTTTTTTATAAAATTCATTAAAAATAATTTTAAAAATTCTTTAAAAATCATTTTTAAATTCTTTTAAAAATCATTTTAAAAATTCTTTTAAAAATCATTTTAAAAATTATTTTTGAAAATTCTTTAAAAATCATTTTGAAAATTATTTTTAAAATCATTTTAAAAATCTTTTTTACAATTCTTTTAAAAATTATTTTAAAATCATTTTAAAAATTGAGTTAAAAATCGTTTTAAAAATTCTTTTTAAAGTTATTTAAAAAATCATTTTAAAATTTTTTCAAATTTTTTATTTAGAAATTCTTTAGAAATTATTTTTACAAAATATTTGAAATTTAAAAAAAAAATCTTTAGAAATTCTTTTAAAAATTATTTTAGAAATTATTTTAAAAATCCGTTTAAAAAATCTTTTAAAAATTTATTTGAATATTATTTAAAAATTATGTTAAAAATCCGTTAAAATATTCTTTTAAATGTTATTTAAAAAATCATTTTAAAATTCTTTTTATATTTTTTGAAAATCTTTAAAGATCATTCTGAAACTAAACCCTTAAAGTTAATTAAGACTTTAATTTAATACTTAAATTAGAATTTAAATTTAAAACTTAAATTCAAAACTGAAATTAGAACTTAAAAACTTTAAATATATACGTAATTTATAACTTAAAATTTAAACTTAATTTAAGATTTAAAACTAAACTTAAATCCTTTTATTATTTTTAAAATTACTTTAAATCATCTTACATTTCTTTAAAATTATTTTAAAATCTAGTTTTTAAAATAATAATAATAATAATTTAAATGTTAGATATTTTATAAAATGATTAAATCACTCAAAATTAAAACTTTAAACTTAATTAAGTAATTAATAAGTCTAACCTTATTTGAGAACTAAGTTTGACTTGATTAGGAGATAGATTTAACATAATTAAAAACATTAAATTGACTCTAAATCTTTTTTAATCAACCTTTACTTTACATTAAAATATAATGAAAATTTTAACTATTTTAATTAAAACATATTTAAAGAATGACTTAAATTGAATCTTACTTAACTTTGTTTAATAACTTTAATAAATTTAACTTCAAATTACTACTAACCTTAAACTAAGTTAATCCTACTTAAAAGGAAGTAAATAAAAAAGTTAAATTATAACGAACTCTTTAATTAATCAACTCAATCCATTAATATGAAATTTAAATTATTTTAATTAAATAAGTATTAAATTATTCAATCATGTAAAAGTTAACCAATAAATTATTGATTAACTGTTATTGAATTAATAACAACTTATCTTATTTAACATTAAACTAAATTTTAACTTATTACACCTGAATCTAAAGTCAATTATTTTTAGAATAATTGATTAATCAAACTTAAATGGATAATTATACCAAGGATATAGAAATAATTATATAAATAATATAAGTATTACTAAATCCCCTAAAACACTTAGGCACAAAAATATGTTAAATTTAACATACCCAAACTTTATTGTTAAATTAAGGTGGAGTAATAAATTCAAGGGGAGTAATAAATTCAGGGAAAGATAAATTAAGGGAATATCAAATTCAGGGGGAGGTTCAAATTTTTTAATATATTTACTTAAAAAAATTATGTCAGGTTCAGGAGGAGAATTAATTGTTTTCATACTTATTTTCCCTTTATTTTGAAATTAATTTTTGAAAAATATTCTCTTAAAAATATTTTCAATGTGTTTGAAAAATCTAACTTGTTTTTGCAAATCTGATTTGATAAACCTATATTTGAAAACTAACTCATATAAAACTAAGTTGTTTTTAAGAATTGGATCCAACTTAGTTTTGAAAATTAATTTTGAAAATTAAAGTTTACTTAGTTTTGAAATTTTGATTTTTCAAACATACTTTGAAAATGTAATAAAATTAGACTTCCTTGCACTTCTTTCTAAAACAAAAGTTATCTTTCTATATTTCTAGCTTAAAACTCCCCCAAGTTATCTGGCCTACACTTCTAGACTTCCTTGCATTTTTAATTATAAGTTTATTCTATGTTGATTTTGGATGAATGCCAAAGGGGAAGGGTTATGTGGTTTAAATTAGTTAAACAACAAAATTTAAAACAAAGCTAACTTAACAACCCTATAAATGCTTGTTTTTTTCCTTGCATATTTTCACTAACTTAACCAGGTTATCATTGCATCAAAAAGGAGGAGATTGTTGGTGCAGTTAGTACTAACGGTCTAACTCAAGTTTTGATGAATGACAAAATAGGTTAAGTTAGTTTCATTGTTATCTAACACTCTGACCAAGTGTGCAGGAGAAGCCCAGACAGGTCGACGGGATGACCTGATGTTTGGCACAAAGCCCAGCTAAGTCGACGGGCCGACCAGATAGTTGGCACGAAATCCAAACGGGTCGATGGGCTAACCAGACGTTTGGCGCGAAGTCTAGCTAGGTCGACGGGCTGACCGGATAGCTGGCACGAAGCCCAGACGGGTCGAAGGGCTGACCGAACGTCTGGCAGGTAAGTGAAGGTAAGTCACTAGAGGGGAGTGACTGTGAGGACGTGTTCCCGGGAAGGGAACATTAGATGTCGATCCGACTTAGATCCATTTCGGATATCTAAGTCGAGATCGTGACTAGATTCCGGTCTCGAGGAGACAGAATCTAATTAATATTTTATTTGATGATAAACTGTGCTAACACTCTATTTTGCAGGATATATATTTGCCTCGGACTAACGTTTTCTTACAGGAAGGAAACCGCTGGAAAATAAGCGTCCGGGCGCCCAGAAGGGATCCGAGCGCCCGGAGGTCAATTTTATCCCCAATGTCACTTCGCCACGTGGAGATCCCTGGTTGGCTCGGCTACGTCCTATTCAGGGTGTCTGAAGGGATCCAGGCGCCCCGAACCTCCTATATAAGGAGGGTAAAGGCTAGAGTCATAGAACAACAACGAACGATCTGCTCTCCCGTGCTCTTGCGACGTCTCTCCGACAAAGTGCTGCTATTTTTCCTTTTCTTATTGTCGGTATTAATTTTCTATTAGCATTCTTGTACTTTAATTGTAACAATCATTTCGAATTGCTAGTGAATTGCCAAACGAAAGGACTCAACGAGTGCGGGCCTTGGAGTAGGAATCGACAAAGGCTCCGAACCAAGTAAAACACCTTGTGTTAGCGTTGCTCTCTCTTTTCGCTTTTCTTATTCCGCTGCATGCTTACTCGATATTTTTTAAATCGCTATTCACCCCCCTCCCCTCTAGTGAAACTCTTCGATCCAACAGGAACGGTTCATCTTGAGTTCCAAGAATCTTGATCTGATTCTTGGAAAACAAAGAACCGTATACAACATATCCAAACTTGGATTTAAGGCTAAACGAAAATACAAGTCTTACTTATCACTTGTAAATAGAACTAATAGAAAATAGTCCAAGCATGGGTCCCCAAGTCGAACTTGGTTAATCAAGTTGGATTTGGTCAATATTGGATCCCCAAGGTGTAACGACCCAATTTTCCTTACTTTGAGTTCTAAATATCTTTGAAAATGTCTGAAAATACTTTTAAAATATTCTAGGGATTTTTAGGAATTTTTAGAGTATTTTTATACAATTTTTGGAGTCCGTTGGGTATTTTTACCGAGTGGAGAAAGTTTAAAAAACACAAAGTGCAAGAGCTAGGATTCGAACCCAGCTTCTTGGGCCCAAGCAGTATTCGACGCAACCAACCGAGCTGAGCTCGTTTTGTTAACTAAGTGTGGGAACAAATATATTTAAGTAATAGATGGAACCGAAAATAACCCAGGTTATTTAAGGAGATTAATTTCCTTCCCGAAACCTAAAACCTAATCTCTCCTTTTCTCCTCTCACCACGCGACGCCGTCTTCTCCTCTCGGGCGAAACCGCAGCCAAGTCTAGGGTTTCCTCCTCTCGACGCCGGCGAGGTGTTTTCCGGCCGGTCTCCACCCGTGGGTGACCATTCCGGCAAGGGGAGCTCGGGGAACACAAGGAAACGGGAGAAAACGAAGCTCTACCGAAACCCTAGGGCACTTCTCTTCGGTTGTAAGTCCAAGAACCCGATGTAAGTGCTTCTCACCTGCGGTAGGAGTAGCTCTCGGGTTTTATTTTGTGTTTTGTTGTAAGATGAACAACAGTAGCCTTTTATCATAGTATGTGGTTTCGGATTTTGACCTTGATCTAGCAAATTGGTTTAGGTTTTTGGTTTAAATCTGTTGATGTTTTTAGTGCACGGGCAGAAGTTTTTTTGGGGTTTTCCTTGATTACCACAACATGCTAATTGGATGGATTACCTTACATTTCAAGCATGATTAAGTAGTTAGCTTTTTCCTTCATGTTACAGTATGATTAAGGGTCTGTTAAGATTCAAAATGGGGTAGTTTTTACAACTTGTTGTGGGGAAAATTGTTACTGCCGTGAGCTGATTAAAAGTTGTTCCTTATGACCATGTATTCTTCTTTTAGTGGCTGTGAAATTCTGTTGAATTCGGTTTGAACATATCCTGTTACATTTCAGTGATATAGTTGTTTTTTTTTTAAATTATTGTGGAGTTTTTTGTTTGAATATGTACTGGTTAATATTTTTATATCAGTGCCATATAGTTTAGAATCTCTTGTATGCTGAATAAATGAGAGAAGTACAAGTAAAGCAATACTAAGTCACAATCTGATCCTAAATTTCAGAATTTAGAATCAAAGCACACTAAGTGCTTAAATAAATGCCAAGGCATTTTATTAGAAGAAGTATTTAAAGAAGGATATAAAGAAAAGTATTTTACTTTTAAAGGGCATGTACCGGACACAATGTCCAAGGGATGGGCTCCAAGTTGCCCCTAGACATAAGGTCTAGAAGTGTCTTAATGGTTTTGGGATTAGCTACCTCGATTCTCATTAAGAAAGGCGCGCAAAGTGGTACAATGCCGGGCCCAAGTAAAGTTGAATATTATTTTAAAGTATAAAAGTATTAATTTGGAAACAAACAGAACAAGCTCTTTTATCTCAGTTGCAAATTCTAGCAAGTTAAATGGTTGTTTCCTTTAGAGATGCATGATGTAGTTCTATTTGCTATTTTCATGTTGAGCATGTACTCCCTGTTTTCTTTTATGTTTATGCATTCCTTGTCGGATTTTGTGAGTAGAAAGCACTTACTAAGCTTTCAGCTTATAGATACTACTTTTCCTCCTACTGCAGATATAAATAAAAATAAAGGAAAAGCTAAAGTGTTATAGAGGAAGGCGACAAGGAGACGTTGATTGTGTGTGTGTGGTGGCTGTTATGGAGCTTGGGATCTTGTTGGAAGATTTTGGAAATGTTACTGCTAGTGTTCTTTTGATTTCTGCCATAGTAGAATTACATTGCCATGCTAAGATTTTGTTTAAAATGCTCAGTAGTCTTATGTGAATGCTAATATTCTATATGAGTTTGCTTTGATGGAAACTGTCACATGAATTAACTTCTGCTGTAGTGAGATCATTTAAATTGCAGTGAGTAGTATATATGAACAGCTAGTAATTTCTTATGTTCGGTATTCTTTTTGTTACTGCTGGAAATTTTAATCTGCTGTGAAATGCTAGAAATATTCTTATGCTCAGTACTTCCTTATAAATCTGCTGGAATGTTAAGTTGCTGGAATTATTCGGATGGTTAAGTGCTTGGTTAAATGCTCAGAAGTTTTTATGCATGCTGGAATTTTTATATGAGTTGTTTTATGGAAGAAAATGCATATGAAAATTTGGTTTTGACTGCTCAGTAGCCTTATGTGATTGCTGGTATGTTGTATGAGTTTACTCTATGTAGGAAATTGGCATGGGATGATTCGGTGGATATAAGATTAGTATTTTTATGTGCATATTGGTATCTGATATGAGTTTAGCTTAAATGGAAATCTGCCATTAGCAATATTCTGCTGTAGTATTAACTTTTGCTATCCAGTATTTATTTCTGCTGTAGTGAAGATGATTCAATGTGTGCTGTTCGGTTCTTGTTGAAAGGAATGTGCAGTAGGGTTGATTAATTCCTTTTCATTCCTGTTAAGATATAGAATGAAATGAATGCAAGATAATTAAGGAAGTACAAGAAGTAGAGATACGTAAGTTTCATTTGTCTATATGTTATACTTGCTTGATGCTTCACTTATTTGCATGTTTAAATAAAAAAAAAAAGTAAAAAAAAAAAGAAATTAAAATATCAGAGCAGTTTAAAGTTCTATTAGATATGTGATATGTTTTATACAAATGGAATAAAGCATTTCTAGTGTCAAAAGTAGGTAGTACCAGTTATGTGTAGATAGTAGAATTAGTAGCGGTCACCCTCAGAGTAGTAGTAAGGAGGGTGGTCGTTATAGTTGGTATCAGAGCAGGTCCATTTTCCAGCAACACACACACACATCAGCATCATCCTTGCCGTCTTCAAGTAAGAAAGTATTTAAGTTCTTTCTTTAGTGCTTTCCTATATTATTATTATTTGCAGTATGGATTGATTGTTTATAAGTGATTAAGTAAGATAAGAGTTTTTAGCTATTTCCTTTCTTAATATATAAATGTGTATGTTTAGAAAGGGTAGAGAAATTATTAAATTTTCTTATTTGTTTAACTAGATGTCGAGAAGAGGACGTCCCCGTACTGCTCGTACTGAGGACCAAGTTCAGGAGAAAGAGGGGCCAGACTCAACTGAGCTCAATCTTTCTGAGGTTGTTGCCCAACTTCAGAAACAAGTAGCTGAGCAGCAGCAAGTAATTGCCAATTTGATGGCAAATCAACAACCAGTTCCTCCCACACCTCAAACAGTAACTGTGGAGACTCCAGTGGTAACTGAGGTTCCACCAGCTGCCCAAGGAGTCGTCATAGCACCCCAGAGACAAGAATCCTACCTCATTCAGTGGCTGAAACTGAAACCAGAGAGTTTCTTAGGCACAACTGAGCCCTGGGATGCCCAGGCTTGGTTCAAAACACTGGAGAGCACCATGGAGCTTCTTGACTGGCCAGAAGTCGAGAAAGTTAAGTGTGCCTCCTTCTGCCTGACTGGAGACGCACGCATGTGGTGGGAGAGAGTAAAGAGCAAGAGGGCAATCAATCAGATGAAATGGATTGATTTTGAGACAGAATTCTACGACGAGTTCTTTCGCCAAAAGATCACCAACAAGCACTACGAGGAGTTTATGGAGTTCAGACAGGGGGATCTGACAGTGGAGGAAGCAGTTAAGAGATTCAACAGGCTAGCTCGTCTCTACCCAGAACTAGTAAGTACAGAGAAGGAACGAGTCAGATTAATGCTCAGGATGCTGAAGCCTGTGATATCACTTAATGTGAGTAGTGGGACTCATCAACCCCTGACTGGAGAAGAGTTAGTTAGTAGAGCCTTAGTAGCTGAGCATTACCTGAACAGCATGAAGGCACAACGAGAGCAGCACAAGTCAATCAAGATAGAGACCAAGACTGGGGGAAATCAGAAACCCCAATTGAATAATCAGAACTGGAAAGGCAAGGGTATAAAAAGAAAGCAGTGGGATTCAGGAAGTAACCAGAAGGGAGGACCAGAAACCAAACAGACTAAGCTCCTTCCCTGCCCTAAATGTGGGAGAACACATCCAGGAGCCTGCCTCTTGGGTAAGACTGGATGTTATTCTTGTGGTCAAGAAGGACACATGGCCAAACAGTGTCCTAACAAGTTCAAAGCACCCCAGCCACAGCCAATACAATATGGAGCCAAGCCTCAACTACATTATATGCCTGCAACTCTGGAAGGACCTCAGATCAGTCAAGGAAGGTTGGAAGCTCCACCAGTTCCAGCCTTTGACAATGCCAGAGTATTCTCCCTTACCAAAGAGGAAGCTGCTAGTGCCTCCACGGTCGTAACAGGTCAAGTAGTTATTTTTCAGCATATAGCTACTGCACTATTTGATACTGGGGCGACCCATTCTTTTGTATCCATACCTTTTGCCAAAGAATTACAGGTACCTACAGAAAGCATGAATTCCAAGTTCCTGACAACCCTACCTTCTGGGGAAGTCATGGAATCTAGTCAGTGGCTTCGATCTGTATTAGTCAGAATGTCAAACCGAGAGCTATGTGTTAATCTGGTAGTCCTCGCTATGCAGGATTTCGATATCATTTTGGGTATGGATTTCCTCAGCATGTACAGTGCTTCAGTGGACTGTCGCAGAAGAAAAGTGATCTTTAGTCCAGAAGGTGAACCATCCTTTGAATTTACAGGAGTGCCAAAGAGGAAGACTCAGAAATTTCTCTCTTCCCTCACAGCTCACCAGATGCTAGCTAAAGGGTGTGCTGGTTTTCTTGCATGCATTGTGAGTACCAAGGAAGAAGAAAGACCTAAGCAGGAGGAAGTTCGGGTAGTCTGTGAGTATCCAGAGGTATTCCCAGAAGAGCTACCTGGACTACCTCCCAATAGAGAAGTAGAGTTTGAGATTGAACTGGTTCCTGGTACCGGTCCAATTTCAAAAGCTCCATACCGCATGTCCCCAGCGGAGTTGAAAGAGTTACAAGAACAACTTCAGGAGCTGCTTGACAAAGGCTTCATCCGCCCTAGTCATTCACCATGGGGAGCTCCTGTGTTGTTTGTCAAGAAGAAGGATGGATCTATGCGAATGTGCATAGATTATAGAGCTCTGAATCAAGTGACCATCAAGAACAGGTATCCACTGCCCAGGATCGATGATTTATTTGATCAATTGAAAGGGGCAACAGTGTTCTCTAAGATAGATCTGCGCTCTGGGTACCATCAGTTAAAAGTAAAGGAGAGTGATATACCCAGAACTGCTTTCAGGACCAGATATGGACACTATGAATTCGTGGTTATGCCTTTTGGTGTGACTAATGCACCTGCAGTCTTCATGGACTTGATGAATAGAGTGTTCAGTGAATACCTTGACAAATTTGTCATTGTGTTCATCGACGACATTCTAATCTATTCCAGAACCCCAGAAGAGCATGACACACATTTGAGAATAGTCCTACAGACCCTTCAGCAAAGGCAGCTCTATGCTAAATTCTCAAAGTGCGAGTTCTGGTTGGAGCAGGTGGCATTTCTAGGTCATATTGTTTCAAAAGAAGGCATTCAAGTGGGTTCGGCCAAAATAGAAGCGGTCAGCAACTGGAAAAGACCCAAGAATACCAGGGAGATCAGAAGCTTCCTTGGTTTAGCTAGGTACTACAGGAAATTTGTGGAGGACTTTTCCAGGATAGCCTCTCCACTTACATCCCTCACCAGGAAGGACAAGAAGTTTGAATGGTCAGAGAAATGTGAGCAGAGTTTTCAAGAACTCAAGAAGAGACTGACCAGTGCTCCTATACTGACTGTTCCAGAGAGCGACAAGAGTTTTGACATCTACAGTGATGCTTCCAAGATGGGCTTAGGAGCTGTACTCATGCAGGAAGGAAAAGTTATAGCTTATGCTTCCAGACAACTCAAAGACTATGAGAAGAACTATCTCACTCATGATCTAGAGCTGGCAGTTGTAATCTTTGCACTGAAACTCTGGCGACACTACTTGTATGGAGTCCAGTGCAGAATCTTCACAGACCATCAGAGTCTTAAGTACTTCTTCACTCAGAAGGACTTAAACATGAGACAGCGCAGGTGGTTAGAGTTGGTCAAAGATTATGACTGTGAAATCCTCTACCACCCCGGTAAAGCTAATAAAGTAGCAGATGCACTAAGCAGAAAATCCAGTGCATCCCTAATGTCCTTGACCTCATTAGCCCTGCCACTACAAAAGGAGTTGTCATATTTCGGACTTGAAATTATTTATGGGCAACTTTCTGCATTGACCCTAGAGTCAACCCTGCTTGAGGATATACAGAAAAAGCAAAGCGAAGATCCAGATATTCAAAAGATCAAGCAAGGGATACAAGAAGAAGGAAGTTCAGAATTTCGAGTATCAGACAGTGGAATTCTTTATCAGGGAAATCGCCTTTGTGTTCCCAATGATGAAGAGCTGAGAAAGAAAATTTTAGAAGAAGCCCATAGTACACCATACTCCATGCATCCTGGTTCTACCAAGATGTACCAAGACGTGAAACAGAAGTTCTGGTGGTCTGGATTCAAAAGAGATGTAGCTAAATATGTCAGTACCTGCCTGACATGTCAAAGAATCAAAGCAGAACACCAGAGACCAGGAGGAGTTTTACAACCTCTTCCAATACCAGAGTGGAAGTGGGAAGACATATCCATGGACTTCATAACAGGTCTCCCAAGAACTACGAATGGATATGATGCAATATGGGTAATAGTGGATAGATTGACCAAGTCTGCCCATTTTCTAGCCATCAAAGTGTCTCACTCTATAGAGCAGTTAGCACAGCTGTATGTTAAAGAGGTGATCAGACTTCACGGAGTTCCCAAATCTATTATTTCTGATAGAGATGGGCGCTTCACCTCTCACTTTTGGGAGTGTGTACAGACTGCACTAGGCACCAAACTCAAGTTCAGCACAGCCTTCCATCCTCAGACTGATGGACAGACAGAGCGAGTAAATCAGATCCTAGAAGATATGCTTAGGGCTTGTGCATTAGATTTTAAAGGCAGTTGGTGCAAGTATCTGTGCTTAGCTGAGTTTGCCTACAACAACAGCTACCAAGCCACCATCAGGATGGCACCATATGAAGCATTGTATGGCAGAAAGTGCAGATCACCTATATGCTGGCAAGAAGCTGGAGAAAGAAGAGAAATGGAAGTAGAGCTGGGCATTCAGACTGAGATGATAGAAGAAACCACTCGAGTTATTCAGAGGATTGAGACTGCCCAGAGTAGACAGAAAAGCTATGCTGACACACGCCGAAGGCCACTGGAATTCCAAGTAGGAGATTCAGTCTTTCTCAAGGTTGCTCCTATGAAGGGAGTGATGAGATTTGGCAAGAAGGGCAAATTAAGTCCTCGCTATGTAGGACCGTACCTAATTTCAGAAAGGATTGGTAAAGTAGCTTATAAGCTGGACTTGCCACTGGACATGTCAGCAGTACACAATGTGTTTCATGTCTCCATGTTAAAGAAGTGTCTTCATGACCCTAGCCAAGTGATTGAACCTCAGTCAGTGCAGATCCAAGAGGATCTTAGTTATGAGAGTAGACCTACACAGATAGTGGATAGAGCAGTCAAGAGACTAAGGAACAAAGAAGTGCCACTAGTGAAGGTCGTCTGGCAGAACCAGAAGCACGAGGAAGTCACTTGGGAACGAGAGGACAGTATGAGGCAGAAATATCCAGAACTATTCTAAGTTCGAGGACGAACTTTTTATAAGGTATGGGGAGTTGTAACGACCCAATTTTCCTTACTTTGAGTTCTAAATATCTTTGAAAATGTCTGAAAATACTTTTAAAATATTCTAGGGATTTTTAGAGTATTTTTATACAATTTTTGGAGTCCGTTGGGTATTTTTACCGAGTGGAGAAAGTTTAAAAAACACAAAGTGCAAGAGCTAGGATTCGAACCCAGCTTCTCGGGCCCAAGCAGTATTCGACGCAACCAACCGAGCTGAGCTCGTTTTGTTAACTAAGTGTGGGAACAAATATATTTAAGTAATAGATGGAACCGAAAATAACCCAGGTTATTTAAGGAGATTAATTTCCTTCCCGAAACCTAAAACCTAATCTCTCCTTTTCTCCTCTCACCACGCGACGCCGTCTTCTCCTCTCGGGCGAAACCGCAGCCAAGTCTAGGGTTTCCTCCTCTCGACGCTGGCGAGGTGTTTTCCGGCCGGTCTCCACCCGTGGGTGACCATTCCGGCAAGGGGAGCTCGGGGAACACAAGGAAACGGGAGAAAACGAAGCTCTACCGAAACCCTAGGCCACTTCTCTTCGGTTGTAAGTCCAAGAACCCGATGTAAGTGCTTCTCACCTGCGGTAGGAGTAGCTCTCGGGTTTTATTTTGTGTTTTGTTGTAAGATGAACAACAGTAGCCTTTTATCATAGTATGTGGTTTCGGATTTTGACCTTGATCTAGCAAATTGGTTTAGGTTTTTGGTTTAAATCTGTTGATGTTTTTAGTGCACGGGCAGAAGTTTTTTTGGGGTTTTCCTTGATTACCACAGCATGCTGATTGGATGGATTACCTTACATTTCAAGCATGATTAAGTAGTTAGATTTTTCCTTCAAGTTATAGTATGATTAAGGGTCTGTTAAGATTCAAAATGAGGTAGTTTTTACAACTTGTTGTGGGGAAAATTGTTACTGCCGTGAGCTGATTAAAAGTTGTTCCTTATGACCATGTATTCTTCTTTTAGTGGCTGTGGAATTCTGTTGAATTCGGTTTGAACATATCCTGTTACATTTCAGTGATATAGTTGTTTTTTTTAAAATTATTGTGGAGTTTTTTGTTTGAATATGTACTGGTTAATATTTTTATATCAGTGCCATATAGTTTAGAATCTCTTGTATGCTGAATAAATGAGAGAAGTACAAGTAAAGCAATACTAAGTCACAATCTGATCCTAAATTTCAGAATTTAGAATCAAAGCACACTAAGTGCTTAAATAAATGCCAAGGCATTTTATTAGAAGAAGTATTTAAAGAAGGATATAAAGAAAAGTATTTTACTTTTAAAGGGCATGTACCGGACACAATGTCCAAGGGATGGGCTCCAAGTTGCCCCTAGACATAAGGTCTAGAAGTGTCTTAATGGTTTTGGGATTAGCTACCTCGATTCTCATTAAGAAAGGCGCGCAAAGTGGTACAATGCCGGGCCCAAGTAAAGTTGAATATTATTTTAAAGTATAAAAGTATTAATTTGGAAACAAACAGAACAAGCTCTTTTATCTCAGTTGCAAATTCTAGCAAGTTAAATGGTTGTTTCCTTTAGAGATGCATGATGTAGTTCTATTTGCTATTTTCATGTTGAGCATGTACTCCCTGTTTTCTTTTATGTTTATGCATTCCTTGTCGGATTTTGTGAGTAGAAAGCACTTACTAAGCTTTCAGCTTATAGATACTACTTTTCCTCCTACTGCAGATATAGATAAAAATAAAGGAAAAGCTAAAGTGTTATAGAGGAAGGCGACAAGGAGACGTTGATTGTGTGTGTGTGGTGGCTGTTATGGAGCTTGGGATCTTGTTGGAAGATTTTGGAAATGTTACTGCTAGTGTTCTTTTGATTTCTGCCATAGTAGAATTACATTGCCATGCTAAGATTTTGTTTAAAATGCTCAGTAGTCTTATGTGAATGCTAATATTCTATATGAGTTTGCTTTGATGGAAACTGTCACATGAATTAACTTCTGCTGTAGTGAGATCATTTAAATTGCAGTGAGTAGTATATATGAACAGCTAGTAATTTCTTATGTTCGGTATTCTTTTTGTTACTGCTGGAAATTTTAATCCGCTGTGAAATGCTAGAAATATTCTTATGCTCAGTACTTCCTTATAAATCTGTTGGAATGTTAAGTTGCTGGAATTATTCGGATGGTTAAGTGCTTGGTTAAATGCTCAGAAGTTTTTATGCATGCTGGAATTTTTATATGAGTTGTTTTATGGAAGAAAATACATATGAAAATTCGGTTTTGACTGCTCAGTAGCCTTATGTGATTGCTGGTATGTTGTATGAGTTTGCTCTATGTAGGAAATTGGCATGGGATGATTCGGTGGATATAAGATTAGTATTTTTATGTGCATATTGGTATCTGATATGAGTTTAGCTTAAATGGAAATCTGCCATTAGCAATATTCTGCTGTAGTATTAACTTTTGCTATCCAGTATTTATTTCTGCTGTAGTGAAGATGATTCAATGTGTGCTGTTCGGTTCTTGTTGAAAGGAATGAGCAGTAGGGTTGATTAATTCCTTTTCATTCCTGTTAAGATATAGAATGAAATGAATGCAAGATAATTAAGGAAGTACAAGAAGTAGAGATACGTAAGTTTCATTTGTCTATATGTTATACTTGCTTGATGCTTCACTTATTTGCATGTTTAAATAAAAAAAAAGTAAAAAAAAAAAAGAAATTAAAATATCAGAGCAGTTTAAAGTTCTATTAGATATGTGATATGTTTTATACAAATGGATTAAAGCATTTCTAGTGTTAAAAGTAGGTAGTACCAGTTATGTGTAGATAGTAGAATTAGTAGCGGTCACCCTCAGAGTAGTAGTAAGGAGGGTGGTCGTTACACAAGGATCAAATCAATTACCTTGATAGACTCTATCGAGGTTATGATCCAAGGGGATCCGATAGAAAGACCATCTTTATCAACAAATAAATTTGTTTGATGCTTGTTTTTACTGCCTTTATTATACATGCTTAGACTAGGCTAGATAAGGACTTAGGTGTAATTTACACTTGACTAGTTAAACCTAGGGGTTTCAAAAAAGGAAATTAAATATCCAATTTCTTTGAAAGGCTTTGTCTAGAAGTGGTGGATGATCTCATTCCCAAGAAAGTCTAGTGCCTCGCCACAGCTTGAAAGTCAATCTTTGAAATAAATATTTAATTCACTACAAGAAAACATGGCTTCAGAAACGGATTTTTGAAACAGAATTAAAATTTGTTTTAGATTTAAGTAAATTAGAGACTGATTTGCTACAAAATTACTAATTCATTTCACTTTAATAAAATATAATATTTGAAAAGAAATTAGAGACGGACTTTAAAATGAATTTGAAACGAAACTCTAAATAAATATTTATAAACAAAAATAAATATAGATTATAAACAGAATTTGAAACCATATAATTTTGATTAAAATTTTTGTTTAAAATTTAATGAAAATTGTAAGACAGAAATAAAATCTGTTTAAGATTTATATAAATCATAAATGGATTTGATACAAAATTATTAATTTGTTTCACTATAATAAAAAGATGAATTAATAGATAAAAAAATAAAAGTTTTATCAAGATTTCTATTAAAATAAATTGTTTAATCTAAATTAATTAATTAATTCATCCAACACAATTTAATTAGTCAATAAAAAATGATGATATTTTGTTCCCTTAGGTTTTTAATTAAACCTAGATTTTGTTTTTTTTTACCGTTCCTTTCCCTTTCCATGCTCCTGCCTCCCTATTCCCCGCCGTCTGCTGCCTTCCCTATTCCTTGGCATGAACCCTCCGCCGCCTGCCTCCTCACCACCACCTAGATCAATCCGATTAGACGAGGAAGCAATTTCCATCCTCTCCTGCCTCCTTCCGACTTCGGAGCCCTCTTCCCGCAGAATCCTAGTCGCTTGTACCCACGCCCCACCCCACCCTAATCCTTATCCTTGCTTCAAGTCCACCCCTTACCACCATCGACCTCTTCCCCATCTTCCTCCCCACATCAACCGAGCTACTGGTACAAGCTCATCTCCAATCGAGACCTCTTCTCTTGGTCGTTTGAATTCAAGGTTTTGGGAGAGCTCTCGCACCCCAAAGTCCCTTTTTTTTTGCTATTGTTTAGATTTTTGGGTTGTTGAATGGCAAATGAGGATGAAACAGAGAGTTGCGACAGTTGGGATGTGGTGGATTTGGCTTGCATACATACTCGACAGAAACTGCAACAACTGTGTATAACTAGTTCCTTAGCTACCACCATTTTTACTCCGATGCATGCGCCACCTTCACATTGCGTTGTTGCCGTTCCACGAAGTCACCACCTACACCACAGGTGCTTGTGCTATTGCAGCCTATAGTCACATAAGTTTAGTATATGGAAGATTCCTATGAGTGATTCTTCTATAGAACTTCCTAAAGGTAAAACTGCACTAAATTTTTCAGTCTCCATTTTATCTCACTGCATTAGGAAGCATGCTAGATGGAAATTGTATAAATTTTTTTGGTTATCATTTTTTTTTGCTTGTCAGAGATTGGGGCAATGACTTTTTTTTGTTAAGTAAAAATTTCGTTAGACATAAAGTTGATATTTGTTCTTGTTCTTGATCGTGCTAATGGATTACCTATATCTAAGGATTTTGAGCATGTTATCCATTTAGAATTGCTAAAGTCAAATTCTATAACTATGCACCAAACTATTCATCCTTTTATTGACATATTTTCAATTAGAAAAAATTTCACAAAATTATTGTTCGAAGGATATGGATGCATTATGATACTGTAGGTCTGAAATAATTTTAGTATAGTTTTTTAAGGCTTGGAATAATTGTAGTATGATCATTAAATATATTTTTTTAAGGGTATGGTGCAATATATAAGTTCTAATTTAATAGTCATTCTCAAATCTTAATTTATTTCATATTTTTATTTTATAGGGCATCCACATTATTGCATAGAGGAGGTCAAGTGGATGAGGATACTTATGCAGGAGCAATATGTAAGTCATAAATTATTTTATTCTATTTTACATTTTGAAATGATATGTTTTTTTTATCAAATGCACTAAATACTATGATTATTTAAGTAGCTACTTTTGATTCTAAAAAATTGATTATTTATGTTTTCTTTCTGCTTTTAGTTGTGACTATTCGATGTTCAAATTTCAATTCAGAAGTCTCTTTTGTATTTAATGTTTTTGCTTATGGGGTTTTTCAGGTTTTACTTGAAATGCAGGTAGCTTCTTTGAACTGGTGTTGCTGATAAGATTGAGTAGTTCCTTGAGGTGATTAATAAGGTATTTGATAACATTTAGAATCATCTTTTAATCATTTATTTAGTACTATTTGCCTATATCTGTTATAGTTTAGTTTACTATTGTCACAAAATTATTTCTTAGTAGTGTTTAGAGTTCATCTGGTATTGTGTTTGTGGATTTTTTTTTTTGTTTGTGTTTTAAATTAATCAATATGCGATAAAAAAACTAGCAAGCCTCTTGTATTGTCTTGTATTCTATTTTGTTATTCACACTAACCTAATGTTCATAGTTTTGTGATCTTTATTATTAGAGCCAAAATAGTCTTCATGAATAGATTTATTGATTCTTAGCATTGACACCTAACTATGAACTAATCAGTCGATTAACAATGATGTTAATTATAGCTTTTGTATGATCTCAATTTATTTGTATTGAAAATTTGGGATTGTAAGACTTACTGATTTTATATTTTGATTTGCTAGATTATCTCAACAAACTTGGTTGGTTTGTTACTTTATACAAGAGAAACAATTCATCTCATGGAGTTCGAAGACATGCTACTAGCAAGAGGATGGAGGAAGAAATTATTGAATGAATAAATTTGGAGCTCATTATCACAAAAAGTAGGAGAGGGAGGAAAAGCTTATCGAGGAAGGTAGACAAAGAGAAGAAAATTTCAAAAAGATGGTTCGTAAAATGATTCAAAATGTAGAATATATAAATCAATTTTATCTAGGAGGTTCTGGTCCCATGGGCATCATGATTGACAATGTAAAAATTAAATTACTTATGGTGAGATTTAAAAATCTATACAGTTACTTATTGTTTGAGTATTAATTAAATTTGCTTGGATGATGTAAATTTTTTATTTATCAATGTTAATTGTATGATGCTTTTAGATTTAGAAATTAGTTTTTTAATATTTTTAGTTAGCAATAAATTTAAAAAATAAAATTACATATGGATTTATATAATTAAATTTATAAATTGATTAAAATTATTTTGACATGTTATTTAAGATGGATCTAAAACAAAATTTAGAGACGAAATTTATATTTTAAACTAATTTCATTGGTTAATTTAAAACAGATTTATAAACAATTTTCTAATCGATTTCTAAATTAGAGACGGAATAATTTCGTCTCCTGAATTAGCAACGGGGCTTTCAATAACGGATTTTAGAGACAGAATATTCTGTCTCAAACTTTCTTTAGAAACAGAAAAATGATTTTTAGAGACGAATTTTTTCATCTCTGAAGCCCTGTTTTCTTTGACTGATTATAAAATTTGATTGTAACTCAAATGTAAATCAATCCTTAGATGATAATCTAAATCAAAGATAAAATTAATCATCTGACAAAACCTATAAGGTTCCCTGATTGATAATTTAGAAAAAGGTGAGATGAATTTAAGTAAAAATTTAGAATAAAATTAATTAAATTATTCAATTAATAATCTTAAGTAAATTATCCAATTAATTAAATTATTCAATTAATAATCTTAATTAAATTATTGAATTAATAATCTTAATTAAATTATTCAATTAATAATCTTAATTAAATTATCTAATTAATTAAATTACTCAATTAATAATCTTAATTAATCAATTAATAATCTCAATCTTAATAAATTAATCAATTAATAATTAATATATCCTAATTAATTTTTATTAATAAATTTTATTCAATCTAACCCATTCATAACTTAAATTAATTTAATTAAACAAAAAATCATCTCACAGTCATTCATAGAAATAGCATGCTTGACAATCGAGACTGGGTGAGAGGAAATATTAAGGAGCTAATTTCAATCAAACTATCTTTTGATTTATCAATTTGAACCAAATCAAATACTTTATGTGTAAGAACATAAAGATTTAGATCAATAGATGTTAGATAATGGATACTCCGGACACATGACTAGAGACAAATTAAAATTCACTAAGCTACAACTCAAGAACTTAGGGTCAGTTGCGTTCGACAATGATAGAAAACTTAAGGTAATCGGAATAGGTAATATTGAACTTAGTTCCAATTTTATTATTCGAAAAGTACTATTGGTTGATAAATTGAATTTTAACTTACTTAGCATTAGTCAGTTAAAGGAATGTTAAAAAAAATTTAGTTTTTCAAAATCTAAGTGTTTAATTAAAAATGTTAAAAAAACCTGAAATTACACTTAAAGGAATTAAGAAACAAAATATCTACATAATTGACCTGTCAACCTCCTCACTAAAGTGTCTCCTGATACAACAAGAGGAAACTAAGTTGTGGCACAGAAGACTGAGCCACACTTATACCAGACTCATTTCAAAAATGACTCAAAATGGCTTAATTAGAGGTTTACCCAAATTAAGAATTATAGAAAATATAATTTGTAATGTTTGCCAACAGGATAAACAAACCAAGTCAACCCGCAAGTTAACCAATTTAAATAGAACTAACTCAATACTTGAGCTCCTACACTTAGACCTGTTTGATTCACATGGAGCCAAGTCACTAAGCAAAAAACCAATATTGCTTAGTTATAATTGATGATTACTCAAGATTTACTTAGGTAAAATTTCTAAAAACTAAAAATGAAACTTACGAAATCTTTAAAACTTTTTGCAAGTTGATAGAAAATGAAAAAGATATTAAAATTAAAAGAATAAGAAGTGATCATGGAGGGGAATTTGAAAACCATAAATTTAGTGAATTTTGTAAAATTAATGGATACAAACATGAGTACTCATACCCTAGAACCTCCTAATAAAATGACCTAGTAGAACGAAAAAATAGAACCCTACAAGAAGCCGCTAGAACCATGCTAAATAAATATAACCTAAACAATCAATTCTGGGGTGAGGCAATAAATACAGTTTGTTACATTCAAAATAGAATTTTAATCAATAACTTTCATAATAAAACTCTATATGAAATATATTATAACAGAATCCCCAACTTAACTTACTTAAAAGTGTTTGGATGTAAAGTCCACATTCTAAACACTAAAGACTACTTAGGAAAATTTAGGGGGCGTTTGGTATGAGCATGAGAATGGAAATCAGAATGAGAATCATTGTATTATGGAATGGGAATGGGTATGAGCATGGATATCACTCTTAAAAGTAATGTTTGGTTAGTTGCATACTTTCTATTGGAATAAATCAATATTTCCTTTTTTACCCTTAAAGGAAAATAAGAGAAAAAAATTAGATGTAAAAGAAAGATGAATGTGAGAGAAAAATATGATGAAAGAGAAT
Organism: Zingiber officinale; assembly: GCF_018446385.1. Lineage (NCBI taxonomy): Eukaryota > Viridiplantae > Streptophyta > Magnoliopsida > Zingiberales > Zingiberaceae > Zingiber > Zingiber officinale. The sequence goes on from NC_055991.1 coordinate 76,472,357, forward strand.
GATGAGAGAGAAAGTATGATGAAAGAGAAAGTGTGATGAAAAAGAATGAAGAGAGAGAAAGTATGATGAGAGAGAACGTGTGATGAAAAAGAATGAAGAGAGAGAAAATATGATGAGAGAAAATGAGAAAAGAAAGTGATCCTGTCCGAAAGCTGAATCAAAGGACGCTGGGCACGTGGTGCTCTCCAAGCTGCTGACGTAGATCTCCGGTTGATCGCAAGGTGCTCCGGCGAACCTGCACAGAAGTCAAGCCGGGAAGGGGTTCCCGGCGACGACCCTCCGACGCTCAAGTTAGGCAGGCGAAAAGCAAGAAGGTGGCTTTCAAGATCAGAGATTTTTTTTTATCATACCTCCGGTGAAGTCTAAGGGCTCTTATATAGAGCTATGAGAGCTTAGTGCACACAAATCGAGGTATACATGTGTCCTATACCATGCCGCAGCATGGGCTTGTCAGAAGAGCATGTCTGACGCCATACTACTACAGTCTGAGCGTCTCCGTGATGGGACAGCAGAACCCTTTGTCGTACGATACTGAGTATGGCCTGGTCCTCAAACGTGCCTGTTGTCAGCAACAGGGGTTACTAAGATGACGTACCCGCTGTCCCATACTTTTTGCCTTCCGCTTCCCGGATCGGTCATCAAACCGCTCGGCCAAACTATTCGCCTTTGGTCCGGCGTTGACGGTTGTCCGTCCGGGATGGTTTAGAGTCGTCGCCCGCTCGGCTCTCATAGCCTGACACCCTGGCCGAGCGGGAAGCCGCTCGGCCTTTACTCCTGATTTGCAATGCGGCCGAGCGGACTATCCGCTCGGCCATATGCTCTTTTTCCCTTCATTGGAAATTTGGGCTCACGGCCAGATGGTTGTTCTCTCGGATGAAGATCATTGCCTAGTACTCGGCCTGTCCCACCCGTTCATCGAGCCCATGGGGTTGACCTCCCTTTGACTGTTGACCTCCACGTATCGTTGACCTTGCCCTCATGAGGGCCCCCCGGCCTTATCACCGGATCAGAAAGTGTAATAGAAGAGAGCATGATGAGAGAAGATGTGAGATAAAATATGATGTGAGAGAAATTATGATGGGAGAGGATGAAGAGAGAGAAAATATAATGAGGAAAAATGAGGAGAGAGAGTCTGTGATGAGAGAGATTGAGGAGAGAGAAAGTGTGATGAAAAAAAAAGAGAACAGTGAGTGTAATGGGAGATATTGAGAAGAGAGAAAGTATGATGAGAGAGAAAGTGTATTGAGGAAAAAAAAGGAGGGAGTTTGACAAGAGAGATTGAGGAGAGAGAAAGTGTGATGAGAAAAAAAAAGAGAAAAGAGAGTGTGATGGGAGAGATTGAGGAGAGAGAAAGTATGATGAGAGAGAAAGTCTGATTAAAAAAAAGGAAGAGAGTGTGATGGAAGAGATTGAGGAGAGAGAAAGTATGATGAGAGAGAAAGTGTAATGAGAAAAAAGAGGAAAGAGAGTGTGATAGGAGAGAGAAAGTGTGTGATAAAATGATGAGAGAGAAAATATGATGAGAGAGAACAAGGAGAGAGAAGTGATATGAAAGAAAAAATAAATAAATAAATTTTGATATTTGATATTAAGGGAGAAAAATTTTAGTTTTAGGTCAAGAGTATTTTTGGAATAAGGGAATATTTTGATTGATGGAAATAGGGTAATGACTCATTGAAGGGGAGGTACATGGGAATGAGTTATTACACAATTTCAAGGATTCATTCCCTTATTTGTATTCCTATTCCTATAATTCAAACATTAACAATGGTAATCAATGATTCCCATTCACATTCCCATTCCCATTCCCCACTCCTATTCCCCTAAACCAAATGCCCCCTTATATCAAAATTAATCCTAGGAATCTTTTTAGGGTACTCCACAACTAGTAGGGCTTACGGAGTATATAACAAAAATACCCTAAAAGTTGAAGAAACAACCAATATGATTTTTGATGAAGAAAATAACTTAACCAATTTAACAAATAAAAATGTCAATACAGAAAAGGTTAATTCAAGAAACATAGACGATAATGAAAATTTTAAAATTAAATCTAGCGAATCATAAGAACCAATTATTGACCCTAATATAAGACCATCAAGAATAAGTACCAATCACCCATCTGACCAAATTTTGGGTGACCCAACCCTATGAGTTCGAACTAGATCATCCTATAGAAATCTAAGTCAGATAGCCCTTATTTCCAAAATTGAACTCAAGATTATAGAAGAAGTTGTTGGTGCAACCTTAGGTCAAGGTTGACCTGGTTGACCCGACTCGAGTTGACGTGACTCGAGTTGTATTTTGATGTTTGACTTGGGAAGATTGTCGGTGCAACCTTAGGTCAAGGTTGACCTAGTTGTGTTGCATGTTGATGTTTGACACTCGTGAGAGAGTTCTATTCTTGATGTGGGACAAGAATAGATGTTTGGGAGATTATTGGTGCAACCGTAGGTCAAGGTTGACCTGGTTGACCTGATTCGGGAAAAGTCCAAGTATGGAGACTTGGCACGGAAAAGTCCAAGCAGGGAGCTTGGCACTGGAAAAGTCCAAGTATGGGGACTTGGCACGGAAAAGTCCAAGCAGGGAGCTTGGCACGCGAAAAGTCCAAGTATGGAGACTTGGCACGGGGAAAGTCCAAACAGGGAGTTTGGCACGGGGAAAAGTCCTGGTGAGTGAAGCCAGGCAGTCGGGAAATCCTGGTGAGTGAATCCAGGTGAAAATCCTAGTGAGTGAAGCTAGGTGAAGGTGAAAGTCCCGGTGAGTGAAGCCAGGCATTCGGAAAATCGTGAGTGAAGCCGTGAAAATCCTAGTGAGTGAAGCTAGGTGAATGGGAAGTCCTAACTGGATGTTAGGCAAGGTGGAAACTGGTGAGTGAAGCCGTGAAAATCCTAGTGAGTGAAGCTAGGTGAATGAGAAAGTCCTAACTGGATGTTAGGCAGTGGAAAGTCCCGTGAGTGAAGCCAGCAAAGGTGGAAAGTCCCGTGAGTGAAGCCGGAGTGGGAAAGTCCTAACGGGATGTTAGGCAATGTGGAAATCCTGGTGAGGGAAGGTGAAAGTCCCGTGAGTGAAGCCGTGCAAGGAAAATCCGATGGATCGGGGATGATAGGACTTCTGGTGTTGGAAAGTCCAAGTAGGTCAAAGGGATTGACCGGACACTTGGCAGGGAGTTCTAGCAGGTCAAGGGAGTGACCAGATGTTAGGGATGAAGTACCAATAGGTCAAGGTTGACCGGATATTGGTTTGGAAGTCTTGGGACTTGGTTTGGGCCAAACCCAAGCTCTGGATCGGTCACCAAACCGATCCAGTGATACTTGTTTGCTCTGATCGGTCTGGTGACCGATCAGATACCGAACAGAAGCTCTCTGTTCGGTTACTGAGCAGACCGATCAGGCCAAGTCCTGATCGGTCCACAGACCGATCAGGCCATGTCCTGATCGGTCTGTGGACCGATCAGAGACGAGCATCGCGAGAAGGAAAGGAAGGGGATCGGTCTGTGGACCGATCCAGCTGTGGCCTGATCGGTCCACAGACCGATCAGAGTACGCACAGAATGTCTTTGTGCACTGACTGATCGGTCTGGGGACCGATCAGCGCAGGGCCTGATCGGTCCACAGACCGATCAGGGTTCTAGCCGTTGCAACGCAACGGCTAGTTTCTTCGCTGTTTCTTCTTCGCAGGTATAAAGGAGACGAGGGCATCTTCTGTGCGTCTTCTTCTTCCTCTTCTCTTCTGCTACAGAGCTGCTGTTCTGGTGCTTGAGCTTTGTTGAGCTCTTCTTCGCAAGCTTCGCGTGAGCTTCTTCCTTCGGCTGGGACTCCGACTGAGCTGCTGCTGTGGTTGGCGTCTGAGAAGCTGTTGCTTCTTCAACAGTCGACAAGAAGGCAAGGGTTGTTTACATTTGCTGTGTATTTACTTCTTGTTTCTCTTGTATTTGTACTCCTTATCTTGCTGTTGCAAGAAGTAGTTGTGGCGAGGTTTCTCCACCCATAAGGAGCTCATATTTAGCCGGTTCTCCGGGGACTCATCCACCGACGGATTGACCGGACTCGTCCACCTTACGGACACGCCGAGGAGTAGGAGCCCTAATCTCCGAACCTCGTTACATCCATCGAGTTTGAGGTTTGATTTCTTTCTTTGTCGCTTCTATTGTTTTATTTCCGCTGCGCTAACTCGACATTGTAGAAAGAATCGAACGAATTGGGGTCGGCTATTCACACCCCCCTCTCTAGCCGTACGAAAGGATCCTAACAAGTGGTATCAGAGCGAAGGTTCGCTCTTCATCGGATCAACACCCGTGGGAGCAAAGCTAGAGAATGGATCTCTATGGAGAAGATGTCACGATTCAACCCTTCTACGAGTCTCACGACAACTTCACATATTGGAAGGTAAGGATGATGTACTTTCTTAGGACTAATATGTTAAATTGGTTTTGTGTACAAGAAGGTTTTTCCCCTCCGATGGACGAGGAAGGAAAACCTATCAAGAAGAAGGAGTGGACGAAGGAGCAAATCCACAAATCAACCATCAATGATGAGGTAACGAAAATCATTGAATTTTCTTTACCTAATGATGTTTTGTGTAGGGTAGAAGGATACAATAGTGCCAAGGAGTTGTGGAACAACTTGGCCAAACTTCATGAGAAGAACTCCACTTCAAGTCATGAAGAGGAGACAAGTGAGTCATCAAGTAGCTCACTTCATGGAGATAGAGAATTGGGAGTTGAGGGCTACTCAACATCCAAGGAAGAAGAGGAGGAGAGCTCTTCTTCAAGATCGGAGCAAGAAGAAGCATCTACCTCCGGAAGGGATGAGGAAAAGAGCCTTCATCCATCCTCAACCCTAGGTAACTCAAGCATCGTAATTTCAAATAAGTTACATATAATATGCTTTGAGTGTAGGGAGTTTGGGCACTACAAGAGTAAGTGTCCAAGGAGGGTTAGGAAGACTCCACCGGCACCAAAAGTCAAGGGAGCCGGAGTCCCGACACGCAAAGGCAAGGAGCACGTGGTATGCTTCCAATGCAAGCGAAGGGGACATTATCGGAGTCATTGTCCGAGGGGGAGGCAACCTCACAAGGGCAAGAGACCGGGCACATCGATAGGGGGAGCTAAGGCAAACCCTAAGGTAACCTCTAAGGTTCATTTTTGCAATTCTAATAAAATGCATGCTAGGAGTTTTATTGCAATTGCAAATAATGATAAGCATGATAATCTTAGGAATCAATATATGTGCTTAGGTGCCAAACATGTGAGCCTAGATAAGGATAACACTAGGAAGGCTAACCCTAGGATCAACCCATCTAAGGCTAAGGATAACCTAGGTAGGAATCCTAAATCAATTAGACACATGCCTAGGAATACCTCAAGGAAGAGTGATAAATCAAAAATTGAGGTATTAGAGAAGGAGAATCAAGTCTTGAAGTCAAGACTTGATACTTTGGAAAAGACTCTTAAGAATTTGGAGAAGTCATCTCTAGGCTCTAAGAGTCAAAAACCAATGTCCAAGGACAAGAAAGGTTTGGTTCACAAACCTAAGTCCCAAATGGTCAAGCCCACCTATCATAATGTTCCATTCGATTATGGAACAAAACCTAGGGCTAGGAAGACCATTACCAAGGTCACAAGGGGAGTCACCCCTATAGTTGACCTTGATGAGACCCAAATGACCAAGGCTTTAAAGCCTAAGAGGGTCATTAGGAGGGTTGCTAGGGAAGTTATCCCTAGTGAATATTTAGTGAACCCAATGAGCTCAAATAGGTATTGGGTTCCTAGGAGCATCTTCTCTACCCCATAAATGGGTTAGAGAGTGTCAACTCCAATAAGAAGGGTAGTTAACCCAACTTTGAGGAAATTGACACTCAAGGAGCATTTTCAAGGTTTTGAGAACTTTTGAAAATGAAATGAATTATCATTTACTCCTTTGAAGAGTTAAATGTGCCTAAAGATTGGAAATCTCATTTTTAATCTCAATTGGCACAATTTGGGAAAATCTAGAGAACTCTCGAGGAAAAATGAAACATGCCAAGTTTTGAGGATAAATTTGATCTTTAAGTGGCATGAATTAATCTAGAGTTCAAGAAGTGTCAAAATTAGGATTTTGGCATTTTGGGGCAATCTAGGATTAAATTTGAAGTTAGCCAAGTGGTTAAGGATACTTAGATAGGGAATTTAGGTATTTTATTTGTGCTAACTTGCCATGATTGGTTGCCATATGCCATGCCATGACATCATATTTATCTTATTATCATTTGAAATGTCATGATAATGCTTAGGTTATCTATATGTCATGTGTTAGTTTAGTTTCAAACTTTATGCCATGACATCATGACATTGGCACATGTTTTCATATCATTATATGCCATGTCATCATCTCTTGCATTATAATCAATGAAATTGATTTAAGGACAAACACATAATTTGATATTAAGATCAAATTGGTGTTTAGAAAATGCATGAGACCTTAGTCTAAGATAACTTAACCCATATCTCACATCAAATTGACTTGAATGTGGTTTGATACACCTTAGATGTGTGTGAGATATTAGGATCATGAATTAGGATCAAGGTGCATAGTTCTTGTACCTAGATGAGCCTAATTCAAGAAATTGAGGATCATAGGGAAAGCTTGTGTACAAGTCATGTACATCTAGCCCTAAGATTATGGTCCTAAATTCAAATGGTTTTAAAAGCATTTTAAAATTGATTTGAAAAACCTTGATGAAGCTTTCCTAGTGATAGCATTCATCATTGAACTTTGTGATACAAAGTTGAGTTAAAACTTGAACTATTTCAAAGTTTTTGAACTTTGTATCAAGATTTGAAAATGGAAACTATTTTCATAGAAAATTATTTTTCCATGATAGTGTATGATATGAGGAATGTATCCTCAAAATTTCACAATTTTTCGAATTTTCTGGAATTTATTAGGGGTTTCTGAATTTCGGGAGAGGAAAAAGTCTGGATCGGTCACTGGACCGATCCAGGGAGGGCTGGATCGGTCACTGGACCGATCCAGAGTGCTGTGGATCGGTCTGGTGACCGATCCAGTGAGGTCTGATAGCGTGCAATGTGCTGAAATTCGACTGCATGTCTGAAATTTCGGTGAAAGTTGGTTTTAGATTTCTAAAGGTTTGAAACTCTCCAAGACATTGTTGGTGCAATGGTCAAGGGGAGTTGGCCTTTAGGGGGAGTTTTAACTATTAGTCAAGGGGAGTTGACTTTTAGGGGGAGTTTTTCCTCCTTGAGGATTAGTGATATGGGATTATCACTAAGTGGATTGTTGAGCTTAGTATCAAGGGAAAATAAGAGTTTCAATGAAAGGTATGGGACTTTCATTAGGAAGAAACTCTTGACCTTGATACCTTCTTTTTCTTTTGATGTGTGTCAAAAGGGAGAGTGTTCATTGGAGAATTATTGGAGAACCCAAGTTAGGTTATCGGTTTAACCTAAGCTAGGGAAAGATTGTCAAGGAAGAACATTGGAATACTTTTGATGTGTGTCAAAAGGGGAGAATTATTAGAGAACCCAAGTTAGGTTATCGTGTTAACCTAAGGGGAGAATGTCTAGAGAATGTTCAAGGAAAGAACATTGGACATTGGAAGATGGTTGAAAACCTAAGTTAGGTTATCGGGTTAACCTAACTTGATTATGGTTTTGTCAAACATCAAAAGGGGGGAGATTGTTGGTGCAACCTTAGGTCAAGGTTGACCTGGTTGACCCGACTCGAGTTGACGTGACTCGAGTTGTATTTTGATGTTTGACTTGGGAAGATTGTCGGTGCAACCTTAGGTCAAGGTTGACCTAGTTGTGTTGCATGTTGATGTTTGACACTCGTGAGAGAGTTCTATTCTTGATGTGGGACAAGAATAGATGTTTGGGAGATTATTGGTGCAACCGTAGGTCAAGTTGAGTTGACTGATTCGGAAAAGTCCAAGTATGGAGACTTGCACGAAAAGTCCAAGCAGGAGCTTGGCATCGAAAAGTCCAAGTATGGGGACTTGGCACGGAAAAGTCCAAGCAGGGAGCTTGGCATCGCGAAAAGTCCAAGTATGGAGACTTGGCACGGGAAAGTCCAAACAGGGAGTTGGCAGGGAAAGTCCCGTGAGTGAAGCCGGAATGAAATCCTGGTGAGTGAATCCAGTGAAAATCCTAGTGAGTGAAGCTAGGTGAAGGTGAAAGTCCCGTGAGTGAAGCCGCATTCGGAAAATCCTGGTGAGTGAAGCCGGTGAAAATCCTAGTGAGTGAAGCTAGGTGAATGGGAAGTCCTAACTAGGATGTTAGGCAGTGTGGAAAATCCTGGTGAGTGAAGCCAGTGAAAATCCTAGTGAGTGAAGCTAGGTGAATGAGAAAGTCCTAACTGGATGTTAGGCGTGTGGAAAGTCCCGGTGAGTGAAGCCAGGCGGTGGAAAGTCCTGAGTGGGACAGCGGGGAAAGTCCTAACGGGATGTTAGGCAATGTGGAAACCGGTGGTGAAGGTGTGAAAGTCCCGTGAGTGAAGCGCAAGGAAAATCCAGATGGATCGAGGACGGACTTGGTGTTGGAAAGTCCAAGTAGGTCAAAGGATTGACCGACACTTGGCGGGGAGTTCTAGCAGGTCAAGGGAGTGACCAGATGTTAGGGATGAAGTACCAATAGGTCAAGGTTGACCGGATATTGGTTGGAAGTCTTGGGACTTGGTTTGGGCCAAACCCAAGCTCGGATCGGTCACCAAACCGATCCAGATACTGTTTGCTCGATCGGTCCGGTGACCGATCGATATCGGTCAAGTTTCGTTGGCATCGATCGGCCCGTGACCGATCGCCAGTTAACAGAGGCAAAGAGAGGCCGATCGGTCCACGCATCGATCAAAGATGTCCGATCGGCCGTGGACCGATCGAGACGCAGCATCGCGAGAAGGAAGGAAGGGATCGGTCCGTGGACCGATCCAGCTGTCGATCGGTCCACGCATCGACGTAGTACGCATGTACGTCTCGCAGATCGACCGATCGGTCGGGACCGATCGTAGGGCCTGATCGGTCCACGCATCGATCGTTCTAGCCGCTGCAACGCAACGGCTAGTTTCTTCGCTGTTTCTTCTTCGCAGTATAAAGGAGACGAGGGCATCTTCGCGACTTCTTCTTCCTCTTCTCTTCTGCTACAGAGCTGCTGTTCTGGTGCTTGAGCTTTGTTGAGCTCTTCTTCGCAAGCTTCGCGTGAGCTTCTTCCTTCGGCTGGGACTCCGACTGAGCTGCTGCTGTGGTTGGCGTCTGAGAAGCTGTTGCTTCTTCAACAGTCGACAAGAAGGCAAGGGTTGTTTACATTTGCTGTGTATTTACTTCTTGTTTCTCTTGTATTTGTACTCCTTATCTTGCTGTTGCAAGAAGTAGTTGTGGCGAGGTTTCTCCACCCATAAGGAGCTCATATTTAGCCGGTTCTCCGGGGACTCATCCACCGACGGATTGACCGGACTCGTCCACCTTACGGACACGCCGAGGAGTAGGAGCCCTAATCTCCGAACCTCGTTACATCCATCGAGTTTGAGGTTTGATTTCTTTCTTTGTCGCTTCTATTGTTTTATTTCCGCTGCGCTAACTCGACATTGTAGAAAGAATCGAACGAATTGGGGTCGGCTATTCACACCCCCCTCTCTAGCCGTACGAAAGGATCCTAACAGAAGTCTTACCTAACCCAAACTGGATATTAGCAATGTAAGAGGAGTTAACCCATTTTGAAAGAAACCAAGTCTGTGAACTTGTACCCAAACCCATATGTAAAATAATAGTTGACACTAAATGGGTATTTAGAAATAAATTGGATGATAAGGGTGAAATAGTAAGAAATAAAGCTACACTAGTAGCAAAAGGGTTCAGCCAAGTAGAAGGGTTAGACTATGATGAAACCTATGCACCCGTAGCCAGACTTGAATCCATAAGGATGCTGCTATCTTATGCAGCACACAAAGGATTCAAGTTATACCAAATGGATATAAAATTTGCATTCTTAAATGGGTTCATCAAGGAAGAAGTGTATGTAAGTCAACTCCCAGCATTTGAGGATTTGGACCACTCAGACCATGTCTTTAGATTGAAGAAAGCCCTATATGAACTTAAATAAGCATCTAAGGCTTGGTATGAACGCCTATCAACTTATCTAATATCTAAAGGATTTAAACAAGGTCAAATAGATCAAACCTTATTTGTAAAAATCCTAGAAAAAGACATCTTTATAGCTCAAATTTATGTATATTATATAATTTTTGGCTCAACCAACACTAAGTTTTTAAATTTTTTTACCAAATTAATGGAAAGTGAATTTGAAATGAGCTTAGTTGAGGAACTTAACTTTTTTCTAGGCTTACAAATTAAACAACCCAAAGAAGAAATATATATTTTTCAAACAAAATATGCTAAGAAACTAATTAGAAAATTTAGCATGGAAAATTTTAAAAATATAAATACCTCAATGACAACTAATGTTAAAATTGATTCTGACTTTGAAGGAAAATCGACAGATTTAAAATATTACCGAAGTACTATAGGAAGTCTACTATACCTAACTGCAAGCCGACCTGATATTTTGTTTGCAGTAGGTATGTGTGCTAGGTATCAATCTTGTGCAAAAGAATCACACCTAACAAATGTTAAAAGAATATTTAGATACATTAAGGGAACCTTAAATGTAGGACTTTGGTATCCTAGGACTAGCACCTTTGACCTAATTGACTATTCTGACTCAGACTATGCCGAGTGCAAACTAGATAGAAAAAGTACAAGTGGAAGCTGTCAATTTCTAGGTCAGTATCTAGTAAGTTGGTTAAGCTATGTTGTTGCTTTATCCACTACTGAAGCAGAGTACATAGCCATGGGGGAATGTGTATCTCAACTATTATGGATGATGCATACCTTAAAGGACTATCAATTGGAATATAAAAATATAAAAATTTCAATTGATAATATAAGTTCTATTAACTTAACTAAAAATCTTATCCAACACTCAAGGACTAAACACATAGAAATAAAATACCACTTTGTAAGGGATCATGTAACTAATTAGGGTGGCATTGTACTTAACTATGTAGAGTCCAAGTCAAACTTGGCTGACATTTTCACAAAATCCTTACCTGATCTTGAGTTCAGTGCACTAAAAAGACAAATAGGAATGTGCTTAGTAGAATAGAGATTACTTTTTGAAAATATTAATTCCTCTTTATTATTGTTTTTTTATTAGCTTGGTTTTAAAATTCTAGGAAAAATATTTTCAAAATTCAAATTTTATTAGATTTTCAAAATTTGGACTTAGCATAGGTATTTACCCCCTAGAAAGAATGTTCCCCTAGGTCTCAGCTAGAGCATCTCACAAGCACACTAGGATTACCTTGTTTGTGTATGAAAAACACTCAGAATGCTTATGTCTGTGCATCAACATAAGTCTGGGCAATAAACACCAAATTTAAATTAATCAAATTAAGTTATCTATGCTTAGTCAAACTAATTGGAACACTTACTTAATTTGATTAATCAAGTGAAAGCTACTATCTCATGGTATACAGCTAGTAGCTAACGGTTAGACATTTGTTTAAAAGTAAATGTTTATGCTTGAACATATGTTGTTACTCATGCTTGGACTCTAGGACTTTAAAACTTAGAGAGGTTTTTGACATTAAGGGGGAGTGAAATTTTAAAACTATTTTTAAAAAGACAGAAACCAAGTTTTTTCTAAATTTTTTTCAAAGAAACCATTTACTTAGTCAAGTATTTTAACAAGAAAATAGTTTTAAAATTAATTTTTTATCAAAATGTTTTAAATCTAAGGTTTTATCAAAATATTATTGAAGCTAAAAGTATTTTTAACAAAAATTTTTTTGCTTAACTTAATTTTAATTAAATATTTTAAAACTAAGCGTTAATCAAAATCCTTTTTAAACTAAGTACTTCAAAACATTTATGAAGCTGAGTACTTTTAACTAAGATAGCGTCAAAACCTAAGACTAGCGTCAAAATTTAGCTAAGTCATTTTTTTAGAAAAAGCTGAGTTTTCAAAGAATTTTTTTCAAAGTATTTCCAAATTAGCTAAATGTGTTTTTAAAGTACTTATTTTCAAGAACTAAGTTTAACTAAGGTTTTTTTAAGTACTATCCTTCAGGGGAGCTTAAAGTTAAATAGAATAAATATAATTTTTATATTTACATGTAAAACAACCTTCTCTCTAGTTAGTATTTTTTTATTTATGTCAAAGGGGGAGAGAAAAGTCAAAGATAAGAATTTAAACATAATTTTTATAAAAGAGGAGCATAAGAAAGCTTTTACAAAGTATTGTAAAGGGGGAGCTATAACAACTTATACTAAATGCAATTTACATTTCTGCGGCATTTCTTGATTACATTTCTTCTTGATTATCTTTTTATTGTTTTATATTTTATTTAACTTTGAACCGTGTTGTCATAATAAAAAAGGGGGAGATTGTTGGTACGGGAAGCATCCGACGATCGAACCTGTGTTTTGATTATGTCGAAAGGTTCAAAGTTAAGTTGTTTTATTATCTAACAAAGTTCATTGAGCTTGCAGGAAAGTCCTAAGTTACCTTAGGCAAAAGTCCTAGTGGATTCTAGGCAAGTGGAAAAACCTAGGGGGTGGTAACCCTAGGTCGTAGGGGGAGGAAACCCTAGGTCCTAGGGAGAGGAAACCCTAGGTGGTGGAAAGTCCTAGCTGCGGTTAGGCGGATGAAAAATCCTAGGGGGTGGTAACCCTAGATCCTAGGGGGTAGTAACCCTAGGCTGAGGAAAATCCTAGGGGGTGGTAACCCTACGCAGAAAGTCCAGTCGATCTAGAGGACCGATCTAGCAACAGGTAAACTCTCCTGAGAGGATAGGTGAGGACGCATTCCCCGGCGAAGGAACAGTAGTCGTCGGTTCGACTTAGGATTTTTGAGAAATCCGAATTCAAAATCGGATAGTCCGGTGACTGTCAAATACCTATATTTATCTTGTTTTATTGTGCTAACTTTGTTTTGCAGGATATACTTTGTTTGTGGACTAATATACCTTGCAAAAAGTGAATTAGACACTTTTGTCTCGGATGAACAGTGCTCAAGGTGCCTCCATGGAGCTAGAAAGCGCCTTGAGCACACTGGTCGTAGGATCCATGTGGCAGCGAGCGAAGTCGCCTTCGAAGGGGCTTGAAGGCGCCTTGGACAGTTGATGGAAGGCGCCTTCCATGGAGCTTGAAGGCGCCTTCGGGCAAATAAGCAGCGAAGACGTAGGAGCTTATCGACGCTGCGGATTTGACAGGGTGGAGGTGCCTCCTATAGCTGTTGGAGGTGTCCTCCACTGGCTATTAAAGCCCGGTTCGAGCAGCAGCCAAAATATAACAAGAACTTGCAATCCTTCTTCTGTGTACTGCTAACAAATCGATCAGGTGAAGCCCTAACTCTACTCCAACAACCAGAAGCTTTCCATTTCAGATTTCCTTGTTGTTGGTATAATTTAGTGCTTTAATTATTGTATTCTTTTGTAAAAGTTATAGTTATTGTCCATCGAAAGCACTCTTACGTGCATGCCTTGGAGTAGGAGTCGCCACATGCTCCAAACCAAGTAAATCTTGGTATTTGTGTTTGAGTTTAATTATTCCGCTACGTACTTATGAAACAAAAACGAATTTAGCCTCTAGTGCTTTTTGATCCTACAATCTTTAGTTTTGTCAATTTTAGTTTCATCCAAATCATCAAAATCTATATTCTCTTCATTCTTATTTTCTATAAATTTCTCATTCTCGTCACTTTCATTTCTCACAAATTTTTCATTTTCATCATTCTTGTTTTCAACAAAATCTTCATTTGCATTTGATTCATTAGTTAAAATCTGAACTAAGCTTTCTGTTATGTTATGTGATTCTTTCCTAAAATATTTATTCAATGAACCTCTTAAGCTTTGGATTCTCTTTTTCTTTTTCCTTTTTTTTATCTTTTTTGATATCCAAAGAGTTGTTTCATAATGATAAATATTATGAACAATAAGCAATAAGTAAAGAACAATAAAACCTAATATGAAATTTTTTTTCTTTGATTCAAAATCTACTTATATAAGATATCCTGCAAGTTATTAAAAATACACAACAATTCAATTGTTTACATAGAAGAATATTAAGGTAAATAAATATTTAAAGTCATTTGATAACTTTAGTACTTCATGACAATAGCTTAAGTAGAACCTCCAAATTTCCTAGGTAAAAACTAATGATAAAGATAAATTATTGTAAAAACATGACACAGTACTCAAAGTAAAATTAAAAGAGGTGGAAATCCTCAAATATATGAAGTAGTGCACAGTTTATGCAAGATGCCTTGTGAAAAGAAATAAAATATGTTCAAGGTAAAAATAACAATAATTACGTTGACATACACTAGTGAACTATGGAAAATGATAATTTTTCTAATAGCATATCACATTACAGACTCATAAGTGATAACACAAGTTGAGGACTAAGATTAACCATTTCTTGTTCAATTTAATTAATTAAAAAAATAACCATTGATCATCTTTACAGTACTAACAAATTTGAACATCAAGGGCAATCTGTCATCCATCAATAAGACGAATAATCCCAGATTTGGTTCATTTTGTCTTATGTTCACTTAACCTTTTAGTTTTTTTTATTATTTGCAACAATTATCGACAAATTATTAAAAGAACCATTGATCCCAATCAAATAATCAGCAATGGGAAAAGGCGAAAAGCTCACCCTTGCTTGCATTGATCAAGAAGAATCGACAGTGGAAGCACAGAACCGACAAGGCAACAAGGAAATCTAAGAGCTTTGACCTGATTGAGTTGTAGACGATGTTAGGGAAGAAGAGAACCGACAAGGAAGCAGCGGAGAAGCAAAAATGAGCAGTGAGGGCGGCAAAAGCACCGTCAAGACACCATCGATTCGTCGAAGCCTGATGAGGATGAGAAGCTAAAGGTTTCTCTTCAGTCTTCACCAAATTAAAAAAAAAAATGATAATCTCAGTTAGCCTCACTGACTATTCTTGGGATGACCAACCCGACCCTACAAAAATTTTCCACCAATCATCAGGATAAATCAAGAAACGCACGCGGCGGCTAGCCCAGAAGCCCATCATCCTTTGATTGTGCCCCCATTTGGAGAAAAAATTTCTACAAATATGTCATAGCTGTGATCAAATCGCAGGTACCTGGGTGACAACCTAGATGTTCTACCGTGAGACCATAGCCCCAGGGACTAAAAAATGATAATTCCAGTTAGCCTTATTAACTATACTTGGGGTGACCGGTGGCAGTCGCCTTCTCACATGTCACTAAGCGCTCCAAATTAATAAAAATAGGGAACCAAAGTACTCAAGAAAGAGATGTAGTAACGAGTCCCAAGTCATATTTTTCCAAGGGTAACTAGTGAATGTGTGTGAATTCTAGTATTGATTCAAATTGAATTTCCATCAATAAAGTCAATTAAGCTCTTCCATTTGATTCACATTGCAAATTGAATTCTTCTACAATAAAAAATAAGATCAAAGAAGATTCATTCTCATCTAAACATGATCCACTCTCTTTTCATCAAATTAGTATCAATTAAATTTGGATTCTAATGCACCATTAAATCAAACAATTCAATTTCCATATTTTCTATTCTCAATCACAGTAATAAGAAAACTCAAAGGTTCGAACAAACTTGTAGGTACCTAAATATCATCCAATTCACAATTACAATATAATTCAACAATTAAACTCAAAAGCTCATTCTCAATAACAATGAACAGAGGTAAACAATCAAAACATCAAATTAAGCATCCAACATTTAAACAAGATCATAATCACGAAGATTGATTCTATAGAGCACGGAATTGCTAACTAAATAACAAAAACCTACAAACTAACAGTAATCTGTATTGCAAATTCAAAACAGAACATAGATCAGTTACAAAGGTTCAACATGGTCGGGGTTGCAAGCAAGAAATCAAATTGGAATGACAAGAACTCAAACAAAAATTAAATTACAATGTAAGGATTCAGATCTGAAGATCTGAGCAAGTTTAATAAAAAAGAAAACTAAATTGCAAGAAAAGTAAATCGTTCACAACTCAAATCCATGCTTCAGCTTCTTCATTCTGCCAGAAAGCAGAGTCACCTCTGAGAACACCCTTCGGGCAATCACTGGTGAAGATCCAAGCTCCCAGCTAGTGCAGCCTTTCGATCACAGCTTCTGGGAACGCCCTTCGAGCTCACGAACTGGCTGGCACTCTCATCGCACGAAGAATAGTAGCTCAATTCTGAAAATTTGCATCACTCGATTGATTGATCAGTTCAACTCGAGTACAGCAGATGAAATGGAAGTCGTAATGGAATCGAAAGGTTCTAGGAACGCCCTTCGAGCTCCGTTGGCTGATGGAGATCTCAAATCTTGGGGAACACCCTCTATCTAGATCGCGGACGGAAATCAGAAATCGAACTCACGTATTGGGGAACGCCCTCTGCTGCTCTTTAATCTTGGACGATGAACGCTGGCAGCTTAGGAATCATCGGCGATGAAGAAAACTTGCTCACGGATCTGGAAATGGAACGGGAGCTGCGGGAACGAAGATGAACAGTGGATTTGTTGCGAGAAACGCCGAGCTCGAAGGGCACTGTAGCTTCTCGAGCCCTTTTAAATCAACCTCAAATCTGATCAACGACTGAGAATGCTCTGATCTCATCTAACGGTTCAAACTTCTTAGATCAGGGTCAAAAGCTCTAGATCTTGATCGATAGCTATGATGTACTTCCTCTTGGCTTGGATGGATCAGATCCTCAACGAATGGCTCAGATCTCTCCAATCTTCAATGAACGGTCCAAATCGCTCCAAGGCTTGATCGACTTGTTTAGTCCTAGATTTGAGCCCAAATATAGTCTGATCTGATCGGGTGCATGCCCCTTTTGATGCCTACAAAGAATATATCAACTATTAGCATTAAATATCATCATTAAAGGCTAATTTGTAATTAAGTCCAAGATCAAATACAATTTGTGAAATGTAAAGTAAATATGAGTTTAAGTTATGCAAAGATCATTAAAAACATGCATTATGAATCAAGATAATGTAGTAAAATCATAGTTATCAATCGGCTCAGCCCAACGGAAGTTTCCCACCGGCCACAAGGTAAATCGAGATGTGCACATGGTGGCCAACCCAAAAGCCCAATATCCTTTGATTGCGCCTCCCATTTGGAGAAAAATTTGCAAATACGCCATAACTGAGGATAGAACAGTGGATGCCTGAGTGACAACTTGGATGTCCTACCGCAGTACCATAGCCCCAGGGATAAAATGATAATCCCAATTAGCCTTATTGACTATCCTTGAGGTGACCGGCCCGACTCCACGAAATTTTCCTACCGGTCACCAAAGTAAATCAGAAAGCGCACACGATGGACAGTCCAGAAGTCTAGCATCCTTTGATTACATGCCCCATTTGGAGAAAAAAAATTCTACAAATACGTCATAACTAGGGATCAAACTACGAATACCTAAGAGACAATCTGAATATCTTACCGTGACACTATAACCCTTATAAGTTAAAGTTGTTAAGTTTTGATACGAGATTTACAAGATTTAGACAATTTAAGTGATCTCTAACTCACAAGCTCACAATCTAAAGAGTAATTTGATGGTGCAGAACCCATTGAATGAATGGTTTCACGAATAACACTTGGTATTTACACGGAGAAGCATTCAAACTTCTCCGAATCCATTCATACTTTGGCGCATATATATACACGGTGACAAAAAAAATGATTTGTCCTCCCCAAGCTAACATTAAAGAAGTAAATCACACATAACTATTAGTGTCAGACAGTTGAATAATGCATAGGAAGTGACAGACACTCGGACTATTAGCCAAGATTTAATCAGCAGATCTCATGGTGACACCATCATCATGTGCTAACTAACTGTCCATCCGGAAGAAACTTGGCACATATATATATACACAATACTACAGAGAAGCATTCAAACTTCTTAGAATACATTCATACTTTGGCATATATATATACATTTATACACAACCCGAATTGGAATAACCGTGAACAGATTTGATACATATATGAAGCTCGATTATCTATCAAATTTGAATACTTTTGCGATGAGAATGTTGAATGGTTTCAGAAACTGAAGATAGGTAGTTTGTGAATGCTTCGCCATGAAAATGCTGAATGGCCAAGAGATATACCTGTGTGACTACAAAATAAGCATACTGTTATTGATCACCATTGCAAGTAATCCACAGATATCGAATTCAAGGAGTATAATGATCCCAAATTGTCAAGAGGGCGATAAAAAATGATCCAACTGTGAGACTTCCTTTTATTTACAGAAACGTTTCTGGGCACGACTAACTGATGCAATTGACGGATGAGCAACAAAAAGTTGAATGAATTGACTCATCCTAAAAAAGCTTAGATCTGTAATCGCTTGCTAATCAGTCTATATAGGTTCTGGCTAACTTTCAGATCCCTGCACTTTGTTTCGCATCGGCAAAACAGAGTCAAAATGTAGCAAAAAGTGGCAACCGCGCAGATGAAACAAGCTAATTTGAACCGGAGAGCCCAGCAGCAGGTTTGGGGGCAGTCCGAACATAAGTGAGACTCCTAGCTGTTGGAGACTGCACATCGGATGTTTGAGAAGGTTTAGCATCCTCTCCTGAGCCTGAGGGCACGGTCGACGTTCCACGCTTCCATTGCAAGCTCCTGGCGCCAGGTTTGATTGGCAGGCGTCCTCTGAAGGTACCAAGAAGTAGGCCTCGCGGATATGGCCTTCGGCCAAGTCGAGAAGGAAATGGTGGTGCATGAGCCATGCGTGGCCACGGTAACACAGGAGCAGCTTCATAAGAGCTTCTGCGAACAACCTTTAATGAACAACCAGATAACCCATGTCAACATATTTATATGTACAATAATATGTAGATCATCATCAATCATTAATACGTGTTTGTTCAACTGTATTTGGTCAGCTACAAAAATGGTAAACCTCCATTAAGCTCTATAGAAGGCAATATGTTGCGGGAAAAAAACCGACACTACAGTTGAATAACAAGGATGAAATTTTGAATAAAAAGCACTGAAGTTCAGTAGCAATGAGCAACTCAACTATTATACAATCATTAAAAAAATAAGCAGAGCAAAAAAAAAATAACAACCGATGAGTGACCAGCAAAAGCATAGTTACAAAACTGAACTGAGAATCGGATTGGATGAGCCAAAGGTTCGGTGGATCAAATCACAAATTGACCTGGACATCAATCCAGTCAAATTTGTTAAACATAAAGGGGAGCCATAAAGGGGAGCTTAGGTTGCAATGATAAAATTGTTGCTGTATGACTTTGAGGTTATGGGTTCGAGTCGCGAAATCAGCCTATTGCAATGCAAGGTAAGACTATATACAATAGGCGGACCCTTTCTTGAGACCCCACATTAGCGGGAGATTCGTACACTCGGCTGTCCTTTTCTTAGTTAACATAAAAAATCTACCTAAATCTTACTCATAAAACATCATATTTATATAGAGCCAGTAAAAAAATAATTTGTTAGCGCACAAGGAGCAAATATTGATACAAAAATTAGAATAACTTGCGAGTACTTTATAAATGGAGGAATCAAGGTTGTTATTGGATGTATTTGCTGTTAGGGTAGGTTAAAATATGAAAAGGAATTATTTGCCTATCCTAATTCAAATACTGTAAATTGTTTATTGGTGTTTTTTAATGATAATGGAGGCTTGCCTTCAGAATCCGGGACATAAATGAAGTGCCGTTCAATGACAATGCTGAATCTGCCGATTCTTTCTTTAGGAATTCGACATATGCAGACCTGTTGAAAGACAGAAATTTTTTTTTAGAATTTGTGTTGAACTAGAAATAACAAGAAGAATGATATAAACTGCTCTTATTGTTTACCCTGTAGGTTGACCAGTAGTAGCATCAGTGATGATGATTACTTTAAGCACGTCTCCGAACTTGTTGAAATGACGAGAAAGTGTATCTTTAGTTGCAGCAAAGTGAACCTGTAAAATCCAATCAACGCAGATCAATTCCACTGCTTTCCAATATTCACCTGTTTGTCAAAGAGAGGGGAAAAAAACAGATACTTGCATTGCTAACAAATAGAGTTCGAGAATCTCCATCGTCCAAAGGACGGCCAGTAACATATGAACCTATAATTTGAAGAACTTGCTCATTAATCGTTAATAGTAAGCTAGTTGTGATTCTCAGTGACAAAAAAGTTAGAATTCAGTATACCTGGTACCAATAATTGTTTCTGAGTAGATTGCCTTTGATCTGCATGTTTAGTTTCCTGTAGTTATCATTGTATAAACAGACAAGCATGTTACATAAATTCAAATCACATTAAAAAAATGGAAAAGATAATAAATGTGCATGAATTACAAAGCATGTCACTTGAGAATAAAAGTAGATAATATAAAGTCTCTTCACGAACAAATCACTCCAAAATCTAAAAGATTTGCAGGATGCTAATGTAGATGATCAGATGGAGTGGAACTGTGGTATACTAAATCAATAAACAAAGAAACCAATATCTACTAGACTAGTATGATGTCAAGATTTGGCTAGACGTCACGAAATTAAAAAAAACTGGGCTCAAGCCTGGAATAGCTGTTCCAGCTTAGCCATTTGGCATCTTCATTATGCTCCCGTACTAGATACCCAAAAAACCCCTTCGTAAATTAAAAACAGTTGGCTAAGCCCAATGGGTTGTCCTAAAGTTGAGTATGTTTGAAGATGGTTAAAACAAACAAGTCCAAGCCAAGACTTTAAATACCAACCCCTGTCAAAAAGACAATTAAAATGTGAGCATTTCAGCCAGTGGACCATAAAAAATGCAGAGCATGGTCACCAATCCTAGCAGGATTGATATAAGACCATTTGGCAAACACCAATCAGAGAATGACATTATCTAGCCTTTCCATCCTCATTTTTTCTTAAACAAGCATTGTTTCTGTTTAAGCATTCACTCAACTACTTTCCTAATGCTTGAGGTTATATTATCCTGATCAACTGGAACCTTCTTTACTCTTTACTAGCATACCAATAGTTGCATCAGACTAGTATTTTTTTCAAGGATGTATGATAGGGATACCTGAAATTTGATTCAAAGTTTAATCAAGAGTGCTCAATATGCTGTAAGGTCTGAATGTGCTAGAAACTTGTATGCGAGAAATTTTAGGAAATACAAAATGAACTGTGCTTACAAGGCTCTAATGTAAGGAAAGGTCTGAAGAACTAGTAGAGAATCAAAACCTAGAGCACAAACTTTATACATCTACCCCTCCCAAATCTAATATTTTCCTTTTGGCAATAGTTAGAATTGGGCAAAACAGGATGATGAAAATAAAGAATTTCAATTTCTGCCAACAAAAGAAAGTGATTTGGACTACAATGAGCACAACACTAATTGGTTGATGCTTCACGTTGACGAGCACACTTACTGTCATATTCTGAGACGAGAAAACATCATTGTCCTTTAGAAAGTTGACATTCTGGCTTCCTGCACCTTCACTGTTTCTTGCAGTGACTTGATTCTCTACCTTGGGATCATCACTGGCAACTAGATAATGGATATGTTTATGTGTTTCGTTAGCAGAAGTACTCATAATCTTCTTGGATGTCAAAGCTAGTGGACCAGTGCCATGTTCCTGCTCCAACAATCTTCTTTTATTTGATATTTCTTCAGCTACAGCATGAGGTTGCATGATCATTGACTTCACATCTCTATTAGAAGATGAAGTGCCTAGCAGTGAATCTTGATCTGGCTGGCTAAGGTGGCTAACATCAACAACACCATCGCATTCATTATTATCTAAAACAAAATCATCAGCCACATCAGTCTCTTTCTCTAATATGGTCATGTTGTCATCAAAGTTAGCATATTCATTTCTGTAATGATGATCCAAATACAGTGGCTCTGAAACTTTATCAATAGGATCATACTCACCGTCTTCAAGATCTAATCCAGTAGTAACTGGCAACCGGTTAACACTCTCTTCAATCTTTTCATCATGACCCAATCTATTGAAAACACTACCAACTGACCTAACCCTGGTTACATCTTCAGCAGCTTCAGCGGCAGCTTTCAAAGCAATTGATAGAGTACCCGGTGCTCTTAATTCTGATTTTCTATGGAATTTTCCTTCTAGCAGAGAATTTGTAGTGCATGTTGAAATTACTGAGCAAAGTCTTTTCGAAGCTGGCTCAACCCTAGAACTTGACTGTTGCACAGCCTTTACAGCATCTCGAACGGCAAATTGAAGAAGCCGGCGTGGAGCACCAATTACAGGATAGGAAGCTGTATATCTCTGTCAATGATGCATAATAAGCAAAGGAAAAAGCATTTAAGATAATTACACAATGTAAAAACATTAGGGCAACACATTACATCAATAAACAACGAGTATAAAATTCTTCACATTATCAAGGATTAAACATATACAAAGTAGTTCAAACAATTCAACATTATAAAATTCATTATCCCATGTACAATTTATATGGGAATAGTTTTACAAAATGTAACAAAATGGTGAATGGACAGGAACAGTTTTACCATTCAATAGTGTTACGATACTAATAAGATCCTAACCCAATTTCCTTTGATTTCTGCAACATATTTGCAGCCAAAAAAAAATTTATATATACACACACACATATAACGATGTACTTTAAGGGACATTTTTTCCATTTGCTAACCTATAGTGTCATAGCACCCCACCTCCCCAACCAACTCATTAGCAAGCATGGCAAGGGATGAGGAGCGCACATGGGTGATGTTCTTTTGAATGGAACAAGTATGAGTTGTTGGGTTGAATGACCCAGGCAATTTCCATATAGGGATCAGGAGGCTTGATTCAATTATGAGATGGAACATACTACAAAAGTTACATGTGCTGTAGTATAGGATTGAACATCAATAAAATTTCAGGTTTTCTTAAAATTGTTGTCCCTTGAGGTTTTAGAGTTCCAGAATCCCAACTACCTCTAGAAAATCTTATTTATATTCGTCTAATGAATGTTAATTATCTGCCATCAGCAATGGTCCGATCTTGTCTTTGACATGCTTCTTTTTATGTGAACAAACTTGCTCATTCATAAATTAGCTAATTCTCTGGAAAATCATACTTTCACTGATGACTCAAAAGAAAGAAAGAGATTTGGAAACTAAACCATCAAGTATGCCAAAACCTTCAGGACTCCATTTGTATCAAATAATTCAGCTGCAGATGATGAATAAAGTTTTTGATACAGAACAAGAGTGGGAAGTAGAGAGGACTGGGGGAAGAGAAAGTAGAGAAAAGGTGCAAATGAAAAAGCATAATCAATTAAATATACTAGTCCAATTACTATATAACATAGTCATTAGATAGTTGCATGAAAAATAGGAATTACACACTAAACACAATGTCCAATATAAACCAATTATTGATAAAAATGAATGCTAAATTAATTTATATTGCATCATTACCATTACAAGCGGAAATTGACTTTAATGAGCTGAATCGAAGCAATGAAATGACTTGAACATGAACTTTAAAGTGTGCTGCTTCTTGTAGTTTATTGTAGGCAGCAAGCAATTGGATACTCAAAGTCATGATATGGAGTAGGCAAGGTGCATAGTGTCCTTTTTTAGTGATGAGATACAGCAATATAAAAGTGTAGGGAGATGCAACCATTCTATTCTAGTGCTGAGCAGCATATGATGTAACAACTGGCATTAGTGACAATTAGCATCATTCAAGTGGAGGGGAAGGGGAGAAAGAAGAGGAAGGAGGAGGAGAAAAGGATGAAGAAGTGGAGAAAATGATGAAACATTAGGCCCATTTCTTTTGCCTAAAAATGCTTTGTATGTATAAAACACTTCCTAAGGAAAATTTTAAACAATTTTTGCCGCAACCTCCTCCACCGTCAAAGCCACCTTTCCAAAGCTCCCATGGATTGGTGCAGTTGGTACATGCATATGTCTCCCCCCCACCCCCACCCCGCCCTGCCCCGCCCCGCGGCGCGATTTACCTGCCTGTATCTAGCCACGGGGCCGGCGATATTGGGCCACTTTGGGGGAAGTGATATCATCTTTTGCTCCAAAAGCCACCTTCCCAAAGCATGGTGGGCCCCACCCAACCAAACCGGGAACGCCACCAGAATTGCCCATCGGGTTGACGACTAGCTCCACAGACCACCGAAGGTCCTTTCAGCGTGTTTTGTCCTCACACGCACGCACCCTGGAAAACTTCCCAGGAGGTCACTCATCCTCAGATTTTTCCAAGTAAAGCACGCTTAACTTTGGAGTTCTTAAGTTTGGGCTTCCGAAAAGGAAGGTACACCTTGGTGATATGGATAGTACCATCTAACCTTTTAAGTCATACTTAACCAGAATCTCAGAACCGGGGTATTACAATCACCCCCACTTAAAGACACAACGTCCTCGTTGTGTAACCATGAATCACACCACAGACAAATCCCAGAATCTCCCTCGCTAGGTGGTGCCCTAGGTGCTCCTGCCACAGGCGCACTCACGGTCACAAGGTCGCTCTGATACCATCTGTAATGCCCCGGCTCGGGCGCGCCCCACCCGGACCGAAGCATTGGTTAGAATCTAACCTTGCAGGGAGCCTAACCGACAAGATGCTCACCTCACATCCGCTGATTGTGCGACACAAGTGTGAGGCTACATGATGGTTCGCAAAAGGCTACCAGTGGAGAGGGCTCTGTTGGAAGGACAGAGGATCAGTGGAAGGGCAAGTGATTTTTTGGCTTTGTTCTAAGATGACATGATATCTTATCTTAAGGAGACATGGGTCATATAGGTGATTATAGTAAGTGCACGGATACAAGCTAATACAAAGTTTTGGAATTGTGTGAATCCAACTACTTTGTTTTCATCAAAATAAAGCTGTTTTTTCCTTTATAATTTCCCACTTTGTTGCTGTGGAGGACTTGCAGATTGCAAAGGACTGCAAGTCAAAGCTTGCAAAATAGAGTTTGTAGCTAATAAGGAATTCTGTAATTTACCCTTCTTGTTATCTAATTATCAGAGCAATATTGTGAATGTCAACCCCAAGTCAGAATAAAAAAAATGGTAGGTTGTTGTAGTCCCTGTTGCTAGAAAAATACTTGTCAACAACTTTGTGAACATAAAGTTAAATAGTAGAATAAAATTTAGGAACCTAACTCTAAATAGCTGAGAATCATAGTTTCTTGTATAGAGTCTTTTAGCGGAGAGAATTGTTCACCTACAATGTAACACATGGTCACAACATGATTAATACGATCAAGGAAGTAGGATGGTGTCTGCTCAATGGGGAAGGAGATGATACAAAACTGGAGCAGGAAGAAGAGAGAGAGAAAAAGAGGATACCCTAAAAGAATTAACTCAGAATCAATGATATAAGGCATTAGACAACGATTATTCACTAATACAACTAAACAAACCCAGTGCCCATACTACACCTAGTCGCCAATTACTAGAGCAACCCCTTCAATTAATTTGGTTCCTACAACACTTTTACAAGTGAAAAGCAAAGACTACCTCAAAAGCGTACAGAAAGTTATGTACCTGTGGGTGCTCATCATCTCTGCTCCGTTTTCTCTGAATGTGAGCTGTAGGTGAATGTGACTGCCCAACAACATTTTGTCTAGACACTTCCTCCTCTGCGTGCAATATATTGGTCACCACACTCCGAAGAGGAAATGCTCCATTATTATCCTTTGTTTTCCCTTTCCACCCTCTTCCATGACTATTTCTGTTCGTATCAGTTTGAGCAGTAACTTTCTGATCCTCCTGAGAATTCTGCCTTTCAGACAGTACACAAGAAATGGGCTTAGACTTGGCCACTTCATCAGGAATAGATTGGTTCGGTTGTGTATACAAGTGTATATTTGACGATAGATGATCCCACAACCTATAGAACAAAGATTTATAAATAACAGTCAATAGACAAGAAAAATATTAGAATATAGTTTATGATGTAAACAACTACTCTTACACAATGCTAAGAGTCCATACCAGGAAATAAAAGTGTCACTATCATCCCCCAAAAACACATTCAGCTCCTTCCTAGCTTCATCTTTGCTACGACCATTCCTGAGCAAAACTACAACATAATCCTGCCAATGTGAAATTAAAATGCAAGTTAAGCACTAGACAGAAAAATAAAAAAATTTAATACTTAACTAGCTAAATTAGTAAAATGTTGTAAAAATAAATAAACGGATACAAAAAAAATGAAAACAACACAGTAAAACAGCAACCGAAATTCTTCCATCATCCATGTACATTAACAACGGAACTAAATCTTTGAAAATCGAGATTTTATGAAAAGCCAAAAGCTGAAGAGGAGTCAGCCACTCAAAAGACCAAGGAGAAAAAAAAAATGAATACATGAGGCACAAATGAGAGAATGAGAGAAAATAAGTTAGCCTTCACTTTCACTGATCCCAGTAAGGTGACCACAAATGGCACAATGAATAGGTGAAGTGCAAGAGATGGAACTTTCCTTCTGCTGAAGCAATTGGTTCAGTTTGTAACAATAGGAAGTGTGCCCCGTGCTAACATGGCATAGGCTTACCATTTTGTCTCTCAGACCATTACCCATTTAAGGTCATATGTGACAATTGATATTACAATATAATGTATAGAAGTATTAGAGGAAGCTACATGTGGTGGCACTCAAGTATGAGGAAAATTCTGTGTCGTCATGAGGGAATTATTTGACGAAGGCATAGTTGTTAGTGCAAAAAAGTGAACTTTGGCATGTAAAAGGGAAAAACTTATCATGGCATTGAAATTCCAATCACAGTGCGAAGTCAGTGGCATAAAGTTACTCGGTCAAATGGAACATTGATCCCAAAGATTTAGACGTCAGGTGAACATTGTCACACGAAAACATAAATAGAACAACTTTTATTAAACTATCAAGCTAAAGAATCATCTTACAGTAGCATCCACTTGTTTAATCCTCCAAAATTTGATATTCATATATTAGCAGGGAACAAAAACGATCAATGTCTCCAAAAAAACAAAAAATTGTTTGTTTGGATTAGTTGTTTATATTAGAGGTTCAGTTTTCGTTCTCTCCCAAACTAAGGAAAAACAAAGCCTTTCATTCGGTTAAAACACCAATGCCTCAATCCAAACATGAATATAAGTTGGCGGGAACAAAACCTTACCACGAGTGTACCATCAGTATAATCGCCCATGAACTCTTTAAGCTTCTCCATTACCTTCGCATGCAGTCTCGATAAGCCATCCTGACTGAAACTGACCTTAAACGTCCGGTCATATCCGGCGCAATCGGGCCCGCCCATGACCGAGTAGAAAGGCGATCAGATCAAAACCCTAATCCACCTTTTTCTTTCCTTTCTTTTTTTTGACGGCGACCGACGGGTAAAACAATGAACCTATTCGCGACACCGAGACGAGGAGTTAACGCGAAGCGGGAAGAGGCGAGCGGCGGCGCAGTCGACGGCCAGCTAATGCACGGCGGCGGAGGCGTCGCCGGAGCAGATCGGATTGGATTAGGGCTCCGCCTGGGCTCGACTGATTCGATGGTGAACTCGCGGCCTAATCGTTTTTGGGTGAAATATTTTTTTTCATGTACTTGTAGGGGATTAAATTGTGAAAAACCATAAATACCCTCCAAAAATAAATCAAAATCACATTCCTATCATTAATCCAATGATCCAGCTCTTAGAATTCTACTTATCCTAAAAATGGACAACTCAATCCCACAAACCGACTACCAGAAAAATTCAGGAAGCCTGCCATCAAGGAAATTTGGAAAGCATGGATGAGTCCTATCATAGCGTCCGATATCCAGTATCCGATATCATAAGTAGTTCAAGTATTATAGGCTGATGAGGTGAAGCTATGCAGTCCTACATGTCCCGTAAGATAAAAAGTTATACTGAGCTATCAGTTAAAGTCAAAGATGTTATAGATGCTCCTTATGAAGGGTTAAATTCATCATAAAAGGAACTTAAGTTGAGTCTAATAAGCCCAACACATCCATTCTAAAGATGCAAAGTTAAATAAGGGCAAGTCAGTTATCATAGTCCCTGTCTCAACTAAAAGCTAAATAAGGTTAAGTCAATTACCATTGCCCTTGTCTCAGCTAAAATCCCAACACCTTCCTTGGCTCAACCTCAAACCCCAACGGTCTCAATTTCAACTACCGACTCCTTCGAAGTCTCAATGACAGACTCCCTCGTAGTCTTAGCGACAGAATTCCTCTTAATCTCGACAATAAACTCTCTCTCAGTCTCAGCAATAGAATCTCCCTCAGTCTCAACGATAGACTCCCTCACAATTTGGGTCTCAGATACTAACTTTGTCTATTCTCAAGGTCATTCAATATTGACCTCACCTTTTATGCCTCCCTAGGTCGATTCGTTGATAGTAACTATGAATATTCAGGATGGGTAGCATCTTAAGAATAGAGGAGTTATTACGAGGTTATCAAACCTGGTCCCCTATATACTCTCCTACGAACACGTGGCGCTAGATTAGCGGAGCAGTAACTAACGGCTATCAAATCCAGTCCTCTTAACGACCCCTATAATGATGAGGTTTCGGTTAACGTGCAAATGTTCTCTGAACTACCATATAAACACTCACAAAGGTGATGACAAAGGATCCTTAATTTCTGGAAACACTAGACTAGGTTCTACCCTTCTTCTCCATCTTATTCTGCTCACATCACCTTAAATAAATCCTAACTTGAGTATCGGAGTAACCCCAGGATCCGTCCCACGACGAGTCTAACCCTCTTTTGGAGTGCATTATACGTTCTTTCATCTAAATTATCGACGACCTTCAGAAGAGGCGTGAGTCGACAAGTTTGTTGACTAGTATCTTGAACATCCACGATATTTGGCTAGAACAAATTGGTGTCATCTATGGGAACTCTGAGCCAAGACGTTGCGATAATTAACACTAGAAGGATTGTTGACAATCGCAACTCCGGTGGAGAGAAAAGTCTCGATGAAGCGATGACCATCACATAAGAAAACATCGATGAAATAGCCTCTAAGGCGTTGCAAGGAATACTATAACAACACGCCTTCTTGCAACCACCAATAACGGGAGCTCCTCCTCCCGTAGTGGGTACACCTCCTCCCCTGGTTAATATACCACCACCCTTCGTGGGAGTTTCGCCGACCATGGTGTTAATTAAACGAGGCGTGACTCTCCAAGGTGAGGGGACCGCATGAATCCCAAGCAGGAGAGACGCCTCCTCATGACCACAAAGGAAAGGCTCTCACTACCAATGAAGGGATTGTTCAAAGAATATCTTTCTCTAGAGAAGTTCATAATTAGGAACCCCCTCGCAACTTTCAACAACTACAATTGGGAGAATACACAAGGTCATCGAACCTAGAAGATCACTTTTATCATTATGAGAATGCCTCCACATTGTATCAATACATTAATGAGGTTAAGTGTTGGGTCTTTCTAACCACCTTATCGGGTTTGCCCTAATGGCTTGTTGGAGGATCGGTGGCCGGCTTGAAGGGGGGTTGGATAGCTCGGTCACCCCCTAATCGATTTCTTCTCTATAAGAGGGTTAGTGCACAGCGAAATATACTAAAACTAAAGCAATGAAAAATAAACAAGAATACAAACACTAACAAGCTCGATGTAACGTGGTTTGGAGATGATGCTCCTACTCCACGAAGTGTCCTTGAGGTGGACGAGCCCTTGATCCTTCGGTGGATCAGTCCCCGGCAATCTCCGGCTAAAGCTTCTCCTTCTCGGTGGAGCAAACCTCTCACAAAATGATCTCTTCCTCTTTACAAGATGAAGTTTAGATTAGGAGGAAGAGGATTGAACTTGGGAGCTTTGGGCACAGAATAAGAAGGTTTACAATTAGCACCAGTAACCTTCTTCAAGCCCCAAGTCTCTCCATAAATAAGAGGAGAGAGTTGATCAACAATCAACTCAACTCGGCACCAGTCGACTGGCAAAACCATCAGTCGACTGGTGTTACCGTTAGAGGTAGCCAACGGCTACTTTCCAGCACCAACGGTCATTTACCAGTCGACTGCTAAAACTAGCAGTCTACTGGTAGCTGTTTGCTGAGCGAACAGAATGCTTCTGTTCGCTGCCAGTCGAGTGCTAAAACATGCAGTCAACTGGTGTAGTCGACTGCTAAAACATGCAGTCGACTGCTAAAAGTTGCAACCGACTGGACTGCACCTTGTTACACACTCACACTCATCCTCTCCGGAGTCGCCCTTGAAATCCTCTTCTTTGGCCTTCGTCCCTCAGATGCACCCGAGCCCGCGGCTCCTCTCCGTGCCATCCTTCACGTTGCCTTGAAGTCTACTTCCCTCGGCTCCACTCCATTACTCCTCGTCCGACAGTCCCTCGGATGCCTTCCACACCATCCTTCACCGACTCAAGGATCCGAGCCCTAGGATGAGCTTCCCAAGCTTAGTTGCACCAAGCTCCTCATGTGTGTTTCACCAAGTCCTGCAAGACTCAAACACACGTATCAAACACATATGAAAGCCTAACTTAAACTCTTTGACACACACATCAAAATCATGATCGTACCGATCAAACTTAGGTCGATTGCACCAACAATCTCCCCCTTTTTGATGTGTGGCAATATGTTTAAGTTAGGCATTAATAACAATATGAAAATTAAAAGCAATATGTAAATATGAAGCATAATTCCCAAGCTCCCCCTTAACATATGCTCTTCAACCTTAATTTTCAAGTTTTGCACACAATTAGGTTTCTAACTTAAACCTTTCCCATTTCTCCCCCTTTAACACCATAAAAAATTGTACCAAACATGTACACATGCCTAGGTATCAATGGGTACTTAAAATTTCCCAAAACCAGCTCTTGACAGTGCTGGAAAATAAGTACCAGTCGACTGATAACTGTCGCAGTCGACTGGCACATTACTAAGCAGAATTTCAGCCTTCCGAAGTCAACTTCAGAAATGCATAAAAAATTCTAGAAAATTCAAAAAATCATGAAATTTTGAACACATATTTATTTTAATGTCCTTTAATAAGGAAAAATATGGTTTCATGAAAATTCATCATATTTTTGAAGTTTTGATAAAAACTCAAACACCTTGAAAAATACTCAAGTTTGTATCAAATTAAACCCTAGTTTTGAATTCATATGTTTTAAAATAACTATCCACTGTAAATAAAACATAGTATTGTTTTCAAAGCATTTAAAATGTCTAACTATGATCTATGGGCAAGATGTCCATTAATTAAACATTTACTTTCCCCATAGTTGGTCTATGATCACTAAAAAATGATACATCACATAACTCATCAAAATGCCATAAGCATATGTGAATTATTTATATCATCCTAATATCTCACATTTATGGTTAGAAAAGAAGACAAGTCATTGTGAGATAAAGGTAACTTCTACTTAGCCCTCTTAATCATGAATTTCTAGCAATGCTAAGTGCTTCCCCTTAAGGTCTCAAGTCAACCATTCTTCAAGGATTTGAATTATGATTTCCATGGTTGACTTAACCCAAAATCCTCTAACCCTTGAGGATTGATTTTGGCACTCAATAGAAATTATTTCTAATTGGGTTAATCAAATATTCCTTGGAGATCCATTTTCTATCTATGGTCTTGATTTTTGATTGCCCCCTAACAAGTAAACAATGGTAGGTCTTTTCATTATTTGGTTCATTGTTTCCTATCCCATTTTTCTTAAAACTTGCCATTTGGCTCCCAATGATCATATTTAGTGTTTTAGAGCCAATTTCAAATTTCCTAAGGGCATTGGTAAGGTATTCTACCTTTTCCCTTAATTTCCTATTTTCTTCTTCTAAACATGAATTATTTGAAGAATTAGAAGAAGCATGCATATTGTTGTCCTTAGAGCACATGGATTCTAATTTTTCTTCAAGACAAATAATATCATGTTTCAAAGATTTATTTTTCCTTTTTGCCTTGAATAAATCCTCATTTGTGCTTTTAATAATCTTAACCAAAACCTGGGGAGGAAGATTGTGTACCTCACTTACCGAGAAGTCCGAATCCGAGGTTTGACCTCCCCCTTCACTTGAGCTCCCCTCTTCATCTTCACTTGAGCTCCTTCCTTCTTCTCTTTCGGATGAGGTGGAGACTACATCATCAATTCCCATTAGAGCAAAATTGACTACATGGTGCTCTTCTTCCTCCGATGATGATGATGGATCATCCCATATTGCTTTTAGGTTGTGAGCCTTCTTTCCCTTTCCTTTTGTCTTTTTCTTCTCCTCCTTCTTCTTTCCTTCTTTCTTTTTCAAGAGAGGGCAATCATCCCTCATGTGTCCTTTTCCTTGGCAATTATAACAAATGACTCTTCTTGTCCTACTCTTGCTTCTTGAACTCCTTCTAGCATGAGACTTGTTAGTAGAAAAGGTTTTAAATGCTTTTCTCATCTTCCTTACCATATATGCCTCTTGATCGCTATCTATTGAGGCGCTTGAATCCTCGGAGTCGGAGGATGATGGGGATGAAGTTTTCTTCTTCTTCCTTTCTACAACAAGAGCTATTCCCTTCTCTTTTGAAGGCTCATTAGCTTGTTCATGAAGTTCAAATTCGGAAAATAATTCATCAAGCTTAATCAAGGAAAGATCCCTAGATACCTTATACGCATCAACCATCGATGCCCATAAGGTGGTTCTAGGAAAAGATTGGAGCACATACCTTACTAGGTCTCGATTGTCAATCTTCTCACCTATTACATGAAGTTCATTTACTATCTTCTTGAATCTACCATGCATTTGACTCACGGTCTCATTGGTCTTCATGGCAAAGGTTTGAAGTTGCCCCAACAAAAGATCTCTCTTGGCCCTCCTAGATTCACTTGATCCCTCATTTAATTCAATGAGTTTTTCTCAAAGTTCTTTAGCGGAGTTGAATGGTTCTACTTTGCTCAATTGCTCCTTAGAGAGTCCACATTGTAGAGTTGTTGTGGCTTTTGCATTTGCTTGAGCCTTCCTTGCCATCTCTTTTGTCCAATCCTTGGTTGGAAGAGGCGCTCCCGGCCCATCTTTTGGTTTCTCAAATCCATCTACAACATTAAACCAATTTTCAATATCATTTATTAAGTAATATTCCATCCTACCTTTCCAATATGCGAAGTCGTTGCCGTCAAAGAAAGGTGGTCGAGCGGTGCTATATCCCTCTTGAAGCGCCATCTTGATGCTTCGGTCGATGGTTAGTTCTTCCTATGCTAACCTCGCTCTGATACCACTTGTTGGAGGATCGGTGACCGACTTGAAGGGGGGTTGGATAGCTCGGTCACCCCCTAATCGAATTCTTCTCTATAAGAGGGCTAGTGCACAGCGAAATATACTAAAACTAAAGTAATGAAAAATAAACAAGAATACAAACGCTAACAAGCTCGATGTAACGTGGTTCAGAGATGATGCTCCTACTCCACGACGTGTCCTTGAGGTGGACGAGCCCTTGATCCTTCGGTGGATCAGTCCCCGGCAATCTCCGGCTAAAGCTTCTCCTTCTCGGTGGAGCAAACCTCTCACAAAATGATCTCTTCCTCTTTACAAGATAAAGTTTAGATTAGGAGGAAGAGGATTGAACTTGGGAGCTTTGGGCACAGAATAAGAAGGTTTACAATTAGCACCAATAACCTTCTTCAAGCCCCAAGTCTCTCCTTAAATAAGAGGAGAGAGTTGATCAACAATCAACTCAACTCGGCACCAGTCGACTGGCAAAACCATCAGTCGACTGGTGTTACCGTTAGAGGTAGCCAACGACTACTTTCCAGCACCAACGATCATTTACCAATCAACTGCTAAAACTAGCAGTTGACTGGTAGCTATTTGTTGAGCGAACAGAATGCTTCTGTTCGCTGTCAGTCGACTGCTAAAAGTTGCAACCGACTGGACTGCACCTTGTTACACACTCACACTCATCCTCTCCGGAGTCGCCCTTGAAGTCTTCTTCCTTGGCCTTCGTCACTCAGATGCACCCGAGCCCGCTGCTACTCTCCGTGTCATCCTTCGCATTGCCTTGAAGTCTACTTCCCTTGGCTCCACTCCATTGCTCCTCGTCCGACGGTCCCTCGGATGCCTTCCACACCATCCTTCACCGACTCAAGGATCCGAGCCCTAGGATGAGCTTCCCAAGCTTAGTTGCACCAAGCTCCTCATGCGTGTTTCACCAAGTCCTGCAAGACTCAAACACACATATCAAACACATATGAAAGTCTAACTTAAACTCTTTGACACACACATCAAAACCATGATCGTACTGATCAAACTTAGGTCGATTGCACCAACAGTGTTCAGTCGTCTCCTCGCTTCCTCCATCAACTCATTCGATAGCTTCAAAGTCATTTTCCTACACTAATTTGCCACCAGCAAGAGAATATCAAAAGACACCTCTCAACCTATTCACTATGAAGCAGAAGCCTCGAGAATCCCTCTAAGAGTACCTTCAACGGTTCAACTAAGTCATATAGGATATCCCCTCAACTCGTTTGGAGATCCTGACTAGCACCTGTAGGATCGTAAAGTTGCTAGGGTGGTGAATAGCGACCATCAAAAATTACGATTGAAAACGAGTTACACAGTGGAATAAAGAAATTAGAAAACAACATTAACACATATGGTTTTACTTGGTTCGGAGCCTGTGACGACTCCTACTCCAAGGCCCACGATTGTCAATCGCTTTCATTGGGCAATCACTATCAATTTGTAAAAGGATTACAATAATTGAGTACAATAACTGAAAATAAAATTTATTACTGATAAATAGAAAGAAAATAAAGTCTCTTATTCCTCGAACTTTGAAGCGACCTTTTGGTGTCATCGGAGTTTTTTCGGAGCAACACTTGAATATAAAAGTTGTAGTCAAATTTTATTCTAAAGCTACTAGTCGAAGGCCTTATATAGGTCTATTCCGGGCGCCTGGAACCCCTCCAGGCGCCTAGACCATTGATGATGTGGCGATCTCTCATCGAAACTTCTTTCGCGAAGTTTATCCACTTCTGGGCGCCTATACCGCTGACGTGAGTTCGGCCAATCGTCGCGCTCCAACTCAGCTTCGGGATAACTTTTGTGGTCCGAGTGCCTGGACTAATTCTGGGTGCCCAAACCACCCGAGTGCCTGCGGCACCCGCTCGGGCTAAACTGGTCTAAGTGCCTGGACCACATTTTGCCTCTTTTCTTCCCTATAACAAAAAGTTAGTCTTGGCAACAGAAAAATATATTTATCCTACAATACAAAGTTAGCACAACATTAATAAGATAAGAGTAGTAATTAGATCCTATCTCCCTGAAACTAGGATCTAGTCAAGATCTCAGCTTAGGTTTCCCAAATGGACCTAAGCTGAACTGACACCTACAGTTCCCTCAACGAAGAACGTGTCCTCACTGGATCTCTCCTCCAGTTGCTTATCTCCACCTACCAACTGCAGTCGCTTGACTTGCCTTTGATCCACCAGGTCTTCCCGCCAGTTGTCAGGTCTATAGACCCAACTGGATTTCAGCCGATTGTTAGGTCCCAAGAACCCAATCTGATTTCTCGTAAGATATCGAGCCCCATAGGTCTATCTAGACTTCCCACCAGCTATCGGGTTTAGCAGACCTAGCTGAATTTTAGTCTGATGTCAGGTCCTTCAGACCCGTCAACTCCTACACACTTGGTAAAGTAATTAGATAACAAAACACTCTAACTTTAATCCACTTGTCATTCATCAAAACTTGAGTTAGATCATTAGTACAAATTGCATCAACAATTTTCCTCTTTTTAATGCAACGACAGCCTGGGTTAAAGTTAGAAAAAAAAAATATTGAAAGATAATATTTAAAATGCAAACAAATGATCTAAGTTAATTTTGCATTTGTTTTACATGATTAAATTTGTTTGTTGTTTTTCTACATAAACGTTTACCCCTCCCCCTTTGGTATTCATCAAAAAACTAAGGTAAAGGAAATTCAAACACAAGTAATGTCGGACAGTAATACAAAAAATAGTTGAAAGTAAATACTATGTATATCTCAGACTTAGGGAGATGTTTTGATCAAAAGTTTAATTTAGAAAACTTTATAAATATTTTTAAGAGCATTTTCGAATTCAAAATTGTGTTCCAAAATTTTCAAAAATTTTGAAGTAGTCTTTTTCAAAATTTTCTGAGTAAAATTTTTCAAAAATTTTCTTAGTAAATTTTCTAAGGAATATTTTTAAAAAAATTAAGGAAAATTTTTCTAAGGGAAAAAAATTTAGGAAAATTTTCTCAAGTAAACATTTTAGAGTTTTTGACAATTATTTTGAAATTCAATCCTCCCCCTAAATTTGATATTTTATTTAAATAATAATAATTCAATTACCAATATCTTTAGTACATATCTAACCGTTAGTTACTAACTATCTACCAGAAGATTTGATCTAACTTATTGTTTATTAACTTGACTTAATCACTGTATTTTGGTATTTTAATCCAGACTTATATTGATGCACTAATATAAGCATATGAAGTCCAGGCAAAATGCATACACATCTCACATGATTCTATGTTTTTGAATACATAATCAAGATAGACCTAGTGTGTTTGTGAGATGCTCGTTACCTATATCTATAGGATCATGCTTTCTAGGAATTCATTCTAGATTAAAGCCAAAATAATTTTTGCAACACTAGAGAAATAGGAAATTTTTGGAACACCTAAGTAAATAATTTTTCTAGAATTTGCAAATCACTTGAAAATTTATTTGATAATAAAAGTCCTAATCTATCGTGCACATTCCAGTCATCTTAGTAGATTACTGAATTCAGATTCTGGTAGTGATTTAGTGAAAATATCAACCAAATTTGACTTGGACTCAATATAGTTGAGTTTAATGTCTCCTTTGGCGACATGATCTCTAATAAAGTGATGTTTTATTTCAATATGTTTGGTTCTTGAATGATGCACTGGATTTTTGGTCAAGTTAATTGAACTGATGTTATCAATATGGATTTTATATTCTAAGTTAAAGTCTTTTAATGTGTGCATCATTCATAACAGTTATGCTACACACTCACCCATTGCTATGTACTCAGCTTTAGTAATAGATAAAGCAACACAGTGTTGTTTTTTTACTAAACTAACTGACAAGTGATGGTCCAAGTAATTAGCATCCACCACTTATAATTTTATGATTTAGTTTACAGCTAGTATAATCTTAGTCAGAGTAACTTATTAGTTCAAAATTAGGTATTCTAGGGTACTAAATTCTTACATTTGGTGTGCCTTTCAGAAATCTAAAAAAATCCTTTTTACATTAGTTAAGTGGGATTCCTTAGCACAAGTTTAGTATCTAGCACACATACTAACTGCAAATAAAATGTCAGGTCGACTTGTAGTTAAGTATAAAAGGCTACTATGACACTCCTATAATATTTGAGATATGGGTTTTCCATTTGGATCACTATCTAAGGTTATGTTAGCTGTCAATGGTATTTTTATTTCTTTGATCTTTTCCATTCCAAATTTTTTAAGTAATTTATTTATGTATTTTTATTGGTAAACATAATTTCCTTTATTAGTTTATTTAATTTGCAATCCTTAAAAATAGGTTAGTTTACTTAATTGACTCATTTTAAATTCTTGTTCCATTAAGATTATAAATTCTTGTAAAAATTTTGAGTTAGTTGAATCAAAAATTATGTCATCTACATATACTTGTGTTATGAAGATATCTTGTTTGAGTGATTTTACAAATAGAGTTTGATACGAACCCCACCAACAAATGTGATGGAACCCGAGACAAAGGTGGATAGAGCCCCAAGAACTAGATGCCAAGAGTATGAGTCTTGACACGTAACCAAGAACTAGCACGAACCAAGCCTACGAAGGAAAGAAACGCCACACCCGGGGTGATAAGTTTCGATGGGTTGAACGCCACGAGAGTAAACTCGATAAGTTCAGAAAGTCCTTTCAAGAACTAAGAGAGCACACAATCTCATCAAAAACTAAGTTTCTTCATACTAAGATGCCCCTCCCTTATATAATGGGAGTGAACAAGGAAAAGTACAAGATAAGTGCATGCACAATTAGAGTTCCAATGTGGCATGCCTCATGCAAGCTATCTAGGAACCCAAAACAAAATAAATGCATGCACAATTAGAGTCCCAAGTCGCATGCTTCATAAAACAATATAAAATACTTAAGTTTTCATGCATGAACGAGTTCCTATGCTTATTAGTACTCTTCCGTTAAACGCGGCCGAGTCCTCGATGGTTATGCCCGATTACGTGGATTAGGCCATACTAGCAGTTGGGATTATCTTGGTCTCTCCTTGCTCATAGTCCGTCCAATATTCTTTGATTAGTCCATTTAGTGCTTCCTTGAAACGCTTTGCCCGCAGTCTTGTAATTGGGCCTTTCGGAAGTGATAACTGATCTCTCCTAGCTTCAGCCCTTGGGCATACATCATTCTCCCCTACTTGAAAAGGATTTGTCCTCAAATCATCACCTGCATCAAACGGGGATAAGTCAAAAACATTAAAAGTAGAATGTACGCCATACTCATCTGGTAGTTCAAGTTTGTAGGCATTATCATTGATGCACTCCAATACTTGAAATGGGTCATCCCCTCGAGGTAGAAGTTTAGAACGACGTTTGTCTGGAAATCGCTCCTTTCGGAGGTGCAACCAAACCCATTCTCCTGGTTCAAACATAATTTTCTTGCACCCCTTGTTAGCTTGTTGCATGTATTGCTGGGTTCTTTTCTCAATATTTAGTCATGCTTGTTCATGAATCTTCTTTACGAATTTGACCTTCTGCTTACCATCTAAATTTATATGCTCACTTACAGCTAAAGGAATCAAATCTAATGGTGACAAGGGATTGAAACCATAAACAATTTCAAATGGAGAAAATTGAGTCATAGAATGTATGCTCCTATTGTAAGCAAATTCAACACGAGGTAGACAATCTTCCCATATTCTCAAATTCTTATTAATGAGCGCACGAAGTAAAAAGGACAAAGTTCAATTGGCCACTTCAGTTTGCCCATCAGTTTGGGGGTGACACATAGTAGAGAACAACAATTTAGTTCCTAATTTCCCCCCATGAAGTCTTCCAAAAATAACTCAAAAATTTTGTATCCCTATCAGAGACAATGGTCCTAGGCATGTCATGCAACCTAATAATCTCTTTAAAGAACAATTCAGCTATATGCAATGCATCATCGGTTTTATGGCATGGAATGAAATGCGCCATTTTGGAGAATCTATGTACCATAACAAAAATTGAATCTCTTCCCCTCTTGGTCTGGGGTAATCCCAAAACAAAGTCTATTGAAATATCAGTCCAAGATTCACTAGGTATAGGCAAAGGAGTATACAAGCCATGGGGTTTCAATTTAGATTTAGCTTGTTTGCAAGTGATGCACTTCTCACAGATTCTTTCCACGTCACATTTCATATGAGGCCAAAAGAATTGATCTTATAAAATCCCTAAAGTCTTAGTAATGCCAAAATTACCCATCAAACCACTACCATGGGCTTCCCTAGTGATCAATTCACGTAACGAACACATAGGCACACACAATCTATTTTCACAAAATAAAAAACCCATCATGCCTATAGAACTTACCAAATGCAACCTTATCACATGTAGGGGTGAGCAAAAGTTCGGTTAAACCGAATAAACTGATCAAACTGACCGAATTTAAAAATTCGGTTCGATTTATTCAGAAATTCAGTTTTTTCTCCAAAAAATTGATTAATTTGATTAATTCGGTTCGGGTTCGGTTTTGAATTTTTTTATTCGGTTAAATCGAATTGACAGAATAGACTGATTTTTTGAACCAAATCGATTTTTTACATCATAAATTTTAGATCGGACCAAATTTTTATTATGCTAAAGCAAATTTTTAGAAAAAGTCAGTTTGTTCAGTTCGGTTTGTTCGATTTTATTGAAAATTTGGTTTGGTTTAGTTCGATTTTTATCAAAAATCAGTTCGGTTCGATTTGTTTGGAAAAAAATCAATTCGGTTCGGTTCGGTTCAGTTTTAACCAAATACTCACCCCTAATCGCATGCTGTGAACACATCAGAAAATCAGTATCATTAGTATATAAATCCTTGATATATTCAAATCCAAGTAACTTCGTATCTAAAGTGGACAGTAAAACATACCTTCGAGATAGTGCATCAGCAACTATATTCTCCTTTCCTTGCTTGTATTTGATCACATAAGAAAATGTCTCAATGAATTCTACCCATTTAGCATGGCGTCGGTTCAACTTATGTTGGCTCTTCAAATGCTTTAGAGATTGATGATCTGTGTGAATCACGAATTCTTTTGGTCATAGGTAATGTTGTCATGCCTCCAATGCTCTCACCAATGCATACATCTCCTTGTCATATGTGGGATAGTTGAGAGTGGCTCCACTCAACTTCTCACTGAAGTAAGCAATGGGCCTCATCTCCTGCATAAGCACAACACCTATACCAACACCAGAAGCATCACATTCGATTTCAAAGGTTTTAGAAAAATCTGGTAAGATTAGTAAAGGAACAGAACTTAGCTTTTCTTTCAAAGTGTTGAAGGTCCTCTCTTGCTCATATCCCCACTTGAATGACTCATTTTTCTTGATGACTTTAGTAAGAGGAGCTGCAATATTGCTAAAATCATGAACAAACTGTCGATAGAAGCTGGCCAAACCATGGAAACTCCTCACTTGGCTAATTGTTGTCGATGTTGACCACTCTTGGATTGCTTTTACCTTTTCCTCATCTATCTCAACGCCTTTAGTACTAACAACAAAACCAAGAAACACGACTTTCTCCATACAAAAGGAGCATTTAACGAGGTTAACAAAAAAGATTTTCTTCTTTTAGCACACTCAAAACTAACATTAAATGTGTAACATGCTCTTCTAAGCTTTTGCTATAAATCAAAATGTCATCAAAATACACAACTACAAAT
Organism: Zingiber officinale; assembly: GCF_018446385.1. NCBI lineage: Eukaryota > Viridiplantae > Streptophyta > Magnoliopsida > Zingiberales > Zingiberaceae > Zingiber > Zingiber officinale. Next base: position 76,513,303 of record NC_055991.1, read on the forward strand.
TTTCCTAAGAAAGCATGCAAAACATGGTTCATCAAACGAATAAAAGTGCTAGGAGCATTAGTTAAGCCAAAAGGCATTACTAACCATTCATATAAGTCATGCTTGGTTTTAAAACCAGTTTTTCATTCATCACCTTCATTCATCCTAATCTGATGGTATCCACTCCTAAGATCAATTTTTGTGAACACACAAGAACCATGTAATTCATCAAGTATATCATCAATCTTAGGAATTGGATGGAGATACTTTATCGTGATGTTGTTGATGGCTCGACAATCCACACACATCTTCTATGTTCCATCCTTCTTGGGAACTAGTAAAATAGGCACGGCGCAAGGGCTCATGCTTTCTCGAACATACCCCTTTTCTAATAATTCATTAACTTGCCTCTGAAGCTCCTTTGCTTCCTCCGGATTGCTTCTATAGGCAGGTTGATTTGGAATGGATGCACCAGGTATGAAGTCGATTTGGTGCTCAATTCCTCTAATTGGAGGTAAACCATGCGGAACCTCTTCAGGAAAGACCACCTCGAATACCTGAAAGAGAGAAACAATAACACTAGGCAAAGAACCGTTAAGGTCGTTAGTGCTCAAGAGTGTCTCCTTATACAAAAGGATAAGGGGCAACTAATTCTAAAACAAAGTTCGTTTGATCTCACTTTTTTTTTTGCATAAGAATTATTTTTCTTTCTCTCTCCTTTTTTTTCCTTACCCTCTCTTTTTGTTTTCTTCCTCTCATTTTTCTTTTCCTCGACTTCTTTTCTCTCAATTTCCTTTTCTCTCTTCTTTTCATTTTCTTTTTGTAATCTCAACTGGTCCTCCATAACTTGTCTTGGAGTCAATGGTACAAGAATAATAGGTTGTCCCTTCAGAGTAAAAGTATACTTATTTGTGAGGCCATCATGTGTTACCTTTCGATCGAATTGCCAAGGTCTCCCCAACAATAGAGGACATGCATGCATGGGAACCACGTCACACAACAGCTCATCTTCATATTTGCCGATGGAAATTGCTACCAATACTTGTTTTATTACCTTGATTTCACCGCAATCATTTAACCACTGGAGTCGATAAGGACGCGAATGTTTCTGAGTTGATAGTGATAATTTCTCTACCAAATCAGCACTTGCCACATTGGTGCAACTCCCCCTATTAATAATAACACTGCAAACCTTGTTGTTGACAAAGCAACAAGTATGAAACAAGTTCTCCCTTTGATTACATTCTTCCTCCTTAGCTTGTAGATTGAGAACTCATCGGGTCACCAATAAGTCCCCAACAACAGCATGTTGTTCATCATCACTACCCTCTTTTTAAGGCACTTCTTCAACTATTTCATCCTCATCTTCCGACTCAAGTTCACCTTGGGCATTTATTACCATCACCCTTTTGTTTACACATTGACTAGCTATATAACCATGCCTTGACATTTAAAACACTTGATATCACGAGTTTTGGAGGAAATGAGCTCACGATTACCTTGAGTAGTAGATGGTGTGGGTTTGGGCTTCTTGAAGGGTTCAAACTTTAGCTTATTTTAAGGTTGTTCCTCCTTTCTTGGAGCTGTCCGCCATGTACCGTGAGTAGTCATTGATTGTCCCTTCCTAGCCAATCCTCTCCTCTTGAGTTGTTCTTCTACTTTTTGTGCTTGGTGGACAATGTCTGTCAATATAATGCTGCAATTCAACAATATTATCAATTTCTGGGTTTAAACCATGTAAAAACCTGGCCATGGTGGCTTCCCAATCTTCATCGACATTAGCTCGGATCATGGACAACTCCATCTTCTTGAAATATTCATCCACACTTTTGGAGCCTTGAGATAAGCTTTGAAGCCGCTGATATAAGCTTCTATAATAATGGCTGGGTACAAATCTCCTTCTCATGAGCACTTTCATCTCCTCCCAAGTGGGCACAGGTTGCTCTCTATTTCTTCTCCGAGTCATCACCACTTGATCCCACCACACAATAGCGTAATCAGTGAATTCAATTGCAGCTAACTTCACCTTTTTAAACTCTGAGAATTCATGATAGTCAAACATTATTTTCATCTTAGTTTCCCATTCCAAGTAAGCTTCTGGGTCATTTCTCCCTTGGAAGGTTGGAATCTTCATCTTAATCCCTCCTAAATCATTATTTCTTCTAGTTACGTTGCTATCTCCTCGATATCCAATATTGCCCTAATGGTAGTTTTGCTCATCAAAGTCTTCAACAATAACCTCTTCATCTTCTTCGACATCAATCCCTTGGGCATGTCTTCGTTGTGGTCTAGTAATACAGTCTTGTTGATGTCTTCTTGGTATCCCATCCTCCACCCGATCCAACCTCTCATGGATTGATTCTAATTCTGCCCTCATCATTCGCTCCATCTCTCCCATCAATGCTTGCAATTGCAGGTTCGGAAGTGGCCTAGCCCCCTCATTTGCTCCATCCTCCTGGTTGTTGGACATAGTTGCAAAATGAAAGAAAACCTCACAAGAACTCAACTCACATTTGGGTGGTAAGCTCTCAATTGATGATATCTCTTAGTTCTTAATCAATCTCTAGAACAAATCGGAATATCATATAGCAATTCAAAAGATACCACCGAAACTTATAATGGTAGAATTTTAAGAGAAAATGAAAGAGTAGAAGTTTAAGAGTAAATAAAACAAGAAAGGGATTGTTGAAGACAATTTACTTCGATTCGCACAAGCAGTTTTTTTTTCTTTCTGCGCTTTCTTCTTCTTCCTTTTTTTTTTTCTTTTCATTGCGCTCTCATCTTTTTTTCCCATGATTTTTTTTTGCTTTTGGATAAACAACAAGTAAAGATAGATTTGCACTTGGCTTTGAACCAAAGCTCTGATACCAGACGATACGAACCTCACCAACAAATGTGATGGAACCCAAGACAATGGTGGATAGAGCCCTAAGAACTAGATGACAGGAGTGTAAGTCTTGATCTGTAACCAAGAACTAGCACGAACCAAGCCTACGAAGGAAAGAAACGCCACACCCAGGGTGATAAGTTTCGATGGGTTGAACGCCACGAGAGTAAACTCGATAAGTTCAGAAAGTCCTTTCAAGAACTAAGAGAGCACATAATCTCACCAAAAACTAAGTTGCTTCATACTAAGATGTCCCTCGCTTATATAATGGGAGTGAACAAGGAAAAGTACAAGATAAGTGCATGCACAATTAGAGTTCCAATGTGGTATGCCTCATGCAAGCTATCTAGGAACCCAAAACAAAATAAATGCATGCATAATTAGAGTCCCAAGTCGTATGCTTCATTAAACAATCTAAAATACTTAAGTCTTCATGCATGAACGAGTTCCTATGCTTATTAGCGTTCTTTCGTTAAGCGCGACTGACTCCTGGATGGTTATACCCGATTACGTGGATTAGGCCACGACTAGTAGTTGGGATTATCATGGTCTCTCCTTGCTTATAATCCGCCCAATGTTATTTGATTATCCCATTTAGTGCTTCCTTGAAACGCTTTGCTCGCAGTCATGTAATTGGGCCTTCCGGAAGTGATAACTGATCTCTCCTAGCTTCAGCCCTTGGACATACATCAGAGTTGGATCAATTTGACCTTGGGTGAACCCTTTGGAAATTAAATAGGAGTTCAACCTTTTATACCAGACGCTAGGTATTTGTTTAAGACCATACAAGGCTTTCTTTAGTTTAAAGACATAATCAGGATGATCTAGGCTTTCAAAACTCAGGTGGTTGACCTACATAGATTTCTTCCTTTATTAGCCCATTTAAAAAGGTGGATTTAACATTCATTTGATAAAGCTTAAATCTTTTATGGGTTGCATAGCTCAATAACATTCTAATAGATTCAAGTCTGACTACTAGAGCATATGTTTCATTATAGTCAAGTCCCTTTACTTGACTAAACCCTTTGGCTACTAGTCTACCCTTATTTTTAACAATTTCCCCATTTTTATTTAGTTTATTTTTGAATACTCATTTTATTTCTATTACCTTTTTATTATAAAGTAGTGGTACTAATTCCCATACTTTATTTCTTTCAAATTGGGTCAATTCTTTCTACATGGCTATAATCCAATCTCGGTCAAGTAGGGATTCTTCTATCATTTTGGGTTCAATTTTAGAGATTAAGGATATTTGACTTAGGTTTCTGAAGGATGATCTAGTCTAAACTCTTAGGTCTTGGCCACTTATAATTTGTTCAATTGGGTGGTTTGAGCCGACTCTTATTGTTCTAGGCTTAATTTGTATTTGTTCATTTCCTTATGGTTGATTCTATTCATTCTCTTATTCTCCTAATGGGTTTTCACTTGCTCCCCCTAGATCAGTGCTAACTCTAACGAAGTCCATTGGTTGATACTGAGGTTGAGTTGAGTTAGATTCTTTAGTAATTTCATCAAATTTTACATTGGTTGTTTCCTCAATTCTTTGAGTTGTTTTATTATAAACTTTATATCCTCTACTTTTTAAGGAATACCCTACAAAGATTCCATTTTCCACTTTTGAGATAAATTTTTCTAAGTATTCTCTTATATTTAATATGTAGACAAGACATCCAAATACCTTAAAGTATTTAATATTTGGTAAATTTATTATAGTAAATTTTAAATGAGGTTTTATCGTGTTTCTTATTTATTATTGTTCTATTTTTTACATAGCAGGTTGTACTAATAGCTTCTACCTAGAAATATTTTGATAATTGGTATTCATTAAGCATTATTCGAGCGGCTTCTTGGAGAGTTCTATTTTTTTTTTCCACTATTCAGTTTTATTGAGATGTATTAGAACATGTGAATTCTTGATGGTACCCATTTTCTAAATAGACACTACAACAAAAATGACTTTTCGCAGAGTGCAAATTCACTTTTCGCAGCGTACATTGCGCGCTGCACAGTTAAAAGCTGTTGAAAGTCATAAATTATCCGCGGCGTGCGTTTGTGTGCTGTGGATAGTATTTTCTGTAGCGCGCAAAGCACGCCGCGGATACTATTATCCACGGCGTGCAAAGCACACCGCGGATAGTATTTTCCGCAGCCGCAAAGCACGCCGCAGATAATAGTATTTTCTGTAGCACGCAAAGCACGTTGTGGATAATAGTATCCACGGCGTTCTTTGCACGCTACAGAAAATACTATCCGCAGTGCACAAACGTATGCTGTTGATGGTCTTAACTATATTAAAAAAAATTGACGAAAATAATAAATTAAAATTTTACAACAAATTTAGTGCAAATCAAATCCATACAAAATTAATAAAAGTCATAGTTTTTCATTATACCACAAAAACATAAAACATCTAAAACAATATATGAAATATCTAACAAACTAGCAATTACATAACAACAATTCAACTTACAATCCAAACAAATTAGTATAATATATATCAATCACACAATACTATAAATATAGGTAACCATGCGACCGTGCTTTCTATTGCATCATCGAGAAACTGCATTTCATCATTTGGTCGAATTAGGTCCACCTGAAATTGAACACATGTACTAACTCATAAGTAAAAAACAGCTTGAACACATGTACAAGGAGGTATAGAAAAAACATTTTAGGCTGTATAAATAGAGATCTTAAGTATAAATTCTTATGAAAAACAAGATCAGTGGAATAAAATACTAAAGAAATCTAAAATGAGTGGGCATGCTTACTATTTTCTCTCCAACAGCTTGAGTACTAGGCTTCCCATTTTTTTTCTTGTGACCTTCAATCCAAACTTGTGATCTTGTAATTTTTGTATCTACCGGACTTATCTTTTCCTTAAATATAGAAATATATACAAAATCATTACAGCACAATTCAAAAGATACATATATCATTACTTATTACTTAAATTATACAAAATTAAAAATAATTACCATAATATGAGTCAAACGAGCATAACCTACCTGAATGGAGAAGCCTGAAATCCTGTTAAGGCACTACCACAACAAATCTACTGATATTTTGAGCTGGAAAATCCAAATTGGATACGCTTCAGCTGTTACCGATAAGAATTAAATCCACATAATTATTTAACAAAGAACATACAAAAAACTAAGATGGGAAAGTGAAACTATTCGACCAGAAGGAACAACTACATAATATCTTTTCGATCTTGTAGCAGCAAATCAAACTCGGAAAAGCAAGTAGCATGAAACTACCATCTAAGATATTCTCGTTGAGAAGAACTACCTTAGCACAAATCATGGAGCTTTCTAGATATGTAGCAAGCCAACAGAGACCAAGCCAACACTCAGACGCCATCACAATGTAAGACCAAACACTACTGTGCAGAAAAGAATTAGTGCTATCAATTCAACAGTACATTAAAGACATGAATCTAGTGGAATGCTTATATATAACATGCTTGCGAATATAAGTAAATACCTCTTCGTTCAAAACACCATTTGAAGATTATCTAGGTCTGTGTATGCCATCTTAGTGTCCTCTGGCGTTTTAGTATCAAATAGAGGAGTAGCCAGCTTGGGAGGGTTCTAAACAAAGGTGAATCACTCATTAAGACGAAAAATCTCCAAAACAATCAAACATGCAAGTTGAGATATGGAGATATCGGAATAAAGTAAAGCTGATTTTGGAAAGCAAGTTCTAAATATTATAAATAGTCATACTTTCTCAAATAAGATAACATATCCATTAATGGAGTTAAACTGAGTTTGGAAAACAAGTGACAACGCATTGTCACTCTACGCTACGATATCACCATTAATGGAGTTAAACTAAGAAATGAAATAGAAAAACATTAAATGAACCTAACCTAGTAAATGAAAGACGATGCAAATAAGGAAACCTATTCTAACTTAAACTAAGATTGCAATGAAATTAAAGACAACATAAAGTAAACATTGAATTAAAAATCTAGAGCATTAAAGAAATCTAATCTAACATATCCTAATTGCATTTAATCAAAACTAGAACCTAACAAAATTGAAAGAACAAGACAAAGTAAAAATTAAACAAGTTAAAACACATCAAATTGAACCTAACGACTTAAAGAAACATTTCATCGAACACATTTTATGCATGAAACAAAGTAGATAAAGTGTGTGCAATCTAAACATGAGGATCTAAGTTTGCTACAAACATTTAATAAGAATTAACAAACATCAACAGTAAACATAAAATAAACTAAGACTTCCGACCACAATTCACACTTCCGCTTCCGATTCCAACTACTACCCTCGTCGTCACATGAAGACCCGGCTCGGAACCCCCAAAGTCGGTGGACAGAAGCTCACTGCCGGTTGCTGCTTGCTTAGACAACGAAGATTATGCGAATCTTCCACCGAGGAACCCCCTCAGATGGAAGTTGACCGGACTGTCATGGAGATCCTACCGTGCTGCCTTCTTCTTGCTGCCAACTGAACCCCAGAAGGTAAGAGTGAAGGAAGAACGTCAGGAGGTGAAGGATCTCACCGGAGGGGTTCTCACCGGAGAACCCCTCCGGTGAGGTGGAGTTGGTCGGAATCGCCGCAGTCGCCTGCTGCTCCCTGCTGTGTTCGCCTATGCCGTCGCCACTGGAAATCTAGAAGAGGAAGTGGGCTGTGGAGGTCAGGCCGGTGACGAGGAAAGGGAAGATGAAGAAGCCGCCGGCCGGTTGTGAGGAAGGAAGAAGATGCGCTGGTGAGGAGAGTTGTCGCGCCCTAGCTGCTGGAAGAAGAAACGCGAGCCGACAGGGTGAGAAGAAGGGCACTGTGCGCGTGTTTGCTTAAGAGGGGAATTTCTCCTCATTTAATCTGGGCCGTCCATCTTTGTAAGGGAGATGATGAATATCTGGCCGTCTGATTTAGCTGATGGAGAGATGTGTGGTTTGGATCAAGCTGCCTTTATTCTTAGATCCAAGGGTCCATAGCATTTAGATCTAATCAAGGGCAGGATACTTAGATCAAAATGAAGGAGCAAGATCTCTCTTGATATAGATCAACGGTCCACACTATTCTGCTTGATCTACCCCATTTGACATCCAAATCAAGTCAAATTCAGTCCAGCTTGACCCTAATCCATAGCTCTTTTGATTTCCTACAAAACCATATAAAAATATGAAATTAAATTCTATAATTTGTAGGAAATTTATAATTAAGTTCAAAATGAGTTTCTACTCACAAAATATAATATAAACACCAAATTAAGTATGAGAGAAGGTAAAAATTGCAAGAATAAGAGCCAAAATAATGCACCAAAATACTCATTATCAGGCTTCGGCGAAGGGCATCGCGTGAGAGGACTTCGGTGGAGGGCTTTGCGTGAGAGGGCTTCGGCGGCGGAGGAGTTTGCGTGAGAGAGAGGTCTCACGTTTAAGTTTTTTTAAACTTAATGTGAAAAAAATAATAATTTTATTATTATTTTTTTAAACTAATCGCAGCATGCTGCATGCCGTTGATAATTTTAAAAAGTATTCGCAGCGTGCCTATTTTTGCATGTCGTTATTGTTATTAAATATTTATAGTATTAACGACATACTTTTAATGTGCGCCATTAATATCTGGACGTAATTTTTTTCCTTCTTTAAGTTTATACTATTAACAGCGCGTAACAATCTGCACGCCATTAATAATACTATTAACGGCATGCTTTTAATGTGCGCTGTTAATAGCAAGCTGCGAAAAGTTATTTTTGTTGTAGTGAGAATTTAGTAAATCTTTGGTTTTTGAATTCTCCATCGTTATCACTCCTAATTCTTTTGATTTTTGAGTCTTTTTCATTTTCAATTTATTTACAAAAATTACTAATATTTCAAATATTTTGTCTTATTTTTCAAAAATTTTACTCAAGTGAATATTGAGTAATATCAATTATTACTAGACAATATAAATTTTCATTAATCGATTTAATCCCATGTGAGTTAAATAATTCAAGTATTGAGTTGATTTAAATCTGATTAGTTGGCTTATGGGTTAATTTGGTCTATTTTCCTTGTTGACAAGTATTACAAATTGTTGATTCTAAGTTAGGTAGTTTTAGTAATCCTCTAACTAAGTCATTTAGTTTGGTGAGGTTTCTAAAGTTAATATGGGGCATTCTCTTATGCCACAGCTAAGTTTTCACTTTTTGTGTTAAGTGACACTTAAGTAAGGAGCTAGCTACATTAATTGTATAAATGTTATTATTTCTAAGTCCTTTTAATTTTATTGTAGGGTCTTTGATATGTTTAATTAAACATTCAGCGGATGTAAACCTAACCTTATATTCCGAGTCACACAATTGACTAACACTAAGTAAGTTAAATTTAAAATTTTCAATAAGGAGTACTTTATTAATAATGAAATTGGATTCTAATTCAATGTTACATATTCCAATTACCTTCAGTTTGTCGTTGTTTCCAAAGGCAACTGTTCCTAATCTTTTGAAGGTTAACTTTGTGAACATGGTTTGATCCCCGGTCATGTGTCGGGAGCAACTACTATCCAATATCTATTTAGATTCCTAAAAATAATTAGAAGAAATAAACTTTTAGCTCAAGTGTGAACTTGATTATAATTAAATTTATTTTCATTCAATTTTATTTATTTTTTTAATTTAATTCATTTTAATTTTTATTTTAATTTAATTTAATTTATTTTAATCCTTATTCATCTCACCCAAAATATATTTTCAATCAAGTAATCCTATAATTTTATGAGATGAGTCAAGTTATATTTCAGGGTTTGGTTTAACTTGTGTTAGATTCCTCCACAATCGCATGATATTGTCCACTTTGGGCCTAAGCCCTCATGGTTTTGCTCTTGGGCTCTACCCAAAAGGCCTCATGCCAATGGAGATATCTTTTCTCTTATAAACTCATGATCTTTCCCATGTGTTTCCAATATGGGACTATGTTTGCAACCTTGCAACCCCAACAATCCCCCCCTCAAACAAAGGACCATAGGCTTCCTGCCCCTCGGTCCACCCGACCTACTAGGACTTCCTTGCCTAGTCACAATTAGGACTTCCTGCCTGGTGTCTGATCCTCTTGATCCGAACATAGGAGCCCCCACTTTCTTTGTTCGAGGTCAATATTGTACCCACATGGCTCAATCAGACCATAGCTCTTGTGCACAGTCGGTGGTTAAACCTTCTGGCAGTCCAGGCTCTGATACCAATTATAGGATCGAAAAGAATTTAGATATCTCCACAATCGCATGATATTGTCCACTTTGGGCCTAAGCCCTCATGGTTTTGCTCTTGGGCTCTACCCAAAAGGCCTCATGCCAATGGAGATATCTTTTCTCTTATAAACTCATGATCTTTCCCATGTGTTTCCAATATGGGACTATGTTTGCAACCTTGCAACCCCAACAACTTGGACATCATTAGAGTAATCATGCCTTTGAAATTTTTCACTTAGCTTAAATAATAACTTTGGTCTAACCAGCTAAGATTGATAAGGGGTAGCTTCAGTTAGTTCTACTAAGCCAAATGCACCAAGTCGAAGTCATATCCTCCTAGACATGCATAGAAATAGTTTCCCTAACCTACTATCATCCAAAACTTCTCCAGTGTTATTTGTCAGGATAAATTTTTGTCTCTATTTAAGCTAGTTCTAATTACCTAACCGAGTAAACTATTATTTTTGGAGGTGCCAACTAATTTGGTGTCTCCCTCTAAATTATTGAATTTGTGTTTAAGTTTTAGGTTTATATCGATTATTTTTATAGTTATAATAGACTTGATTGTAGCTTGAATTTGAATTAGCTTTGTAGTTAGTTGATTTAAATTTATTTTTCCTATTTGAGTTTGAATTGTTTGACTTCATTTTACATTTTAGATTTAGGTTTGATTTGATTTTATTCTTTAGTTTGAAATTTAGCTTTGAAGGTTTATTTTGGTTTGGTTTTAAATTAATAGGTTTAGTTGGATTTAGTTTTAGATAATGAATTTCATTTTTAGGAACATAAAATTGATTGAGTCCTACTTGCTTGGTTAGGTACCCTTTCGAACCCAGGTTTTAGTTTGTTGCTTATTTTGGCTTATAAGTGATATAAAGGTTTTGTTAGTCAATCTGGACTTGTATCCGAGTCAGGACTTATTGTACACAACTCTTTGTGATCCAAGTATTATGTCTAGATATTTGGATCTGATTGTGAATTTTTCTAACAATTCTTTTAGATTGGTTATTTCAGTTTTCAATTTAGCATTTCCTTCCTTAAGTCTTTCGACTTGAGTTGAGTTAGAAGTTTTTATTTGGGAGTTAAATTGTTTATTAAGATGTTGATTTTCCTTAAGGAGAGTGTCATTTTATTTTTCAGATTTTATTAATTTTTTATTTAGGCATGCAATTATTTTTAAAAATCTAGCAGTTAGGATAGATGATACCTCATTGGAACCTTCAAAAATAAGTAAGAATTCGTGACTTGATTCATATTCGGACTCGCCGTCTTATTCCGTCTCGATTTTTTATTCCAATCTGGTTGCCATCAATACGAGGTAGTTGTGATGCTTCCGATCTTCAACCTCTGATTCTCCATCCCAAGTCACCTAATCTTCTTCATGCATTGCGACATTAAATAATTTATTTATAGGTGAATTTATTTCGATTACCTTTACATCATTTGTTTCTTTATGTAACTTGATGAGTTTATCCCAAAGGTCATTTACATTTTTGAAAGGTCTGACCTGGTTTAGTTGTTCTTTCGTTAGCCCGTATTGGAAGGTGTTTAGGGCTTTGTTGTCCTGCTAGGCCTTCTTTTTCATTTCTGGGTTCCAGTCTTGGGGTCCGAGTGGTTTTTTCAGCATTGTCTATCAAGATCATGTAGCCTTTACGGATGCTGAACCACTATTCGATGTCTGTCTTTAGGTACATCTCCATCTTTTTCTTCTAATCTGGGAAGTCATCCTCGTTGAAGAGGTGGGATGGGCGGTGATGTATTCTTCGCTTTGGACCATTATTTTCTGAATGAAAAACTTTGAAATATGGCCAAGACTTGGTCTTGGGGTAAGTAGCGTGGGAGATGAGAAACTAACGATGTTTCACAAATTTTAAATAAAATAATAATAACAAATATTAGAACAAATTTTATCAAATGAGATATTTTACCAGTTTTGACTAATGGTGAAAATTTGAAAATGGGGGAAAATAAGAATTTAAAAAAATAGAGGAAAAAAATGAAAGACGTAAGAATAATTTCTAATCTAAAACGATATATAATTTTCTTTTAAAAAAAAGGAACCCTTGCTTTATTGGTGGTTTCACCAATTCAGAATAACCTCACTTTGATACCACTTATAGGATCGTAAAGTCGCTAGAGGAGGTTGAATAGCGATCGTCGAAAATTGTGATTAAAAATGACTTGCGCGGTGTAATAAAGAAAATACAAAACAATGCTACAACAGATGGTTTTACTTAGTTTGAAGCCTGTGACGACACCTACTCCAAGGTCTGCGATAGTCAATCGCTTTCATTGGGCAATCATTATCAGTTCGTAAAAGGATTATAATGATTGAGTACAAGAACTGAAAATAAAATTTGTTACTGATAAATAGAAAGGAAAATAAAGTCTCTTGTTTCTCAAACTTCGAAGCAACTTTTCGGTGTTGTCGGAGCTTTTTCAGAGTAGCACTTGAATATGAAAGTTGTAGTCAATGTTAGTCTGAATTTGCTAATTGAAGGCCCTTATATAGGCCCATTCCGGGTGCCTAGAATCCCTCCCGGCGCCTGGACCATTACTAACATGGCGATCTCTCGTTAAAACTTCATCCGCAAAGTTTATCTACTTCCGAGCGCCTGGACCACTAACGTGGGTTCGGCCAGTCGTCGCGCTCCAACTTAATTTCGGGATAACTTTTGTGGTCTGGTCGCTTGGACCAATTCTGAGTGCCCAGACTGCCTAGGTGCCTGTGGCACCCGCTTGGGCAATCCTGGTCCGGGTGCACGGACCAGCTCCGAGCACCCGAACCAACTCCGAGTGCCCAAACCAGCTTTGGGCACCTGGACCACTTTTTGTCTCTTTTCTTCCATGCAACAAAAAAATATATTTATCCTGTAAAATAGAATTAACACAATATTAATAAGATAAGAATAGTAATTAGATCCTGTCTTCCCGAGACTAAGATCTAGTCAAGGTCTCAGCTTAGGTTTCCCAAATGGACCTAAGCTTGAATGACACCTACAGTTCCCTCAACGAGGAACGCATCCTCCCTGGATCTCTCATCCAGTTGCTTATATCCACTTACCAACTACAGTCGCTTGACTTGCCTTTGACCCACTAGGTCTTCCCACTAGTTGTCAGGTCCGCAGACCAAACTGGACTTCGACCGGTTATTAGATCCCACGAACTCAACCAAACTTTCGGCCAGATATCGGGCCTCGCAGACCTATCTGGACTTCCCACCAGTTATTGAGTCCCACGGGCCTAGCTGGATTTCAGCCTGGTATCAGGTCCTTCAGACCCATCAATTCCAACACACTTGATAAAGTAATTTGATCACAAAACATTCTAACTTTAATCCACTTGTCATTCATCAAAATATGTGTTAAATCATTAGTGTAAATTGAAACAACATCACCTTCTCTCAAGGCTTGGTGGATGGAAATTTCTTCAGATCTCTAGTAAAGAAGCCTCCACTAAACTACGAGAAACTACTGAAGTGGGCTAAGAAGTGCATCCACTTAGAGGAGGCTCAGCTGGTACAAAAGGGTAAAGTCGTTACAGCTCTCTAAATAGACAAAAAGTCCCTTCATCCCTCATTTAAGAATAAGATTCCCCATCAGCTCCTCAACTATGCCCCCATCAGAAAAGAGGAGAGAGTGGTGCAAGTTGTGAACACGGTTCCCACATTTGTAATAGGGACAAGATAGTTGGCCCAAGAAGGAACTATTCATTTCTGCACTTACGACTAGTCATATTCTCGTGGCACTGAAGAATGTCGGCAACTTGCTCAAGAAATAGGTTGATTCATAAAGGAACAACTCTAAAACGGAATGACTTCTCCTACAGCTATCAGGCTTGCACCTGACAAATATACTCAACACAATGATGTAGGGAATCAACCAAAATGGCACTGAAATAACTCAGTCCCTTGATAGGATCCAGAACCACCTCAACACCATTCCTTAGACTGTCATAATAACTGTCGAGATGACCACCAAGAAGACTATCGAAACAATCACCAAAATGATGGTTGAGATCATTGTCGAGGTCATCGAGGTAACATGGCTCCCCAAGGTAACATCAATAAGATCATGGGGGCTCCATGGACGGGAACTCTAACAGAGTTAGGAAGGCTCACAGACGAAGGTTGGAAAGGTTGGAAAATTATAACATCAACATTGGGAGAGGTCGAGAAAATTATCCTCTTATAAATTTTGGGCCTCAAGACATAAAAGGAGTTGTCACCCCGTACGACGATGATGCCTTAGTAATTCGTGTCATTATAGCCAACTACAATGTGGTGAGGGTGTTCGTAGACACAGGGATCTCAATGAACATTTTGTACAAAGAAGCTTTCGGCCAAATACAAATCGATTGAGAAGAGCTACGACCTATGTCTACCCCTCTGTTTGATTTTACTGGTCATGAGGTACATCCACTAGGAGAAGATCAGCCTCCTCCTATCACTAGGTGAAGAACCTCTAAAACAAATCTAGAGCATGCTCCATCCACCTATAATGCCATCTTAGGAAGGATGTCTCTTAGCTCATTTCAAGATGTGGTCTTTACTTTGTATCAAAAGCTAAAGTTTCTGATTTTAGAAAGGGTTGGCTTGGTCAACGGAGATCAAAGCACCGCTCGTAAGTGCTACATGCAAATGGTCAAGACCAACCTCAGAAAGGTGTGAAGGACTCAGAAGCACTCAGAGGATGATGGTTTAATCCTTATTGGTCATACTGGTCCTTCCATCGGTCCGTGAAGGAGAAGAAAACTTCAACTATCTTAGAATGCTTTGTCATATCCTTTTACTTTTTGTCTACTAGTTACTATCACTATTCCTTGAAAATATCTATGCTTTATCTATAAGATCATTATCTTTTGCTTATTTATCCCCTCTTACAGAGCCACCTTACTACAAGCTCAGGAAACCTAACATCGTGCTAGTAATTGAGACTAAAAATTTTAGTCTTCGATGGTCTCTTCACTTGTTACCTCAACAGACTCATAATCACAGTCTTCTAACAGTCTCTTCACCTCGTTACCTCAGCAGACTCAAAATCTCAACTTTTTGATAGACTCTTCACCTCGTTATCTCAGTAGACTCAGAATCTCAGCTTTCTGACAATATTTTCATCTCGTTACCTCAACAGACTCAAAATCTCAGTCTTTTGACAGTCTCTTTACCATGTTACCTTAGCAGACTCAGAATCTCAACCTTCTAATAGTCTTGTTATCTCGGCAAACTCAGAAATTCATGGTATGTCCCTCCTTTTTGCCCCACTCGCTAATGACTCCACCCTACAATAGCCCAAGAAAACCTAGCATTGTGCTAGCGATAGAGACTTGTTCGTCCTCTTGATCTCACTCGCCAATGGCTCCACCTTACGATAAACAAGTAGACTTAGCATCGTGCTAGTGACTAAAACCTAATGGCCCTCTTAACCTTACTCACTAACATCTTAGTATTCTAATATACCTTGAACTCCGATAGACTGAGAACTCCATGATTTGCCTACCCTCTTGGCCCCACTTGCTAATGACTCTGCCTTATGACAGGCTAAGAGAACCTAGTATCATGCTAGCGACAGAGACTTTGCCCGCCCTCTTGGCCCCACTCGCCAATAGCCTTATCTTACGATAGGCCAGGACAAGCTAGTATCATGCCAGTGAAGCTCTCAACCCTCCTAGCTCCTCGCTAATGGTTCTGCCTTACACCAGGATTGAAATTCCTAGTATTTCTCTAATGTAGCTCTCAACCCTCCTAGCCCCTTGCTAGTGGCTCCACCTTATGACAAACTTGAAATTTCTAGCTTCGCACTAGCGTAGGTCTCAGCCCTTGGAGTCCCCGCTAGAGGCTTCGCCTTACAACAGACTCGAAATTCTTAGCCTTATGCTAGCCATTCAACCTTGCAACAGGCTTGATTTCAGATATCTCATCCTCCATTACTTGACAGCTTGAGATTATCAGCTCAAGTTATATCAACAGATAAGTTTTTAATTAATTTTATATAATTTTAATTCAATATATTTTCTCTATCACTGGTAGAGACTCTTCTAGTCCCACACTAGTCATTCAGCTTTACAACATGCTTGATTTCAGATATCTCATACTCCATTATTTGGCAGTTTGAGATTATTAGATTAAATCATATCAATAGATAAGTCTTTAACCAATTTTATGTGATCTCAATTCAATACGCTTCCCTTATCTCTTGCAAAGTTTGCCCTCGTCTTGCGATAGCCATTCAATTCTAGATCTAAGCCTCATTCATGTCTCGGCCTTAAACGCTGACAACCTCTCTAACTCAATCTCAGTAAACTAAAAGATCTTAGTTTCATATTGGAAGTTTAGCTGTTCGACAAAACCCCTTAGCCAAGTTATTCCTTGTTTAGTACTACTCATAGAAAAAAATGTCAAGTAGGAGGCAACCAAGTCAATTAGTAAGACTCTCAACTGTTTGTGACTTAATTAGACTTTTTGAGAAAGATGGTTGACTTAGTCATTGTTTAACTCCTTCCTTGCTCAGAAATGAACCACAGAAATACATAATCAACACATATAAGCAAAACAAGTTTTAAAAAATCAAGACAAGCTCATAAGACAAGTTATATAAAGAGAAATCCATTCATAACCAAAGAAGTTTATTCATGACCATACAAAACCAAATACAATAACGCAAGAGTCAATGATAGCAAGGGTGGAAGGATGTAAGGTCAATCAGTTTTTTAGGAGGCAGGCAACTCATCTCAAACTTTCTGTAGATTTGAAAATGATAAATTTGCTCCCCTTAGGATAGCTTTGCTTCAATGCATTGGTGGAGAGCATCCTTAAATCCATACCTCAGCATATTGCTGGTTCTATCTGTGAGCATATCATAAAATTCTACAAAGTCCAAAAAAGCTTTTTCTGAGTTTCTTGACGATTCTCTTCTCCTGTTTAACAGCGGTACAGCTCCTGCTAAGCGGCTTCTTGCCTAGTTTTGGTGGCATCCAATTCAACTTTGAGGGTCTCTAGCTCAGATGTCATCTTCATTTCTCTTTTCTCCACCTTAGATAGATGCAACCTCAGCTTCTTCTTAGCTTGAGTCTCAACACAAAAGTTGCATTGGAGTTGCAGCTGTTGTGTTTCTAAAGTAGCCAACTTCCCCACTTACACAACTAGCTTCTGCTAAGTCTGATGTAATTCTTCTCGGACCTATGTGCAACTCCTCTGTAGCCTATTCATTCTTAGGTAATTCCTCAGAAGCTAGCACAACCGCCCGTGCCTAATTGAGTTCACTTTTCAACCCTTATGCCTTGTCAGAGTAGGCCTTGGCCTTGCTACTCCATTTCTACACATCAGCCTCAGCCCTCTTCACAGTTGTCAAGTCCTCTATATAGCCCATTATCCTAACTAGGCCTACTAACTCTCCAGTTCAACTACTTTGTCTTTCATGTCGTGGTAATTTTTCATTATATTGTGGATGTAGTGGTGTAGTCTCTTCACTTCCACCTTAGACTGTACAATCGAAGTCATAATTTACGAATGTTCTAAGGATCTCAAATTAAAAAGTACATTATATCTTTCGAATGGACCAAACTAAGTGCTCGCTCAGATTCAGAAGGCCTAAATGGGGCATGACATTCGTTTGCGGATAAAGAAATGTGTTGCCTAATCACACTAATGAAGGCGATCACATTCGCCACAATAGTGGAACTGCTGCTTCTCTAGAAATAATAGTTAGTACCACAATCGTAAGCGCTTCAGCCCTCTCTTGGGAAGTTGTCTCATAAGGATCACTTCTTATTAGTGTTAGCCTCGAGATTGGTTTTCCAGAAAACTAAACTAGTTTCCTCTTGTAAGAGGGCTCAACCTCGAAGGTTGTTTTCTGTCGTTTATCGGCCCAGACAAGACTTGGAATAACATGAGGTGGCACTATGGGAACAAAAACCTTATTCTCAGCGGAATAAAACAAAGAAAGAAAAACAAAGGGCACGTCTCTTTTTACTTGGTTCGGGCCCAGTCGACTTTTACTCCAAAGCCCGTGATCTTTGATCAATTTTGTTGGGCAATCCACTAAATGAAGAAATAATACAATGTGGCATTTGGTTTAAGAGTTTGGGAATAAGGATATGGATTCATTCTCAAACCTTGTGTTTGGTTAAGGGAATGGAATTAAAATTTTGGAATGAAACCCAAAAACTTGGGTATTGATGAAACTCACCTCCTCCCTTGGGTTTTGATGGGAATGGTAATGAGAGTTAAGTTTTGGATGAAAATATTATTAATATATTTGTTTAATTTTTCTTTTATATCACTTTCTCTCTCCTTATTCTCTCTCATCATACTTTTTCTCTCATTATTCTATCATCACATTTTCTCTCTCATAATAGTTCCTCTCTCCTCAACATTTCCCATCATATTTTCTCTCATCACATTTCTCCCTCTTCATTCTCTCCCATTACACTTTCTCTCTCCTCATCCTCTCTCATCATGCATTCTTTTCCATCATACTCTCTTTTCTCATTTTTTTTCATCATACTTTCTCCCACCTCAATCTCACCGATCACACACTCTCTCTTCTCATTTTCTCTCATCACACTTTCTCTCTATTCATTCTCTCCCATCACACTTTCTCTCTCATCATACTTTCTCTCCCATCACACTCTCTTTCCCTATTTTTCCTCATCATACTTTCTCTCTCATTATATTTTCTTTCTATCATACTTTCTCTCTCCTTAATTTCTCCCATCACATACTCTCTCTCCTCATTTTCTTTTATCACACTTTCTCTCTCTTCATTTTCTTCCATCATACTTTCTCTCCCAATATATTTTTCTCTTTCCTTATCCTCTCTCATCACACACTCTTTCCTCATTTTATCTCATTACACTTTCGCTCTCTTCATTCTTTCCCATCACATTTACTCTCTCATCACACATTCTATCTTATCATTTTTTTTCTCTCACATCTAATTTTTTTTCTCTTATTTTTCTCCATGGGTAAAAAAAAAAATTTTAGTTTATTCCAATAGAAAATATTCAATAGACCAAATATTATTTTTAAAAGTGATATCCATATTCATACTCATTCTCATTACACAATACTATGATTCTCATTCTCATTTTCATTCCTAAGAAAGAACCAAACGCCACCCAAATATAATACAATGTGTAAGTAAAACAAATATACTGACAACAATCATATAGAAGATGAAGCGTAGGTTGTTACAAGCCTCTCGGCGTCGTAGTAGTTGCATCTTGCACAAGCAGAGAATGAGCACGGTAGAAAATTGAAAAGCATGAGTTATCTCTAGCTCAGAGTTTAAGGGCTTCTTTTAGAGGTCTTGTTCCGTCGACTCATAAGAGGTTTCGTCGACTGAATCGATCCATCAACTAATTACTCTATCCATCGACTGATCCTCTGTTCCTTTCTTATTTGCGTTGATCCGATCCATTTGATCACAGAAATCTCATTGTTCCATCAACGAATCAAGATCTTTTTGTTGACTGAACCTTGCTTTCCTTGTTTGCTCATATATGATCCACTCAATCCCTAAGATCATGTTGTTCTATCAAATGATCAGACTTTATCCATCGACTGAACAACTTTTTCCTTTTATGCTTTGATTCAAATTTTACTATTCTAATATTTCATTGATTTGTCGACTGAACACCTTTGTTCCATCAATGGAACATCATTTTCTGTAAAATAGTGTTAGGAAAAAATAATATTTACCCTATAAAATAGAGTAGAATAGAGATATATATGCATGAGTAAGACAGTACTGACTGCCCTGATCTCAAATTAGAAGCCTCCATCAGTTTCTTTAATTGAATCAGTACCTGAGGTTTGTCCCTAATGGGACATGACCTCACTTCACTACCTCTAGTAGTTTGCCTCAAGTCACCTGCCAAACATCAAGTCTTTCAGACCTATTTGGACTTACTCTGCTCGATGTCTGATCACCTTATCTACTAAGATTATTTCTGCAATACTAAATTAGTATAACAATAATAATACTAATACAAAATAGTGTTGATAAAACTATACTTAAGTTTACCAAAATTCACTAGTCTAGTCGACTGCGCGCAGTTGATTGAAAATCATTCGGTCATACATGCTTGGAGTTCACTCCTCTAAGGCTTCTTATTACCTAGATTATCTCCGCCTATAATTTTTCATTATCTGGCTTCACTCATCAAGACTTTCACCACCCAACTTTACTCACTAGGGCCTAGCTTCACTTACTAAGACTTTTACTTGGAATTCACTCCTCCAAGACCTAGGGTTACCTTCCCCTAGGTACCTAAGGTTAATCCCCCTTGGATTTTCCTCTTTACCTAGGGTTACCTCCCCCCTAAGATTTTCTCCTCTTGCCAAGCATTCGATCACCTTGACCTGCTTAGACTTACTAGTCACTCGATAGACTACTCACCACTTGCAATCACTCGGTAGACTACTTTCCTCTTACCAATCATCTAGTCAATCTTGACCTGACTAGACTTCTCATTTGACTAGGTCAATCTTAACCAAGCTCCATTAAATATATTGTTAAATATCAAAATCCTAGAGGTCGATTGCATCCAAAGCTTCAACTAATACATACTCGTCTCTAAGAAGGGAATGAGGGGTGGCATTTCAGACGACCTTTTGGTGGCATTTGAGGGAGCTCATACGCTATCTGTGGAAGTTAGATCTCACTTCAATTTCTTAATTATTGAGGAATTGCACATTATTTGACCTACAAAAATAAGAAAGTTTGTCAATTACAAGGGAAAGTTAACCAAAGAGTGTCTTACTTAAGCAGTCATCTAATGCCATTGCATTGGGGCTTAGCCTAGTCAGGTGAAGCAGGACTTTGTTCTTTGTCAACAACCTAGTGTTGAACTTCAGTTTAGACAAGATCTTGACCATATCTAAATACACTAATTCTAACCTATAGTCATCCAGTGGTGGTAGAGCTGGTAGATTATCTAGCCAGGGCGGCAATCACATGTATGGTTGAGGTGGCTTGACAAAGATGAAGCGACCCTTCCACCCCTTTTATAAAGGGGGGTACTCATCCAAGAAGTTACACCCTATCCTAGCTACAAAGTAAAAGACCTCAGGCTTTGACTGCCTGAGGTAAAAATGATAGTGGAAGATGATAGGGTCAAGAGGAATTTGATACAATCAATAGATGATGACTGCAATGCAGATTAAATGATAAGAGTTGGGAAATAATTGGGACAAAAAAGTTCAAAATAGTTGGCCAACTCCTAAAGGAAGGGATGGAGGGGAAACCTAAGGTCACTAGCTAACTGGCCGAAGAAGCACGTGATATATCTTAGAGGTGGCTCATGTGGTCGCTCTAGCATCGAAATCCTAATCTCATGATCAGAAGGGATACTGAAGGTCTGCATGAGTTGTTGGTCTGCACCTTTGGTATATATAGTCCGCTAGGACTCATACCACTTATCTGAGGCGACCATGGGTTTGAGAAAGAAGAAGAAAAGAAGGTAGACAAAATTGATAAATAGAAGGAGAAGTAATGAGGAACTTACTGAATTGTTGGACGTGGGGAAGGAGATGAAGGCAAAGATGTTGAAGGCAAAAGAAAATTGAATGAGCACAATGTTGTTTTTGAGTAACCTAATATAGTTTGGTGGTGGCATAGTAGAGTTGTCGCATCAAATTACCTAACCATTGAACGGTGAGATTTCTTCTCCACCGTTGGATCGTTTGGCTGAAGGATCACTACTACGACCTAGTTTGCACAATTAAAGTGCAATAGTACTAGGTTATGAAGCAATGCATTAATCTCCAAGACAGTTCAAACACTATCGTCGAATGAAAAGATTGGATAAGCACCAATGCACCCCCACATCAAATCTAGGGTTGTGTTAGTAGTACATTGCCACACACCGTTGTATTTAATATGATATGGTGATCACATGGCCCAGCGGATATCGCCGCCACCCATTAATTTATCAGTATAGAGCAGCAATCATCATCCTACTAAGCGATCTTGCATATCACGTCCATTGAATGAGAGGATTTGCTATTCTCGATGACCAATACTCAACCAAATATACCAGTAAAATGCAGCCATCTTGGCTCAACACTATGAGAAAATAACTTCGGAAAGCAAATGACAACTTATCACAGTCCAGTCACTCAGAGTATGCTACCTTCAACTAGCCTTGAAGGGAAAGCTTATGATGTGGCGAAGCTCTGCAATCCTACGTGTATCGTAGGATAGAAAGTCATGCTAAATTATCAATCAAAGTTAATATGTGGTAGATGCTACCTATGGAGGGTCAAACTCATCATAGAAAGAACTTAAGTTGAGTTTGATAAGCCTAATACACCCACTCCTGTAACGACCCGCCTCCTACTAACTAGGCTGTGAGGTCGATCGTTACATTATGCTGTGCTAACTATTCCATGACCATCATTAAATCTAAGTGCGGAAGCTGTACTAATTAAAATTTTGCTAAACTATTATCATTTCTTGGTTCTACATGTGCTAAGGGGTGTAATCTAAACTATTCATGACATATATTACATCCCCCAATGATTAAGGAACTTAACTAAGAGTTTCTTGCTGATATCAGGCCTCCCAATCGATCCACGGATCGATTGGAATGGCTGGATCGATCCATTGATCGATCCAGGTGGCTACTGTATGTGGGGCTTAGGTTGGATCGATCCAGTGATCGATCCAGCACGCTACTGTGCTCGGGCAATATTCTGGATCGATCGGTTGATCGATCCAGACTGGCCAATCGATCCAGTGATCGATCCCATAGCCTTCTGTTCGTGACAGAATTTGCTGGATCGATCGGCTGATTGATCCAGAGGCCTACAGTTCGCGGTACGAACTTCTCAATCGATCGGCTGATCGATTGAGAAGCCTCCAATCGATTGGGGTTTCTGATTTCCTACCAGAAGTCTGATTTCAGCACTGTTTCGTGCCTCAATCACACATACAAGTTCAAAAATGGTTAGGAAACATTCTAACATCATGTAACAATGTTCGAAGCATGATAGAGTGCATGATTCACTAGTTCATGGTATTTAACATACTAAGGTGCGGAATAATAAAATGCTAAAACAAATTCTAATGTTCAAAATAAAACTCGCTGAAATTCTCTAAGATCTTTGTCCCAAGTTCCATCCACACGCATCTTTGCAGCATTGTCCTCCAGCCTCCGCTAGTCCATCTTCCCTTTACCTTTATCTGCAATATAAGGAAAATAGTATCTGTAAGCTTGAGAGCTTAGTAAGAAACCATCTACCTTACTAAAACATGCACACGATGCAATTTATGATTTGAAAACATGCTAGTTGAAATACATATTGAACCGGTGAGAGCATGGCATGGTATCATACAACATAGAAACCAAATCTAATCATAGAACTATCACATGTATCAATAATGAGAGCTAAACTGAAACGTGAACCGAACTAAAATCAAACTAAGCTAGAACTGAATTTAAACTGTATTCATGACTGATTTGTGAGTTTTGAAAACTACTTATCATAATAGATTAAAATACATAATCAAACTGCTGATGGGCCTGACAACTGTACGTGCTATGCGCGCATCCCTAACTAGACCCGGGTTTGCGAGTCCCGAATTTAGTAGGGTTTACTAGGTTATCTAAACCTAGGGACGACTGTGGGAGCCCAACCCAATGGATATCTAATCCAGTACAGTGCCTCTGCTAAAATAAAATACTGAACATAAGCTAATACATTCTTGTCTTGCTTTTACTAGGTTGTCTAAACCCAGAACTGGGTTATCTATACCTAGAGGCGACTGTGGGAGCCCACCCATTGGACATCTGGTCCTGTAAAAGCTGGAGCAAGACTCAATAAGCTATGAAATGCTTCTATTGCATTTATCTAAGCCACTAAAATGCCTAAGTTGCATTTTTCTATGCTAAACAATTTAAATCGAACACTTGGTATGCGCTAATTCACATCCTTTGTGTCGATAGTCTACATATTACTAAACTAATACATGAAATTCACACGAGAGCTACTTATACTACAGGTGAGGGGTTTCTTACCTCCTGTTCAGATTTTCTTACAAATCTAATCGCTAGGCTTTCCGGAGGAGAGATCTCTTCGACGATCTTCTCGCGTCTATGCGTTCCTCTAGCGGAGAGGAGCGTCCTCGTATCCTTTGTATTGTCGGGAGGTGCTCCTAGAGCCCTTGGCTTGGTGCGCTGAGAGAAGGAGGAGGAGAGGAAGGGATCGGCGGAAATTAGGGTGAGGAAGGAGAAGTTGCCGATTAAAAATTCCATCTCCCCACTTATTAATTCCTATTTATATTAAGGAATTAATTCGCCCAACTAAAACATAAATATAATTGTTTCCCTTTCCTTTCAGCACGGCCCTGCTGGGTTCACTTGGTTACTAGAGTCCGCTATAAGTCGTAGGACTCAATAGGTCTCGGGTTCAATTCCCGCGTAGGCTATTTTCGTTTTCTATTTATTTTTGCTACTTCCGCTACTCTAAAAATTCTGTAAAAATATCCTAAAATTCCAGAAAAATCATATAATATTTCTAAAATAATTTTGAGAATTTTCGGGCATTACAATCCCCCATACCTTATAAAAAGTTCATCCTCGAACTTAGAATAACTCTGGGTACTTCCGTCTCATACTGACTTCTGTCTCCCAGGTTGCCTCCTCTGCTGTGTGATTTTGCCAAATTACTTTCACTAATGGTACTTCCTTGTTCCGCAATTTCTTAACTGCTCGGTCTATTATCTGAATAGGCCGACTGTCATAGCTGAGGTCTTCGCGAACTTGTACCGACTGGGGCTCAATCACCTGGGTGGCATCTGGGATATGCTTCTTCAGCATAGAGACATGAAATACATTGTGGACAGCTGACATTTCCTGGGGTAACTCTAGCTCATATGCTACCTTGCCCACTCTTCTGCTGATAAGGTATGGTCCCACATATCTGGGACTTAGTTTGCCCTTTTTCCCAAAACGCATTACTCCCTTCATGGGAGCTACTCTGAGGAACACTGAATCCCCAACTGAGAACTCTAAAGGTCTGCGCCGTGTATCAGCATAGATTTTCTGGCGACTCTGAGCTGTCTCTATCCTCAGGCGGATCTGCTGTATAGCTGCTGTGGTATCTGCTACTAGATCTGTCTGAAGCTCTAGTTCTTTCTGTTCACCACTCTCATACCAGTAAATTGGAGATCTACACCTCCGCCCGTAGAGAGCCTCGTAAGGTGCCATACCGATAGTGGCCTGATAGCTGTTGTTGTATGTAAATTATGCTAAACTCAGATATTTGCACCAACTTCCTTTGAAATCTAGGGCACATGCTCGGAGCATATCTTCAAGTACCTGATTTACCCGCTCCGTCTGTCCATCTGTCTGAGGATGGAAAGCTGTGCTGAACTTTAACTTCGTGCCCAACGCTGACTGTACACACTCCCAGAAGTGTGATGTGAATCTGCTGTCTCTGTCTGATATAATGGTTCGTGGGACTCCATGTAGTCTAACGATCTCTTTGAGATACAACTGTGCTAGCTGTTCCATGGAGTAGGATATCATGATAGCTAAGAAGTGGGCTGATTTAGTACAACCTGTCGACTATTACCCAGATGGTATCAAAACCATTCGTGGTTCTGGGTAGTCCCACTATGAAATCCATGGAAATGTCTTCCCACTTCCATTCGGGTATCTGAATGGGCTGCAAGACTCCTCCTGGTCTCTGATGTTCTGCCTTAACCCTCTGACAGGTTAGGCAGATGTTGACATATCGAGCGATGTCTCTCTTCATCCCAGGCCACCAAAAACGCTTCTTCAAGTCCTGGTACATTTTGGTGGAGCCTGGATGCATCGCATAGGGAGTCTTGTGAGCCTCATCTAAAATCTTCCTGCGTAGTTCCTCCTGATCTGGAACACATAATCTGTCACCAAAGTACAACACCCCACTAGCGGACACTCTGAATTCTCCACTTTCTGTTCCTGCTAATCCTTGCTTGATTTTTTGAATTTCAGGATCCTGCTCCTGAGCTGTCTGGATGTCACCAAGCAAGGTAGACTCTAATGCCATAGTAGAGAGCTGTCTAACTATGAGTTCGAGACCGAAATCTGTGATCTCTTTCTGTAGGGGCAGTGACATGGCTGCTAAAGATAATAGGGCAGCACTGGACTTTCTGCTAAGTGCATCTGCTACCCTATTTGCCTTTCCTGGGTGGTAGAGGATGTCTATATCGTAGTCTTTAACCAGTTCTAGCCATCTGCGCTGTCGCATATTCAGATCCTTCTGAGTGAAGAAGTACTTCAGACTCTGATGATCTGTATACACTCTGCACTGAGCTCCATACAAGGGATGTCTCCAAATTTTGAAAGCGAACACCACTGCTGCAAGCTCAAGGTCATGAGTAGGATAGTTCTTCTTATAATCCTTGAGTTGTCTGGAGGTGTAGGCGATTACCTTGCCGTCTTGCATCAGCACTACTCCTAGTCCCAACTTAGAGGCATCACTATAAATATCGAAGCTGTCTGTGTTCTCGGGTAGAGCTAGAATAGGTGCACTGGTCAATCTTCTTTTTAACTCGCTGAAGCTGTTCTCGCAGTCCTCTGTCCACTGATATTTCCTGTTTTTCCTGGTGAGAGCTATCAGTGGGGAGGCTATCCTGGAGAAGTCCTCTACGAATTTTCTGTAATAACCTGCTAATCCCAGAAAGCTTCTGATCTCGCTAGCGTTCTTGGGTCTTTTCCAGTTACTCACAGCTTCTATCTTACTGGGGTCTACCATAATACCATCCTTTGAGATGATGTGACCCAGGAAGGACACCTGATCTAACCAAAATTCACATTTTGTGAACTTGGCGTACAACTGGTTCTGTTGAAGGATCTGCAGTACTATTTTCAGGTGCTCTGCGTGTTCTTCCTGAGTTCCTGAATAGATAAGAATGTCATCGATAAAAACAATAACAAATCTATCTAGGTAGTCCCTGAATACTCTGTTCATGAGGTCCATAAAAGTAGCTGGGGCATTTGTCACACCAAAGGACATGACTACGAACTCGTAATGTCCGTATCTGGTCCTGAATGCTGTCTTGGGTATATCCCCTTTTTTTAACTTTCACCTGATGATAACCTGATCTGAGGTCTATCGTAGAGAACACTGCTGCTCCCTTTAGCTGATCGAACAGGTCATATATTCTGGGAAGAGGATACCTGTTCTTAATCGTGACTTGGTTTAGTGCCCGGTAATCTATACACAGGCGCATGCTCCCGTCCTTCTTCTTCACGAACAATACAGGCGCTCCCCATAGTGAGTGACTAGGGCGTATGAAGCCCTTGTCCAGTAACTCCTGTAGTTGCTCATGAAGTTCCTTCAGTTCTGCTGGAGCCATGCGGTAAGGCGCTTTGGAGATAGGATTTGTACCGGGAATGAGTTCTATCTCAAATTCAATCTCCCTGTCTGGTGCTAAGCCTGGTAACTCTTCAGGGAAGACTGCTGGGTAGTCACATACGACTCGGACCTCTGCTAGCTGTCGGTCCTCGTCCTGACTGGTACTGACTACGTGTGCTAAAAATCCCGTACATCCTGAATCCATTAATCTCTGTGCCTTCATAGCTGAGAGAAATTTCTTGGGCTTTCTCTTTGGTTCTCCGACGAACTCGAACTGTGCTTCTGCTTCAGGTTGGAATACAACTTTCTGCTTACGACACTCGATGGAGGCACCATATCTGATCAAGAAGTCCATTCCAAGGATGACATCATAGTCAGTCATATTTAGCACTATCAGATCACAAAAGAGTTCTCTGTCTGCTATAATAACTGGCACTGCTCTGAGCCAGTGCGTGGATGCCATAATTTCTCCTGAAGGTAACGTCGTCAGGAACTGACTACTGAGTACCTCTGGAGGTATCGCTAATTTCTTTGCAAATGCCCTGGATATATAAGAATGGGTTGCCCCAGTATCGAATAAGATAGTTGTACTTTGCTGTAAAATACTAATATGACCTGTAACAACTGTCGAGGCATTTGCTACATCCTCTCTGGTCAGTGAATAGATCATCGCATTGGTCGTAGCTGGAGGGGCTTCTAGTCTGCCCTGGCTGATGTGGGGACCATCTAAAGCGGCCTGCATCTGATGCAACTGTGCTGGCTTGGCTTCGTACTGGATCGGCTGTGGTGGAGGAAAGCTGGCCTTGTTCGGACACTGCTTGGCCATGTGCCCTTCTTGTCCACATTCAAAGCATCCTTGTGTGCCCTTGCGACAAACTCCTGGGTGAAATTTTCCACAAGTAGCACATTTGGGATAACTAGGCTGTTTGCTGGCTGGTCCTCCCTTTGGGTAACTCCCTGGTTTGTGCTTGTTGCTGGGGTTCCCTTTCCAGTTAGAGCTGTGGCCCGGTTGTTTCTGAGTACCTGAGCCTCCTTGCCCTTTAGGCTCTGAGAGGACTTGCTTCTGCTGCTTGATATTATTCTGGTAGTGCTCGGTGGTCAGAGCACTGCTGACTAGTTCTTCGGTGGTTTGCGGCCTGTGAACGCCGCCAGCCACGTTCATTGCTATTTCCGGCCTCAGCATCTTGAGCATCAACCGGACTCGTTCTTTTTCTGTGCTAACTAGTTCATGGCATAGACGAGTCAATCTATTGAATTTCTTCACGGCTTCCTCAACTGATAGGTTGCCCTGACGAAACTCAGTGAACTCGTCGTAGTGGCGGTTTGTAACCCGCATGTGAAAGAACTCCTCGAAGAATTCTTTCTCGAAGTCAGCCCATGTCATCTGATTTACTGGGCGCTTCGCTCTAATTCTCTCCCACCACATGCGTGCATCTCCCGTCAGACAGAAGGAGGCGCACTTCACCTTCTCATGCTCTGGCCAGTCCAGAAGCTCCATCGTGCTCTCCAGTGTTTTGAACCAAGCTTGAGCATCCCATGGTTCGCTGGTGCCTGAGAAATTCTCGGGCTTGACTCTCTGCCACTGGATCAGATAGGCTTCTCTCTTTGCCTCTGCTGCTGGGGCTACTGGTGCTGTAGGCTGGACTGGTGGAACCTCTAAGACTACTGGCGTTGCTAAGTTTGGTTCCGGGGTGACTGTGGGAGTATTCTGCTGATTAGCCTTTAAGGTGGCTATCTCCTGTTGCTGTTCAGCTAGCTGCTGCTGTAACTGAGCCACTAATGCTGTAAGGTCTGGGGTAGGCACTGAACTGCCTGCCTCATGCTGGGGCTCAGTAGCTGGTGCCCTTCTAGCTGTGCGTCCTCGTGCCATTCTAGAGACATAGAGGACATACATAACTAATACAATCATAATTGCATATCTATGGTTATCATATTAGGTATTATCATAAATAAACATGCTTCATTTACTTCTAACATGAAAACAGGAAGCATAAATAAGGTGAGAGATGTTCTTACATGGAAGTTGCAGGTTCAATGCTGATGTGTGTGTAGGAAGTATGGAAACTTGGCTCTGATACCACTCTGTAACGACCCGCCTCCTACTAACTAGGCTGTGAGGCCGATCGTTACATTATGCTGTGCTAACTATTCCATTACCATCATTAAATCTAAGTGCGGAAGCTGTACTAATTAAAATTTTGCTAAACTATTATCATTTCTTGGTTCTACATGTGCTAAGGGGTGTAATCTAAACTATTCATGACATATATTACATCCCCCAATGGTCAAGGAACTTAACTAAGAGTTTCTTGCTGATATCAGGCCTCCCAATCGATCCACGGATCGATTGGAATGGTCGGATCGATCCATTGATCGATCCAGGTGGCTACTGTATGTGGGGCTTAGGTTGGATCGATCCAGTGATCGATCCAGCACGCTACTATGCTCGGGCAATATTCTGGATCGATCGGCTGATCGATCCAGACTGGCCAATCGATCCAGTGATCGATCCCAGAGCCTTCTGTTCGCGACAGAATTTGCTTGATCGATCGGCTGATCGATCCATAGGCCTACTGTTCGCAGTACAAACTTCTCAATCGATCGGCTGATCGATTGAGAAGCCTCCAATCGATCAGCCGATCAATTGGAGTTTCTGATTTCCTACCAGAAGTCTGATTTCAGCACTGTTTCGTGCCTCAATCACACATACAAGTTCATAAATGGTTAGGAAACATTCTAACATCATGTAACAATGTTCGAAGCATGATAGAGTGCATGATTCACTAGTTCATGGCATTTAACATACTAAGGTGCGGAATAATAAAATGCTAAAACAAATTCTAATGTTCAAAACAAAACTCGCTGAAATTCTCTAAGATCTTTGTCCCAAGTTCCATCCACACACATCTTTGCAGCATTGTCCCCCAGCCTCCGCTAGTCCACTTCCCTTTACCTTTATCTGCAGTATAAGGAAAATAGTATCTGTAAGCTTGAGAGCTTAGTAAGAAACTATCTACCTCACTAAAACATGCACACGATGCAATTTATGATTTGAAAACATGCTAGTTGAAATACATATTGAACCGGTGAGAGCATGGCATGGTATCATACAACATAGAAACCAAATCTAATCATAGAACTATCACATGTATCAATAATGAGAGCTAAACTGAAACGTGAACCGAGCTAAAATCAAACTAAGCTAGAACTGAATTTAAACTGTATTCATGACTGAT
This sequence comes from Zingiber officinale, assembly GCF_018446385.1. Taxonomy (NCBI): domain Eukaryota; kingdom Viridiplantae; phylum Streptophyta; class Magnoliopsida; order Zingiberales; family Zingiberaceae; genus Zingiber; species Zingiber officinale. Next base: position 76,543,963 of record NC_055991.1, read on the forward strand.
TTGTGAGTTTTGAAAACTACTTATCATAATAGATTAAAATACATAATCAAACTGCTGATGGGCCCGGCAACTGTACGTGCTATGCGCGCATCCCTAACTAGACTCGGGTTTGCAAGTCCCGAATTTAGTAGGGTTTACTAGGTTATCTAAACCTAGGGACGACTGTGGGAGCCCAACCCATTGGATATCTAATCTAGTACAGTGTCTCTGCTAAAATAAAATACTGAACATAAGCTAATACATTCTTGTCTTGCTTTTACTAGGTTGTCTAAACCCAGAACTAGGTTATCTATACCTAGAGGCGACTGTGGGAGCCCACCCATTGGACATCTGGTCCTGTAAAAGCTAGAGCAAGACTCAATAACCTATGAAATGCTTCTATTGCATTTATCTAAGCCACTAAAATGCCTAAGTTGCATTTTTCTGTGCTAAACAATTTAAATCGAACACTTGGTATGCGCTAATTTGCATCCTTCGTGTCGATAGTCTACATATTACTAAACTAATACATGAAATTCACATGAGAGCTACTTATACTGCAGGTGAGGGGTTTCTTACCTCCTGTTCGGATTTTCTTACAAATCTAATCGCTAGGCTTTCCCGGAGGAGAGATCTCTTTGACGATCTTCTCGCGTCTATGCGTTCCTCTCGCGGAGAGGAGCGTCCTCGTATCCTTTATATTGCCGGGGGGGGGGGTGCTCCTAGAGCCCTTGGCTTGGTGCGCCGAGAGAAGGAGGAGGAGAGGAAGGGATCGGCGGAAATTAGGGTGAGGAAGGAGAAGTTGCCGATTAAAAATTCCATCTCCCCACTTATTAATTCCTATTTATATTAAGGAATTAATTCACCCAACTAAAACATAAATATAATTATTTCCCTTTCCTTTCAGCACGGCCCTGCTAGGTTCACTTGGTTACTAGAGTCCGCTATAAGTCGTAGGACCCAATAGGTCTCGGGTTCAATTCTCGCGTAGGCTATTTTCGTTTTCTATTTATTTTTGCTATTTCCGCTACTCTAAAAATTCTGTAAAAATATCCTAAAATTCCAGAAAAATCGTAGAATACTTCTAAAATAATTTTGAGAATTTTCGGACGTTACAATTCCAGATATGCAAAGCTAAACAAAGGCAAGTCAATTACCATATATAGCTCCTATCTCGGCTCAAATCCTAACACATTGCTTGGCTTAGCCACGAGCCCTGGCATCATCCCTTAGTCTCAATTTCAATTACCAACTCCCTCACGATCTCGATTTCAACTACTGACTACCTTGTGATCTCGATTTCAACTACCGACTCCCTTACAGTCGACGACAGACTTCCTCACAGTCTCAGCAATAGAATTCCTCTCAGTCTCAGCGACAAACTCCCTATCAGTCTCAGAGATAGAGTCCTTCTCAGTCTAAGCGACGGACTCCCTATCAGTCTCGGTCTCAGATCCCAACTTTGTCTGTTCTCAAGGTCATTCCACATCAACCTCACCTTTTCCACTCTCCCTAGGTGGGTTTGCTGATAGTAACTGCAAATATTCCAAGGCATGTGACATCCTGAGAATGGGGGACTGGTTACGAGGTTGTCAGACCCGGTTTCCTAGATGCTCTCTTACAAATATTGTAGGATCAATGCGTGTTAGAGGGGTGAATAGTACTCGTGGCTTTCACATTCATTTTAAAGTAATCAGAGATAGATGCAGCATAAATAAAGAGATAACAAATAATTGCAAACATCAAGATTTACTTAGTTCAAAACCTGTGGCGACTCCTACTCCAAGGCATGCACGTGAGAGTGCTTTTGATGTGCAATCACTAATCAGTCGTAAAGAATACACGTACAATCTTACATGATTACAAGCAATTTGAAAAGTAAAGAATACCGACGGCTTTATATGATGAAATCTTCAGTAGAGTTATTGTCGGAGCTTTTGGGCGTCGTAGAGACTTTATCAAAGCAGCGCACAAAAGCGAAAGTGGCTTAGAATGTTATATCTGGTGCACTACTCAAAGAGGGCAATTATAAGCTATTGAAGGCACCTTCAACCTCCTTGAAGGTTCCTCTAGTTGTGAACTTTATCCCCACAACATCAAAGACGATAATTTTCGCAATATGCGAAACTTATCCGGTCGAAGGCACCTTCAGGCTCATGAAAGGCGCCTTCCATCCCTTATCCAAGGCGCCTTCAGACACCTGGAAGGCGCCTCTAACTCCCACTTGCGCGAAGCTTTGGCTAAGGCACTCGAGGCACCTCCAATAGCACCGGATGAGCCTCAAATACTATTCATCCAAGCATGTCCTTATGCATCTCCCTGTTAGTGCAGGTTGCACTAACGGTCAAACTTAGATTTTGATTAATGATAAAGTAAGTTAAGTTAGGTTTATTATAATCTAACGATGTAACTAAGTGTTCAGGAGAAGTCCAGATAAGTCGACGAGCTGATCGGATATCTGGCAAGAAATCCAGCTAGGTCGACGGACTAATCGAATAACTGGTATGAAGTCTAGATAAGTCGACGGGCTGATCGAATATTTAGCACGAAGTCCAACTAGGTCAACAGGCCGATTGGATAGTTGGCACGAAGTTCAGATAGGTCAACGGGCTGACCGGATGTCTGGCAAAGCGGTAAGTTAAGGTAAGTCACTGAAGGGGAGTGACTTAGTGAGGACACATTCCCCGTTTGAGGGAACAGAAGGCGTCGATCCAACTTAGATCCATTTCAGAATCTAACTTGAGATCTTGACTAGATTCTGGTCTCGAGGAGACAGAATCTAATTACTATTATACTTGTTATATATTATGCTAACTTTGTTTTGCATGGTAGTATAATTTTTATTTACCTCGGACTAACTTTTTCTTGCAGGAAAATAGTTTGCTGGAAAAGGTGGTCCGGGCACCCAGAAGGGATCCGGACGCCCAGAGTGGTTCGGACACCCAGAACTGGTCCGGGTGCCTGGAATGCCCAAGGGTTATCTGCTCGCTAACTTGGAACGCGCTGATTGGTTGGCCGATGTCACGGTCCAAGCTCCCAGAACTGCCTATATAAGCAGTCTTCCACTAGGAGCATAAAACACAAGCTTCTTCTGCGATTACTTTCTTGTGCACTGCTCCAAAGATGCTCCTGTGACTCCACGACGCGACTCCGACGGCCGAGTGACGCTACTCCAACGACCAAGCAACACAACTCTGATGATAAAGTGACGCGACTCTAATAATTAAAAAGCACACAGCCTTCCAGATCTCTGAGAAGTTGTTGGTATACTTGTTTCTGCACTTAAATTATAGATATGTTGTATTCCTCTTGTAAAGATTTGCGAATTGTTAGTGGATTGCCCAACGAAAGTGCTCGACGAGTGCGAACCTTGGAATAGGAGTCGACGAAGGCTCCGAACCAAGTAAAAATTGGTTTGTTAGCATTGTTTTCAATTTTCTCTTCCACTGCGCACTTTAATTCTGTCTCTATTTTCGACGATCGCTATTCACCCCCCCCTAGCGTTCTTCACATTCCAACAAGTGGTATCAGAGCAAGGTTCCGCTCTGATTTGGTGTAACCACCAATCAGGCAAAGGGGGTGAAAATTTTTTTTCTCATTTTTCGATTTTAAGTTTTTCGATATAATCTAAATTGGTACCATTACCTCTTTGGGAACATTTTTCTCATAGCAAACCAATCTTAATTGGCGCAACACTAATTTAGTTTTAATATTTTTATTTTTATCCCACACTACTAATCCAAGACCAAAAGTCTTGGGACCATCTGTGTTTGTCTTTATTATGTGTAAGAGCAATGGCCCAAAACGAGGGATATAGCACTGTCCGTCCTTCCCTCTTCAACGACGATGACTTCCCATACTGGAAGAAGCGAATAGAGGTCTATCTGAAGACCGACTTCGACCAGTGGTTCAGCGTCACCAAAGGCTACAAGACTCCCATCGACAACTCCGGAAATCCAATGGACCCGGAATATTGGAATCTAGAAATGAAAAAGAAAGCCCAGACCGACTTCAAAGCTCTCAACATACTACAATGCGGGCTAACGAAGGAAGAGCTAAACCACGTGGACCCACATGAAAATGCGAAAGAACTATGGGATAAGCTCATCGAATTGCATGAGGGAACCAGCAATGTGAAGGTAACCAAAAGAGACCTCTACTTGAATAAATTATTTAATATAAAAATGCAGGAAGGAGAATCCACGAGTCAACTCCATGTGAGGATAAAGGGCATCCTCTATGGGCTTCACACCATCGACCACCAAATGAAGAACCGCGACTTTATAAGGTACGCCCTAAATGTATTTCATCGAAATGCACTGTGGGCATCCATCATGGATGCTTACAAGATTTTGAAGAATCTTTCTAAATTAAAACTTGGCGAATTATTTTGTGAACTCGAACTCTATAAGCAGACTAATTCAAAATAGGCCGAGAAAGATATTGACCTTTTTGTAGGTTCCTCAAAAGAAAAGTCAAGATCTAAACCTGAACCTGAAGGTGAGCCTGACCAAGACTCAGAAGATGAAGAATACCTAGAGAACTTGGTAAAAAAAAATGTTCACCAGGAGAAAAAAGAACTTCAGCAGAAATGACCTGCAGAAGATCAACTCCACCACCGACCCTAACAACAAAAATGTGACCTGCTTCGGATGTAACAAAGAGGGTCACTACAAGAACGAGTGCCCAAAGCTTAAGAACGACGAATCCAAGACAACCAAGAAGAAAGCACTCAAGGCAACATGGGGCAAATCGTCTTCAGATGAATCAGATGCCGAAGATCAGAAGCACCCAAGCTACCTCGCGTTGATGGCCCGCGAATCAGAATCAGAGGACGAATCGGAAGACGGGTCCGAACTCGAATCGAGTCACGAGTCCGTACTCATTTCTGAAAGTTCCAATGAGGTATACCTTAATCTAAGCAAAAAAAAAATTTAAAGTTATTACATGCTTAAATAGAAAATTAACCAAAAATGAAAATCAAAATAAAATGCTCCTTGAGGAAAATCAACACCTCAAGGAAGAAATTGAAAATTCTAATCCAAATCAAGTTGTAAAACTTGAAGAGGAAAACTCAACATTAAAAATTGGAATTAACAAACTTAAAGGACTGTTAGAAAATTTTAAACTAGATCCAAAAACTTGGATCTAATCCTTAAAAATCAAAATGCCGTATACAACAACTCTGGGCTTGGATACAAGCCCAGTTCAACAAATAAATCATTTATATTACTAGTAACTCAAAATAAAACACAAACTAAATCTTGGATTCCAAAAGCGTGTCTAACCACGCAAGTAGGAATTAACCAATACTATATACCTAAAAATAAAATATATTATGTAAAATCAAATAACTCAAATCTAAATCCTAAACCTAAAACTAAATCAACTAAACCAAAGTCAAACCATAGAAATAACTACAGAACCAACTCAAACCCAAACTATCATTAAGTCTATTATAATTACAAAAGTAACCGACATAAACCCAAAACCAAAACTTAAAAGAAATCTAGATCAATAATTTAGGAGGAGGCTACAAACTAGTTGACACCTCCAAAAATAACCTACCCATCAGGGTAATTAGGATTAAAGTAAAAAGGGACAAAAGTTTAACTTGACCTATGGTATTGGTGAAATTTTAGATAATAGTAGCTTAGGGAAGCTCTGTCTATGCATGTCTAGGAAGATATAGCTTCGACCTGGTGCATTTGACTTAGTGGAACCAACTGAAGCTACCCCTTATGGATCCTAACTAGTTAGACCAAGTTTTTGTACTAAGTTCAATGGATAAGACTATTTAGAAAACCTAGAAGGCATGGTTACTCTAATAATTGTTGGTGCAATTTCCAGTAGGTCAAGGTTGACCTAGTTGACCAAGCGTAAACCTTGGTCATGGTTTCGATGTTTGACAATACAGAAAGACATGTAGACATGGACAATGCAGGTGCAGTTGTCCATGCGGAGAGATACTGATCAGGGTCTGATCAGGTTGAATGAAGAAGAGTCAAGTAGGTCAAGGTTGACCGGATACTTGACTGGAAAGTCCTGGTGAGTGAAGCCAGGCAGACGGAAAAGTCCTGGTGAGTGAAGCCAGGCAGATTGGAAATCCTGGTGAGTGAAGCCAGGTGAAAATCCTAGTGAGTGAAGCTAGGTGAAAGTGAAAGTCCTGGTGAGTGAAGCCAGGCAGTTGGAGAAAGTCCTGGTGAGTGAAGCTAGGCAGTTGGGAAAGACCTGGTGAGTGAAGCCAGGCAGGGGAAAGACCTAGTGAGTGAAGCTAGGCAGTTTGGAAGTCTTGGTGAGTGAAGCCAGGCAAGGGAAATCCAGATGGGTCAAGGTTGACCAGACATCTGGTGAAAAGTCCAAGCAGGGAGCTTGGCACGGGAAAAGTCCAAGTATGGAGACTTGGCACGGAGAAGACCAAGTTGGAGACTTGGCACGGAAAGTCGGAGAGGGCTCGGTAGCTCGTTCTCCGGACTGTGGTCAGAGAGGGCTCGGTAGCTCGTTCTCTGGACCGGACGAAGTCGGAGAGGGCTCGGTAGCTCGTTCTCCGGACTAGGTCAAGAGAGGGCTCGGTAGCTCGTTCTCAGGACCATTTAGGGTTTAGGGCTGGAGCTCTAAACCTGGATCGGTCTGGTGACCGATCCAGCGATACGCCTGAGTATCTGATCGGTCTGGTGACCGATCAGATAACAAACAGAAGGATCCAGAAGTCAGAAGATGACAGGAGACCGATGGCTCACGACGGATCGGTCTGGACCGATCAGGCTCCATCCTGATCGGTCCACAGAGCTCTGATCGGTCACGGGACCGACCAGGCTAAGCCTTGGACCGTGCTTAAGGTCTGGACCGATCAGGCATGCTCCTGATCGGTCCAGCTTCATCCTGATCGGTCCTGGGGTCCGATCAGAGCTTTCTCTGATAAGTTCAGGGTCTTTTCTTTTTTTGCTTCCTCTCTGTTTCTTCTTGCTGCTGCAAGTTCTTCTGCGAGCTTTGCTGAGCTCTTCGTTCCTGAAGCTTTTTGTGAGCTTCCACTCGGCTGGGACCAACTGATCAGTTGCTGTTGGTGTTGTGGTTGGATCCGAGAAGCTGCTGCTTCATCCAGTCGAAGAGAAGGCAAGTAAGCGAAGGTGTTTCATACATTTGTATTGTATTTTGCTTCTTGTTGCTTTCTACTCCTGTATTACTTTTGCAAAACATTGTGGCGAGGTTTCTCCACCTAGAAGGAGTGTTACATTAGTCGGTTTTCCGGGGACTCATCCACCGACGGATTGATAGGCTTCGTCCACCTTACGGACACGCCGAGGAGTAGGAGTTTCATCTCCGAACCTCGTTACATCGACGAGTTTGAGGTTTGCCTTTCTCCGTTGTCGTTTCTATTGTTTATTTCCGCTGCGCTAACCTTGATTTGTAGAAAGAAACGAACGATTTGGGGCGGCTATTCACACCCCCCCTCTCTAGCCGAGATCATCGATCCTAACAATAATGTCCAGGTGACTCATCATAGCTGAGAAGCTTTTCCAAAGAATGTCTGTTTGTTAAGCCCAAATCTAAACTTGAATCTAACACAAAGTTAAATCAAACCATGAAATTGAACTTAACTCATCTTACAAAAATTATAAGATTCCTTGATTGAAAATATAGATTGGGTGAGATGACTAAGAATATAAATTAACTTAAAATTAAAATTAAAATTAACATTAACATTAAATTAAAATTAAAATTAAAATTAAATTAAATTAAAATTAAATTAAATTTTAATTTAAATCTAAAGCTAAATTAAATTAAAACTAAATTAAAATTAAATTTAAATCTAAATCTAAATTAAAATTAAGTTTAAGCTAATTTAAAATTAAATTTAAATCAAAACTAAATTAAATTAAATTAAAACAAAATTTAAATTAAAACTAAGTTAACGTTAAATTAAAATTAAATTAAAATAAAATTAAAACTAAACTAAATTAAAATTAAATTAAATTAACTTAAATTAAAACTAAATTAAAATTAAATTAAACCTTAACTTAAAACTTAAATTAATAAACTTAACTTAAAATTCAGATTAACTTAAAATTAACTAAACATTCAAATTAAATTAAATTAAAATTGCCTTAAAATTTAAATTAACTTAAGATAAAAACTAATCTTAAATTCCTACCTGTTGTAGGAAACCAAATGGATATTAGACAATGATTATTCTAAATATATGACTGGGGATCACACTAAATTCACTCATTAACCTACAAAAGCTTAAGAATAGTTGCCTTTGGAAATAACGACAACCCCAAAGTAATTGAGATAGATAATATTGAACTAAAAATTGATTTCATTATTAAGAAAGTATTACTTATTGAAAAACTTAAATACAACCTTCTTAGTATAAGCCAATTGTGTGATTCTGGATATAAGGTTAGGTTTCTTTCCTCTGAATGTTTAATTAAGCACTTAGATAACCCTACTATAAGCTTAAAAGGGTTTAGAAAGGATAATATTTATACAATTAACCTAACCTCTTCTTCACTTAAGTGTTACTTAACACAAAAAGAAGAAACCTTATTATGGCATAAAAGAATGTCACATACAAATTTTAGAAATCTAAGTAAATTAAATAGATTAGTTAGAGGCCTACCAAAGTTACCTAACTTAGACTCAACAATCTGTAATGCTTGTCAACAAGGAAAATAAACAAAATCTACTCACAAATCAATTAATCAACTTCAAACAGATCAAATACTAGAACTGTTGCACTTAGACCTATTTAATTCCCATGGGGTCAAATCAATAAATGGAAGCCTATATTGCCTAGTAATAATAGACGACTACTCTAGATTCACCTGAGTAAAATTCTTAAAAAATAAAGATAAAATATTTGAAATCTTTACTAATTTTTACAAACAAGTTGAAAATGAAAAATACCTAAAAATTAAAAGAATTAGAAGTGACAACGGAGGTGAATTTAAAAATCATAACTTTGACCAATTTTTCCTTGAAAACGTTTATCATCATGAATATTCATGTCCTAAAACACCTCAACAAAATGAAATAGTAGAAAGAAAGAACAGAACCCTACTTGAAGCCTCTAGGACAATGCTAAATGAATATAACCTACCAAAATACTTTTGGGCAGAAGCTGTTAGCACAGCCTGCTATGTACAAAATCGTACCACAATAAATAAAACTCATAATAAAACTTGATTTGAAATATATTATAACAAACAACCTAATATTAAATACTTTAAAGTATTTGGATGTCCAGCCTACATACTAAATACAAGAGAACACTTAAAAAAATTTGTATCAAAAATAGAAAATGGGATCTTTATAGGATACTCATTAAACAGTAGAGGTTATAGAATATATAATAAAGTTACACTAAGAATTGAAGAAACCTCAAATGTAAAATTTGAAGAGTCCAACCAAAACTTAGAATAAATCTAGATTCAACCAATTGATTTTGTTCAAAGTAACACTAGTCAAGGGGGAGCCAGTGAAAATCTAAGTCAAGAAGAAGAAGATCAACCTCAAATGAATGAACCTACTAGAGTCATAAGAGTCAACTCAAATCATCTAATTGACCAAATAATTGGTGACCCGGATCTAAGAGTTCAAACTAGGTCATCCTTCGGAAACTTAAGTCAGATATCTCTGATCTCAAAAATTGAACCCAAAATAATAGATGAATCTTTACTTGACCCAGACTAGATCATAGTCATGTAAGAAGAATTAGCTCAATTTGAGAGAACGAGGTCTGAGACTTAGTACCACCACCTAAAAATAAAAAGATAATAGAAATAAAATGAGTATTCAGAAATAAATTAAGTGAAAATGGAGAGATTATGAGAAATAAGGCTAGACTAGTTGATAAAGGGTTTAGTCAAGTAGAGAGACTTGATTATGATGAAACATATACCCAGTAGTCAGACTAGAGTCTATTAGAATGCTACTTACCTATATAGCCCATAAAGGATTTAAACTTTATCAAGTGAATGTAAAATCCATCTTTTTATATGGGATAATAAAAGAGAAGGTTTATGTAGGTCAGCCACCTGGGTTTGAGAGTTTAGATCATCCTGACCATGTATTTAAACTTAAGAAAACCTTATATAGTCTTAAACAAGCACCTAGGGCATGGAATGAAATGTTAACCTCTTACCTAATTTCCAAAAGATTCAACCAAGGACAAATTGACCCAACTCTATTTATCAAATCAATCAACCAAGATATTTTTATAGCTCAAGTATATATAGATGATATACTCTTTGGGTCAACCAATTCAGAATTTTTATAAGAATGTATAACTCTAATGGAACAAGAATTTGAAATGAGCCTAGTAGGTAAACTAACTTACTTTTTAGGGTTACAAATTAAACAAACAAATGAAGACAATTACATTTATCAACAAAATATATTAAGAAATTACTTAAAAAATTCGGAATGGAAAACACTAAAGAAATAAAGACACCTATGGCAACTAACACAACCTTAGATGATGACCCAAATGGAAAATCAGTTGACCTAAAATACTATAGAAGTACCATAGGTAGCTTTCTATACTTAACTACAAGTTGACCTGATATTTTATTTGTAGTTAGTATATGTGTTAGATACCAAACTTGTGCTAAGGAATCAAATTTGACTAATGTCAAAAGAATCTTTAGATATCTCAAAGGAACATCGAATGTAGGAATCCGGTATCCTAGAACACTCAATTTTGAACTCATAGGCTACTCTGACTCAGATTATGCTAACTGTAAACTGGACCGTAAAAGTACAAGTGGTGGGTGTCAGCTACTTGGCCCATCACTTGTCAACTGGTTTAGTAAGAAGTAACACTGTGTTGTCTTATCTACTACTGAGACAGAATATATAACTATAGGAAAATGTGTTGTCCAATTATTATGGATGGTGCACACTTTAAAAGACTTCAACTTAAACTTTACAAATACAAAAGTACTAATTGATAATGTTAGTTCAATTAATTTAACCAAAAATCTTGTGCATCATTCAAGAACTAAACACATCAAAATTAAACATCACTTTATCAGGGATCATATCACTAAAGGCGACATTAAACTCAAATACATTGAGTCCAAGTCAAATCTAGCTGACATATTCATTAAACCCCTCCATGAAAGTAAATTTAGTAACTTGCGTCAATAATTAGGAATGTGCCTAATAGACTTGGACTCTTAAAATTGCTTTCAATTTTTTTTTTAAATTCTAGGGTAGAATTCTTTATTTATTTTTCTCAAAACTTCCCTTATTTTTTAGAATTTTCAAAATTACTTTAGCCTTAGTCTAGATCAAACCCTTAGAAAGCATGTTCCTATAGATCTAGGACTTGAGCATCTCACCAACACACTCGACTACCTTGTTTGTGTATTACTAAACTTAGAAAAGGGTGAGATGCATAGGCAGATTGTCTGGACTTAAGATGCTTATATTAGTACATCAACACAAGTCTGGGCATTAAATACCAAACTAACAGTAATCAAGTTAAGTTTTTCAACTTAGTCAAACACTAACTGGATAAATTATCTTAACCTGATTAACCAAGTGAAAACTACTATCTTCTGATAGTTAGTAAGTAGCAAATAGTTAGCCAGTTAAGGACACTCTTTCATTAATTATTTTGAAATAATGTTAGGTTCAGGGGAAGGATTAATAACTTTAAATATTTTTAAGAAATTTTTTGAAAACTGCTTAATTTTTTTATTAGCATTTTCAAAGCAGCAAAGTTTTAGCCTTACAAATTTTAAAAATGTTTTAAAAGATAACTTTTAAAAATCAGTTTGACAAACTATTTAAGTTTTTGAAATATTGCTTTAAAAGATATTTTTAACCAACTTGGCACAGTTTTCAAGGAGTTTGAAAATCTTACTTCAGTTTTACCATTTTCCTTATATCTTTTTCAAAAAAATTCCATTTCTTAAAAAAGGTTTTCAAATGTTTTCAAAAGTTATCTTAAAAAGCTAGCTATTTTTTAAAAAATAATCTTGAATTTTTCTAACCTTAAAGTTATTTTTGCAAAAACTTTTTCTTTTGAAAACCTTATAAAAATTGGTAGATTTTGAAAACAATTTCAAGTTTTCTAATCTTTAAAGTTATTTTTGCAAAATTTAGAATTATCAAATTTTTATATCTTTTGAAAATCTTATTTTTTGAAAACTTAGTAGATTTTGAAAATAATTTCAAAATCACCTTATTTTTAAAAATCCTGACATAAAGTTTTTGCTCTTGAAAATCACTTTATAAGATGTCTTTAAAGATTTTATTAAAGTTAATTAACTTATTTTCTAAGTTATCTCCCCAAGTAATCTTGAACATTTTCTATTGTCAAGATTTTTTGACAAATTTTTCCATGAATGTCTATTTCTATTTTTTTTATGAGTGTCAAAGAGGAGTGGATTAAGTTAGCAAAATACCAAAATAAAACATTAAAATAAGACTAACTTAAAAACCATATCACCATATCTTTTTTGCATATTATTTTTTTTCCTAACTTAACTCAGGTTGTCATTGTATCAAAAAGGAAGGAAATTGTTGGTGCATGTTGCACTAAAGGTCGAACTTAGGTTTTGATGAATAACAAAGTAAGTTAAGTTAGGTTTGTTATGATCTAACGATGTAACTAAGTGTGAAGGAGAAGTTCAGATAGGTCGATGGGCTGACCAGATATCTGGCAAGAAATCCAGCTAGGTCGACGGACTGACCGGATAGCTAGTACGAAGTCCAAATGGATTGATGGGCTGACCGGATATCTGGCATGAAGTCCAGCTAGGTCAACGGGCCTACCCGATAGTTGGCACGAAATCCAAACAAGTCAATGGGCTGACCAGATGTCTGGCAAAGTGGTAAGTTAAGGTAAGTAACTGGAGGGGAATGACTTGGTGAGGACGTGTTCCCCATTTGAGGGAACAGTAGGCGTCGATCCAACTTAGATATATTTCGGAAAACTAAGTTGAGATCTTGACTAGATTCTGATCTCGAGGAGATAGAATCTAATTACTACTATACTTGTTTTATATATTGTGCTAACTTTGTTTTGCATGGTAGTATAATTTTTATTTGCTTCGGACTAACTTTTTCTTGCAAGAAAATAGTTTGCTGAAAAAGGTGATCCGGGCACCCAGAAGGGATCCGGACGCCCGGAGTGGTTCGGACGCCCAGAACTGGTCCGGGCACCTAGAATGCCCAAGGCTTATCTGCTCGCTAGCTTGGAACGCGCTGATTGGTTGGCCGACATCACGGTCCAAGTGCCCGGAACTGTCTATATAAGCAGTCTTCTACCAGGAGCATAAAACACAAGCTTCTTCTACGATTACTTTCTTGCGCGCTACTCCAAAGATGCTCCTGCGACTCCAACGGCCGAGTGATGCTACTCCGACGACCAAGCAACACAACTCCGATGATAAAGTGACGCGACTCTAATAATTAAAAGCACACAGCCTTCCAGATCTCTGAGAAGTTGTTGGTATACTTGTTTCTGCACTTAAATTATAGATATGTTGTATTCCTCTTGTAAAGATTTGTGAATTGTTAGTGGATTGCCCAACGAAAGCACTCGACGAGTGTAGGCCTTGGAGTAGGAGTCGACGAAGGCTCCGAACTAAGTAAAAATTGGTTTGTTAGCGTTGTTTTCATTTTTCTCTTCCGCTGCGCACTTTAATTCTGTCTCTATTTTCGACGATCACTATTCACCCTCCCCCCTAGCGTTCTTCACGATCCAACACTCCCTTCCTGCAAGGTATATTAGTCCATAAGCAAAATATACCTTACAAAACAAAGTTAGTACAATAAAATATAAATAATAAAGTAGTTGGCAGTCTTCAAACTATCCGGTTCTGACTTTCAAATTTCTTGGAAACCCTAGGTCGAACCGACGCTTACTATTCTCTCAACGGGGAATGCGTCCTCACCTACTCCTCTCAGGAGAAATTACTTTTTACTAGATTGGTCCTCCAGACTGACTAGACTTTTTCTCAGCGTCCGAAACTTCAGGACTTTATACTGAACATCCGCTTCACGACCCATCCAGACTTCCACCTGGTTCGCAACCACCAGGATTTTCACCTAGAGTTCCCGACTCTAAGATTTCGCCCAAAGTGCTCGACCCGCTAAGACTTTGTTGTCTAACCGCAGCTAGGACTTTCCATAACCTAGGGTTATTACCCCCAAGACCTAGAGTTACTTTCCCCTAGGATTTTCCATCTGCCAAGAATCACTAGAACTTTTTGCTTAAGAACCCTAACTTTTCTGCAAGCTCAGTCACACTTGTTAGATGACAAGACATCTTAACTTTTGAACCCTTTGTCATAATCAAAAATCAGGTTCGATCGTATAGTGCTCCTTACACCAACAAACATGTCGTCCTAGATGAGCCAAGCGAAAAATAACAACTGTCAGATTTGGTCCCCTCACCGACCCCCATAATGATGAAATTTTGGTTGATATAGAGATGTACTTTGGACAGCCATATAATACACTCAAGAAAATAATGACAAAGGATCCCCAATTTCTAGAAATCCTAGATCAGGTTCTACCCTTCTTCTCTAGTTTCTTCTTCTTATATATCATCTCAAGTAAATCCTACTTAGAATGATCCTGGGATACATCTTATGGTCAATCAGTGGGGTGTCAATTCGGGTGGGTCGAGTCGGGTTGGGTCGGGTTGAGTTTTTTTTTTTTTTAACCCAACCCGAACCCGACCCGAACCCGAGTTCAACCCAAAACACCTCAACCCGAACCCGAACCTGACCAACCCGATCAACCCGAACTCGACCCATATAACCCGAAAATCCGATTCAAAACGATTTTTTTGGATTATTTTCCCTATAATTCTTCACTTTTATCTCAATATTCCATCATTATCATACAAACATGATATTAATATACATAAATATATCTAAATTTTTAAAATAAAATTTGATTTAACCCCAAAAAAACCCACAAAACCCTATATTTAAGCCAACCCGGGTCAACCCGAACCCGACCCGACCAACCTGAAATTTTTTTACTCTCCAACCCTCCAATCCGACCCGACCCGAACCCGAAAATGTCCAACCCGAACCCGATTTTTTTCGGATCAACTCGAATTGGGTCGTCGGATCAGGTTCATTTTTACACCAATCTAACTCTTTTTTAAAGTGCATTTCAAAATCTTCCATCTCAATCATCGA
Organism: Zingiber officinale; assembly: GCF_018446385.1. NCBI lineage: Eukaryota > Viridiplantae > Streptophyta > Magnoliopsida > Zingiberales > Zingiberaceae > Zingiber > Zingiber officinale. The sequence continues at coordinate 76,559,115 of NC_055991.1, forward strand.
TGATCTTTGGAAGAGGTGTGCATCGACAAGTTCGTTCACTGGTTATTTGACCATCTATTATATTTAGTCGGAACACAGAAGTTTAATATGCCTTACCAGAGAATCGAATCCTCATTTTCTCACAGTCGTTTATTATTGCACCGGACCCCATTCCTATTAATGTCATTTGCATTGACAATTTAAATTAGAAGGATATTAATAGTAGTGTTATAAATCAGAGTCAAATTAAGCTTTTTGATGTTTAAACTTATGAATTAAGTCATATAAATAATTGTTTATATTTGATTTATTTTTTTTTAGTTTTGTTCATTTATATATTATCGTGTCATCAATTTGAATTTAAAATTTTTAAAAATTTAAATTTATTTAATTAATCAATAAATTTAATATTATAAATTTATTTATTCATTTTAAATATTTATTTATTTATAAATTTAACAAAACTTTATGAATGACGCGATTCTCAAATTTTTATTAGGCAAAAATCAAATAAGCACCTGTCATTTGTTTTCACCCTTATTTTAATTAAAGTTAATTGAGTGTCCCTTTGCGTTCCTTTTAAAATGATCTATCCAAAATTTTATTATTTGATCATTCGACCATATAAAAGTTAGAAACTAGTTTTTATAATTGTTAAAATTAACATCTAGCTTCTACAACGTATAGAAGTTAGGAATTAGCTTATGCAATAAAATATTTGATCATTCAATTATGTAGAAAAACTAGCTTCTATAATGGTAGAAGTTAACATTTAACTTTTACAACGTGTATAAACTAGCAACTAACTTTTAAAATATATTATTTGATCATTCAACCATGTGAAAGCTAGCAACTAGCTTTTACAATTAAAAAAGTTAGCTACTAGTTTTTACAATGGTGACTTTGTATCATTTTAATTTTACTTATTTAAGTGACAACTTAGTTAAAACAACATTTTAACAAAAAAAATAAACGATTGAGATTCCAAGACATTTATTATATTTTAAATGAATATTATCTTTTGCATATGCTAGCTTCTACAATGTGCAAAAGATAGTTACTAATTTCTATAACGCGTAGAAGCTAGTTGTTAGTTTCTATAACGATGACTTTATATTATTTTGATTTTGCTTTCCTAAATAATAACATGATTAAAATAACATTTTATAAGCAAACCAAACGATGAGTATTCTATGATACTCATTACATTTAAATGAACACAATCTAATGATTATCGAACGTGTAGAAACTAACATATAACTTCTACAATGGATAAGCAGTTGCATACTAATTTCTGCACGTTGTAAAAGCTAGCCGAAGCTAGCTAATAATTTCTACAGCAAAATTAAATCTTGGGATATTTTCAGAATAAAATCAGGGGTGTCCATTTCAATTTTTTTTAAAAAAATATTAATTTGATATTTCTATTAATTTAGAATGTCCTTTTAATTTTTATCTAATTATATTTATAAACATTTATTCATAAATATTAAATATTGTTCACGTACAATTCACCATCTTTATTCAACAATTCACACTCATATAAATCAACAATAAATTTATTTATAATTCACTTTCTACTGATATAAAAATAAATTTTTATCAAATCAAATAATAAATTTATTTATAAATTCACTTTCTCATAAGACTAAAATAAATCAAAGTGTCCTCAGGGCATGATGCGATGATACGATAGGACGAGCTTCCCTACGAATCAATGAGGCTGAGTAATGTCGAATAAAATAGAAGGAAAACAAACACCTTGCAACTTTCATAATTATTAATTATTTTAAATTGAATAAATTGCGTCTTATTATTAATTGGTGTACAATCATAAATAATAAGAATTTTTAAAAAAGACAAATAAATTATAAGATGGATTTGTAAAAAATTGATATCATGCCCTGGAAAGGAGAGCATGATATTGGTGCTCTTGGAAAGCATTTGAAAAGATTAAATATCCAAAACAGATACCTTGATATACAAGTTTGAATTTGGAGCTGACATAACATAAACATTGAGTCGAAGGTAATGAATACAAGGAGGGAGCCTGTAGAGATTCATACTATCGCTAGCTTAGCAAGCAACACTAAATCTAAAATCTTGACTTCGTATGTGTCGTCCAACTTTACAATCCCATCCGACCCATCAACACCGATGAGCCTCCCTGTTGCTCCGCGCATGTCGCCATTCATGATCTTGATCCTGTCGGATTTTTTGGGCCTAATCACCTCGACGTCTGAGGGAGTAACAGTCATTGTCTCTCCGTTGCCAGCTGATCCGACGGCAACTTTACAGGACCCATCCTGAAATGAAAAGGCAGTTTGTGAGGGCAAACAAGCACATCTACAACTAGGTGGGTAGTAAGGGGGAGAAAAAACACTTCGGCATACCATTAGCACATCTTTAACGACTCCAACATGGAAATCACCTCCGGCTTTCACGACGTTAACCAATATATCCGGCATCAGCCAGTTTCCTTCGCTCTCTCCGCCTACAGAATAGGAACACTGTGTTCATATAACTCGTTTCACTACAGATTGGAAGAATTATCTATTGCTTCGTTGCTTTTGAATAAATGAACAACGATATATGCCCAGAGTAAAAGAAATAAGTCTCAAAAAATAATGCAATGAATTGACGAAAAGTTCAAACAAATCAAATTAAGTGTTCCAACCGAAGGTACACCAACAGCAAGAGTAAAATAATAGTGTGTCCAGGGAACAAGAAATAGATTGAGATGAAAACAAATAATCGAATAGAAACATAAAATTTAACTTCTAAGTATGTATAATTTAGTAAACAGGGCAAAAAGGTACAAGTTTCTTAACCAAAATATGAGCCAAAGCTAGGGACTAGATCAAATGGTTTATTTGTAATCGACAACTCTTATAATGAATATGTATAGCATGTATTGTTCATTATATGATCGATTTGCCATGTTGAAATAAACAAACTGAAGTTTTTCATACAATAAACTTATATGAAAAGGTTAAGAGAGAGAGAGAGATTGACCTATTGTCGGAGACATCATATCCAATCCGACATTTCCAGGTGTCATTGGCTGTCCACCAGGGGTACCAGGAAGGTACGATGCTGAGCTGGGAGTCAAAGGTTGTGCAGTAGGTGTTGATGGTAGATACGGGCTTGGTGCACTTCCTGGTAGACAATAACATTACACCTCCAACTGCAAAGAATGAATTTGTGGAAGGATCTAATGAACTCGATTACCATAGCTGCTTTCCCTTGGTGTTGCGGAATCACCATAGCTCCCTCCTGGAGTGTTAGCCCAACCCGAGCCAGGAGTAGGTGCATCGTACGTCCGAACAGGAGTTCCAGGCTGAGATAGCATAAGGTGGGTTGTGATTATTACTTGAAAGGACTTGCATCTAAATAGGACAAAAACACATACATGATATTGTGGGCTCGTTCGCCAAGTAGCAGGATTACCATCTTCCCAATTATCCCTGTACAGGTTATTAGTATATGAGTTCATATGTTAGCGAACAGAATCTATTTGGAAATGAAAATAACAAGGCCAGATTCATCAACACATTGATCTGGATTATTGTTATTGCATGTTTCAAATTATGAAATATGGATGTGCAAAGCAAATCCAAATTTTAAATTTACCAAGTGCAGGACAAATAGAGAACACATCAGGAGAGCCGAAAACAAAGAAAGTTTAAGCCATTTTCAATGGTCAAAATTCAAATTATACTAGTCTCTTCTTGTGATGGGGGGTCTATCTTCTGAAAGATAAGCCAAGAGCCGAGTCAGCATAAGTACAGCATGAGCAAATCAAATATGTAGCATGAACACATTTTAAGATGGTAATGTTCAAAACTTGAAAAAATAACTACAGAACAATGAACACGTGAACTGAACAGATAAAATATAGAGAATATCATCATGTGCTAAGAGTATATGCAAGATATCCAGTCTCCAAAAAGTTTGGAATTGATGGACCACTCTCAGATCTCTGAATTGGCCAAGTTGGAAAGTTCAACAATATAAATGCGCACAAAGATTCATGGTTGATGTATTGAGTCGACAAACAGATTAAGTATAACTGAACAATGCATTTTTGATGTTAAAAAAGACTACCTTGGAGGACTCATAGGAGCCCACGTCCCATCGTGCATGGGTGTTCTCATCCCATCATGGATAGGAGTCGCTGCAAAAAATAATATATATGTACATGAACCTTGAGACAGAGAAAACTGGAGATTGTCGTAAAATCTGATTGAAATCTCTCAATGGAACCACATCTTATTATTAAATTGCTCTCAAGTTTCTCCTAAGATTTCACTAACTTCTAAAAACAAATTAAAGATGAAAAACATTTGATAACCTACCACCAGGATCCCGCATGGGAGTTTGATAAGGATGCATTGGCGTTCGTGATGGATGCATAGGTGTCTCTCTACCTGATCCGAACCTGAATCATAATCGAGTAAAAAATACAGTGAACAAATATTCGAGTATTAAACACTTGAAATCAAAAAATAAAGATATTACGGAAAGAATTAATACCGGAAAGGCGTTGCAGCACCGTTACCAACTGCATCAGCGATATCTTGTCTCTTAACTGTTATTATAACAACAAATTGGTCAGAAATGTATAAAATAATGGAAATTATGCATCAACAGAACTTACCTGTCACAATTTTCATCTGAGAATCCAACTCAACTCGTACTAAATAGCCGGTTACCTCCTTAACACGACCTCGATATCCTTTCCAGGGACCAGATTTTATTTTAATAGTTTTACTGACTAAGGCTTCATCTCCTCTTCCACCTCTTCCACCCCTTCCGCCTCCGCCTCTGTATCTTTGAACTACATTTTTGATTAATGTGCATATAAGAAATTAAAATACATTCATGAAACAATATGAAATTAGCTAACTAGTTGAACAAGAGTCCATGACTAAGAATAAGAACCCTGCAAATGCATAAGAGACGACTTGGAGAAATGGGATCAGCAGCATGCATACATTCTGAAGGTGGTCCTCTAGGTGGCAGTCTGTTTGGAGACTGAAAACGGGATGGAGAACGGAGAGCATCGAGTCTAGAGCTCAAGGAATCAACATTCTGCAATAAATAACATACATTAGCTAACGCTCAACTTCTAGCTTCTATAAAAACTACATTAACACACATTTCTATCTCTATTCCCCTGCGATCCACATCCAAGCACACATGACTGAGCTTTTGCACAAATAAAACCAGCGTGCTCATGATGATGACGGTCATGGATAAATAATAGCCCTCTGTATATGTGTTCAACAGGACCTCGTTTCCCCTGATCAAGCAAAATCATATCAACGCTAAAATCAACTATACATGAATTAAAACATCAATTAAAAAACTAAAATGACATGACAGTTAATCTTACACTAAATGGGCCCTCGACAACCCTAACAACATCCTTAATTGCTATGATGTTGTTTGAGCGATCTTTGGCAGTTGTTCTCCTTTCAATTTTGCTTTTTATCTCCCTGAACTTAACAAGAACAACCTCAGGCTTATCTGCCACTCCTTTAAGAACCTAAAGATCAGTAAAATTAGGTAGAGAGAAACTTGAGAGTTGCAATTGATTACCATCAATAAACCTAACTTACTTGAAATGCTTCAGTCTCCAAGCGTATGATAACTCCAAAAGACATATTGCTGTAAGGTTTGACCAGTCAGTAAGTCACAATGAACCCAAAAAAAATGTCTACATGAATACAGCATGAAAGCTTACTCTAGCAGCACAAGATCATGTAACTCATAATCGCCCACGCGAGTAACCCCAGTAGTAATCTCAGAACTCTCTACAACATGGTCGGCGAAAACGCGTATCTGAACCAAATTGTATACAATTAAATTTCAACCAAACTGGCATTATTATTCCTATGATTCAAGTCAAAGTCTGACTTACATGGTCTTTTGTAGTATCCGACAAAATAATTAGAACGTGGCTTTCAACCTTTACAACCATACCAGTTGCACCTACTTGAACACCTGATACCACTTTGACATGATCTCCCGGTTTAAAGTATTTGCATAACTCCTTCTCGTTGAAAGCAATTGTTCCCTGTGCAAAACATGGAACTAATTAAAATTCTTACCCAGATATATCTTACAACAAATTGACAATGGATATAAACATAGGAAAAAAATTACCAGCTCAGGCAATTTTGCATAGACGGTATCTTCCTCCACCTTCTCCACCCATCCCTTCAGATTCTTACATTCTCCACGAATGATTATCACAGAATCCCCTTTCATGAAATGGCCTTTTTTCCTATTGGCAAACAAAGTGGACAAACTTGCAACCTCTCCATCATCATCACCAGGCTTCCTGAACTTCTCAAGTTCATCAAATGTAGGATCTATGTTCTGCAAGCTAATACTTTTGACAGAAATGGTTTTATACAAAAAACCCTCTTTGAACATCAGACCATCAACCATCTCAAAATATTCACCACTGTCCTTGTCTCGTCGCCGTTCAACACGGATATGCATCTCCCTAACCAAATTGAACACAATATACCAAACTAGTCAAATTTGTCAACAACATCTATGTTACATTCGCTTAATCAAACTTTAAGAGTTTAAAGTCATTGAATACCTTGCTTCATCGATATTAAAGAAGCGAGGGGGAGGAACAAAAGTCTTCTTCTTTACAACTTCCCTACCTTCCTGCAAAAAATAAGTTGCAAAAAATATAAAATAAGCATAAGATTACAGATTTGACAAAATGGAACTATTGGCATATAGTTAGTCAATAAATGAACTTCATACCAATTTATTAGCTAGAGCTTGTAGATCAACTCTAGGTATGAGCTTGACTGTGACTTTCTGACGAACATTATCAACATCGACAACCTATGAGACAAATATATAATGTCAACCAAAGAATGATACAAACATATCAATCCAGTTTCAAGTGTAGTCATACCTTGGCAAGATCCCCCTTGTAAATACCAATCTTCATTCGGACCCATGTATCCCTTGCAAGTTCAACAGCTTTACTTTCAACAGATAAAACATCAGTCATCTCCTTGATCGGCACAAGCGTCACTTTAGCTGAAGAAAAGATGTTTCGCATGCCTTTGCAGGCCTGAAGCGGCAAAAGAAGTTGAACTTTTCAAATATCCAGTTCAATGATATAAGAGAAAGAAATACCAGAATCAGATACTCCAGACCTCTAACACATGGGCTTCTTTCTCAGCTTCAACATAAATGTAATTTTTTAGATGATCCAGTGCAACAACTGACTTGATCTGTAGATCAGACCTATCCATAAATTTCTGCATGAGACAAATGGCTGTCTCACGCTCATGGCCAATCTGAAAACATGCAGGATAGTTAACATAGGCAAGTTGCAAAAATTACTAATAATATTTATTTTAACTGGTGAATACAAATAATGACATACCGCACATTTGACCATCCATAGTTTGGGATCTTTCACTGATGGCAAAAGCGCTTGTTGCTCAACATCAGTGGCATCCTCAGCATAGTCTACCTGATTTGTTTTAGAATATCTTTCTTTGACACGTCTCTCTATCTCATCAACGTCTTCCTGATCTTCTTGCATTAATATAGGGCGTCGTAATCTTCGACTGTCATCCTCCTCAGGCAAGTCAGCTCCAACATCATTTATAAAATCTACACTTCTCCCAATATCAAATAAGTAAAACAAAAACCACAAGTAGATACATTAACAACATTTGCAGGCATCATATTTTTCAAAATAACTGAGTACATGTCAACTCATAATAGCAACAAATCAACAAAAAATATTCGCCCTGATAATATTTACCATACAAAACCTAAGAGAAGTTGGATTTAACAAGAAAAAGAAAAGAAACATCAGCCTTGCATCAAACTAATACGACAAACAAAGCGAATTAAGTATAACTTTTGAATTTTCATTTGGGTAGAAATTTTAGGTTCAACATCTATTAGCCTAAGCAATAACAAAATTAATTCATAAGAAAGTCGTAGCTACTATAATTATCTGAAAATTAACTTTCTTAGGTATGATCGCCGCCGTGAACATATAACAGTTAAGGTTATATAACCCTAAAAAAGATATACAAAAGATTGAAGTTTTGTCGATACTATTTATTATCGACCATGATTTCTAAAGAAGACATGCGTACAGAAAACAAAGAGAGAAATAACTCTTAAATAAAGAGATCACCATCATACCGTCTTCGCCTTCCTCCTCCTCCTCTTCGTCGTCGCTGTCGACCATTGCCTCGAGCTCGAAAAACTGCGATCCGCGTGCCCTCTTTTCCCTGCTCCGGCGGCTCGCACCAACCTCCTCCTCGTCTTCATCCTCCTCTTCTTCCTCCTCGTCGTCCTCCTCCGCCGCGTCGTCGATGAATTGAGATCTACTTCTCTTCTTCCCTCCTTTGCCAGTACCAAGCTCCTCCTCCTCCTCCTCGTCTTCATCGTAGGCTTCATCGACGTCGTCGTCGTCTATGAAATCGTCGTCCTCACTTCGCCGCCCTCTCGCCATGGATTCGCCTTAGGGTTTGCAGCTTCGAAGTGGAGAAGAAGGGTGGAGGGGTTCCAAGGGGCGACGAAGGGAGGGATCAGGGATCAGGGATCGACGACAAAAGGGGGCAGGCACCTGGTTATCGGTATCGGGTTTGTGCTCGGTTATCGGGTACATATTGTAAGAATTGACCCGTTATCAGATTGTGTTGATTGCGAATGATCCGCTATCGAATTTCTGTTAATTACTAATAATTCGGGCGGGCTGATAATTAATTATCGGATATTGGATATAGGATTTAATATTTAGAGTTTAGATCGGATATCAAATTAATTTGTAATCAGCTGTAAGGTATTAAATTTCTTTGTCACTTAAAAAACAATAAGCTCAGATTAAATTTGTTATATAGCATCTACAGTAAATTTTCTATAATATCTTTAAAATTTAAAATAAATCATTCACTTTACTAAATTTAAATAATCATTTTCAATACAAACCTCTAAAATTTTTATTATCTTTAATTTTATCATTTTCTTCTCTCTATTCTATTTTTTTTATTTTTTCTTTCACCTTATGTAATATCTATTTTCATTACCCAATTTAATTCCTTTATTTTTTCTCTCTTCCAAATTAAATGATATTTTAATATTTAATAAAGTACTATTCATAAAATCTAAATTTAAAAAATAGATAAGGTAGATAATGAAAAAAAAAATTTACGTAAAATATAAAATTTAAGATAAATTTTGTGTTTTAGAGTAATTGCTCCATAGTGGGAGGATCATTGCTCTATTAGTGTAAGTGGTCAAGCTATGAGTAAAGGTATGCTTGGACGAGTCAAGTTTTGACTCCAAGAATTTATGTGACAATAATTCATGTCTCAATCATCATACTACTCGGAGAGAATACATCTTTTCTGATGTTTATAAGGATTGACCTTGCAAATCGATTATAAGGTATCCGTGATAATTTGTTATCGGATTTCAGATTAATTTACAATCACTTATTGGGTATCGGGTTTGTATTACTAACAAAATTATTTGTGATATGTAAGAATTTATCTAGTAGTCAGTTATTAAGTATCGGGTTTCTATTAATTATGAACCATTTCAGTTATGCTAGTAATTGGTTATCGAGTATTCTGTTAATTTATAATCAACTATTGAATATCAAATCTGTATTGTTTGAAAAAAAAATGGGTTTTTTTTATAGGTATCAGGTATGTCTTTATTTATAATATTCAGTTATCGGGTATCATATTTATGATATTTGATCATGTCCGAGCGCTGAGTCGATGGACACTGAAGGCGTGGCGCTCTCCGCTGTCTTCGACTGGTGATGTGGATCTCCAGCGAACCTGCAAAGAAGCCGAACCGGAAGGGGTTTCCCGGCGACGACTCTCCGACGCTCAAGTCAGACAGTGAAAAAGAAGAGGAGCAAAGTAACGCTACTGTGGCTACAGTGATGAGAGTCGCCTACCTCCGTCGAAGTCTGGGGGTCCTTATATAGTACCTCGGGGAGGCGCGGGCACGCTTCTCGATGCGTGCACGCTTCCCCAAACATACCTCAGTAGGGTTGTGTCAGAAAAGTATGTCTGACGTCATTCCGCAATCGTTCGAGCATATCCCTGACGTAATGGTGGAAACTTCTACCGTACGATACTCTGTCCGCTCTGGCTGTCGACCATGCTGTTTGTCAGCGGCAGGTGTCTCGAGGATGATGTTACCAACTGTCCCTTTTGTCCCTTTGCGCCTCTTGCCTGTTCCCGGGCCGAGCGGACCGGTCACTCGGCGCTCATGGCCTCCGGGAAAGCGCATACCTCGGACCGGGCGGGGAAGCCCTGCTCATGTGCTCAGATGGGATTGCGCCTTATTGTCCTATGGCTCGGCCGAGCAGCCTGTCCGCTCGGCCCAGAGACTCTTTTACCTTGAGCATCGGAAAACCCGACCCCTGGTCGGGTTGTCTTTCGTCCGTCCTGGGAAACCCCTGGTCGGATGTTCGGTCGGCTGGATGCTCGGTCGGCCCATCAGTCCACTCGGCAACGAGGGTCCCCCTTGGGGTTGACCCTCTTGACCATTGATCTCCACGTGTCGTTGACCTCCCGCCAACGAGGGTCCCCCGTCCTTACCACCGGATCACATGCCTCCCCCTCAAGTCTAGTCGAAGGAGGCACTAAGTCCGACTGACTGGCTAATGAGTTTGGCCAAGCGACAGCCATCCTGCCACTCCCGAAAGTGTACCTCCGCTCGGCCACTATGGGGTCAAATAGCGCCGGTCGGCTAATTGCCGAGGGCTGGCCAACTGGCCTGTTGATGGCCTGTGATGATGTCTGCGGGATCTTCTCAGGATGCGTGTAAATCTCCGCCATTATGGCTGAGCACGCGGGTTCTGCCTCGTGATGGAGCTCATTAAATGCCCTCCTCTGACCAAGTGCCACGTGGCGCTGTTGACGTCAACGTACGACCGCTGCCTTACGCCCCGATGCGACGTTCATCGGTTTGAAATGGACAGTTGGATGCGGGCCTCGGGTTATGTGACCTGCATCCGACGGACCAGGAGGCTCGGGCTCGACCTCATAAAGTCCTCGTCGCCTTCTTCCGCCGCATTTTCGTCGTCGCGTGCTCAGAAGCCTTTTCCTGCGCTCCTTGCTCCGGTGACCTCGTTCCTCGGCACTCCGGCTACCCCTTGCCCTCTTCTTTCGATCCTCATATTTTCTGTAAGGTTCTCTGCCTTTCTCCCTTCGGTTCTCGTGTTTTCTTTGCGTTCCTTGCCGCGTTCTTGCCTTTCGGTCATTGTTCCGTTCGTCTTCCCTGAGCCTTTGCATTTTCTTCCGATCCCTGCCTTCTCTACTGTTCAGGCGATGGCTAGCTCTTCCCAGCCCGCGGACCTCGCTCTCGGCCCATGGTATACTACCATGGAGTCGCGGTTCGATCGGCGTAATGCCGAGAGCCTGATAAACGCTTTTGACATCCCTTCTGATTTCGAACTGATTTTACCCTCGCCTTCCGCTCGGCCGCACAAACCGCCGCGCGGCGCTATTTGTTTCTTCCGCGACCAATTCACAGCCGGTCTGCGGTTTCCTCTCCATCCCTTCATCGCCGAAGTTTGCGATTTCTTCAGCATTCCGCTCGCCCAGTTGGTTCCCAATACTTTTCGCCTTCTGTGCGGAGTTGTGGTATTATTTAAGATACACAACATTCCCCTCCGCCCGAAAGTCTTCTATTATTTCTACTATCCCAAGCAGTCCGAGCCGGGCACTTATTTGTTTTAGGCTCGGCCTGGTTTGGTCTTTTTTGATAAACTGCCCTCTTCCAACAAACATTGGAAAGAGAACTTCTTCTTTCTTCGTCTTCCCGGGTGGCTCCCTTTCCGTACTAAATGGCAGGTCGACCACCCACCTCCCCCGAGCTGAAGAAGTATAAAACCCGACCGGACTACCTTCAAGCAGCGAATATGCTAGACGGTCTGAAGCTCGACATCAACAAGCTCCTACCCCAAGGAGTGATGTATATATTTGGCTTGAGTCCGAGCCGGACCCCACTCCCGAGCAGCTTTGGTAAGAACTTCGCTTGTACATTTGCCTTGAGTTCTAACTGATTTCCTTCTCCTTTCCTTGCAGCGAACATCGTAATGGAGTCTGTGCTGCTCGGGATTTTGAAGAGGAAAGCGACTGCGCTCGAGGCGGCAGCGGCCAAGGAAATGGAGCAGTTGGGCATTGCTCCGGTCGGCTCTCACGAGGGTGAGAGTGAGGCAAATGCAGGGGAGTCGACCGCTCAAGCTTCACCTGCGAAAGCGACTGATGGTGCAACTTCCAGCAAGGGCCCTTCCATTCGGGAGGATGACTCTGAGCCGGACGACGAACTCCCCCTCAACCAGAAGAGACGCCGGGTGTTCAGCTGACGGCTCCTGAACACATGATCACTATCAAGGGGCCCCTTGCTGCGATGTGGGCGGACGCCCGGGCCCGTGTCGCTATGATGTCGGTCGGCAAACTGGCTGACAGCCACATGCAGCAGTCCATAGGAGTAAGGCTCATTTCTGCTCTTTTATGTAGTCTTCCCGGTCGGCATTTTAACACTCCTGCGTACATCAGAGATGGGTGGAAGACATCGTTGTCGCCAACCGCTTGGCCATGGTGGAGGAGGAGCTGAAGAGACTGAAGAGTCCGGGCGACCCGTCTTCTTCTCAAAGCTCGTCATATGCCGAGCTGCAGAAGGGAGTTTACGAAGACCAAGGACCTGCTGGAGACCGAGCGGAAGAAGACGGCTGACCAGGCATACATGTTAGCTAGCCCAGCTCGAACAGCAGGTCAAAACTTATGACCGCAAGATAGAACTCGTAACCACTCGGAAAAATACCGCTATCGCCGATCTGGAAGCGAAGAATGTGGAGGCCCGAGCTTTGGAGCAGCGTGTGAAGGAGCTAGCCGAACTGCTGGACGGAGAGCAAAAAGGCCGTTCGGAGGAGGTGACCAAGCTCAAGGACGAATTGAAGTCCTTGCAGGAGGCTCTTGACGCTTCCCGTGCCGCCTTCAAGGAGTACCAGGAGGCGGAGCCAGGCCGTGTCGCCACCTTGAGGTAGAAGTACATCTGCTCGGCGGAATTTGCTGAGAAGGTCTGCGACCGGATGGTCATTGCCTTCGAGTTGGCCATCACCGCCACAGCGAACTATCTAAAATCCAACGCTCAGCTTCCCGAATCTGTGGTCATCCCTGCTACGGAGCATGCGGCGCTTCTCACCACCATTCCGAAGCATGTTTTCAATTATCTTGAATGAAGTGTTTTCTGTAATCCTCCCGATCGGCGAACTTATAAATGAAACTTTGGAATGCCAATTTTTGCTTTGTTAGCCTTCCATGAAGTGTTTCTTGTAACTACACCGCTCGGTCGAACGACCTTCATTCCGCATGGAACTTCTATTAGTTTTTCATTGAAGTGTTTTTCTCAACTGCATCGCTCGATCGAACGACCTTCCATTCCGTTAGCTTTTCGCTGGTCTGCGTTGGTAGGCGCACGCCATTGTTTTCTCCTTGTCCTTAGGATCAAGACTTGCTGATCATCGGCCCTAGACGCTCGGCCTTAGTATATCTGCGCGACGCTGTCCCATCCGGGGGATTTATAGTCGTCAGTCCGACCCTAGAGTTTAACGTCGCCGCTCGACGGTTTTCGAGCCGGGGGGTTTATAGTCGTCGGTTCGACTCTAGAGTTTAACGTCGCTGCTCGACGGTCTTCGGGTCGGGGGGTTTATAGTCGCCGGTCCGACTCTTGAGTTTAACGTCGCCGCTCGACTGTCTCCCGACCGGGGGGTTTATAGTCGCCGGTTCGACTCTTGAGTTTAACGTCGCCGCTCGACGGTCTTCGTGCCGGGGGGTTTATAGTCGCCGGTCCGACTCTAGAGTTTAACGTCGCCGCTCGACGGTCTTCGGGCCGGGGGATTTATAGTCGCCGGTCCGACTCTAGAGTTTAACGTCGCCGCTCGACGGTCTTCCGACCGGGGGGTTTATAGTCGCCGGTCCGACTCTTGAGTTTAACGTCGCCGCTCGACGGTCTTCGGGTCGGGGGGTTTATAGTTGCCGGTCCGACTCTAGAGTTTAACATCGTCGCTCGACGATCTTCCGACCGGGGGGTTTATAGTCGCCGGTCCGACTCTAGAGTTTAACGTCGCCGCTCGACAGTCTTCGGGCCGGGGGGTTTATAGTCGCCGGTCCGACTCTAGAGTTTAACATCGCCGCTCGACGGTCTTCCGACCGGGAGGTTTATAGTCGCCGGTCCGACTCTTGAGTTTAACGTCGCCACTCGATGGTCTTCGGGCCGGGGGGTTTATAGTCACCGGTCCAACTCTAGAGTTTAACTTCGCCTCTCGACGGTCTTCCGACCGGGGAGTTTATAGTCGCCGGTCCGACTCTAGAGTTTAAGGTCGCCGCTCGACGGTCTTCGGGCCGGGGGGTTTATAGTCGCCGGTCTGACTCTAGAGTTTAACGTCGCCGCTCGATGGTCTTCCGACCGGGGGGTTTATAGTCGCCGGTCCAACTCTTGAGTTTAACGTCGCCGCTCGACGGTCTTCGGGCCGGGGGGTTTATAGTTGCCGGTCTGACTCTAGAGTTTAACGTCGCCGCTAGACGGTCTTTATGGAGCTTTGCCGTTCGACAACCAATGCTCATATCCTTTGTCATTTTGTTAATCTCTACTCCTACAGCCAAAGGATACAGACGCACGGAGCATACACGAAATGAATTACACTGGCGCACCTTTTACCCAACACGGTATGGCTGGAGGTGGTTTGCGCTCCATGGTCGTTCTAGCCGCCGTCCATCCTCACTTTCCAGGTAGTAAGCACCCGATCGAAGCTTCTCTATAACTCTGAAGGGCCCCGCCCAGGGAGCTTCCATCTTGCTCACATCGCCGACCGGCTTCATCTTCTTCCACACTAGGTCGCCGACCTGGAAGGCTCTGGGAACTACACGCCTGTTGTAATTCTGCTTCATTCTCTGCTTGTACGCCATCAGCCGGATGACTGCTTTAGCTCGTGCTTCGTCAACTAGGTCCAACTCCAGCTGCCTCCGCTCGGCATTATCCTCATCGTAGCTCTGGATCCGATCGGACTCTACTCCGACCTCGACCGGGACGACCGCCTCGCCCCCGTATACCAAGTGGAACGACGTTACCCCGCCCCTCCTTTGGGGTGGTGCGAATGGCCCATAGTACGCCCGACAGCTCGTCCACCCAGCTTCCTCCCATGTGGTCGAGCCAAACCCGAAGCATTCGCAGGATCTCCCGGTTGGCTACTTCGGCTTGACCATTGCTTTGAGGATACACCACAGAAGTGAAGTGTTGTTCGATGTCGTACCCTTTGCACCATTCTTCGAGCTGCTGACCGACGAACTACCGCCCGTTATCCGAAATGAGCCGATGAGGAATGCAAAACCGACAGAATATATTCTGCTAGATGAAATTCTTGACCATTTGCTCGGTTATCTTGGCCAGTGGTTCAGCTTCGACCCACTTGGAGAAATAGTTGACCGCCACTAGTAAAAACCTCCGCTGCCCGGTTGCCATGAGGAAAGGTCCTACTATATCCATGCCCCACTGGTCGAACGAGCAGGACACAGTAGACGCCTTCATCTCCTTCGTTGGCCTATGGGAGAAACTGTGGTACTTCTGACAGGACAGGCAGGTTGCGATGGTTCGAGCGGCGTCTTCCTGTAGGGTTGGCCAGAAGTATCCGACCAGCAAGATCTTCCTAGCCAACGATCGCCCGCCCGGATGACCTCCGCAAGATCCTTGATGTACTTCCTGGAGAATATATTCTGCGTCTTCCGAGCTGACACACTTCAGCAGTGGGCGGGAGAACGCCTTCTTGTAAAGCTGGTCCCCAATGAGCGTGAACCGGTCGGCTCTCCTCCTCAGTAGCTGGGCGTCCTCCCGATCGGACGGCGTAGCATCCGAACGCAAAAATTCTATTATGGTTGTTCTCCAATCGCTCGGGAATGTGAGACCTTCCATCCGGTCGATGTGCGCCACCAAGGACACCTACTCAATTGGCTGTTGGATGACGATCGACGATATTGAGCTAGCGAGCTTGGCTAATTCATCCGCTGACTGGTTCTCGGCTCGGGGGATCTTCTGTATGACAATCTCGATGAAGTTATTTCCGAGCTTTTCAAAGGCCTCCGCGTAGAGCCGGAGCCTCGCGCTGTTTATCTCGAAGGACCCCGAGAGTTGCTGAGCGGCCAATTGGGAGTCAGAGTACAGTATCACCCGGTGGGCTCCCACATGCCGAGCGGCCTGTAGGCCGACTATGAGGGCCTCATATTCCGCCTCGTTATTTGTTGCCCGGTAATTCAGCCGGACGGACAGAAGCATCCGTTCTTCTTGAGGAGAGAGCAGCAAGATACCGATCCCACTCCCGAGCCGAGTGGACGACCCGTCCACAAATACCTTCCACAAAGCTTCGGGTTCAGGATTTTGTACCTCTATTATGAAATTCGCCAAGGGCTGCGCCTTGATCGCCGAGCGGGGTTGATACTGGATGTCGAATTCACTGAGCTCCGTTGTCCACTTAATGAGCCGCCAGGATGCCTCAGGGTTTTATGAGTACTCTTCCTAGCGGGCTGTTTGTCCTAACGATGATAGTATGCGCCAAGAAATAAGGACGGAGCCTCCGTGCGGCCATGACTAAGGCGAACGCGAGCTTCTCGAGACCAGTATAGCGGGACTCGGCATCTTTTAAGATGTGGCTCAAGAAATACACAGGTTGCTCTTCTCCGCCTCCCCTCACCAGCACCGAGCCGACAGCATGCTCGGTTGATGACAGGTATATACGGAGCGGCTCGCCTACATTCGGCTTAGCCAGTATGGGCAATGAATTCAGATAGGCTTTCAGCTCCTCGAATGCTCGGTCGCACTCCTGATCCCATTGGAATTTGGTTGCTCGGCGCAAGATCTTGAAAAATGGCAAGCTCTGGTCAGCTGTCTTAGAGATGAATCTCGATAATGTCGTTATCCGACCGGTGAGGCGTTGCACTTCCCTCAGATTCTTGGGAGGCGGCATGTCTTGCAGTGCTTTCGCCTTGCTAGGGTTCGCCTCTATGCCCCGCTCGGTCACGATATATCCCAAGAAGCGCCCCCGCCTTTTGCTCTGAACAGACATTTTTGGGGGTTCAGCTTGACTCCATACCTCCTCAGTGTTCGGAAGGTTTCCTCTATGTCTGTACAAAGATCCGTCGCTCGGAGTGACTTGATTAGTATATCATCTACGTAGACTTCCAGGTTGCGCCCGATCTGCTCCCGGAACACTTTGTTCATTAGCCGCTGGTATGCGGCTCTAGCGTTTTTTAGTCCGAACAGCATCACGTTGTAATAGTAAGTGTCGTCCGCAGTAACGAAGCTCACTTTGTCCTGATCTTCCCAGGCGAGTGGCACTTGATGGTAGCCCTGATATGCATCTAGCATGCATATCAGCTCGCATCCAGCAGTAGAGTCTACCAGTTGGTCGATTCGGGGTAGAGGGTAAAAATCCTTCGGGCATGCCTTATTTAGATCCCGAAAATTGATGCAGACTCTCCATTTGTTGCCTAGCTTGGAGACCAGCACCACATTGGCGAGCCAGCTCGGGAATTGCACCTCCCGTATGTGGTCGGCCTCCAGAAGTTTCTCAACTTCAGCTCGGATGATGACATTCTGTTCGGCGCTAAAGTCCCTCTTCCTCTGCTTCACCGGCCGAGCGTCCGGCCGGACATGGAGTTCATGCTGCGCTACGCTCGGCGAGACCCCTGGCAGCTCGTGGGTCGACCAGGCGAAGACGTCGCAGTTTTGTTGGAGACATCTGATCAGCTTCTCCTTCTTGCTCGGTTCCAAGTCGGATGCGACGAACGTAGTGGCATTCGGTCGGATAGGGTGGATCTTTACCTCCTCCTTTTCTTCGTAAACTAAAGAAGGTGGCTTTTCGGTTATAGCATTTACCTTGACACGTGGTGCCTTCCGGGCGGCCTTGGTCTCGGATCGGACCATCTCTACATAACAGTGTCGGGCCGCTAGCTGATCACCTCGGACTTCTCCCACTTGATCTTCCACGGGGAATTTGACCTTTTGGCAAAAGATGGAGACGACCGCTCGAAACTCGTTGAGAGCCGGTCGCCCCAAGATCACATTGTACGCGGAGGGAGCGTCGACAACAATGAAATTAGCAGCCCGCGTTCTTCTAAGCGGCTCCTCTCCCAGCGAGATAGCTAGCCGGACCTGTCCAACCGGCAAAACTTCATTACCGGTGAACCCGTAGAGGGGGGTTGTCATCGGCAGCAACTCGGCTTGGTCGATTTGCAATTGGTCGAAGGCCTTCCGGAAGATTATGTTGACCGAGCTGCCTGTATCAATAAAGATGCGGTGAATAGTATAGTTAGCTATTACCGCTCGGATGATGAGGGTGTCATCATGCAGGACTTCGACTCCCTCGAGGTCCCTAGGCCCAAAACTGATCTCGGGTCCTCTCGCCCGCTCCTGACTGCAGCCGACCGTATGGATCGTAAGCTGCCTTGCATGCACCTTCCTTGCCCTGTTGGAGTCACCTCCGGTTGGTCCACCAGCGATGATGTTAATTTCTCCTCGGAACACGTTGCTTCTATTCTCTTCCTCCGGAGCGGATGGCCTCAGACGCTCGTGCGATGCCCGAGGTTGAGTCCTGGGCTGCTAATGATGTTGCCGCTCGGGGGATCTTCTTTCTACATGCCGACCAGGGCTCTGGTGTCGATGTCGCCGGTCCGGCGAAGGCGATCGGCAGCGGTAGTTCCTTGGCGTAGGATGAGCGATTGGAGGGAGGCTCCGACAATCGTGCGTGTTGTGGGTCGCTGACTGATGGAGTGAACAAAACATGGGAGTCCATATCTTCCCCCTGGGCTTAGGCCGATCGGCCACTATTTGTTGAACGGCGTGCGACCTTGCTTGCTGTTGAGGCCGGGCGGCTTCCTCCCGAGGTCCTCTAGGTGGATGGTGGCTAGTAGGTCGCTTCCGTTCGGTAGAGGCCGGTGGTTCAGATGGTGCTTCCTTCCTTCTGGCCGCCTGCACTTCCTCTACGTTAATATACTCATTGGCCTTGTGCAACATATGGTCGTAGTCACGAGGCGGCTTTCTGATGAGCGAGTGGAAGAAATCATCATCCACAAGCCCCTGTGTGAACGCGTTCATCATAGTTTCTAAAGTTACCGTTGGGATGTCCATGACCACCTGGTTGAAGCACTGGATGTAGGCTCGGAGTGGCTCCTTCGAACCTTGTTTGATGGCGAACAGATTGACGCTGGTCTTCTGGTAGCGTCTGCTGCTTGCGAAATGGTGGAGGAAGACCATTCGAAAATCTCTAAAGTTCTTAATTGATCCGTCCGGCAACCTCCGGAACCAGCGTTGTGCCGAATCGGACAACGTAGTAAGGAAGACCCTGCATTCTTTTCTCTCCTCATTCTCTCTCATCACACATTCTCTTCCATTTTCTCTCTATATTCTCTCCCATCATACACTCTCTCTTCTCATTTTCTCTCTCTTCTCTTCCATCACACTTTCTCTCCCATTACACACTTTCTCCTTATTTTTTTATCATACTTTCTCTCTCATCGCACTTTCTCTCTCATCACACTTTCTCTCTCCTTCAATCTCTCTTAGCATACTCTCGCTCCTCATTTTCTCTCATCATACTTTCTCTCTCTTTGTTCTCTCTCATCACACACTCTCTTTATTTTCTCTAATCGCACTTTCTCTCTCACCAAACTTTCTCTCTCATCATATTTCCTCTCTCTCCAATCTCTCATTTTCTCCCATCACACTTTCTTTCTCTTCATTTTTCCCATCACTCTTTCTCTCTCAACCCACTTTCTCTCTCATCATACTTTCCCTCTCCTCACTTTTTACATTTTCTCTTATAATACTTTCTCTCGCTTTATTTTTTCCATCACTCTTTTCTCTCAGCATATTTTTCTCTCTCCTCAATCTCTCATTTTCTCTCATCACACTTTCTCTCTCTTCATCATTGTATTTTCTCTCTCCTCACTCTTTCATTTTCTCTCATAATACTTTCTCTCTCTTTATTTTTTTTTCCCATCACTCTTTCTCTCTCATCATACTTTTTCTTCTCAATCTCTCCTATCATGCTCTCTCTCCTCATTTTCTCTCATTATACTTTCCCTCTCTTCATTTTTCCCAACATACTTTCTCTCTCATCATACTTTATCTCTCATCATTTTCTCTCATCATATGTTTCTCTCACATTCAACTTTCTTTCCCATCTAATTTTTTCTCTTATTTTCCTGTAAGGGTAAAAAAGGAAATTTAGGTTCATTCCGATTGAAAATATTTAACTAACCAAACATTATTTTTAAGAATGATACTCAAGCTCATACCCATTCTCATTCCATAATACTATGATATCCATTCCCATTCCGATTCCTAGGAGAGAACCAAACGCCCCTGAGAGTATAGAAGTTTGAAAACTAGAAAAATTTCACAGTGTGTTGTCTTGAACTATAAGGATCAGGGGCATTATTTATAGACTATTGATCGAAATAGTCATTTGTTGGCGTGGCAATTCCCAAGCGCCTGTATGTGGTCGCCTCAATCCACTCTGTAACGACTCTTTGTTAACGAGTTATCAGCTTCGAGCACTTGGAGTCTTGTTGACGTGGACTTCAATCTAATCCTCGTTGCAACGGTTCAGTGACCTGGCTCGTACGACTACGAGTGTCTGGATCTAAACCGGGCACCTTGAGTTAGAGCTGACAGACAGGTTAACCCATGACCGGGCGGGTCGGCCCGTGGCAGGCCAACCATTTGGTGGGGCGGGGCGGGGCGGGCCGTCAACTTGGTGGGTTGGGAAATTTCCAACCCAACCCAATCCAAGGCGGGTCGCGGGTTTGGGGGGTCAACCCGCGAGCCTATCAAATTTTTTTAAAAAAATTGAAAAAAATAGTTCATATCTTCAATGTTTTACTTCTAAAATATTTTATCAATCAAATGTATTCATAAATAAGTATTTTAAATATAAATGGACATAAACAAGTACTTATGTTGGGTCAAAAGTACTATTTTTATTTTTAAATTATAATAAAGAAAGATAATAAACTGGCATAAAAATTATGCAACGAAGAGGAACAGTAATTAGACTCCTGGCTGTGCGTCGAGCAGTTTAGATCAGTGGTACACTGGCTGTGCGTGCGTAAACGAATCAAATAAGAAGGTCATCTACTTTTAAGAAGGTCATCTAGTTTGGGTACACACATCAAGCTCTTCATTGTGCATAATGTATGTTTCAGATTTATCCCATAAATGAATCAAATAAGAAGGTCATCTACTTTTAAGATTAATCAACTTTGTATGCATATATATTTCTGAAACTTTTGTCTATCACACTCAACTTCACAAATATGAGCTTTTCCTAATTAGTATTCCTCTCAACGAAGAAGATAATGAAATGCTACAATTTAACCCTTGGTACTCTCGTAGTTGCAGCATTGACTACTGATATAAACTGTTTACATGTGTTTCTCAACCCGCGGGCCAACCCAAGCCCATCGCGGGCCGACCCGCGCGGATCGCGGGCCTAGGCGGGTCGGCCCGCGACGGACTTGGGTTGATAAAATTCCAACCCAATCAACTTAAATTGTTTGGCGGGATGGGCCAACCCGACGGGTCTAACCCAAATTGACGGCTCTACCT
Organism: Zingiber officinale; assembly: GCF_018446385.1. Classification (NCBI taxonomy): domain Eukaryota; kingdom Viridiplantae; phylum Streptophyta; class Magnoliopsida; order Zingiberales; family Zingiberaceae; genus Zingiber; species Zingiber officinale. Next base: position 76,580,787 of record NC_055991.1, read on the forward strand.
GGAGTTCAGGTGCCTGGACTTGGTCTAGGCGCTTGGACAGAGTTAGTTTAGCGTTGACTTGTATGGTCGCTTAGGTGATCTTCCAGTCTTCCAGAGTCGAGCTCACCTGAACTCAACTCCTGCCTTCTGCTCGAGCAGTCTTCTTCCCAGACTTCTCGTCCCTTAGAAGCGTCGCACACATCCTCTCGTTTGTCGTTGTACTCTTCCACAGCACCTTGTCTCTCAGATGCACCGAGTCTGTCAACTTGCTTCCCGTGTCATTATTCTCGTTAGCTACGTTTTCTGCTCGATTTCTTATATTCCTAATTTCCTACACACTTAGACATAAAATATATAAAAAAAATACACAGTCTAACTTAACTTGGTTGATCATATCAAAACTAACTCGAGGTACTTACAATTTCTTTCTTTTTGATGTGCATCAACCCAAGTTAAGTTAGAATAAAAAGATAATATAACATTTATTTGCATTTATAACATTACATAAATTTGCAATTAAAAAAAAAAATCTCCCCTTAACTTAATCTCTATTTCTCCTCAATATAATTTCCTACCCACTTGATTTATTAGAATTTTTTTGTGGGGTATAATTTGTAGAAATTTTTATAATTGGACTCCTATATCTAAAATATCAATTAAGCCTTTATAATTTCTAAAATTTTAAACTGATAAAGAATTGAAATGTAAACTTGCATAATTCTTTTCTAATAATTCTATTTTATATTTTTTATTTGCATTTTCAACTTTTAAATTTTTAAAATTTTCTAGTAAACAAGTGTAATCTTTCTTTGATTCTAAATATTTTGACCTAGTTTTACACAAAGATTTATTTAGCATTTTAATACATTCATATTGTTGATTTAGAGGAAGTTGACGTACCTGACTTACTGTGTTGGATTCATTGATACTCTCTTCCGAAGCACTTTCTAACAATCAGGTAGGTACTTGACCATTAGTGTTGTTCCAACAATCTCCTCAGTCTCAGACTCTTCTAGAGATGAATCAATATCCATTGCAGAATCAGATTCTTCTTCTTTTGATTGTTAGTAGAGCTCCAAGAATTTTTTCCAAAGTTCTTTTGCATAGTAGTAGTTACTGATTCTGTCGAGTTCCAGAGCAAGCATAACGCTCGGAAGGTAGAACTCAGCCTTACCATTAGCCATGATTTCATCCCGCCGCTTCTTAGTCCAAAGATGATCCTTGAGTTCTTTTCTATCTTTGCTTTTGGGCATTTTAAAACAAAATATAATTGAAAGCATTATCTCAAAGTCTGTTCGAAAAAACACTTCCATTTTTCGTTTCCGGAACATGAACTCCCCGTCGAACGTAGATGCTAGATTCGATCATCTTTCTTTTGCTTTAGCTAGCGGTTAATCCTTTTAAAGCGAATTTGGCTTTGATACTAATTGATGGTCCCGTGTAGGGTGGCTAGAGAGGGGTGAATAACTTGCAAGCATAATTTTAAAAAATTTCTTTTGCTATCGTTCTTAGCAAAGACAAACACACATTAGTTAATCAAAATAAACATAAATAAAAATAAGAGAAGATTCTGAGTTTACTTGGTTTGCAACTAGGGAGGTTGCTAATCAAAGGTGGTTAAAGTTTCAGTAAAAAATTTCCTTTGTTGAAGGCGGAGAAGCATCTTACAACATTGAGAGTACATAAGTTCGAAACTAGAAAGATTACAAAGTGTGTTGTCTCGAACTATGAGGATTAGGGGTACTATTTATAGCTTACCGATCGAAATAGTCATTTGTTGACATGGCAGCTCCCAGACGCCTAGACCCGGTCAAAGCCCCAGGATGTGGTCACCTTAATCCACTCTACAACGACTCTTTATAAAATGAGTTATCGACTTCCAGGTACCTGGACATGATCCGGATGTCTGGAGTTTTGCTAACGTGGACTCCAATCTGATCCTCGCTGTAACAATTCAGTGACCTGGCTCGTATTGCTCTAAAGGCCTGGACCTGGTTTGACCACTTGGAGTCTGAGCACTTGGAGTTGGTATAGGTGCTTAGATAGAGATAACTCAGCGTTGACTTGTCCGGTCGCTTGGGTGTTCTTTCAACCGTTCAGAGTTGAGTTCATCCGAACCTAACTCCGACTTTTTCCTTGAGCAGTCTTGCTCCCCCGTTTCCTATCCCTCGGAAGCGTCGTGCGCCTTCTTCTCGTCTACCGATGTACTCTTCTATAAGACCTCGCCCCTCAGATGCACCGAGCTCATCGATTCATTTTTTGTATCATCTTTCTCGTTAACTGCGTCTTCTGCTCGACTTATTGTGTTCCTAAGTCTTTGCATATTTAGACACAAGACATCAAAAAACGTAGAGTCAAACTAACTTAGTTAATCACATCAAAATCAACCCGGAGGACTTATAATATTTATAAGAATTAACCTAACAATCGGTTTATCAAGCACGGAGGTTTTAGTAATTATAAACAATTCAGGTTAGGCTAGTAATTGGGTATCGAATAAATTTAGAATCAACTTTTGGGTTTTGGGGTTGTGTTACTTTAAAAAGGAAGTCAAGTTGGGATTGAATTTGTTAAGGAATGGGATTTGTTTTAATAGCAATGGCAATCGGTTATCGACTTTTGTGATATTACAATTGGTCGGACAATCGATTATCAAGTGTCGAATTTCTATTAATTACGAGTAATTCAGGCTGGGGCTAGGCTGCTATCAATGTGTTAGCGGCTATCGGGTTAATCTAAAATTAGCTATTGGATATCGAGTTTATGTTACTTTAAAAAAAATCCTAAATATGGATAGAGTTACGGTTGGGATTTAACCAATATTGAGGTCTTTTAACGAAGGTTGAAGCAGGCCCCTAATGGAATCAAGCTAGAGGAGCAAGCCACAAAAGTGATTAGGGTTAAGGCATCGAAACCTTTGCAAGGTCTCAAAGGGTAAAAAAACCTCGATTAGGGTTGAAATGAAAGACGGTTAGAAGCTAGAGATGGAAGAATAGTTCACTGGAAATATTCCTCAAATGATATTAATCGTAAGTGTTGATCGATTTTATTATTAACAATTATTATAAAAGTATTTTTTAATTTCCCTTCACCAGAAATATTACTCTTATCATAATATCCTTTAGGGTGAGTTTATTTTAAAATTATGATCTTAGTTATGTGATTATTTAGTAATCATATAATTAGATTATGGGAATAAAATATAATTAAATATTACTTGATTTAATTTTAGATCATATAATAAAAATTTATTTATTTAGAGATTTTAATGTATAATTTAGTACAGATAATTGTATCACTATGTGAATTAACTAACAAAATAAACTAAAAATATATATAATAATATTAATATTAATATTAATGGTGATTATTCAAATAAATAAATTCAATAATATTTTAGAATTTTTTATTATTTTAGAAAGTTTTTAGGATAATTTTGTTAGGCTTTAAACTAGATCTATTTAATTTATCCCAATTATAGTTAGAAGTTGATTGATTCAATTAATTAAAATTTAATTAAAAACTTAAGTTTAAAAAAATCTAATTAAAAAAAATATGATCGTCTCTCATGCACGCTACTGGTAGAATCGTCGCCTGTCGAGTCGTCGCCACCTCCGACTTGACGAGTCGCTTGCCACCTCGGGCCTGACAAGCCACTGTTCGCTTGCCACCTCCGACCTGACGAGCGCTTGCCACCTTCGACCTGACGAGCCGCTTGCCACCTCCGGCCTGACGAGCCGCTTGCCACCTCCGGCCTGACAAGCCGCTGCCACCTCCAGCCTCCATTTTTTAAAGAAAATTATTTCCTTTTATTTTTTTTTGTTTATCCAGATATTTTCTAAAGTAAAGTAAACTGGGAAATATTTATTTTTCATTTTTTGTCGCTCACTATTCTAGCTTACGCTGACTCATCTTGGAGTGATCAATTCAACCCTATAGAAGTTTTTCACCAACCACTAGAATAATTGGAAAGCACTCGCAACAGGCAATCCATTAGTCTAATATTTTTAGGTCAATCGTCCATTAAGAAAAATTTATCTGATAATTCATCAAAGCTGAGATTCAATCCTTAGACGTGTAAAAAACTAAGAAGATACCTTGTCACTACACCATTACCCTAAAGGCACATAATATAACATTTTTAAACTTTAGGATCCGCAACAAATACTAACAATTACACATGATATTTACTAGTAGTAGTGGCGAACAAACATCCATTAGCAACGATGAATAACTAATTTTGGAGGTAGGCAACCTTCCTCTTGATTCATCTATGGGGGGGGGGGGGCATTCAAAGCACATGTAGTGATATCATCAATATCCGACCTACTCAAGATTAGCAAGACGCACTTATGTGTCTTGATATGGTGATGATGAGGGGCCCCACCCCGCTACCAAGGTGGAGGTCAAAAGAGGTCAAAGTCAAGACGGTCAACGAGTGGAAGACATCGGCCGGTCGGGTGAAACATACCCCGACCAGGGAGAAGGCCCCGACCCGTCATCGACTTCGACATAGGGAGCATTCAAACAACCGACGCTCAAGGGAGGCGGCGCGTAGAAGCCGAGCCGAGCGGCTACCTCGCTCAGCCAGATAGCGAAGAATGATATCGATAGAGTTCGACTTCGGCCCAGCGGCTATCCCACTCGACCCAGCAACAGAACATGAGGACAGTGGACTTCCGGCCGAGCAGCTATCCCGCTCTGCCCGACAGCGGACATCGTGGGAACAGTGGAATTTCGGCTGAGCGACTATTCCGCTCTGCCAAGTAACAGACACAGCAGGTTATCTTTCGACATCCTTTTGGGAGATAGTGCCGCTGACAGGTGGCATGGTTAGACAGAGGATCGTACGACGGAAGTTTCTACTGTCACTTCAGAGATATGCTCGGCTTGTTAAGGTATTGTGTCAAGGATACTTTACTGACAAGTCTTTTCAGGGAAAGCTTCGAGATGAGTGCTCGCCTGAGGAAGCGTGCACGCGCGCTACCAAAGCTCTATATAAAGGGGGGTCCAAGCTTCAGTGGAGGTATGCAATATTTATTATTACGCCACAGTCTTCTTGTTGCTCCGCTTCTTTGCTTTTTCTTCACCGGAGATTAACTTGAGTGTCGGAGGGATATCGCTGAGGACCCCTTCCCTGGCTTGGCACTGACGTTAGCTGTGTTATAGGTCGGAGCGAAGTCTACAGGAGGACAGCGGGAGCACCACATCCCCAACATCTATCTCATCTACTTTCGGACAAGATCATATTTGGCGCCGTCTGTGGGAACGTCACCTGCATTCGAGCTGAGAAGATAGAAGACATTGGACGACTCACCACCATGACGTTCACTCAAGAGGAGCTTGAGATGCTTATTCAAGCCCGAGCAGCAAAAATGATCGAGCAACAACAACAAGTGTTAGTCGATCGGCCAACGCCACAACTTACAACATCGGCAGCCGATAGGCGAGCGGGGAAAGAAGACTGAGTGGAGCAACTCTCTATATGGGAATAAAACCGAAGACTGACCGACACACGGGAGGAAGCACCACCCGCGCCGATCCCCTTCCATTGAGCTTTGTTCCAGACCCCCTCGGAGATAGCCTAAGCGCATCAGGAGCGGGGATCATCTTCAGACGATGCTCCCATTCGAAATGCACGGAAAGGCAAAGCACCCCGAAGCAACACGTCTCCTGAGCGGATTAACAGGCAGTTCTCAAAGGAGATCTTATAAGACCCTTTGCCCCGACACTACACCCCATTGGCGATTGGGACGTACAACGGCTTGACCGACCCAAATGATTATCTAGATTGGTTTGACAACAAAGCTATGTTGCACCAGTATACGAACGGAGTAAAGTGTCAAGTCTTCCTCACTACTCTCTCCAAATCAATGCAGTGCTGGTTCAGAAGACTGCCGGACGGCTCGATACGGAGCTTCAAGGACTTTCGAGCCACTTTCTAGCACCACTTCGCCAGCAGCCAACACTACCAGAAGACAAGTGTCATCCTCTTCACCCTGAAGTAAGGGCCCAAGGAAGCGCTCTGAGCGTACATTCAACACTTCAATCAAGTGGCCATGGACATCCCCTCGGTCTCGCCCGAGACCATAATGAACTCCTTCACCCAAGGGCTCGCCGAGGGAGATTTTTTCTGGTTACTCATCAGGAAGCCACCCAGGGACTTCGACCACATGCTCAAGAAGGACAATGAATACATCAATGTGGAAGAAGCCCAAACAGCCAGAAGAAAAGAGGTGACGGCCGAGCATTCGACGCCGACCGTTAAGCAGCCATCAACCACCCAAGGGGCCGAGGGCTGAAGGAGCACGACAACACCAGGAGACTAGGGCACATGCCGTACAGCATGTGGCGTCCGGTCGACCTAAGGCATCGAAAGGCAAGATATGGACGCCTATGTTTTGTTCATTCCACCATTCGGCGACGCACAACACGCGGGACTGTCGAGGACTGACATCGATCATCAACCGACCGGTCCCAAGAGGATATCGTCATCGATCTCTTTCTCTCGATCGACGATAAAGGCATCGATCGATGGGGCGATGAGAGGAAGAAAGAAGGGAGCCCGAGCGCCATCACCAACTTCAGCGAAGGGAGGACATCGATCCCTCCCGAGTCCCAGCCGAGCGAAATATGCCATCCGCTCAGGAAGAAGAAAACAAGAACAATGCTTCCCAATGAGAGATAGGCATGATCACCGAAGGGCCAATCGACGATGACTCCAACCGAGCCAGGAAGTCATACGCTCGGCGGTTGGAGATGCACGTCGTGGGATGCAGCAAGGAGAAGGCTGAAGGCTCCTAGATCAGCTTCAGTCCTAGGGACTTGGAGGGAGTAGAGATCCCTCATGATGATGCTTTGATCATCTGAGCGGTGATCGCCAACTACACTATTCATCGGACCTTCGTCGACATGGGGAGTTCAGTGAACATCATCTTCAAGAAGACGTTCGATCAGCTATAGATTGATCGAAGCGAGCTACTGCCCATGGTGACCCCGCTTTACGGATTCATGGGTAATGAAGTTTTGTCGATCGACCAAGCAAGATTGGCCATCTCGCTAGGAGAAGAGCCGTTGAGGAGGACCCGGACCGTCAACTTCATAGTGGTGGACGCACTATAGGTCTATAATGTCATCTTGGGCTGACCGGCCCTCAATGAATTCCGGGCGGTGGTGTCAACTTACTACCAGAAGATAAAGTTCTCAGTGGACAATCAGATGGGTGAGGTCAAAGGCGACCAACTGGCTACTCGGTGCTGCTATGTGGAGATGGTCAAGACCAAGGCAAAAGCCGCTCGGAAGGCTCCGCGATTGGAGGTAAACACGATCACTGAAAACCCCCCTACCTTAGTATACGAAGAAAAGGAGGAGCTTCAAATCCATCCCAGCTGAGCGGAGGCAACAACCTTCATCGCCGCCAACCTGGAGGAGGAGAAGAAGGCAGAGCTGGTTGCCTGCCTTAAACAAAATCATGAAGTATTCGCCTAGTCGACCCATGAGATGCCCGACATCTCCCCGAGCGTGGCTTAACACGAACTTCATTTCCAACCGGATGCTCGACCGGTGAAGCAAAGGAAAAGAGATTTTAGCACGGAACAGAACGTGATCATCCGGGCGGAAATAGAGAAGCTACTAGTGGTCGGCCATATTAAGGAAGTCCAATTCCCGAGCTAACTAGTCAATGTTGTGCTAATCTCCAAGCCGGGCAACAAATGGTGGGTCTGCATCAACTTCCGTGATCTAAACAAGGCGTGCCCGAAGGACTTCTATCCGCTGCCCAAGATAGACCAACTGGTGGACTCGACGGGGGCTGTGAGCTGATCTGCATGCTCGACGCGTATCAAGGGTACCACCAAGTATCGCTCGCCCGTGATGACCAGGAAAAGGTCAGCTTCATTATGGCTGATGGAATATTCTGCTACAACGTCATGTCGTTCAGACTGAAGAATGCCGAAGCCACTTACCAGAGGTTGATGAACAAAGTGTTCCGACGGCAGATCGGCCATAATATGGAGGTATACGTCGACGACATACTGATTAAATCCCTCTGAGCTACCGACCTATGCACAGATATCAATGAGACTTGCTGGACGTTGAGGACATATGGAATAAAGCTGAACCCGAGCAAGTGTCTATTTGGCGCGAAAAGTGGCCGCTTCCTAGGCTACATAGTCATCGAGCGGGGCATCGAAGCCAATCCGATCATGGTCCAAGCTTTGCAAGACATTCCTCCGCCTCGGAACTTGAAGGAAGCTTAGAGGCTGACTGGTTGGATCATGACGCTATCCAGGTTCATATCCAAGTTGTTCGATCGGAGCCCTCCGTTCTTCAAGGTGCTTCGCTGAGCCACAAAATTCCAATGGGACGTCGAATGCGATCGAACCTTGGAGGAGCTGAAGGAGTATCTGAACTCACTGTCTATATTAGCCAAGCCAGTTGTGGGTGAGCCGCTCTGGATTTACTTGTCATCCAATGAGCATGCGGTCGGGTCAGCTCTAGTTAGGCAGAACGACCAAGAGCAGCAGCTTGTATATTTTTTGAGCCATATATTTAAAGATGCTGAGTCTTGCTACACTAGTCTCGAAAAGTTGGCTTATGCCTTAGTACTAGCCGCGCAGAGACTTCGCCCGTACTTCCTGACACACTCAATAATTGTGATGGCTAATAGCGCTTTGGGAAGAGTCATTCTCAATCCGGAGTTTTCCGGACAGCTGATTAAGTGGACGACAGAGCTTAGTGAGTTCGACATTCAATATCAATCCTGAGCAGCGATCAAGGCTCAAGCCTTGGCAGATTTCATCATAGAAGTCCAGAGTGGCGAGCCGGCAGCAGCATGGAAGATATATGTGGATGGCTCGTCCACTCGACAGGGCAGCGGAATTAGCATATTCCTTATCTCGCCGTGGGAGGACCGGAAGCAGCTGTCCGTTTGGCTGGACTACCGAGCCACTAATAACGAAGCGGAGTATGAGGTGCTAATAGCCGGCCTACATGCAGCTCAGCACGTGGGAGCGGTTAAAGTCCTCATCCACTTGGACTCCCAGCTCGCCGCCCAGTAGCTATTAGAGACATTCGAGATAAGCAAAGCTCGGCTAAGGCTCTATGCAGAGGCTTTCAAGAAGCTGAAGACCAACTTCCAGGAGGTCATTATATAGAAGATCCCCCGATCGGAGAACCAGGCGGCGGAGGGGTTAGCGAAACTAGCTAGTTCATTGATGTCGGTCATCATAGGTCAACCGATCGAGCAAGTCTCACTTGTGGCGCACATCGATCGGATGAAGGGAATAACCTTCCCGAACGACTAGAGAACAACCCCGACAGAGTTCTTGCGGTCGGGAGCTGCACCTGCTGATCCAGAAGAAGCTCGCTTGCTGAAGAAGAGGGTCGGACGGTTCACCTTGGTGGGGGACCAGCTTTACAAGCGGGCCTTCTCTAGACACCTCCTCAAGTGCGTCAGAGCGGAAGACGTTGAGTACATCCTGAAGGAGGTGCACCAAGGCTCTTGCGGAGGTCATCCGGGCGACCGTGCACTAGCCGAAAGATACTCCTGGTCAGATATTTTTGGCCGACCCTCCAATAAGACGTCGCTCGGACGATGCCACATGTTTGTCCTGCCAGAAGTATCACAACCTGTCGCACCGACCGACCGAGAAAATGAAGACGTTTACGGTATCATTCTCATTCGACCAATGAGACATGGATATCGTTGGACCATTCCCAATGGCAACCGGTCAACAAAAGTTTCTCCTCATCACGGTTGACTACTTCTCTAAGTGGGTGGAAGATGAGCCGCTTGCAAGAATCACCGAGCAGATGGTCATCAAATTTATCTAGCAAAACATCATTTGCCGGTTCGGCATCCCATGACAACTCGTATTCGACAATGGAAGGCAATTTATTGGTCGGGAGCTTAGAATATGGAGTGAAGGCTATGGCATCCAACAAGCCTTCACCTCGATGGCTTACCCTCAGGGCAACGGACAAGCTGAAGTCATCAATCGGGAGATCCTCAGAGTCTTACATGCTCGACTTGACTACATTGGAGGTAGCTGGGTCGACGAGCTCCCTAGTGTGCTATGGGCGCTCCCCACGACTCCAAAGGGGCGACCGACGTAACCCCATTCCAATTGGTGTACGACAGCGAAACAGTTGTCCTCGTGGAAGTCGGAGTAGAATCTGATCGAATGCAGCTCTACGACGAAAGGAACGCTGAATAGAGGCTGGTGGAGCTTGACTTGGTGGACGAGACGCGAGCAAAAGCAGTAGTTTGGCTAACGGTGTACCGGGAATGAAAGAAACAGAATTACAACTGGCAAGTGATCCCGAGGTCCTTCCAGGTCAGCAATCTCATTTGGAAGAAAGTGAAGCCGATCGGCGACGTCGCCAAGCTCGAGGCACCATGGGCAAGACCGTTTAAGGTCATGCAGAAGCTCTATTCGGGCGCCTACTACCTGGAGGACGAAGAGGGAAGGTAGCTCGAGAGGTCATGGAGCGCGAATCATCTTCAACCCTATAGGGCCGGATGAGAGGTGCGCAAGTGAATACTATGTACTGTATTTCTTGTATGTCTCTCGAGCGCAGGGCAAACTTTGAATAAAAAAGCTAAGGCCTCTTGAAGGACATCTTTCTCAACGGTCGAGCGGTGACCTTAAATCCAAGATCACATCAAATCGTCGAGCGACGACGTTAAACACGGGTCTATATCAAATCGTCAAGCGATGACGTTAAATGCGGGTCTACATTAAATCGTCGAGCGGTGACATTAAACCCTTGTCTCCATCAGCGGTCGAGCGACAACCTTATACCCGAGTCTTCGTCAAATTGTCGAGTGGCGATGTTAAACGCGTGTCTCAGCTAATGGTCGAGCGGTGTCCTTAAACACGTGCCTACAATGGTTGGTGTCTACATCAAATCGTTGAGTGGTGACGTTAAACACGGGTCTACATCAAATCGCCGAGCGACGATGTTAAACTCTTGTCTCCACCAGCAGTCGAGCGGCGACCTTAAACCTGAGTCTACAACAAACCGTCGAGCGACGACGTTAAACACGAGTCCACAATAAATCATCGAGTGGCGACGTTAAACCCCTGTCTCCGCCAACGGTCGAGTGACGACCTTAAACTCGAGTCTCGCGTATCCTGCACCAACGGTCGATCAGCGACCTTAAATACTTGGCTCAGTGAGAAGACAAGCATCGACTACTCAAAGGCCTAAGTCTTTAAAATACAGTGACTGTTCGACGCTGTTCTTCAAAGCGTCCCCAGGACCGATCGACAATGCATAGAATTAGTACGTTACTGAATTCGAAATGGATCGGTCGGCTGGGTGGACTAATGGTGGACGATCAGAGTCACTAGGCCATGAGTTCGTTCAAAACTCAGAAAAAGAAGTCGAAAAAACATGCTAGGAGACAAAAGTCGTCCGAACGGATGAGCATTCATTAAAACTTAAGATTACATTTTACAGAGCTCTTGGCCTCACTCAAGATAGTCCAGGACATCGTCGGGTAGTGCGGCAGTGAGCTTGTCCCGACTTATAACACTATCGGTCAGAGCTGCCGGCAGATAGCCTCCCTCGCGGAGCTGGTCAATCATTCAGTCGATCGCCAAGTCTAATAAGTGAAGGGCCTGATCGGTGTCTTTATCGTTGAATGCGTCCAAGCGGATGTAGGCTTGCTTCGTGGCGTCAAACCTACTCACCTCGGCATCTTGATAAATCCTCAAGGCCTCTCGGGAGCCTTCCAGTTCGTCCTTAGCGATGGACAACTCCTTATCTTTATCGGCGAGATGACCTCGAAGAGCAGCCTCCTCAGCCGACCAGCTGTGCCGCTCGACGAATACGAAGTCCTCAGCTTCCTTAAGCTTTTGGGTGAGGGCTCAATCCTCTTTATTCTTCTCGTCAAGATTGATGATGGCCCGGTTCTTCCGCGTGTTGGCCGACTCGATCTTATTATCAAAAGTGATGACCTATTTATTAAGCCGCTCCAGCATTGTGGCATGCTCAGCGCTCTTGGCCCGTTCGGCCTCAAGCAGTTTGTTGCTCTTCTCCAGAGCGGCTCGCAACTTGGCCACTTCAGCGTCTGTTTTCTCCTGAGCGGTGGAGGATTGGCCGCTCGACGCCTTCAGTTGCTTTACTTCCTCCTCCAAAAACGCAAGCCTGTGGCACATGGCTAGACTCTCCACCCAGTACTGTGGATAACAAGCAAACATAAATGCTGATCGGGAGTGGATTATGCTGATCACTGTGATATGGCGCTAGCCACTCAGGACCGATTGAGCCGAGGTCGCTTGGTCGGACGGTCGGAAAGAGGATGCCGGACGGATGTAGGACTTTTTTACCTTTGAGGGCTTCGAAGGTGGTGGCATGAAGGCCACTGGTGGTGCGACAAGAGTCTCTTGCGCCAGATCAGCCAAAGAGGGCGTCTGATTAGACGACATGGAGGCCACCATTTCTTGAATCAGAGTTGGGATTGAAATTTTTACTCGCTCAGCAGACCGTGCACCTGAGGTAGTGGAGCGTGACGAGGGCTTTGACTGATCTGGCGAGCGACCCTTGGATGATGATCTGGTGCTCAGGGCCTTGAGACCCGGCTCTCGACTCGCTATATTCTTTGGTGGGCAGGTGGAGGATCGCTGTGATATGGCGCTAGCCGCTCAGGACCAATTGAGCCGAGGTCGCTTGGCCGGACGGTCAGAAAGCGGATGTCGGACGGATGTAGGAATTTTTTACCTTCGAGGGCTTCGAAGGTGGTGGCATGAAGGCCACTGGTGGCGCGTCAAGAGTCTCTTGCGCCAAATCAGCCAAAGAGGGCGTCTGATCAAACGGCATGGAGGCCACCATTTCTTGAATCGGAGTCGGGATTGAAATTTTGACTCGCTCGGCAGACCGTACACCTGAGGTAGTGGAGCGCAACGAGGGCTCTCCTCGGTGCCTCTTGTGCCTGTTCAGTGGTACGTTGGAGGAGGCCGAGCCCGATGTTCCTCAACCGGGAGGATTGGACGCCGCTCGGATGGAGGCTGTGAGCCCGCGACCGCTTCTCCGCTCGGCACATGGCTGGCCTCGCCTCCGCTCACCAAGATGGCCGTTGCATCGCTCTCATCTTGGGGCTCTTCATGAGAGCCGATCGACTGTTGGCCGCAACTCGCCAATTCTTCAACAGCTGCCGTATTGACTGCGACATCCTTGAGCTTCGCCCTGACGGCCAGACGTGCTCGCAACATGACTTCGACTGCAAAGGAGAAAAAGAAATCAGTCAGCATCAAAGGAAGAATTAAAGGAGCTTTGTACCTAGGCTGGTCGGCAACCGGGTGCGGATCGGGCTTAAGCCAAAGATATAAAGGACGCCTTCCAACAACAACTTGTGAATGTCGTATTCTGACCGGCCAACATCGAAGCTGCGTTCAGGTAGTCTGATCGGCTCTTGTAGCTTTTCAGAGGAGGCTGAGGCGCCACTTTGAGCTGCCAGTGGGTCGGGAAGTCTGACCGCTCGGGAAGGCGCATGAAGAAAAAAAAAACTTTTTCCAGTTCTTGTTGGAGGTCGTCATCTTATCGAAGAAAACTAAACTGACTCGAGACTGGAAGAGGAAAGTCCCCGGATCGGACAGTTTGGGATAGTAAAAATAGTGGAAGACCCGGGGAGTAAGGGGGATGTCGTGCAGACGAAACAAAATAACGATGCCGCACAACAGTCAGAAGAAGTTCAGCACAAGTTGACGAAGGGAAATGTGAAAATATTTACAAACTGCGGGAATGAAGGGATGAAGGGGAAATCGCAGACCGGTAATAAACTGATCCCGGAAGAAACAGGTACAATCGGTCGGCGGAGAATTGGGTCGATCAAAGGGAGAAGATAGAAGGATCTGATGATCGGAAGGGATTTCAAATACATCTCTCAAGCTCTCAGCATCGCCTCCATCGAACCTAGACTCTATGGATGTGTACCAGAGTCCAGGGACAGAGGCAGATGGCTACGAAGAACTTGCCATTGCAAAAGTAAAAATGAAAAGGAGGCGAAGGGGAAGAAATGCGATCAAAGGGAGAAAAAGGTTGTTGGAATACTGTCGGAACATAAAGAAAGGCCGAAAAGCATGAAGGCGGCCGCGATTGGAAGAAAGCTTACTAGGAAGAAGGTCGTCGGGGAGAGAAGGATGCACCGGAACAGAGAGGGTCATCGGAGAACGAAGAAAACAGGAACAGATGGCTGCCGGAGAACTCGAACTCAAAGAAGTGTGCGAAGGAAGCGACACACCTGGCTTATAAGCTTTAGGGACGGCCGAGTGGAGTCGTCCGATCTAGGTCATGGAAACCTAGGCGAAGATCGGGCCATTGAATTCAAATCGTCAAATGTCACGTCACGCCTGTCACGTCAAGCGTGCGACAGCATCGGGCGTGACACGTGGCGCCTCGCCATAGGTTGACATTTAATGACGGCATGGAGGCACGCTCAGCCTTAATGGGCAGAGATTTGCATGATTTCCTAGAAATCTAGGTGACGTTAGCCGAATCACGCTCGCCCAAAGAAGCCCCAGAAAAGAAGCTCAAGCGAGAAGGCCTGTTCTGCCGATCGAATCGAGAGAGCATGCCTATGCCTGAACGACAAGCTTCAACAGGCCGATCAGCAAGGATCAGTCTCATCCCAATCTGAAACCACACAGTGTCGAAGGTCGATTAGGAGGAAACCTACTCGGATGATTGCCCAGTCAGTCGGACTATAGCCTCCTTCGACTAGACTTGAGGGGGAGGCTTGTGATGTGGTGATGATGAGGGGCCTCACCCTGCTGCCAAGGTGGAGGTCAAAGGAGGTCAAAGTCAAGATGGTCAACGAGTGGAAGGCATCGGCTGGTCAAGCAAAACATGCCCTGACCAGGGAGAAGGCCTCGACTCGTCATCGACTTCAACACAGAGAGCATTCAAACAACTGACGCTCAAGGGAGGCGGCACACAGAAGCCGAGCTGAGTGACTACCCTCTCGGCAAGACAGCAGGCATGACATCAAGAGTTCAACTTAGGCCGAGCGACAACCCCTCTCGGTCAGACAATGAAGCATGATATCGACAGAGTTCGACTTCGGCCCAGCGGCTATCCCGCTCGGTCCAGCAACAGAGCATGCGGATAGTGGACTTCCGGCCAGCGGTTATCCCATTCGGCCCGACAACAAACAACGCGGGGACAGTGGAATTCCAGCCGAGTGGCTATTTTGCTCGGCCAAGCAACAGACACAGCAGGTTATCTTTCGACATCCTTTCGGGAGCTAGTGCCGCTGACAGTGGCATGGTCAGACAGAGGATCGTACAGCAGAATCTTCCACTGCCATTTCCACTACAAAAAATATAATTTTATGGGACGAATTTATAAAAAAATTCGTTGTAAAATTTTTTGGGATGAATTCTGCGACGGAAAACTTTTCGTCCCAAACATCTTGTTGCCAACTTTTGGAACGAATATTTTTTTGTTGCAAATTTGGCAACGAATTTGGAGATGAAATTGGCGACAAATAATATTTTTGTCCAGTCCCCAAATTCATCACCAAATTTGCAACAAAAACTCTATTCATCGCAATATTGTATACAATTTTGGAACGAATATTTGCTTTGTTGTAAACTTAGCAACGGATTTGGGGACGAAATTGGTGACGAATTATTTTTTTGTTGCCAAGTTTGTCCCTAATTTGGCGACAAAATTTGGCAATGAATTAGATTTTTGTTGCCAAATTCGTCGCTAATTTTCATCAAACATTTGCAACGAATATTATTCTTGTTGCAAAATTTGCGACGAATTTGGCAACAAAAATACTAATTTAATTTACAACAAATAATTTTTTGTCCCATATTTCATCCTAGAATCTGGGACGAATCTGTGGATTCGTCCCAGATTCTACGATGAAATTTGGAACGAAAATGATTTTGTCGCGAAATTATCGATGTACAGTATTTACGATAAGTTGGCGATAAATTATTTTCATTACCAAATTCGTCCCTAAATCAAAAAAAAAATTCCAGAAACAATTTATTTCTACAATTCAATCAATACATCCATATATACAACAAATTCAAATAACACATTATATACATTCAACACATCCTAATTAACATTATCACATCCTATTTCACATGCATCTATTAATAATTGAAATCAAATCATAATACAACAATTTCAATGGTCTCAACAAGTTATACAAGATCTTTCTTCTTCAAGCTACTCCAAAATATTATACAAGTTCAACACTCCAAAAGTTATACAAGTCCAAAAATCCAAGAAGTTAAACAAGGATTTAAATTAAAAAAAAACTAAGATACAACTCATCTTCTTTGTCCGCAAAAGCTTTCTTCCCCATCAAATCTTCTTTTCCTGTGATTCGGCAGTAAGAACAAGGTACCCCCGTTCTGGGGAGTCAACGCCACGAGGAAGTCAAAGGATCAGGTGGTCGACCGTAGAAGGAGGGGCCGACCGGAGAAGGATGGGCCGACCGTCCGTCCGGCCGACCGGTGACTAACAGATGACAAAAGGTGCCCCGGCAGGAGTCGGGGTTTCGGCGCTCATTGAATAGGATTGTAAGGCCGAGCGGATGACACGTTCGGCCGAAGACATAAGGTGACATACTGCTAACGGTCTTCACAGAGCACCTTACCGGAAATCTCCCAAGTAGACCACGCTATGTGACCGGCCGGACGCAAGGCGTGTGCTGGCCAGCCGGACGCCCGGTAGGGAGTAAGTAGAAAAGGACATCTGACAGCGGGCATGCTCTATAATCTGGCCATACTCCAAATCTTACGACAGAAGGATCCGCTACCCCATCAGAGACGTGCTCAAACTGTAGCAGTATGGTGTCAGGTAAGCTCCTCTGACAAGCCCACACTACGGTATGGGAAAGGACACGTGTACACATTGGTATGTGTGCACTCGCTCCTCCACAGCCCTATATAAAGGCTCTCACCCTTCGCCAGAGGTACGCATTCTACGATTCTTGGAGCCACTTGCTTGTTGAGCTTTGACTGACTTGAGCGTCGGAGGGTCGTCGCCGGGAACCCCTTCCCGGCCCGACTTCTGTGCAGGTTCACCGAAGGTCCGGGCGGATAGTCAGCAGATCTACGTTAGCCGCTTGGAGAGCGCCACATGCCCAGCGTCCGTTGATTCAGCTTTCGGATAGGATCAATTTGGCGCCGTCTATGGGAACGCTCCTGCATCCGATTGGAAGCAATGGACGAAGCTGGACGACAGCACTCGGTGATGCTCTCCACAGAGGAGCTCGATGCTTTGATCGAAACAAGAGCCGCCAAGCTTATGGAACAGAGACAAAAGTGACAAGCCCAGCGGGCGGAGCAGCAAGCAACATCAGCATCAGGCGGTCGAGCGGAAGCACCGCAGGCCACAGTTGCATTCCATCAGGCCCTATTCCGCACTCTTGAAGCCGCAGCAACTAATCGTGATCGGGGATCTTCTTCAGATGAAATGCCAAGACGAGATAAAAAAGGGAAAGCCCCCCGAACGGAAGCCTCTCCCGAGCGGATCAACCGTCAATTTTCAGAGGCTATTCTACGAGACCCCTTGCCCAAGTATTATGTGCCTCCAGTGATCGGTGAGTACAATGGAACCACCTATCTGGATGATCATTTGGGTAAGTTCGACAACACGGTCACTCTTCATCAGTACACAGATGGAGTGAAGTGTCGAGTTTTTCTTACCACCCTCTCGAGATCGGCCCAACGGTGATTTCGGAGATTGTCGGACGGATCTATCTCAAGTTTCAAAGACTTCCGAACGGCCTTCCTCCACCACTTCGCAAGCAGTCGGCGCTATCAAAAAACCAGTGTTAGTCTGTTTGCCATCAAACAGGAAGCCCGCGAATCGCTCCGAGCCTACATCCAGCGGTTCAACAGAGTGGCCATGGATATTCCAACGGCCACCTCGGAGACCATGATGAATGCCTTGACACAAGGCCTCGTGGATGGGGATTTCTTCCGATCACTCATTCGGAAGCCGCCCCGGGACTACGACCACATGCTACACCGGGCCAACGAATACATCAACGTGGAGGAAGCCCAAGCGGCCCGGAAAAAAGAAACTCCAACCGAGCGGGCTCCTCCTACCGAACGGAAGCCGCACGTTGCTCATCAGCCACCCAGAGGGCCGAAGCAATCCACTCCCCCCATGATAGGTCCCACATGCAAGAGGTAGCTGCCGCTCGGCCCAAGCCAAAGAAGAAATGGACCCCAATGTTCTGCTCCTTCCACCGGACGGACACACATAACACCAGGGATTGCCGGAGTCTTCCTCTCATCGCCCACCCCGTCCCTAGGAGTGGCAGTCATCGATCGCCATCAGCCAACAGGCGATAGAGGCCTCGTGAAGCCGATCGGGCGATAGTTGATAGGCGACACCAACAGACTCCCGAGCGACATCGCTCTCCGAGGCGGGAGAATCTCCGGATGTCTAGGGAATGGCCCCGACCGTCCGCTCGGGAAGAAGAAAATAGAAGTAATACTTCCCGAGGCGAGATCAACATTATTGCTGGCGGGCCGACCGGAGGCGACTCTAACCGAGCAAGGAAGGCGAGCATTCGGCAGCTCCAGATCCATGCGGTCGGCTGCAGCCAGGAACGGGCAAGTGGACCCGAAATCAGTTTTGGGCCCAGGGACTTGGAAGGAGTTGAAGTCCCCCACGAAGATGCTCTTCTCATCAAAGCGGTAATAGCCAATTACACAATACACCGCGTTTTTATTGACACAGGAAGCTCAGTCAACATCATGTTCAAAAAGGCCTTCGATCAACTACAAATTGACCGAGCCGAGCTGCTGCCCATGATAACCCCCCTTTACGGGTTTACGGGCAATGAAGTTCAGCCGATCGGACAGATCCGGCTGGCCATATCGCTGGGAGAAGAGCCGCTCAGAAGGACGCGGACGGCAAACTTCGTCATCGTGGACTCTCCGTCGGCGTACAATGTCATATTGGGACGACCGGCTCTAAGTGAGTTCGGAGCGGCCGTCTCCACCTTCCACCAGAAAATCAAGTTCCCAATAGAAGACAAGGTGGGAGAAGTACGAGGAGATCAAATGGCAGCTCGGCGGTGCTACGTCGAGATGGTCCGAGCTGAAGCCAATGTCGCTCGGAAGGCGCCACGAATCGAGGTGAACGCTATAACTGAAAAACCTCCCTCTTTGGTTTATGAAGAAAAAGAGGAAGTGCAGATTCACCCGACTCGATTGGAGGCCACAACGTTCATTGCGGCCGATCTGGAGGCCAACCAGAAAGAGGAAGTGATCAAATGCCTCCAGAGAAACCGTGATGTTTTCGTCTGGTCAACGCATGAGCTGCCCAGAATTTCACCGAGTATAGCGCAGCACGAGCTCCACGTCTGACATGACGCTCGACCGGTGAAGCAGAGAAAGAGGGACTTCAGCGCCGAACAGAATGCAATCATCCGGTCGGAGGTCGAGAAACTCTTGGAGGCCGGCCACATACGCGAGGTCCAGTTCCCTAGCTGGCTGGCGAACGTGGTACTAGTCTCCAAGCCAGGCAATAAATGGAGAGTATGCATAGATTTTCGGGATCTCAACAAAGCTTGCCCGAAAGACTTTTATCCTCTACCTCGGATCGATCAACTGGTGGACTCCACAGCTGGCTGCGAGTTGATATGTATGTTCGACGCTTACCAAGGCTATCATCAAGTGCCGCTCGCCCGAGAAGATCAAGAAAAGGTCAGTTTCGTTACAGCCGACGACACCTATTGCTATAATGTGATGCCGTTCGGATTGAAGAACGCGGGAGCCACATATCAGCGTCTGATGAACAAAGTGTTCAAGGAGCAGATCGGGCGAAATCTTGAAGTATACGTGGATGACATTCTCATCAAGTCCGTCCGAGCGGCCGATCTCTTCGAAGACATGGAGGAAACTTTCCAAACGCTACGAAAATATAGAGTCAAGCTAAACCCTCAGAAGTGCCTGTTCGGAGCAAAAGGCGGGCGTTTCTTGGGATACATAGTGACTGAGCGGGGCATCGAAGCAAATCCCAGCAAAGTGAAAGCATTACAAGATATGCCGCCCCCGAGAAATCAGAGGGTAGTACAGCGCTTGACCGGTCGGATAACAGCATTGTCCAGATTCATCTCAAAGACCGCAGATCGGAGTCTCCCATTTTTTCAAAATCTTACGCAAAGCCACTAAGTTTCACTGGGACGAAGAATGCGATAGGGCGTTTGAAGATCTGAAGGCACACCTGAACTCTCTGCCTGTGCTAGCCAAACCAACTATGGGTGAGCCACTTTGTATTTATTTATCTTCAACTGAGCAAGCAGTCGGCTCGGCACTAGTGAGGGCGATCGGAGAAGAGCCTGTATATTTTCTGAGCCATATTTTAAAAGATGCTGAATCTCGCTACACTAGGCTCGAGAAGCTAGCTTTCGCTTTGGTCCTCGCCGCTCGGCACCTCCGTCTCTATTTCTTGGTTCATACCATCATTGTCCGGACGAATAGTCCATTGGGAAGAGTGCTATTGAACCCAGAAGCGTCCGGACGGCTCATCAAATGGACAACGGAGTTAAGCGAATTCGACATCCAATACCAACCCCGATCGGCGATAAAGGCGCAGTCCTTGGCGGATTTTGTCACCGAAGTACAAAGGCCAGAACCCGAAGTCATGTAGAAGATATTTGTGGACGGATCGGCCACTCGGCTCGGGAGCGGTATTGGTGTATTAGTGCTTTCTCCCCAAGAAGAAAAGATGCATCTATCCGTCCGGCTTGATTATAGAGCTACGAATAATGAAGCAGAGTATGAAGCCCTTATAGCCGACTTACAGGCCGCCCGACATGTTGGGGCCGGTCGGGTGATGCTTCACTCGGATTCTCAACTAGCCGCTCAGCAGCTCTCTGGCACCTTTGAAATTAATAACGCGCGGCTCAAACTCTATGCGGAAGCATTCGAAAAGCTCAGAGCCGACTTTAGAGAGGTCATTATACAAAAGATACCCCGGGCGGAAAACCAAGCAGCCGATGAGTTAGCCAAACTCGCAAGTTCAATAATGCCGGTCGCCATCCAGCAGCCAATTGAACAAGTATCTTTGGTGGCGCACGTCGACCGGATGGAGAGCCTCACGTTTCCGAACGACTGGAGGACACCCATCATGGAGTTTCTACACTCGGGCGCTACACCGTCCGATCGGAATGAAGCCCAGCTGTTAAGGAGGAGAGCCGGCCGGTTCACACTCATTGGAGATCAATTATACAAGAAGGCTTTCTCCCATCCGCTATTGAAATGCGTAAGCTCGGAAGACTCGGCATACATCCTCCAAGAAGTACATCAAGGATCGTGCGGAGGGCATCCGGGCGGACGATTGCTGGCTAAGAAGATCCTGCTGGCCGGATACTTCTGGCCAACCTTACAAGCAGACGCCGCTCGGACCGTGTCGACGTACCTTTCTTGCCAAAAGTATCATAATTTCTCACACCGACCGGCTGAGGAAAAGAAAGCAGCTACTGTGTCCTGTCCGTTCGACCAATGGGGAATGGATATTGTGGGTCCATTTCCCATGGCGACCGGGCAGCGGAAATTTCTACTAGTGGCGGTCGATTATTTTTCTAAGTGGGTGGAGGCCGAGCCGCTAGCCAAGATCACCGAGCAGATGGTCAAGAAGTTTATCTGGCAACATATTATCTGCCGGTTCGGCATCCCTCGCCGACTTGTTTTCGACAACGGACGACAATTCACTGGAAAGTTGCTCGAAGATTGGTGCAAAAGTTATGGCATTGAGCAACACTTCACGTCCGTGGCATACCCCCAAAGCAATGGTCAAGCCGAAGTAGCCAATCGGGAAATTCTTCGTATTTTGCGCGCCCGGCTCGACCATCTGGGAGGAAGTTGGGTGGATGAAGTGCCGGGCGTCCTATGGGCCATCCGAACGACCCCAAAGGAAGGAACGGGCGTCACACCTTTCCATCTGGTGTACGGCGGCGAAGCGGTGATTCCTGTCGAAGTCGGCGTCGAGTCCGTCCGGATCCAGAATTATGATGATGGCAACGCCGAGCGGAGGAACATGGAGCTGGATTTGTTGATGAAGAGCGAGCCAAGGCGTCCGTCAGGCTAATGGCGTACCGGAAACGGATGAAACAAAACTACAACCGGCGCGTAATCCCCAGATCATTCCAGGTCGACGACCTTGTCTGGAAGAAAGTAAAGCCGGTCGGCGACGTCGGCAAGCTAGAAGCTCCTTGGGCAGGCCCCTTCAAAATCATCGAGAAGCTTCGTTCAGGTGCTTATTATTTGGAGGATGAAGACGGGCGGCAGCTAGATCGACCATGGAGCGCGAATCATCTCCAGCCGTACCGAGCTAGGTGAGAGGTGCGCTGATGTAATTTTATATATGTTTTGGCCGCCTATGTCCTGGTAATGCAGGAAGCAGAAATAATTAAAGGATGGCAAATAGCTTTGCCGAATGGCAGTGGCAAAATTAGCCTTAATGGCCGTCGAGCTCCGACGTTAAAAATCGAGAGACGAGCCGGCGTCTATAAACCCTCCGAGCGGAAGACCGTCGAGCTCCGACGTTAAAAATCGAGAGACGAGCCGGCGTCTATAAACCCTCCGAGTGGAAGACCGTCAAGCTCCGACGTTAAAAATCGAGAGACGAGCCGGCGTCTATAAACCCTCCGAGCGGAAGACCGTCGAGCTCCGACGTTAAAAATCGAGAGACGAGCCGGCATCTATAAACCCTCCGAGCGGAAGACCGTCGAGCTCCGACGTTAAAAATCGAGAGACGAGCCGGCGTCTATAAACCCTCCGAGCGGAAGACCGTTGAGCTCCGACGTTAAAAATCGAGAGACGAGCCGGCGTCTATAAACCCTCCGAGCGGAAGACCGTCGAGCTCCGACGTTAAAAATCGAGAGACGAGCCGGCGTCTATAAACCCTCCGAGCGGAAGGCCGTCGAGCTTCGACGTTAAAAATCGAGAGACGAGCCAGCGTCTATAAACCCTCCGAGCGGAAGACCGTCGAGCTCTGACGTTAAAAATCAAGAGACGAGCCGGGTCACCGCCCTGAGAAAGAATTACATCCGCTCGCCCGAATTTTCAGAGAAGGTTTGCGAGCGGATGTATACTGCCTTTGACCTCGCCATGACCACCACCACCGCATATTTAAAGTCCAAGGGGCAACTTCCCGAGTCCTTCGCCCTCCCGACTGCAGATCAAGTGGCGCTCCTTAACAATATCCCCACGGATCTTTATGATTATTTAGAGTAGAGCTTAAATGTAATCTAGCCGTTCGGCTACAAACTACCCCCTTTTTGTAATTTGGCTGCTCGGCCTTATTTTCTTTAATGTAAATCTCCTTTTGCTTGCTGTTTCTTTGATATGATATCTCGAATGGAAGTTTATCTGTGTGCCGACCGCCCGCCTTTTATCACACTTAGATGCCGGTCGTTCGTTAAATATGTAACGTTCCCCTTAGTAGAGATCGTTGGCTAGATACCAACAAGTACCTTTGATTATAGAGCCGAGCGGATCGGGTACTAACAATTCCTTGGACACTTGCCGTCCTTATTGTCCTCTTCCGCTCGGAGGGTTTATAGACGCCGGCTTGTCCCTCAATTTTTAACGTCGGAGCTCGACGGTCTTCCGCTCGGAGGGTTTATAGACGCCGGCTCGTCTCTCGATTTTTAGCGCCACGTGCCCAGTGTCCGTTGATTCAGCTTTCGGGCAGGATCATCCTGCATGAAAACAAAAAAATAAAGCAGATCATTTGTAACTAAAAAGATAATTACTTAAATTCTAACAGTCTAATAATTAGTTTGCTTGCATGGGAGTGTGGCACCACAAATTTGAGGCTTGGTACTTGAGGATGTTGTATAAATTGTATTGTAGGCATAAAAACATATCCAACCAGTAGCCCTAGTATTTGCAGATCTTAAACACACATAGAAGATGTAGAGGGTGATAACAGTATTAATGGGATTATATTGAGTAGTGAAACAAAAGGCAAATAATCGAACTATAGTTTTAATGTACTTAGATTGGTTACAATAATGACCCTATTTATGTAGGCCCTCTTTATGTAGGCAGATTCGTTGCAATAATGGTAAGGACTCACTCTACAGAGTAGTAATTTAAGATACTAAGTGACAACCTATGATGATAAATAAACTAGAACCAAGGGAAACAAAGAGAATCGAGTAAAAAATGTAGGGGCATAATCTACTTAACATTCATAAGTTTACCAATATCATGTACTCCCTTTTAAATTGGAAGAAGAAAGTATGGTAGTATTTATAACAACCCATAATTAGACAATAATTTAACTTTGCAATGAGAAAATAAAAATTTCTATACAATTAATACCAAAATGACTCATAATTATTTAATCAAAAAAATATTGAGAGCATTAATCAGGATTTTATAGCAACAGTAAATTAAATGGTAAGAAGCACCTTGAAGCTAGTATGAACCATCCATTTTATAGCAATGGTAAATTAAATTATAAGAAGTACCTTGAAGCTAATTACAAGTATTCTAAATATGATACAACCTATTTTACTACATCAAATTGTTATGATACAACATATTTCACCATATCAAATAATAGCTACAAATATCCTATTTCCATCTGACATAGAGAGCATGAGATGCATTCTTAAAATTCCTATTATATGAAAATATCTCAAATGAAGAAAACACAAACTAGTCAAGATCAATTAGTTGATACTAGTCTTTTAGTACTCATGGTTACTTAGTTGCTAGGCAAACTCTAATCATAATTCAAAATTTGAACTAATAATGCAGTAGTAGCAAATTTAAACAAATTTATAAAAAGAATGATACTCTTATTTAACTTTTCAAATGCAACTGATAAAAAAATAAATAAATAAAATTAAAAGTATAACATGTTCAACTAAGGGTGTGTTACTTAATACTTACTTTTTTCTCCGACATATATTTCACCTCACCAACCCTGTTAAAACAAAATGAACAATATTAATTAAAATAAAAATTAGAAAAGTTAACAAGCCATGGATTAATGTTTAAAATACTAATTATGAGACAAATAATCATCATACATAATTAAAATCATGAACAACCATCACCACCATCATCGTTATCATCGCCACCATCATCATCATCGTCATGCGGAGGAATCTAACTTAGAGCGTAGCTCAACTGAAGGTGTCACATGATAAAATCTTGTTGTCGGCGCAACTCTCTCATATCTTGTTCCATTTGCGCCCTTTCTAGGTCTCTTTGCGTCCTTTCTAGGTCTTTTTTGATAATATTTCCTTCAAATTACTAACCTCTTCAGTCAAGTTATTTACTTGGGTCGTAAGTGCTGGTGAGGAGGAAGATGTTCCAACTATTCTTTGGGTTATGCTTAAGGAACTCGTCCCCAATATCCTTCCTCCTTTTGGTCCTCCACTGGCCTCCAACCATAAACTCAAATTATTGCCAACAGAGTCCTCAGACCCCTGACTATCGACACCACCAGCTTGTGAGCTTGTGAGCATGTTTGGGCTAGCTCGAGTTCATCATATTTTTTTTATTTTTTAAAAGACATAAGATATTGATTAGATATAATAGAAACACATATAATATTAAGATAGCGAAGGTACTTAACTACTAAAATCTAAATCATAAATTAAGATCAAATAAATAATAATTCCAACCTTTACTGCTTTTGCTCTCGCCCCACTCCAAGTCTTATCTTTTTTCCTAAAAGTGTGGGTGAAAGTATCAATGAAAGAGGGCTCCTTCCCCATCTCCTTGGTCTGAAAAAAACATGATTACAAATAATGAAATAATTTTGATATAGATAAAAAATTATTGTAAGAGTTAAAAATTATCAATCTCTGTTTATGCTCATCTATGTTAATGGAGCCTCCCGCATATATAGCAGATGAGTCACCAGAACTGTAAGATTGATTCATTTTATTTAGGTTACTACTTTGCTTACTCTTCTCCGTTGCCCAAAAGTTGGTGATCCTCTCCCAATTTTCTTCAATGATGAAGTTTGGCTTTTTTTCCCCGACTCTTGGCGTGACTTAATACATGTCTGATGTGATCGCCACATTTCTTTTTAAATATTCTGTGGATCTCCATTCCATCATTCAGGTCTCAATTATTTAACCGCTGAAATGGAGAAAAATAATTTATTATATATTCTCTTTAAATTTGAGTTAAGCTCAAGAAAATATACCTTGAACTCGCTCCACCATAGTTATTTTGTGGCCGGTGGAGTGCTTGAATATGTCATTGATTCTCCTCCCCAATGGTTATTCACAATTCTATTAATTTCGTGAACAACTTGTACAGGATTTTCAAATCTATATTAAATTACAAACAAATGATATTAAATGATTAACATAGATAAAAACATAAAATATTTTATAGTATTTATGGATCTCCGATGGGGACTAAAAAAGCTCTATCATTCCTAAACTTAGCAAATGAGTTTCTTATAGAGTCAGGAAGATCTGTGGGTACCAGCAACTACACGGGCGATGGTACTGGCGACGGCGAATATGAAGCCGGTGGAGAAGGTACATGAGATGGTCCTGCCTGATCAGGGGGTGACACAGGTACACTGGCAGGTGATGAATCTATCTAATCCTGTGATCTTCATCTACGTCCACCACGTCAAAATATATGTTGAAAATTCTAATATAAGATAAAATAAATTGCAAATTTGATGCATAAAAAAGAACATTTAAAAACTTACCATTTTTACGTAAAGCTTATAGAATAAGAGGGATAAAATATGATATGTCACCTCTAATGACCTGTAGGAACAAATACAGTGTATTAACTGATAAAATGAATAAAATTATAAATGGGATAGTATATAAAAAACTCAGTGAGCTATAAGTTTGGTAAATTTGCATATTAAAGATAAATATGTTTGTAAAAAAACTAGTACCACAAATGTAAAACAATATGGAAAATTCCTTTAAATAAGCTAACAAAACTTACCCATCATCAAAAATTAAAGTCCTCATTGTCATTATCATCCTCCTTCTCCTCCTCCTCCTCCTCTTCATCTTCCTCTTCCTCCTCCTCCTCCTCCTCCTCATCATCATCATCATCAATTTCACTTGTATCTACGTTCATCACTATACCCCTGGGATCTCGTAAAGTTGGAATAATATATTCCTCAGTCTGAAAGGTGTTTGCAACTTTCTCTTGTTGATATGCAATGTTTTCCCAACGTGCCTCAATTTTTTTTTGTGCTTTGATTTCACAAACAACCCACTAATTAATCTTATCACGTTTCAAACTAGGATATGAAGAATAGAATACTTGAATTGCTTGTTGTGCCAACACAAATGGTTCATATCTCTTATAAAATCTCTTATGATTTATTTCAACCAAATTATAATGAGGATGTACCTTCATCCCTCTGACAGGGTCAAACCAGCGACACATAAATAATATAACTTGCATTTGTGGCCCTAAGTATTCTACTTCTATAATTTCATCCAACAAACCATAAAAATCATTGCTTGCACCTCCTTCATTGGATGACGATACGCACACCCCCACTATTCATGGTATTCTTTCCCATTCCATATTCTTGAGTATGAAAATTATATCCATTTATGAAATATGCTGGCCAAGTGCGTATGAATGATTTTGGACCCCATGATAGATGGATTAGCCATTCTTACTCAAGGTGAGCTTGATTACCATGAACCTAAGGTCAAAATACCAATTGTTAAAAGTATGCATATGTATCAACAAAATATAGTTTGTTTACTTACATATGATTGAATCATGCAGCAAATTCTTCTTCGCAAAATCGATCAGACTCTTGTGTTGACAATTCAGAATATAAGTTTTGAAATATCCTACTAAAAAAACATATTATTACACAAACAATTTATGACATTAAAAAAAATAAAATAAAAATATATATTTACTCGTAATATGATGATATTTCTGAACAATTTAGTAAACTATAGGTCTGAGCTGCCCGCCATTCTTTACTAGTTAAGTATCTTTGTTTACATGGTCCACTTGGTCTACCAAGGTAGTTAAAAATTGGAAATGAGTTCAAATTTGGATCAATAGGACCCTCATCATTTCTGCCCGCTCTTCACCTTTTGCTATGAACATGAGGTTCAAAATAATATGATGCAAAATTCGTTACTTCCTCCACAATGTATGCATTAACAATAGAGGCTTCAACTTGTGCTTTATTTTTCACCTTTTTCTTCTAATGATATAAGAATTTGTTGGTAGTATACCAAATTATATTCAATATTAATATATAATCCAGGATTAGTATTTTTTTTTTTGCATTCAAAGAGTCGAAGTATAGAAAAAAAAATTCTACCTTTCAAATGGATACATCCATCGAAAATGGACAGGTCCTCCAACTTTGACCTCATATGACAAGTGAACCAAAAGATATTCCATGTAATAAAAAAAAGAGGATAAAAATATCCTTTCTAAATTGCACAAAATAATTGAAATGCCTCTCTCTAACTTCTCTATGTGTAAACGTCTCAAAACTATTGAGCAAATATCATGTAGGAAAATACTTACCTCTGTAATCGCTCCCTATACAAATTGTCGTAAGAGTTCCTTAAAAGCAATAGGAATCAGTCTTTGCAATATTATATGGCAATCATGACTTGCATACCAATTAACTTGCATTCTTTCATATCGACACATCTTCCAAGATTAGAGACATACCCATCTGGAAATTTCAAAGATTTCAACTATTCACATAGGACACGTTGCTGATCCTTATTTAATGTATAAACTGCCTTTGGCTTTAGTCCCCTGCTATCTTCATCGACATCAAGAGTGGGTCTTTTACAAATGAGTCACATATCTTTTCTTGCATTGAGATTGTCTTTTGTTTTTTCATTGATATCCATCACTGTATTTATCATATTATCAAAAACATTCTTCTCAATATGCATTACATCGAGATTATGATGTATCAAATGACTAAACCAATATGACAAATCCCAAAATATACTCCGTTTAGTCCATTTATGTGTACTCCCATATTCATATGTTGTATCATGTGGCTTTTCAATAACAGATGAAAAGTGAAGCACTCTGTACCAAATATCTAGACCTATCAATCTTAATGGCAGAAGTGTTCTTTCAATCCTATTTTTAGTGAATTCATCTTTATTCTTTATAAAATTATGATTTGTTGGTAAAAATTATCTATGACTATCAAAATAACTTGGCTTCTTCCCATGTTTCAATCTGACTGACTTTGATCTCTCCATACATATGGGGCATATGAAGATCCCAACAATACTCCAACCTGATAGCATACCATAAGCTGGAAAGTCATTTATGGTCCAAAGAAGAGCAACCTTCATTATAAACATCTGGTTAGAATGAACATCGTATGTAGGAATACCTTCATCCCATAGTTGTTTAAGTTCTGCTATCAGGAGTTGTATATAAATATCTATTAACTTTTTTGGATTTTACGGGTCAAGCACAACCAATGTTAAAAACATATAAGGCGTTTTCATGCACATCCTAGGTGGAAGATTATACGGTGTTAAGATAATTGTCCAACAAGAATAATTTCTTCCCGATTTACCAAATGGACCAAATCCATCAGCATAGAGACAAAATCCATCAACACAGAGACATCATCTAATGTTTCGAGTCTCCTTTGTAAAATCTGGATCTGTTCTATCAAAATTTTTCCATGCATCTGCATCTGATGGATGACACATTAGCCCCTCTTCTGTTTGATGAGTTGCATGCCAAGTCATGTGTTCCGCAGTTACCTTTGATGCATACAGTCTTTGTAACCTAGGAGTTAAAGGTAAACAAAACAACTGGCTGTATGATTTACATCGCTGTTGACTCCCTCTGGTTGTCTTATAACTATATTGATTACAAAATTTATAAACATCTACATATGCATCATCTCCCCAATATAACATATAACCATCTCTGCAAACATCAATTCTTTCCACCAGAAGACCTAAATCATTCACCAATTTTTTCATACTGTAAAAATCAGGAGACAAAATGTGATCACGTGGCAACGTATCGCCAAAAGCTTGAACAAAATCATTAAAACAATCTTGCGACACATTATGATTTGCCTTTATATTTAATAGTCTTGCAGTGAGAGATAATTTATTTTGACTGTCACAACTGGCCCATATGGTTTCTCTGCGGCACTCAACACTTCATGAAATTTGTGATATATTTCATCAACACCTGGTACTTCGGGCTCCTCCAACGGCGATGTATTAGTAGCAAACATTTGTTCACCTATTGGCGAAAAACTAGAACTTGCACCAAGCATTTCGAGAATAAAATTCTGACCTGTTGCATCAATTACCATTCTCTGATATGGATTTAATTTGTAACAACCCAAATTTCCTCATACGAGTCCTAATAGTACATAAAAATATTTAGAAATGCATTAGAAATATTCTAGAGATTTTTAGAAATATTTAGAGTATTTTTAGGTAATTTTTGGAGTTTGTTTGGTATTTTTACCAAAAGAAACGAATTTAAGGCAAAAAGAGGTCGGCCCGAGGATCGAACCGGAGACCTCTAGTTAAGCAAAGTCTTAAATTGTTTCGGATGACCAGGAACCCAGCAGGGCCGTGCTGATCAAAGAGAGGGCGAAAATAATTTAAGCAGTATTAGATAATAGGAATATCTAGGTATTAAAAAGGGATAAGTTAAGAGAGGAAGGTTTTATTTTTGTCGTGACCTAAACCTCTTCCTCATCTCTCTCTCGCGTGCGACGACGGTGCTCGGGTGGAAAACAAAGCCGAAGCTAGGGTTGGTCTCCGGCGGCCGGCCAAGGACCAAATCGGAGAGTCTTCTACACCATCGTGATCACCTCGTCGAGGAGAACGCGTGGACGTGAAGAAGTTGTTGAGATTTCGAGTTTCTCCGAAGCCCTAGAAGTAGATCTCGGCTGTGAGTCAAGGGATTCCGGTAACCTGCAGTAGGAGTAGCTATTGGAGTCTTATTTCTTCTTGTTTCTGTTCGAAGCATACCATAAGAAGCGGTGCTTCTGTGCTTGCTGCCGTGAACCTCAAAGAAGGAAAGAGGATGATTAGTATAGGTTAAGCATGTGGTTGTTTTCTTCAGGCCTTGTAATTAGAAGTTCAGATTTTGATTTAAAGCTTGCTGTACAATTTAGTTGCCTTGGAGATTTCTATGAAGTTTAATTTGTTTTGGAGCTTGCTGTACGGTTTAGTTGCCTTGGAGATTTCTGTGAAGCTTAATTTGTTTGGAGCTTGCTGTGCAGTTTCGGTTGGTGCTATGAAAGGGGCACGGGCAGGTTCCTTTAGAGATCACTGTGCAGTTTTGGTTTGTGCTATGCAATAGGCATGAATAGCTTTACTTTTGGGAGTGCTCTGTTGGATTTCCGTGGCTTAATTAGACCCTTTTGTTATCAATTGTTTAACATGCTACTAGATCCCTTTGTTATTGATTATTTAACCTGCAGTTCTAGATTTTTAGTTTAGCATGTCAGTTTCAGATTTCATAAGAGCATTTTAGATATAGATTTTCAGTCTCAGTTTTGTATATATATATATATATATATGCAACGAACAACCTTCTTTAGCCTTGCTATACAGTGTTTGGTTTGTGCTATGCAATGAATATGAATAGTTATTCTTTTAGCTTATTGTATAATTTATGAGGCATTCTTTTATTAAGAAGTATTAATAAGTAACAAGTATTTTTCTTGAAGAGGCTAGTACCCGACTTCCGAGGTTGTCGTTAAACAAATCCAGGTGACCGTTTCCGAGGTCTCGACCCTGGTAAGACCAAGGTCTTTACCCTCGTAGGGCTGGTGGCTCGCTACCTCAGTTTCTATTAGGGAGCGCACAATGATATTAAGCCTGGGCCCAAGAGATTATTATTTTGAAGTATAAAAGTATAAGTTTTGAACAAATGGAATAAGCTTCCCATAAGTTTAAAAATCAACAAGTTTAGTTTTCTTCTATTCTAGCATGTTATTTGTTTTCCTTACTGTTATTTGCTATTAGATGAGCAGCTTTACATGTTTAGCATTTCAGTCTGTTTTGATTTCCTTGCTATTAGATGAGCATGAGTAGTATTTCTTTTAAAGTATTCAGTTCTTAGATTTCTTCCTGTTCATATGCATATCCGAGTTTTGTGAGTTAGATATCGCTTACTAAGCATTCTGCTTATAGTTGCATTTTCCTCTTACTGCAGATAAAGGGAAAGGAAAGCTATAGTGAAGGAAGGTGACAAGGAGATGTGAGATGGATGTGTGATGTCTGGACTATGGAAGCCTTGGGACCTTGCTTAAGAATTCATTAAGATTTTGTATTTAGACTGTTGGGATTATTCTTTCATGTTGCTGGATTTGTTCATTGAATATTTTAAGTTTTAGAATTCTTCCTTTCATTTGCTATGCACATTAGTTTCGCTATCTGAGTTGTATTATTGTTGCATGCATGTTCAGATTAATATATATAGTTTTAGTTGAGAACAAATAATTGAGTAGAATGTTGAGATGAGTTATTTATGTTTCCAGTTGTTACTTATTGTATCCTTTGAGTTTTTGAGAGTTTTAAGTATTGATATTTACATGTGAGCAAAACTAGTAGAGTAAAGTTAATAGTACAGTAACGCCCCACCTTCACAGACTAATAGAGAGGAGGGTGGGGTGTTACAAGTTGGTATCAGAACAATCCCCATTC
This sequence comes from Zingiber officinale, assembly GCF_018446385.1. Lineage (NCBI taxonomy): Eukaryota > Viridiplantae > Streptophyta > Magnoliopsida > Zingiberales > Zingiberaceae > Zingiber > Zingiber officinale. The sequence goes on from NC_055991.1 coordinate 76,613,431, forward strand.
TCCAGCATCACACACACATCAGCATCAGCCTTACCGTCTTCAAGTAAGAAAGTACTTAAATTCTTTTATTTAGTATGCCTTTTCTTATTATTTGTAGTATAGAGAAATCCTTAGAAATATTTGCTTATATGTGCTTAAGCTAGATAAAAGTTCTTCTATATTTTATATATATGTCTAGAGAGTATAGAGACAATTTCAGGTTTTCTCTCTCTACATGACTAGATGTCAAGAAGAGGACGTCTCCGTACCGCTCGTATTGAGGACCAAGCACAGGAGAACGAAGAGCCCAGAACAACTGAACCAAATCTCTCTGAAGTTGTTGCTCAACTCCAGAGACAAGTGGCAGAGCAGCAACAAGTGATCGTCAATCTGATGGCTAATTGACAGTCAGTCCCTCCCACTTCCCCAACTATCAATGTGGAGACCCCAGTGGTGACTGAAGTTCCACCAGCTACCTTGGAAGTCACCACAGCACCTAAAAGACAAGAAGCATATCTGATACAGTGGCTGAAGTTGAAACCAGAAAGTTTCTCAGGCACGACTGAGCCCTGGGATGCCCAGGCTTGGTTCAAAACACTGGAGAGCACAATGCACTACAACAAAAACCCTCATAGACATCGGTTTTCCACCGGTGTCTAATACATTTTCGACCGATGTCTATGAAGGCGATGTAAAAGGTCTGCCATTTTAGACATCGGGTTAAAACCAGTGCAGTATCACTTAATGACATCGGGTGTAAAACCGATGCAATATTATATGTTAATAACACCTGTTTTGGCAGCGGTATACAACCGATGTAATATTAGTTAGTGACACCGGTTTTACAGCGGTGGAAAACCGATGTAATATCAGTATTGTTTAACGACACAAATTCGATTTCCGAAACAGTGAAAAACCGTCAGTATCCAAGAAAATACACAAATATTCTTCTTCCAATAGTATCCATAAAATACACAAATATTCACAAATTACATAAATATTCTTCTTACAACAGTATCCATAAAATACACAAATATTCTTTTTACATCAAAAGCTAATAGATATTGTACACATCAAGGTAGAACATCGTGAGCCAAAAATCAAGCCAAGGCTACATTAAATTATGAGAATCAGAATCTGTTCAACTTGCTATACTGCTCCATTCTTCTTGCGCCTTTCATTTCCCTAATCTCACCACTTTTCACCTTCAAATGCCTAGTTTTCTGAGTTAAAACATCCACTGTTCTAATCTGTCAAACAAAAGTATCATTTGGTCTACTTAACTACAGCAAAGAACAAAAATAGAAGAAATATACATGCTGTAGAAGTCCTAGAATATCACCATCAAAGAAAAAATCACACTTGGTGGACATAAAAACTCAAACATATCCAGCAAACTACCTCTTGCAGTTCCCTCTTGACATTTTCCAGCCCACCAATATCATCCCAGCTGACATTTGGTACTTCAACAACCTGATCAAAACCCAACAAACTATCAGCATATCTTAAGGTAGAAATAGAAGTGGTTTTTAGGCCATTCATCAACATATGACAGTAAACACAAGTTACCAACCAGACACAAGTTTAATTTCTTGAGTTGAACACCAATGTCAAATTTCTCATTTTCAATTCTTGCAGCAACAATTTATTTTAAAAATTCATGTAGATAATCATATTTAGAAGGAAAAAAACTAACTGAAAATGATTACAATTACCAAAGCAAAGACTTATAGTTTCACTGAGGGCAGATGGGTTACTAGATCCCAAAGCAATCTTAAAGTGTTCATTTGTAGCAGACATAGAATTGAGAATCTCAGCATCAATTGATTCATCTTCTAGATCAATTATGTCCATCTTTTCACGGATACACTGGAGAGCAGCTTCAGTGCATAAAGCAGCAAGGTCAGCCCCAACATAGCCATGAGTATCCTTAGCAATCCTTTCCAAATCAACCTGCATTGAATAAATCAAATTTCATAACTTAGACATTCACTGCAAGATATCTATTAACAAGGTAACATCAATTGGTAATGTTCACATACATCATCAGATAGCTTCATGTCCTTAGTATGGATGCGAAGAACCTCCAATCGGCCAACCTCATCAGGAACACCAATGTCAATTTCTCTGTCAAACCTATCGAATCGTCTAAGAGCTGGATCGATAGTGTTTGGCATGATCGTAGCCCCAATGACAATTACATGAGCACGCGACTTCAACCCATCCATCAGTGTCAACAGTTGAGAGTTGAAATGCACTGGTATGCATAAATGCACCAGTAAATCAAAACCTTAACATAGAGTTGAAATGCACTGGTATGCATAAATTCATGAGATTACTTATGGAAGAAACGATTAGGAACTGATCAAGACTGAACCAAACAAGATAGATGTAGCTAACATAAACCAAATGAGTGAAACCAGTCACTCATGCATAAACGAGACATGGAACTAGCATATGTTGAATCAAATTACAGGAACTATGATCCACTCCAATTAGAACCATCAATGTGAGCTCATGGAAACATTGAATATTTACAAGAGAAAAATACTGCTACCACATTTCAGCATTTACAAGTAGAAAAGTGATTATTAAGAACATTTATAATCATAATAGATACATGAATCAAATAATTTATAGATGAAATAAAAAAAAAAGATAAAAGCATAACTGATTGTCAGAAAGCTTCAAGCAATGACAGGTAGCTTGATTAGTTAGATTACAAAACCCAAACAACTATATAATAAATCCAAATTTGATCAAACCAGTAACTTAAATCAATAAATGAAAAATGTTGTTAACATGTTTGTTCAACGTTGTTGTCTCCTTGTTTAGGAGCATTCTTCATAGCCCGCATGAATTTTTAAACAAAAATCATGTCTAGTACTGTTTTTCATTTTTCTGAGAAAGTACAAATATAGAGGTACAACAAAAAAACTCCAGAAAGTATTTGCAAAAGTCAAACAAACATATACGGACAAAGTATCATCAAACTCTATTCACAAATATGTATCTCAACTAAAGAAATCACATTCTAGATGTTGGTGAAGTATTAACACTTTGGCCAATATCTAAGTCTCCGACAAGGTAATTTCTAAATACTTTTACACATGATCAATAGGAATATCAGATGTTGGCTGTCCAACATGGGTACAGAGAAAGGTTAAGAATCCAAATATCTGAGGTCAAGATTAGACGTGTTAGTCAGATCTTTATTATTTCTGATTGTATTTTCTCATGATGATCTGCATTCTATTATTGTTTCTAGTAATAGCATTTAATTGGATGGAGTAGATTTTTGCAAACTAAATGCCTCCAAAAATATCTTACGAGCAGAAAAGGTCACAACTAACATTGATAAAGCAAATTACTCAACATCAACAGGAGTTGAACACATATGCATGGAAGAATCTGGGAAACCACTGAGGAAGAAAGGGAAAATCCCTTCCACTTATCAAACTTACTATGTCAGTCTAGTATAGCCAAATAAGCAAATATTGATAAAGCTTGATGTTTGTAAGGCCATGTATGCAAAAGTAATGGTAAGTTACCATCAGTCATCGTCAGTTAGAGTAATAATGCAATAATAGAAACAATGTGGAACTACTCTCCTCAAGAAACTAGCTTAAGTTCTAAAAGTCTTGTATGCATTACTGCAAACTTAATATCTTGAAAGAATATCCAGACATGAAATTTGATTTTGATAGGAAAACAATAACTTCAAAAACACGCGGAGCAAAAACAAATAGAGATTATAAAGCTCACTCTTCCAATCTTTGGTGTGCAAAAATCACAACTGGAGATTTTTCAGCATCTTTTGGTATCAGGGATATTAAATCTGATGGTTCATCCAGAAAACGGATAATGCAATTAGCATAAACCTGTGGATGCTTCAATAATGGTTAATTCATTACTAAAGCAAAAGTTCATTGATTGAATATAACATTTTTTTGTTTTAAAAAAACATGCCTCAACAATCAATAGACTCTCATCGTCTCTCAATGAAGAAGCAACACCTAGAACCTGAATAAGGTCCTTCAGTTTCCCAGATTTGGGCACATTTATTGTGTGAGCAGATGGCTCAGTATTACAATCAGTACTGAAAACAGCAACATCATGTTCATGCATTTGTGTTAATCTTACTAGTGTTATATTGACCGATCTAATCTCACTTATCTAGACGCTCGATATACTTGTATCCTTAGACTCCTTGTTTATAAAAGGAAAGATAATCTAATGGAGTTATGATGTGGTGTGATGTAAGTGTAATGGCAACTTAATAGGTATCTCTGTAAGAGACCATGAAAAATTCGTATATTTTTGACCTTGCGTTTTTTGGTTTGAATCTTTACCATCTGCATGTTCAAAATGTTTTTCACTTCAACAGTGTACAAGAAAACTAAGAATGTGTTTAGTAAAGTGACGCTAGATTTACCTTGTTCGCCAACATGCTTGAATTCTTCGACCTGTTTGAAATTAAGCCATGGCTTCACCCGCACTTTGGCCTCATACAGCTTCTTCTCCCCTCCCTCAACTGCCTCCACAGTCAAGTGATGCAGAGTTCTAGCGACAACCTGCTCCCTCGCCTTCACAACACGTGCAAACTCCATAAGCGCATTCTGCGCATCGACAGATCGAAAAACATTGGTCTAGAGAAAAGCCCCAATTTTGGGAGAGAAAAAAAAACAGTAATTAGGAGGAGTGCGAGACCTGTTTCTTGTTGTGCTCGTCGATGGCGAAGCGAGCGACGATATAGGTTAACTTGTTAGATCAAAAAATGTAATTACCCTAAACATTCGATGCGATTGAGTATTTTGTGGTCTGGAAACCTCCTCCAACCAGCAGCCTTCGCGATCATTCCTGCTCGACTCGACGAATCACCTGATCTCCTTCCTTCCTTCCTTCCATCCATCCATCCATCCATCCATCCATCCATGGCGACTTCGATTCCCATCCACACTACACTCAACCCTCGCCTTCTCTCTCGCAACTCCACCTTCCTCCAGCAGGCCACCCCTCTGACCCGCTCCTCTTTCACTTTCACCCCCTTCGCCAAGCTCGACCTCTCGGAGACCATGGGTGGCCGCGGCCTCTGCAACAGCGAGCGAGGCATCCTCCACGAGCTCCAGCGGACCACCATTGAACAGCCACCTTTGCCTCCTCTCGCCTCCCCACTTGCTCCTGCCCCGCCTTCTGCCGTCGGCGTGGACGAAGGCGCTTTCGAAAAGGAGCTCTTCGACCTCACTGGATGCTTCCCAGGCGGCGAAAAGGGCCTCAAAGACTTCATCCAGCAGAACCCCTCTCCTTCCGAGGCAAAGGCAAGGGCGGGCGGCGAGGAGAGCATCGCGGTGTTGCTGGCGCGGGCGAAGCCGAAGCTCCCCAAGCTTCCCCTTTTCCTGCCGGGGATGATCGTGATTGTGAAGAACCCCAAGAACCCTTTCCACATGTACAGTGGGATCGTGCAGAGGGTCACCGACGGGAAGGCCGGTGTGCTCTTCGAAGGGGGGAATTGCATCTATCATTTATGCTGCGGTTTTTCTTAGGACCGAAGCAGGTGGTTTTGATCCTGATCGGGAGAGGCAGGTACGCTAGAAGGAGAAGAGGGAGATGAGGGGCTGAAAGAGATGGCCGGAGGAAAGTGGTGGTGCCGTAGCGACGATATAGGTTTAGGGCTAAGTATGGGTGGACGGTGCGATATAGGTTTAGGTTTGGAGGGAAGAGTGAAGTGTTGCAAATTTTGGCTAAGTATGGGTGAAAAAATTAAATTATTTTATTTTATCATAGACATCGGATTTTAAAAACCGCTGTTAAAATCGGTGTCTATTAACGAAAAAAAGGCGCTCATAGACATCGCCTAAAAAACCGATGTCTATGAGCGAAAATCTGCGCTCATAGACACCGATTTTTGGAAAAACCGGTGTAAAATACTCAAAGACATCGGTGTTTTCTTAAAACTGTTGTTGTTCCACCGATGTCTATGAGGGTTTTTGTTGTAGTGATGGAGCTTCTTGACTGGCCAGAAGTCGAGAAGGTCAAGTGTGCCTCTTTCTGCCTATCTGGAGATGCCCGTATGTGGTGGGAGAGAGTGAAGAGCAAGAGAGCAGCCAACCAGATGAGCTGGGTTGACTTCGAGACAGAGTTTTACGAAGAATTCTTTCGTCAACGGATCACCAATAAACATTATGAGGAGTTTATAGAATTCAGACAGGGTGATCTGTAATGACCCAAATTTCCTCAATTAGAGTCCTAAAAGTAATTTAAAAATATTTTAAAATGCTATAGAAATATTCTAGGGATTTTTAGAAATTTTTAGAGTATTTTTATGTAATTTTTGGAGGTCGTTTGGTAATTTACTAAACGAAGGAAGTTTCGACAAACAAATGTCCAAGCCGAGAATTGAACCCACGACCTTTGACTCGATCAAAACCCGGCTAACCAGGTGTGCAAATGGATTTTTCTGTTTAAAAAAGATAGCGAATTTATTTAAGATAGTTAACAGAATATTGGATTATAAAAGGGATAAGTTGATGTTGGATTTGACTGTTTAGAAAAAGTAGCGAATTTATTTAAGATAGTTAACAGAATATTATAAAAGGGATAAGTTGATGTTGGATTTGTCTATTTAGAAAAGGTAGCGAATTTATTTAAGGAGTTAACAGAAATATTAAGTTATAAAAAGGGATAAGTTGATGCTCTGTTTTCCCGGGACTTAAACCATTCTCTCCTTCTCTTCTGCGTACGATGGCGGAGCTCGGGCAGAAAACGAAAGGGAGTTAGGGCATCATCTCCGACGGTCGGCCAAGGTCCTAGAAGCCCTTTTTGTTCGGTTGTGAGTCCAAGAAGCAAGGTAAGTGCTTCTCACCTGCAGTAGGAGTAGTTTCGGACCTTTGTTCTTCTTGAATTCGAAGCATAAGAAGCGCTTATAGTGCATATTTTTAATTAAGCCTATAGTGCAGATTTTAATTAAGCTTATAATGCAAATTTTTATATAGAGCTTATATTGCAGATTTTAATTAAGCGCTTATAGTGCAGATTTTTAATTAAGCCTATAGTACAGATTTTAATTAAGCTTATAGTGCAGATTTTTATGTAGGCTTATAGTGCAGATTTTAATTAAGCTTATAGTGCAGATTTTTAATTAAGCCTATAGTGCAGATTTTAATTAAGCTTATAATGCAGATTTTTAATTAAGCTTATAGTGCAGATTTTAATTAAGCTTATAATGCAGATTTTTATGTAAGCTTATTGTGCAGATTTTAATTAAGCCTATAGTACAGATTTTAATTAAGCTTATAGTGCAGATTTTTAATTAAGCTTATAGTGCAGATTTTAATTAAGCCTATAGTGCAGATTTTAATCAAGCTTATAGTGCAGATTTTTATGTAAGCTTATAGTGCAGATTTTAATTAAGCTTGTAGTGCAGATTTCTTAGAGCTTAAAATACAGATTTCTTTAGAGTAGATTTCTTTAGATCTTGTAGTGCAGATTTCTTAAGAGCTTATGGTGCAAATTTCTTTAAAGTTTATAGTGCAGATTTTTGGTGGAACTTGTAGTGCAGATTTTTGGTGGAACTTGTAGTGCAGATTTTTGGTGGAATTTATAGTGCAGATTTTTGGTGGAACTTATAATACAGTTTTTAAAGAAAAAGATTATAGTGCAGTTTGGTTAAATATTATAGTGCAAAATTTATGTTTGCATACTATGCAGAAATAGTATAGCATAGAATGCAGGATCTTGATTAAAATAGTATGCAGAATTTTGATTAGCATAGTATGCAGATTTTTGTTTATGCATTTCAAAGTTAGAATTTGTTTAAACATTTCAGTTTTTAAAGAAGCATTCTTTTATTAGAGGTATTAACAAGTATAAGAAAGATAAAGAAAAGAAAGAAAAAGGCCAAGGCCTTAAGTAGATCCCAAAGTCAAGACTTTAGGGATTTTGGCACACAAAGTGCTCGTTAAAATGCCAAGACATTTAAAGAAGAAGTAATTAAGATAAATCAGCTTATAAATCAGTATTTTACTTTTAACAGTGGCACTGTGCTGGACTCTCAGTTGTCCTTGGGTTGGGCTCCCATAGTCGTCCCTAGGTTTAGATAACCTAGTAAACCCTATTAGATTCGGGACCAGCTATCTCGGGTCTAGTTAGGGATGCGCGCATAGCAAGTACAGTTGTCGGGCCCAAGAAGAAAGTTGATTATTATTTTGAAGTATTAAAGTATAAGTTTTTAAACAAGTAAAACAAGCTTCACATAAGTTTAAAATCCTGCAAGTTTAATTTTCTTTTATGCTAGCATGTTTTGCATTTCAGCCTGTTTGATTCCTTTACTATTGGATGAACATTAGTAGTCTTCAGTAAGCATTCAGTTAGTTCATGTTATAGATATATGTACATGCATATCGAGTTTTGTGAGTTAGATAGCGCTTACTAAGCAATTTTGCTTATAGTTGTATTTCCTCTTACTGCAGATAAAGGAAAGGAAAAGTTATAGCAAAGGAAGGCGACAAAGAGGTGTGGATGGATGTATAATGCCTGGACTATAGAAGCCTTGGGACCTAGCATAAGAATTTATTAAGATTGTCATTTATTAAGAATGTATTAGATGAGTCATTTAGTCTTCCGCTACTAGTTAATTGTATGTTTTAAGTTCTCCGAGAGTTTTAGAAATTACTATCAACATGTGAACAAGGATAGTTAAGTAAAGTTAGTAGTCCAGTAGCGCCCCGCCCTCACAGACCAGTAATGAGGAGGGTGGGGTGTGTGATCTGCCAGTAGAAGAATCAGTCAAGAGATTCAACAGACTAGCTCGTCTCTGCCCAGAGCTAGTAAGTACAGAGAAAGAACGAGTCAGACTGATGCTCCGAATGCTGAGACCAGAAATAGCACTTAACGTGAGTAGTGGAACTCACCGACCACATACTGGTGAAGAGATGGTCAGCGGGGCATTAGTACTATCTGAATAGCATTAAGGCACAACAAACGTAGCTCAAGTCGGTCAAGATAGAGGATATGACAGCAGGGAGTCAGAAACCCCAGGCAAGCAAGCAGAACTGGAAGGACAAAGATAACAAAAGGAAACGATGGAATACAGGAGGCAACCAAAAGGGAGGTTCAACAAACAAGTAGGCCAAGTTCCCTCCCTGTCCTAAATGTGGGAGAGTACATCCAAGAGTCTGTCTTTTGGGTATGACTAGATGTTATTCGTGTGGTCAAGAAGGGCATCTGGCTAAGGCATGTCCTAACAAGCTCAAAGCATCTCAGCAATAGACAGCGCAATACGGGAACAAGCCTCAGTTACACTACATGCTTACAACTCTGGACGGACCTCAGCTCAGTCAAGGAAGGTTGGAGGCCCCACCAGTTTCAGCCAGTGCCAGAGTATTCTCCCTCACTAAAGAGGAAGCTGCTAGTGCCTCCACGGTCGTAACAGGTCAAGTAGTTATTTTTCAGCATGTAGCTACTGTACTATTTGATACTGGGGTAACCCATTCTTTTGTATCAGTACCCTTTGCCAAGGAATTTCAGGTGCCTACAGAGAGCATGAACTCCAAGTTCTTGACAACCCTACCTTTGGGGGAAGTCATGAAGCCCAACTAGTGGCTTCGGGCTGTACCAGTCAAAATTTCAGACCGAGAGCTATATGCTAATTTAGTAGTTCTTGCGATGCAGGATTTCAACGTTATTCTGGGTATGAATTTCCTTAGTAAGTACAGCTCTTTCGTGGACTGCCGCAGAAGGAAAGTGATTTTCATCCCAGAAGGGGAACCATCCTTTGAGTTTACGGGAGTGTCGAAGAGAAAGACCAAGAAATTCCTCTCTTCCCTAACAGCTCAGCAAATGTTAGCTAAAGGGTGTGCTGGTTTCCTTGCACACATTGTGAATACAGAAGAATAAAAAGGACCCAAGCAGGAAGATGTTCGGGTAGTCTGTGAGTATCCGGAGGTATTTCCAGAAGAGCTACCTGGACTACCTCCCAACCGAGAAGTGGAGTTTGAAATTGAGTTGGTTCCTGGCACCGGTCCAATTTCAAAAGCTTCATACCGGATGTCTCCAGCAGAGCTGAAAGAGCTACAAGAACAACTCCAGGAGATGCTTGACAAAGGTTTCATTCACCCTAGTCATTCACCATGAGGAGCTCTAGTGTTATTCGTTAAGAAGAAAGACGGATCTATGCAGATGTGCATCGATTATAGAGCGCTGAACAAAGTGACAATTAAGAACAAGTACCCTCTTCCCAGAATAGATGATCTATTTGATCAGTTAAAGGGGGGCAACAGTGTTCTCTAAGATAGACCTGCGCTCTGGATACCATCAGTTGAAAGTGAAAGAAAGTGATATATTCAGAACAGCTTTCAGGACCAGATATGGACACTATGAGTTTGTAGTCATGCCTTTTGGTGTGACTAATGCACCTGCAGTCTTCATGGACTTAATGAACAGGGTGTTCAGAGAATACCTTGACAAATTTGTCATCGTGTTCATCGACGACATTCTGATTTATTCCAGAACCCCAGAGGAGCATGATACGCACTTGAGAATAGTACTGCAGGCCCTACAGCAGAAACAACTTTATGCCAAATTCTCAAAGTGTGAGTTCTGGTTAGAGCAGGTGGCGTTTCTAGGTCACATCATTTTTAAAGAAGGTATCGAGGTGGACCCTACCAAAATAGAAGCGGTCAACAACTGGTGTAGACCCAGGAACGCTAGGGAGATCAGAAGCTTCCTTGGTTTAGCTGGGTATTACAGGAAATTCATGGAGGACTTTTCCAAGATAGCCTCTCCACTAACAACCCTAACTAGGAAGAACAAGAAGTTTGAATGGTCAGACAAATGTGAGCAAAGTTTCCAAGAATTGAAGAAAAGACTGACCAGTGCTCCCATTCTGACTGTTCCAGAGAGCGACAAGAGTTTTGACATATCAGTGATGCTTCCAAGATGGGCCTCGGAGCTGTTCTCATGCAAGAGGGGAAAGTTATAGCTTATGCTTCCAGACAACTCAAGGATTATGAGAAGAACTACCCCACTCATGATCTAGAGCTGGCAGCCGTGGTCTTTGCACTAAAACTCTGGCGACATTATTTGTATGGAGTCCAGTGCCGAATCTTCACAGGCCATCAGAGCTTGAAGTATTTCTTTACCCAGAAAGATTTAAACATGAGACAGCACAGGTGACTAGAGTTGGTTAAAGATTATGAATGTGAAATCCTCTACCACCCAGGTAAAGCTAACAAAGTGGCGGATGCACTGAGTCGAAAGTCCAGTGCAACTCTGATGCACTTGTCATCATTAGCACTACCACTGCAGAAGGAATTGTCAGACTTTGAAGTTGAAATTATTTATGGGCAACTCTCTGCATTGACTTTAGAGTCAACCCTACTTGAGGATATACAGAGAAAGCAAAGTGAAGATCCAGATATCCAGAAGATCAAGCAGGGGATATAAAAAGAAGAAAATTCAGGGTTTCGGGTGTCAGACAGTGGAATTCTCTATCAGGGGAGCCGCCTTTGTGTCCCCAATGATGAAGAATTGAGAAAGAAGATTCTGGAAGAAGCTCATAGTACGCCATACTCCATGCATCCTGGTTCCACCAAAATGTATTAAGATTTAAAGCAGAGATTCTGGTGGTCTGGACTCAAGAGAGATGTTGCAAAATATGTCAGTACCTGCCTGACATGCCAGAGGATCAAAGCAGAGCACCAGAGACCAGGAGGAGTCCTACAACCCCTCCCAATATCAGAGTGGAAGTGGGAAGAAATATCCATGGACTTTATAACAGGTCTTCCAAGAACTACGAATGGATATGATGTGATATGGGTGATAGTGGATAGATTGACCAAGTCTGCCCATTTTCTAGCCATCAAGGTGTCCCACTCTATAGAGCAGTTGGCACAGCTATATGTTAAGGAAGTGATCAGACTTCATGGAGTCCCGAAGTCTATTGTTTCCGATAGGGATGGGTGCTTCACCTCTCATTTTTGGGAGTGTGTCTAGAATGCATTAGGCACCAAACTCAAGTTCAGCACAGCCTTCCATCCCCAGACTGATGGACAGACAGAACGAGTAAATTAGATTTTAGAAGACATGCTCAGGGCTTGTGCATTGGATTTTAAGGGTAGTTGGTGTAGGTATCTGTATTTAGCTGAATTCGCCTACAACAATAGCTACCAGGCCACTATCAAGATGACACCGTACGAAGCACTGTATGGCCGAAAGTGTAGATCACCTATATGCTGGTTAGAGACTGGAGAAAGAAAAGAGATGGAATCAGAACTAGGCAGGCAAATTGAAATGATAGATGAAACTACTCAGGCTATCCAGAAGATCAGACAGAGAATTGAGACTGCACAGAGCAGACAGAAAAGTTATGCTGACACATGTCGTAGGCCACTTGAATTCCAATTAGGGGATTCAGTCTTTCTCAAAGTTGCTCCTATGAAGGGAGTGATGAGATTTGGCAAAAAGGGCAAGTTAAGTCCCCGCTACGTAGGGCCTTACATGATCACAGAGAGGATTGGGAAAGTAGCTTATAAGCTGGACTTACCACAAGACATGTCAGCAATACATAATGTATTTCATGTCTCCATGCTAAAGAAGTGCCTCCACGACCCTAGCCAAGTGATTCAGTCTCAGTCAGTGCAGATCCAGGAGGATCTTAGATATGAGAGTAGACCTACACAGATAGTGGACAGAGAAATTAAGAGACTAAGGAACAAAGAAGTACCACTAGTGAAGGTCATTTGGCAGAATCAGAAGCGCGAGGAAACTACTTGGGAGCATGAGGACAACATGAGACAGAGATATCCAGAATTATTCTAAGTTCGAGGATGAACTTTTTATAAGGTATGAGGAATTGTAATAACCTAAATTTCCTCATTACGAGTCCTAATAGTACTCAAAAATATTTAGAAATGCTTTAGAAATATTCTAGAGATTTTTAGAGTATTTTTATGCAATTTTTGGAGTTCGTTTAGTATTTTTACCAAAAGAAACGAATTTAAGGCAAAAAGAGGTTGGCCCGAGGATCGAACTGGAGACCTCTAGTTAAGCAAAGTCTTAAGTTGTTTCGGATGACCAGGAACCCAGCAGGGCCGTGCTGATCAAAGAGAGGGCGAAAATAATTAAAGCAGTATTAGATAACAGGAATATCTAGGTATTAAAAAGGGATAAGTTAAGAGAGGAAGGTTTTATTTTTGCCGTGACCTAAACCTCTTCCTCATCTCTCTCTCGCGTGCGACAACGGTGCTCGGGCGGAAAACAAAGCCGAAGCTAGGGTTGGTCTCCGGCGGCCGGCCAAGGACCAAATCGGAGAGTCTTCTACACCATCGTGATCACCTCGTCGAGGAGAACGCGTGGACGTGAAGAAGTTGTTGAGATTTCGAGTTTCTCCGAAGCCCTAGAAGTAGATCTCGGCTGTGAGTCAAGGGATTCCGGTAAGTGCTTCTCACCTATAGTAGGAGTAGCTATTGGAGTCTTATTTCTTCTTGTTTATTTTCGAAGCATACCATAAGAAGCGGTGCTTTTGTGCTTGCTGCCGTGAACCTCAAAGAAGGAAAGAGGATGATTAGTATAGGTTAAGCATGTGGTTGTTTTCTTCAGGCCTTGTAATTAGAAGTTCAGATTTTTGATTTAAATCTTGTTGTACGGTTTAGTTGCCTTGGAGATTTCTGTGAAGTTTAATTTGTTTTGGAGCTTGCTGTATGGTTTAGTTGCCTTGGAGATTTCTGTGAACTTAATTTGTTTGGAGCTTGCTGTGCAGTTTCGGTTGGTGCTATGAAAGGGGCACGGGCAGGTTCCTTTAGAGATCACTATGCACTACAAGAAAAAAGACATACAACAACGGTTTTTCACCGTTGTCGTAGGCCATTTTTAACTATTGTTAAAGGCTGTGTTGTTAAAAGGGGTGGCAAACGACAACAGTTTTTAACCGTTGTCTACGAAGGCAAAGACAACATTTTAACAACGGTGAAAAACTGTTATCTTTTCCTACAAAGACAACAGTTTTTCACCGTTGTCTTTGAGCGTATGCCTAGGCTCTTCAACAACAGTTTTGAACTGTCTACGACAACGGCTAAAAAGCGTTATTTTTTTAGCCAATGACATCGGTTTGACAACGGTTAAAAACCGTTGTCTTTTTAGGCAACGATGTTAAATAACATCAGTTTGTCACTATTGTCTTTTAACGCCATTGACAACAGTTTGACATATTTAAACTGATGTCTTTGGGTACAATATACAACATTTTGACAATAAATAAAAAACTTATTAATCTTTTCCTACTCAATGGTTTATAAAAAACATCCAGTGCAAATTTCATTGATAAAAAACCTACATAATCAATATTTACAATGCAAATATTCCAACATTCAAACATCACAAAAGTACCAAACATCAACATTCAAACATCACAAAAGTTTACACAACCAAAAGTTTATATATATCACACATATAGTCCAAAATATCATGTTTTGTTGGAGCACGTCTTCTCTACCTGTGCATCTTCTAAACAACCTGAGTGTCTTCTAAACTGCAGCCTTTTCTGGTTTCTCCTCCCTCCTAGCTTCTCTTTTCTTCTCCTTTCACAGAAACTGTAGCATATGATTGCAAGTTAATTCATTTCCCAGGAGTAAATGGCATAAAAAATGGATCTCTTGGAAATTTCACACCTGACCTTATTACAGTTTTACAAAAACTCAGAGTAGTATGTCTTAAAAGACCATCTATATGGCTTTACAAGTAACTCTTAAGTATGGTAAACCAAACCTATCAACTTTACATATACCAAAAAAAATTCTATCCAATTTGAAGCATATAGAATCTAGCTAAATTCACAGAGCAAGCAATGGCTTAGAGCAACAACCAGATTCTGGTTCTATCATCGAGCATCAAAAAAGCATTATAGAATCTAGCTAAATTAGACATGAAAAATCAAGTTCCAACTTATTTCCGGAGCATACAAAATCACAAATACAAACAAGGGCTGAAGCAACAAAGCAGCACACAGAGAATTAAACAAACAAGCTTTACTAATTTAAATTCACAGAGCAAGCAAATTGATCAACCCACAATTATCATAAGGATCTACTCTCTTGATACTCAAATAGACTCAGTAAACGGCCTAACTTCTAGCACGAATCAAAATTCCTAACTATATTAGCATTTTCCCCAATTCATATTCGAATAAAATTCTCCGACAATCATGCAAAAGCATAGAGATGGTTTATTTAGTTTTTATACGGAATAGAGAGTAGAAAAGAGCAATCCAAACTTCCGACAACATCATAGAGGATACCGCTAATTAGATCATGGAAATCACATAGATAGAACTAGTAAAGAACATAAAAGCCCAAGATTTAACGATGAGACTGAGGGATTTAACAAAGGACCTGCATCTAACCATGTATCAAACCAGAAATTAATATGATCTTCACCTAAACGCCATCTAATCTGCTCTTCTGCTACGTTTCTCATCTGTAACGTCCTGTGCAGTTGCTAGATGTTTAAGTCTTGTTAAACAATGAGAGCGAGGATTGTTTAAGTCCTATGCAGTTGCTAGATCATGTTTAACGTTGAATACTAATTGATTTCTGTAACGTCCTGTAACGTTGAATACTAACGTCCTGTGCAGTTGCTAGATCATGTTTAACGTCCTAGCTCTCATCTAATTCAAACAATGCTCATTGGATGCTCGAAAGCTTCAGGTTCGATATGCTTAGTTAATAGCCTTAACATGTGATTTTTGCAAAACATATGACATGATAATTGTAATTAGATTTTTTTTTACTTGTAAAAAATCGCTATGGGCATTGAAACTTAACAGACTTTATTGATCTGAACACTTAACATCACAAATGTTCAAGCTTGCCACTTTTCCCTGCATCAATAATGCATTGAAACAAGGTATCACGCAACCAATCCAGGACAGTTTGCATGTCATTCGAAATTGAAAAGTAAACTTTTGTTAGCAAAAAAGACAACTTGATAACATGCACTTTTTAGGTGAGACTAGGGGAAATTATCAGGTCATTTTACACTATAATGGAATAAATCCTGGTTAGGACCTGATTAATATGGAACTAAACAGGCTATACTATACAAAAAAGTAAATTTCAATAGAGGGAGAATACATATAAAAATCATACTTTTAGTTCAAAGATGGAACAAACCTGAGCACGAATAAAGCCAGAAAGAGCAAAAGTGGTATACTGGCCGGTGTACACTCCATTATCATCCAAGTGTCCAATATTGATTTGGATGGATGCGTGATCCTTGGCAGTGATTAGTCTGTTCGTAGCAGAACTAGGGGAGAAAACGAAAGTTGGAAAAAACATCACAATAATCAACATAATCGATCAATATATCCATGCTACAGAAGATCTAATTACTAATAAGATAATCACCATTTTCTAAGGATATAAAGATTCATCATTTCACCCGCTTCGTTCTGCATCTTGAAAGTGATATCGCTTCCCTAGATTCACAAATATGTGACCAAATCACCTGATAACACAATAAAAACAATTAGGGAAAAATATTTGACCAAATCACCTTATAATAAACATAGCCTTCAAGCACATAAAATACGAAAATAAAATTCAAGAAACTCACAGACATACCACTACTTTGTGGACCCATGATAGAAACTACAGCATAGGAGAATCCATGCTCTGCCAACTTCACTGACTTCATAAAGTGTTCAAGACTCGTGACATTGAATACACCATCTCCGTCAATCAGTTGGATAGAGCAACATTCATTAGCCATTTATGCTTAAAAAAAGAAGAAAACAGTAATTGATGTGAGGTCAAAAACAATCCTTTAACCGACACAATAGACATCAATTGAATTATTGCATTATGGAAGTGAAGTAATAATCCTTTAACATGACAGACATAATAGATTACTCATATCACAAGCCAATGCATATAACTTATCATACAACTATACTTATTGGTATTGATGGAGTCTATTTGTTGGTCCATTCCATTGGATTGTAGGTTATTTTCTTTGTAACGACTTGGATGCTGAGATCTCTAGTTATGGTATCATCTCCTAGAAGCCAACATGACTACATGAAAGGCAAGCAAGGTCATGGATTCTAGTGAGTACTTAGATAGACTTGAACCTTCCTAAAGTATCATCTCTAGTTATGGTACAATCGTTTTTCAGAAACTTAAGGGGAAGTTGTTGATGTAGTTGTACTTGAGTTGGACTCATTTTAATGTGTTAGTAAAATGTATGACGTTATGTTTAAGTTGGACAAAACCTCTATATCTTGAAGCTTTAATCCATACAACAAACTTTAATGAGAAAAGTAAATGACCAAATTAAAGATAAAAATATGTTATAGCTACATGCGCAAAAGGCAAAAATAACATATTCTGATGCATAAAGCAGTTATTGGGCTGCGCGAGTAATCCAATAAAGCATCAGGCTGAAGACATTCAGAACATAAAAATAGGGGAACTTAAAGAACAGTGATTATTGGGCTATCAGATCAAATACCAAACTAAAGCATCAGGCTGAAGACATTCAGAACATAAAAATAGGGGAACTTAAAGAACAGTGATTCCTATTTCAGAAATTCAGATATCATTTATTTGTGACACCCAAGAAATGTTGCAAGTATTCTGCAAACAAATCGAAGTAACATCAACCTTAAGTTTAGCATGGAAAACTTTTGATCGGGTTAAGTAGACATTACTGTCCTGTCTGAAAGGATCTCTTACTTCCAAAGGCAAGTAATTATCCTACAATAGTAGAAAACACAAGAGGAGAAAACTAAGTAATCTCAAGACAAAAGCAAGATGGATAAGTGAAGTATCAGATAACATAAAGAAGTAGCACCAGGGTTGCAATATCATCAACGCAACCATTGGTGTCGACTTATCACACCTCAGTACGTAGCTCATCGGTTGTCCCAAAGCCAACCACATATCCCTCAAAAGGTCCACCATAGTCCATCTAAGGAGCCCCCTTCATCCATGGATTGACGCAGTAAATCAGCTTCGACTTTGTAAAAATAACCTCTCCGCCTTTCCCTTACAACACCTCCTTCGAATCAGAAATTAAAAAAAAGGAAAACTTTTTCCAATCTGGAGTGCATTCCCACCATCGAACTGCATTTCGATCCCGCACAAACGAAAAAATAATAATAAATACAAGAATCAGATGAAGGCGTAAAGAAGTTCACCCCTAGTACAGCAAAGAATACCAGCGCATGGCCCGTTGGTCGGGATCAAACCCAAAAAGCAAGGAAACCTAGCATCAAACTCAAGCTCTCCTAAATACCATCAATTCTCCTTACTTCGGGCACCAGCTTCCTTGGTCGGGATGCATCGTAGGGCTCAGTACTCGAAAAACATGGATATGCGAGAGAACTGGGAATCGACTCCGCGGAACGCTAGTCGGAAATGTCTTCGACGAAGGAATCAGATCTATGGGCGATGACAAGCTGATTATTGGGCTGCGCGAGTAATCCAGCTTTGCCCTGCAGGGAAGCGTCGCCCTCGCGGTCAGTGACGACTGGGAGGAGGATTTGTAGAAGTAGTGATTATTGGGCAGCGCAGCTTGGAAAGGAATGGAGAAGGGGCGACGGGTTTAGGGCTTGGAGAGGAAAGGAGAAGGGGCGACAGGTTTAGGGCTTGGAGAGGAAAGGAGAAGGGGCGGTGGGTTTTGGGCTTGGAGAGGAAAGGAGAAAGAAAAATGTGAAGCAGATGAAGAAAAATGCGGCGGTAAAAACATTTTGAGGAGAGGGAAAGAAAAAACGCGGCGGCAAAAAATGGTGAAAGGGAAAAACGGTGAAGGGAAAAATAATGGTATTCAACAACACTTAATAGACAACGGTTTTTAAAAACTGTTGTTATAATCCCAAAAAATAGTATACATAGACAACAATTTTCAAAAACTGTTGTCGTACCCTTTAAAAACCGTTGTTGTATCTCCAAAAAAACATAAATAGACAACGGTTTTTAAAAACCGTTGTCATAGGCCAAAAAAATTACTAAACGACAACAGTTTTTGTTAAAACCGTTGTTAAAAGGTAAAAAGACAACGGTTTGATATAAAACTGTTGTCGTTTGAATGTTGTTGAATGACATTTTTCTTGTAGTGATGTAGTTTTGGTTTGTGCTATGCAATAGGCATGAATAGCTTTACTTTTGGGAGTGCTCTGTTGGATTTCCGTGGCTTAATTAGACCCTTTTGTTATCAATTGTTTAACATGCTACTAGATCCCTTTATTATTGATTCTTTAACCTGCAGTTCTAGATTTTTAGTTTAGCATGTCAGTTTTAGATTTCATAAGAGCATTTCATATATAGATTTTCAATCTCAGTTTTATATATATATATATGCAACGAACAGCCTTCTTTAGCCTTGCTGTACAGTGTTTGGTTTGTGCTATGCAATGAATATGAACAGTTATTCTTTTAGCTTATTATATAATTTATGAGGCATTCTTTTATTAAGAAGTATTAATAAGTAACAAGTATTTTTCTTGAAGAGGCTAGTACCCGACTTCCGAGGTTATCATTAAACAAATCCAGGTGACCGTTTCCGAGGTCTCGACCCTGGTAAGACCAAGGTCTTTACCCTCGTAGGACTGGTGGCTCACTACCTCAGTTTCTATTAGGGAGCGCGCAATGGTACTAAGCTTGGGCCCATGAGATTATTATTTTGAAGTATAAAAGTATAAGTTTTGAACAAATGGAATAAGCTTCCCATAAGTTTAAAAATCAGCAAGTTTAGTTTTCTTCTATTCTAGCATGTTGTTTGTTTTCCTTACTGTTATTTGCTATTAGATGAGCAGCTTTACATGTTTAGCATTTCAGTCTATTTTGATTTCCTTGCTATTAGATGAGCATGAGTAGTATTTCTTTTAAAGCATTCAGTTCTTAGATTTCTTCCTGTTCATATGCATATTCGAGTTTTGTGAGTTAGATAGCACTTACTAAGCATTCTGCTTATAGTTGCATTTTCCTCTTACTGCAAATAAAGGGAAAGGAAAGCTATAGTGAAGGAAGACGACAAGGAGATGTGTGATGGATGTGTGATGTCTGGACTATGGAAGCCTTGGGACCTTGCTTAAGAATTCATTTCGATTTTGTATTTAGACTGTTGGGATTATTCTTTCATGTTGCTGGATTTGTTAATTGAATATTTTAAGTTTTAGAATTCTTCCTTTCATTTGCTATGCATATTAGTTCCGCTATCTGAGTTGTATTATTGTTGCATGCATGTTCAGATTAATATATATAGTTTTAGTTGAGAACAAATAATTGAGTAGAATGTTGAGATGAGTTATTTATGTTTCCAGCTGTTACTTATGTATCCTTTGAGTTTTTGAGAGTTTTAAGTATTGATATTTACATGTGAGCAACACTAGTAGAGTAAAGTTAATAGTACAGTAACGTCCCACCTTCACAGACTAGTAGAGAGGAGGGTGGGGTGTTACATAATTATTCATAATAACTCTAATCCCCACTAACAAAGGTTTGGAAATTCCGTCCATAATCCTCATCATATATGAACGGTTCACCATGAGATGTCCTATTATGATAATTCGAGGTAAAACCAAATCTACAAAGATGTTCTTCAACTTTATCGGTGGGTAAAAATTTGCCATTGTGACACTTTCTACGCGGACACTTTATCTTCTTGCTATTCATATACATAACTTGACTAGATGCAAAATTCAAAAATTGCCTCAGGCCCGTGATAAACTCATTAGTTAACCCTCAACAATCAAGCAAATTCTTGTTATACATCCAACTTCTTTCAATCTGCATTTTACCTATATTCAGTTATTTAGTTAACCATTATTAAAAGTTACTACAAATAAATCTTATCATTGAAGACAAAGCAAAAAAGAGCATCTTATCAAAATGAGGGAATACACATATGTATTATATTGCTAGTATTAATGTAAAATCAAGCACAAGAAGATTATGTTTGGATCTATTACAATTAATCAACTATAACATAATTATTTATAGTTAACTAGAGGTGATGAATAGCTCTTATGTAAACATTGGATCTATTACAATTAATCAACTATAACATAATTAATTATAGTTAACTTTATATATAGATAAGTAAATGTAAATTAATGAACTTAGGAATACCGAAAAGAGATGAACAAATACGACTGTCTTCAACTACACTGAGATCACGACAAATTGAGACCTGCACAAGCAACATTATGAATTCAGACAGTACCTTTCGAATTTTAAATAAAAAATGAAATAATAATACACCTCATGTTGCCGCGGCTACCGGGGGCAGCCGCGGCCATCCACGGCCACCATGGGCAGCCGCATCCCCCATGTCCAGCCGCAGCCACCCTACGTGTGCAGCAGCGGCCATGCCCGGCCATAGCCAGATTTGGTCAGTCGCTGCCAACCGTGGCCGGACGAGGATAGATTTGGCCAGCCGCTGTCAGGCCCTGCCACGCAGCCACCCGCGGCTAAACATGGGCACCCACAACCAAACGTGGCCACCCGTAGCCAAACGCGGCCACCCACAGCCAAACGTGGCCAGCCACGCGGCGCGAGCCAGAGTCGGCCAGTCACGCGACGGTGGCCAGACTCGACTAGCCCTGCGGCGGCAACCAGAGTCGGCCAGCAACCCGACAACGGCCAGAGTCGGCAAGCCACCCGGCGGCAGCCAGACTCTGCCAGACCACGACCACTAGTGCCTGGTAGCGGCCACCCGCGCCTGGAAGCGTCCACTCGGCCAGATGCGCGCAGAGAGGGGAAAGGCGAGATGGCAGAGGCCGAGAGAGGAGATGGGCATACCGACACACACTTCCGCCATCTGAGATCAATGTCGCCGCCGGAGATCAACGCCGTCGCTGAAGAGAATCCTAGAATAGATCTGAGAACGAGTCGGGGTAGAGAGAAAAAGGAAGCAAAGGAAATGACTAGGGCTGTAAACAAGCTGAGCCGAGCCGAGCTTTGGGATGTTCAAGCTTGTTTGATAAGATAGCCGAGCCGAGCCGAGCTTAAAATGAACTAAGCTTTTGAAATGAGTGTTCAAGCTTGGCTTGACTTATTTTTTATGAGCTTGAGCTTGTTTGAAGCTTGGCTTGAGCTTGGTTCATTTAGATGTTATCAAGCTCTCAATTCAAACTCGCCTTGAGCTTGGTTCGTTTAGATGTTATCAAGCTCTCAATTCAAGCTTGTTTGATTATTTGAAACTTTTAATTGTTTGATTGGTTATTAAGATTGATAATTTAAATTTATTTATTTTATTTTATTTTATTTTTTATTTATGATATTGAAAAGAGTTTTATTTATAAATATGGTTCTTGAATATTGTTCACGAACGTTGTTCACGAAAATTATTCACGAACAATATTCACGAACAATATTCACGAACATTGTTCACGAATATTGTTCACGAACGTTGTTCACGAACGTTAACGAGCTGAACACATATGTGTTCAAGCTTGTTTATTTACATTAACAAGCTGTTAAAGCTTGTTTGTTTAATTAATCTTATGTATATTGAACGAACATAAACAAGCTCTTATCAAGCCGAACACCAAGCTTGTTCACGAATGTTTGGTTCATTTACAGCCCTAGAAACGACAATGTGAGATGAATTAAATCTAGATCTAGGGGTTTTTTGCATCAATAATTCTTTATTGCCAATTTCGTCCCTAAAATTGGGATGAAACCCTTATTCGTCCCCGAATCTAGGACGAATTCTAGATTCGTCCCCAAATCTGTGATGAATCCTAGATTCGTCCCCAAATCTAGGATGAATCCTAGATTCATCCCCAAATATGGGACGAATCCTAGATTCGTCCCAGAATTGAATTTTTTAAAAAAAAAAAATAAGGGAAAAAATTGAAAGGCTTAAAGATGGACCTAGAGACATCAGAATTTCATGAAACAAGTTTTTATGTGTTCGTATCATTCTCCTAATAGTAATAATATCCTCATAAATAATTTTTGACCTAATTTATTGATTGTTGGAAATTTTTAATTGGAATTTGACCTAATTTGGGTTAAAAAATCGCCACGCTCAAAATATTATGTTAAAATTATGGATGAGGATGTTTTTACGATTAGGAGAATGATACGAACTTATGAAAATTTGTTTCATAAAATTCTGATGTCTCTAAGTCCATATTTAAGGTTTTGACCACATATACGAGCATGCGTTGAACAATAACTTTTTAATTAGTATTAAACTATATATGTTTTAATCAATATGAACCTAGAGATATCGAAATTTCATGAACAAGTTTTTGTGTGTTCGTATCATTCTCCTGATCATAATAGTATCCTCATAAATAATTTTGACCTAATTTATTGATTGACGGGAATTTTTAATTGGAATTTGACCTAATTTGGGTTAAAAAATTGCCACACTCAAAATATTATGTTAAAATTATGGATGAGGATGTTTTTATGATTAGGAGAACGATAAGAACTTATGAAAATTTATTTCATGAAATTCTGATATCTCTAGGTCCATATTTAAGGTTTCGACCACATATACGAACATGTGTTGAACAATAACTTTTTAATTAGCATAAACTATATATGTTTTAATCAATATGGACCTAGAGACATCAGAATCTCATAAAACAAGTTTTTATATGTTCGTTCCATTCTCTTGATCAGAATAGTATCCTCATAAATAATTTTGACCTAATTTATTGATTGATGGGAATTTTTAATTGGAATTTGACATAATTCGAGTTAAAAAATTGCCACACTCAAAATATTATGTTAAAATTATGGATGATGATATCTTTACGATTAGGAGAATGATACGAACTTATAGAAATTTGTTTCATAAAATTCTGATCTCTTTAGGTCCATATTTAAGGTTTCGACCACATATACGAACATGCGTTGAACAATAACTTTTTAATTAGTATTAAACTATATATGTTTTAATCAATATGAACCTAGAGACATCGAAATTTCATGAAACAAGTTTCTGTGTGTTTGTATTATTCTCCTGATCGTAATAGTATCATCATAAATACTTTTGACCTAATTTATTGATTGATGGAAATTTTTAATTGGAATTTGACCTAATTCAGGTTAAAAAATCACCAGACTCAAAATATTATGTTAAAATTATGGATGAGAATGTTTTTAAGATTAGGAGAATGATACAAACTTATGGAAATTTGTTTCATGAAATTCCGATGTCTCTAGGTCCATATTTAAGATTTCGATCATATATACGAACATGCGTTGAACAATAACATTTTAATTAGTATTAAATTATATATGTTTTAATCAATATGGACCTCTAGAGACATCAGAATTTCATGAAACAAGTTTCTGTATGGTTCGTAGCATTCTCCTGATCATAATAGTATCCTCATAAATAATTTTGACCTAATTTATTGAATGTTGGGAATTTTTAATCAGAATTTGACCTAATTCGAGTTAAAAAATCGTCACACTCAAATATTACTTCAAAATTATGGATGATGATATATTTATGATCAGCAAAATGATACAAACTTATAGAAACTTGTTTCATAAAATTCCGATGTCTCTATGTCCATATTTAATGTAACGACCACCCTTCTCACTACTCTCTAAAGGTGTCCATTACATAACTACTATAAACTCTTACTTACTAGTGTAACCAACTGTACTTAAATTTTTCCAGAAAACTTAAAATTTCGGCAGAGTATATGCTTTTCGGCAGAACTAAAATACAATACAATACTCTAAATTCAGAACATGCACATATAACTCATAATAACAGAAACATATGAAACTATATCTCAATGCAAACACAACGTATCTACTTACTAAACAAAACTCATCTTAACATGCGATCTAAAATAAGAATAATCTCAAATGACATGAATATAAGGTATAATCTCAAATGTTTCTTAACCACCAAAACACGAAAACTTAATGCTGCCCCAAGTCTCTCCCATAGTCCCAGCATCACACATCATCGAACACCTCCTTGTCGCCTTCCTTTGCTATAGCTTTTCCTTTCCCTTAGCTGCAGTAAGAGGAAATACAATCTATAAGCAAAATTACTTAGTAAGCGCTATCTAACTCACAAAAACTCGCGTATGCATGTAAGCTGAAAGAAATCTAGAAACTGGATGCTCAAAAGAAGATACTACTCATGCTCATCTAACAGCAAAGGAAACAAGGCATACTGAAATGCTAAACATGTAAAGCAAATCTAAACAAACATGCCAGCATACAAGAAAACTAAACTTGCTGAATTTTAAACTTACGTGAAGCTTATTTACTTGTTCAAAAACTTATACTTTAATACTTCAAAATAATAATAAAGCTTCTCTTCGGCCCAGGCTTAGTACCAATGCGCGCTCCCTAATAGAGAATGTGGTAACTAGTCACCAGTCCTACGAGGGTAAAGACCTTGGTCTTACCAGGGCCAAGACCTTGGAATTGGTCACCTGGATTTGTTTAACGGCAACCTTGGAAGTCGGGTACTAGCCTTTTAAAAAGTAAAATATCTTAATTACTTCTTCTTTAAATACCTTGACATTTTAACAAGCACCTTGTGTGCCAAAATCCCTAAAGTCTTGACTTTGGGATCTACTTAAGGCCTTGGCCTTTTTCTTTCTTTTCTTTATCTTTCTTATACTTTTCTTAAACTCAAAATACTGTAATACTTAACAAGATCTGCACTGTAAGCTTAATTAAAAATCTACACTATAAGCTTAATTAAAATCTGCACTATAAGCTTAAATAAAAATCTGCACTATAAACTTAATTAAAAATCTGCACTATAAGCTTAAATAAAAATCTGCACTATAAGCTTAATTAAAATATGCACTATAAGCTTAATTAAAAATCTGCACTATAAGCTTAATTAAAATCTGTAAATCTAATTAAGCTACTAGAGATCTAATTGGATCTTCCAATGCTAAACCATCAAAACTGCAATGCTATACAATTCAAAATCTACATACAAGCCTAGTAAAAATTTGTATTCAAACTTAGCAAAATTTGCATACCTACTTAACCAAAATTCTGCACTATAAAGACTTAACCAAATTGCACTATAATCTTTTAAAAACTACATTATGAACTTAACCAATCCTCATACCCAGTGTCACGGCAAGGAGAACAAAGAAAGAATTGCTACTGTAAACAATTGCTACTGTAAGGAACCAAAACATGATTGTTCTTCTTAACTGCCGTTTATTCCTCATAATCAACAAACTTGCAGCACAATACGGCATATCACAATATGCAGGTGAGTAGCGCTATCTTAAACTCAAAGACGACAGATATCATCTAATAGTGCTTAAAGAAAATATTATAATTAACAAACTTCGGATCAAGTTAATACAAGTAATCTGAAATGACAATTATAGTTTCATCGACTTCGAAAGTTCAAATTTGCTACTGTCCAAATCTTAATCTAAATCTAAAGCATCTCAGTTTGGGTTGCTGGAGAATATGTCATAATTGCTACAAACCTTAGTCTGTGACAATTTTAGTGCTTAAAAGAAACAACCCGAAACCAAAATCCCTTCCCCTGTTCAGTGCCACGACAGAAAACCCAAATTGCAACTAGCAAGGATGATTTCTACTGTAAACCCAACAACCATGATTGTTCTTTATGCTATGTGCCACGGCAACAGGAAATCTTAAAACATACCACAGCTGTAATGCAAAGAAGAAGGCAAACCTTGATCCTACTCCCAAATCTCTAACAAACTACATCTGTCTAGTATATTCCGAAAGCCAAAGAACCATATCCCTAGCAATCTATAATTCTAAACAGCATGTTTCGGAAGCAAACAGGAAATCGAAATCCCTAGAAATCCGAAATCCTCTACAGCATGTTCTGTGAACTAAAAGAGAACTTAAATCAAAGCTCAAACTACTCTTACTGCAGGTGAGTAGCAACTTACCTTGTGTTCTTGGACTCACAACCGAGAAGAAGGGCTCTAGGGTTTTGGTTAGCTCAAGTTTTCCGGCTCCTCTTCGTGCTCACGGCTTCCCTTCGACAAGAGGACCTCGTATTGATGAAGAACTCTCAAAGTTAGCCCCTCGCCGGCCACCGGAGGTGAAAACCCTAGCTCGGCTTCATTTTCGCCCAAGCACAGAATGACGCACGCAGAAGAGGAGAAAGAAAGGAATTAGGTTTAGGTCATGGCCAAAATCAATCCCTAAGTTCTTCATTTATAACTCCAATATTATGTTAACCAACTACTACTTAAACACAATTCGCTCCTTCCTTAAACAGCAGCGCCCGCTTGGGCACTTGGTCAGCTGGATCCGCTTAAGGTTTGGGTCGGTTCGGAGGTCGTGGGTTCGAACCTCGGCTAAACCTATTTATTTTTTGAAACTTCATCCTTTTGGTAAAAATACCAAACGACCTCTAAAAATTGCATAAAAATACTCTAAAATTTTTTAAAAATCTCTAGAATTTTTCTAAAGCATTTCTAATTATTTTTAAGCACTATTAAGACTTGAAATGAGGAAATTTGTGTTGTTACATTTAAACCTTATGATTTTTTTCCTTTTTTAAAAATTTTTAATTCTAGGATGAATCTAGGATTCATCCCAGAATTGAAAATTTAAAAACAAGGAAAAAATCGAAAGGCTTAAATATGGACCTAGAGACATCAGAATTTCATGAAATAAGTTTATACGTATTCGTATCTGATCCTGTCCGAATGCTGAACCAACGGACGCTGGGCACGTGGCGCTCCCCTGCTGCTGATGTGGATCTTCGACTAACTACACGATGCTCCGGCGAACCTGCACAAAGTCGGGCCGGGAAGGGGTTCCCGGCGGCGACCCTCCGACGCTCAAGTCAGGCGAAGCTCAAGAGAGAAAAAGTGGCTCCAAAACTCGTAGCCGGCGTACCTCCGGCGAAGGGTGAGGGCCTTTATATAGAGCAGCAGAGAAGCGAGTGTACACATACCAAGGTGTACACGTGTCCATGGCCCATACCCCAGCAAGGGCTTGTCAGTGAGCTTACCTGACCCATACTGCTACAGTCCGAGCATGTCCTCGATGGGACAGCGGAATCTCCTGTTATAAGATTTGGAGTATGGCTTACACGCGGAGCATACTCACTATCAGACAAAGATGTCCCTTGTCCTTTTCCCTTACTCCCGATCTGGCGTCCGGCCGGCCGGCTTCCTCGGAGTCCGGTCGGATGTATACGGTGATTTACTTGGGGAGATTCTCAATCATGTGCGTTGTGGAGACTATTAACAGTATGCTACCTTATGACTTTGGCCGAGCGTGCTGTCTGCTCGGCTTTGCGATCTTTTCCACTAAGCGCCGGAACCCTGACTTCCTACAGGACACCTTTAACCATTAGCCAGACACCGGGCGGTCGGACCCAGCCCTCTCTGGACGTTGACTCCATCGAACGGTCGGTCGGCCGTTCGGACCTCCCATCTCCGGACAGGCCTCCTTCCACTCTGACTTCCACGTGGCATTGACCTCACCGGACGGGGTCCCCTGTTCTTACCACCGGATCACTTGCCTCCCCTTCAAGTCTAGTCGAAGGAGGCGAATTGTCCGACTGACTGGACTACGAATCATGCTGGGCGGCTCCTCCGTGCTAGTATCCTCCGATCGGCCGACCGCAGAGATGGCCTTAAACAAATCGACAATGGCATTCACCGGATCTCCTCGTGTTATGCGCCAATATTCGACATTAAGGTTGAGCATGCTTTCATTAAATGCCCCGAATGGTTGAATGCCACGTGGCGCACTGCCATCGGCCAACGGCGGCGGTGGCATGGTGTTTTGATGTGATCGAAGCGATTCGAAATGGATGGCACGATGCACGCTTTGGTTCCCGTGACCTGGATCCAACGGTGGAGGCCGCCCGGTGTCCACCCTATAAATCCTTCGTTTCCTTCTCTCCATCATTTTCCTCCGCGACTCCGACCTTCGTCTACAGCGTTTTGGTGCTCCGGCGATTTCCTTCTTGCTCTCCGACGCTCCCCAGCGCCTCCTCCCTGATCTTTTCTCCTCACAGTAAGGCTCTGCACCTCTTCTTTCTTGTTTCCGGTGTTCACTCTGCATCTTTTTCCCAGTTTCGATCCTTGAAACCTCCTTTCGCTTGCGGTTGTTTTTCTCTAGCCTTTTCACCTTTTTGATTCCTTCCGATCGGCCCATGGCTAGTTCTTCCAATCCCGAAGACCAATCGCTCAGCCCATAGTACACCACCATGCAGTCGCGATTCGACCAGCGTGATTTTGATATTCTGACAGACAATTTCGAAATCCCGGAGGATTTTGAAATTCGTTTGGCCGGTCCCTCTGCTCGGCCGCATAGGCCGCCGCGCGGAGCTTTCTGTGTCTTCCGCGACCAGTTTACCGTCGGTCTGCGTTTCCCTGTACATCCTTTCATCATTGATGTTTGTAATTTTTTCATGGTGCCGCTCGGCAGCCTGGTACCCAATACCTTCCGTCTCCTCTGCGGTGTTGTTGTTTTGTTCAAGATTCACAACATCCCCCTCCGACCGGAGGTCTTCTTTTATTTCTACTACCCCAAGCAAGCCGAGCCGGGCACCTTCATGTTCCAAGCTCGGCCCGGATTAGTCTTCTTCAAAAAACTTCCTTCTTCCAATAAACATTGGAAGGATTATTTTTTCTACATCCGTATGCCCGATCAGGCCACCTTCCCGACAAAGTGGCAGGTCAGCTTGCCTCCCACCCCCGAGCTGAAGAAGTTCAAGACCCAACCGGACTATCTCCATGCCGCAAATATATTAGCCGGTCTACGACTTGACATCAATAAGCTTCTTCACGAAGGAGTGATGTACATCTTCGGCCTGAGTCCTATACGGACCCCTCTTCCGACCAGCTTTGGTAAGAACTCTACTTGGGCATTTGCTTTGATTGCTAACTGATTTCTTTTCTTTCCTTTGTAGCGGACATCGTCATGGACTCGGTCATGGCTGGCGTTCTGAAGAGAAAGGCGGCAGCGTTAGAGGCCGCGGCGGCCAGGGAGATGGAAACGTTGGGTATCCAGCCGGTCGGATCCCACGAAGGAGAGAGCGGGACTCAAGATGAGTCGACCGCTCAGGCTTCTCAACAAAACGTGGCCAGCGGAGCCACCCCCCTGGAGAACCAACCGCCCCCGAGGAAGGTTCCGCTCGGGAGGAGGAGCAACCTCAACAAAAGAGGCGTCGAGTGGAGACTCCCCTGCGCTCGGCTACATCAGCGGTCCAACCGTCTGAGAGGGCAACTGCCGCCGCTCGTGGCAAGGCGCCGGAGGCTGAAGCCATTTCGTCCGACCGGACGCCTTCTGAATGGGACGAGCCGGCCGCGCCAATCGAGGCTGTTCCGGTAAGTACCCTTCCGCCCGTTTGCCAACCAGTCAAGCGCTCGACCATTCACTCGCAGTTCTCTGCGCCGACTTCTGATCCCGGTCGGACGATACCTGGTCACGGCCGCACAGTACGGGTCACTCTTTATCTCCCGACTGAAGAGTTGCTGCCAGAAGCCGACCGACCAACCGCGCCCGAGCACACCATTACTTTGAAGGGGCCCCTAGCCAAGATGTGGGCCGACGCTCGGGCGCGCATCGCGATGATTCCCCTCCGCAATTTGGCCAATAGCCACATGCAGGAGTCTACTGGGGTAAGTTCATTTTTTCTGAAATTTTGCGTGTATTTTTTCCGAAATTTTGCGTGTATTTTTTCCGCTCGGCTTTTAACAATTTCGCCTTTTTGCTTCAAAGATGGGTGGAAGAGATAGCAGTCTCCAACCGCCTGGCTATGGTGGACGAGGAGCTAAGGCAATTGCAGGCGGCAGGTGGTCCGTCCGGCTCGCATGGACCTTCGTATGCCGAGCTGCAGAAGGAGCTTAAGAAGGCTCAAGATATGCTGGCGGCCGAGCAGAAGAAAACAGCCGACCAGGCTCACCGTCTGGCCGAGCTCGAGCGGCAGGTCAAGTCACTTGACCAAAAAATTACCCTGGCTACCACTCGGAAGAACACGGCCATTTCTGACTTGGAGAAGAAGAATGTGGAGGCTAGAGGCTTGGAGCTGAAGATCAAGGAGTTGATGGAGCAGCTCGACCAAGAGAAAGTGAGCCGCTCGGCTGACGCCATCAGGCATAAGGATGAGCTGACCACTTTGCAAGAATCTCTTGCTGCAGCTCAACTGGCCTTCAAAGAGTACCAAGAGGCCGAGCCGAATCGGGTTGCAGCTCTAAGACAAGGCTACATCCGCTCGCCCGATTTCTTGGAAAAAATCTGCGAGCGGATGTACACCGCCTTCGACTTGGCTATGACCTCCACCATGACTTATCTGAAGTCAAAGGGTCTTCTTCCTGAGTCCACCAATATTCCGGCCGGTGATCAGGTGGCGCTTCTGGATAACATCCCCAAGACCCTGTATGATTATATTGAGTAGTTTTTGTACTTTGGCCACTCGGCTAAATATCATCCTTTTTGTAATTAGGCCGCCCGGCCTAAAGTCTGAACTTTAATGCAATGTTTTCCTTGTATTCACTGTCTTTTACATAACCAAAATATGTGTTTATCCGCTCGCCCATTATCACCCCTCTGGTATTCGAAAGGGTTTTTTACTAAGTGTCTGGTGTTGCCTTTACGCCCGGCTTAACATGTAATACTTCGCCTACTTAATTTTCCGCTTTGATAGCAGAGATCACTCGCTAGACACCCCATGCCTTTGGGTTCTAGGCCGAGCCGAGCGTAGAGATGATTTAACGATATTGAGGGCGAGTTTCTAGGGCCATTGCATCCTTTTTATTGGCATCTTCCGCTCGGACGTTTATAAACGCCGGCTCGTCTCTCGATATTTAACGTCGGAGCTAGACGGTCTTCCGCTCGGAGAGTTTATAGACGCCGGCTCGTCTCTACAGTTTAACGTCTGGGCTAGACGGTCTTCCGCTCGGAGGGTTTATAGACGTCGGCTCGTCTCTACGGTTTAACGTCTGGGCTAGACGGTCTTCCGCTCGGAAGGTTTATAGACGTCGGCTCGTCTCTACGATTTAATGTCTGGGCTAGACGGTCTTCCGCTCGGAGGGTTTATAGACGCCGGCTCATCTCTACGGTTTAACGTATGGGCTAGACGGTCTTCCGCTCGGAGGGTTTATAGACGCCGGCTCGTCTCTACGGTTTAACGTCTAGGCTAGACGGCGCGGTCGTGAGGGGTTTATAGGGCCTTGCCTCCTTTTTATTGGCATCTTCCGCTCGGACGTTTATAAACGCCGGCTCGTCTCTCGATATTTAACGTCTGGGCTAGACGGTCTTCCGCTCGGAGGGTTTATAGACGCCGGCTCGTCTCTACGGTTTAACGTCTGGGCTAGACGGTCTTCCGCTCGGAGGGTTTATAGACGCCGGCTCGTCTCTACGGTTTAACGTCTAGGCTAGACGGTCTTCCGCTCGGAGGGTTTATAGACGCCGGCTCGTCTCTACGGTTTAACGTCTGGGCTAGACGGTCTTCCGCTCGGAGGGTTTATAGACGCCGGCTCGTCTCTACGGTTTAACGTCTGGGCTAGACAGTCTTCCGCTCGGAGGGTTTATAGACGCCGGCTCGTCTCTACTGTTTAACGTCTGGGATAGACGGTCTTCCGCTCGGAGGGTTTATAGACGCTGGCTCGTCTCTACGGTTTAACGTCTGGGCTAGACAGTCTTTAAGGCTAATTTTGACACTTCCGTTCGGCTAAGTTGTTTGCCATCCTCTTTATCGTTTTTGCTTCCTGCATTACAAGGATACAGGCTACCAGAAAATATACAAAGCATGTTATTACACCCTTTCGCTCCTTTCAGCTCGGATAATCTACCTTCGTTCGCACGGCAGGGGGCCTTCGTTCTCGAGCGCTTGGCTCGGATAATTTACCTCCGGCCGAACGGCACAGGGCCTTCGTTTTTCGAGCGCTTGGCTCGGATAATTTACCTTCGCTCGCACGGCACGGGGCCTTCGTTCTCGAGCGGTTGGCTCGGATAATTTACCTCCGGCCGAACGGCACGGGGCCTTCGTTTTTCGAGTGCTTGGCTCGGATAATTTACCTCCGGCCGAACGGCACGGGGCCTTCGTTCTCGAGCGGTTGGCTCGGATAATTTACCTCCGGCCGAACGGCACGGGGCCTTCGTTCTCGAGCGCTTGGCTCGGATAATTTACCTCCGGCCGAACGGCACGGGGCCTTCATTCTCGAGGGCTTGGCTCGGATAATTTACCTCCGGCCGAACGGCACGGGGCCTTCGTTCTCGAGCGCTTGGCTCGGATAATTTACCTCCGGCCGAACGGCACGGGGCCTTCGTTTTTCGCTGATGATGCCTTATATTTGCTTTAGTCTTCTTTCACCCCGCCCGGTAAGGCTGGAGGTGGTTCGCGCTCCACGGCCTATCTAGCTGCCGACCGTCCTCATCCTCCAAATAATAAGCGCCCGAGCGGAGCTTTTCGATAACCTTGAAGGGGCCTGCCCAAAGAGCTTCAAGCTTGCCGACGTCGCCGACCGGTTTGACTTTCTTCCAGACAAGATCGCCGACCTGGAATGATCTGGGAATGACGCGCCAGTTGTAGTTTTGCTTCATTCGTTGACGGTATGCCATCAGCCGGACGGACGCCTTGGCTCGCTCTTCGTCGACTAAATCCAGCTCCATGTTCCTCCGCTAGTCGTTATCATCATCGTAATGCTGGATCCTGGCGGACTCGACGCCGACTTCGAGTCCGCTAGGAATCACCGCTTCGCCGCCGTATACCAGATGAAAAGGCGTGACGCCCGTTCCTTCCTTAGGAGTCGTTCGGATGGCCCATAGGACGCCCGACACTTCATCTACCCAGCTTCCTCCCAAATGGTCGAGCCGAGCACGCAGAATTCGAAGAATTTCCCGATTGGCTACTTCAGCTTGACCGTTACTTTGGGGATAGGCCACGGACGTGAAGTGTTGCTCGATTCCATAGCTTTTGTACCAATCTTCGAGTAACTTCCCTGTGAATTGCCGCCCATTGTCGGAGATAAGTCGACGGGAGACGCCAAACCGACAGATGATGTTTTGCCAAATAAATTTCTTGACCATCTGCTCGGTAATCTTGACTAGTGGCTCGGCCTCCACCCACTTGGAAAAATAATCAACTGCCACTAATAGAAATTTCCGCTGCCCGGTTGCCATTGGAAATGGACCAACAATGTCCATTCCCCACTGGTCGAACGGGCAGGAGACGGTGGAAGTCTTCATTTCTTCTGCCGGTCGGTGAGAGATATTGTGATACTTCTGGCAAGATAGACATGTCGCGACGGTCCGAGCGGCATCAGCTTGTAAGGTCAGCCAAAAGTATCCAGCTAGCAGGATCTTCTTAGCTAGTGATCATCCGCCCGGATGCCCTCCGCAGGATCCTTGATGTACTTCTTGGAGGATGTAAGCCGAGTCCTCCGAGCTCACGCACTTCAACAGCGGTCGTGAGAAAGATTTCTTGTAAAGCTGATCGCCGATGAGTGCGAACTGGCCGGCTCTCCTCCTTAGCAGCTGAGTTTCATCCCGATCGGACGATGTAGCACCCGAGCGGAGAAACTCCATGATGGGTGTCCTCCAATCGCTCGGAAACGTGAGGCCCTCCATCCGATCGACGTGCGCCACCAAAGATACCTGTTCGATTGGCTGCTGAATGACGACCGACGTTATTGAGCTCGCGAGTTTGGCTAACTCATCGGCTGCTTGATTTTCTGCCCTGGGTATCTTCTGGACAATAACTTCTCTAAAATTGGCTTTAAGTTTCTCAAACGCTTCAGCGTAGAGCTTGAGCCGGACGTTGTTAATTTCAAAAGTGCCAGAGAGCTGCTGCGCGGCCAACTGAGAATCCGAATGAAGCGTTACCCGACCGGCTCCCACATGTCGTGCTGCCTGTAAGCCGGCTATGAGGGCCTCATACTCTGCTTCATTGTTGGTAGCTTTATAATCCAGCCGGACGGATAAGTGCATCTTTTCTTCTTGAGGGGAGAGCAACAATATTCCAATCCCGCTTCCGAGCCGAGTGGACGACCCATCCACATATATTCTCCACATAGCTTCTGGCTCCGGCCTCTGCACCTCAGTCACAAAATCGGCCAAGGATTGCGCTTTGATTGCCGAGCGGGGTTGGTATTGGATGTCAAATTCACTTAACTCCGTCGTCCATTTGATGAGCCGCCCGGATGCTTCTGGATTCAATAACACACGCCCGAGCGGGCTATTAGTCTTGACAATGATGGTATGCGCCAGGAAGTAAGGGCGAAGGCGCCGAGCGGCGAGGACCAGAGCGAAAGCCAGCTTCTCAAGCCCAGTGTAGCGAGATTCAGCATCTTTTAAAATATGACTAAGGAAATACACGGGTTCTTCTCCGCTCGCCCTCACTAACGCCGAACCGATTGCATGCTCGGTTGAAGATAGGTACATATAAAGTGGCTCACCCGTAGTCGGCTTGGCCAATACCAGGAGAGAGTTCAGATATGCCTTTAAGTCTTCGAACGCCCGATCGCATTCTTCATCCCAGTGAAACTTAGTGGCCTTGTGCAAAATTTTGAAGAAAGGGAGGCTCCGGTCGGCAGTTTTGGAGATGAATCGGGATAGAGCAGTTATCCGACCGGTCAACCGTTGCACTTCCCTTGTATTTTTTGGAGGCGGCATGTCTTGTAGAGCTTTTACCTTGCTGGGATTTGCTTCGATTCCCCGCTCGGTCACTATGTAACCCAAGAAACGTCCTCCTTTTGCTCCGAACAGGCATTTCTGATGATTCAGTTTGACTCCATATTTCCGCAGCGTTCGGAAAGTTTCCTCCATGTCTTTAAAGAGGTCGGCCGCTCGGATGGACTTGATGAGAATGTCGTCCACATATACTTCCAGATTTCGGCCGATCTGTTCCTTGAACACTTTGTTCATCAGACGCTGATATGTGGCTCCGACATTCTTCAATCCGAACGGCATCACATTATAGCAATAGGTGTCGTCGGCTGTTATGAAGCTTACTTTTTCTTGATCTTCCCGGGCGAGCGGCACTTGATGATATCCCTGATGAGCGTCGAGCATGCATATCAATTCGCAGCCGGCCGTGGAGTCCACCAACTGATCGATCCGAGGCAGGGGATAAAAATCTTTCAGGCAAGCTTTGTTGAGATCCCGAAAATCAATGCATACCCTCCACTTGTTGCCCGGCTTGGAGACTAATACTACATTCGCTAGCCAGCTCGGGAACTGAACCTCTCGTATATGGCCGGCCTCCAGAAGTTTCTCTAATTCCGCCCGGATGATGGCATTCTGCTCAGCGCTGAAATCCCTTTTTCTTTGCTTTACTGGCCGAGCGTCCGGTCGGACGTGGAGCTCATGCTGCGCTATACTTGGTGAAATTCCGGACAGCTCATGTGTCGACCAGACGAAGACATCATGGTTTCTTCGGAGGCATTGGATCACCTCCTCTTTCTGATTCGCCTCCAGATCGGATGCGATGAACATCGTGGCCTCCGATCGGATCGGGTGTATCTGCACTTCTTCTTTTTCTTCATAAATCAAAGAGGAAGGTTTTTCAGTTATAGCGTTCACCTCGATCCGTGGCGACTTCCGAGCGGCATTTGCTTCTGCTCGGACCATCTCGATGTAGCATCGCCGAGCTGCTAGTTGATCTCCCCGTACTTCTCCCACTTTGTCCTCGACGAGGAACTTGATCTTCTGGTGGAAGGTGGAGACGACCGCTCGAAATTCACTGAGAGCCGGTCTTTCCAGGATGACGTTGTATGACGAGGGAGTGTCGACCACCACGAAGTTTGCTGTCCGCGTCCTCCTGAGCGGCTCCTCCCCCAGTGAGATAGCCAGTCGGATCTGTCCGACCGGCAGAACTTCGTTGCCCGTAAACCCGTAGAGGGGGGTCGTCATGGGCAGCAGCTCGGCTTGATCTATTTGTAGCTGATCGAACGCCTTTTTGAAGATGATGTTGATCGAGCTCCCTGTGTCAATAAAAACGCGGTGAATAGTGTAGTTGGCTATTACCGCTTTGATGAGCAGAGCGTCGTCGTGGGGTACTTCAACTCCTTCCAAGTCCCCAGGCCCAAAACTGATTTCGGGTCCGCTCGCCCTTTCCTGACTGCAGCCGACCGCATGGATCTGGAGCTGTCGGACGCTCGCCTTCCTTGCTCGGTTGGAATCTCCTCCGGTCGGACCACCAGCTATGATGTTTATCTCGCCTCGGGAAGTATTACTTATATTTTCTTCTTCCCGAGCGGATGGGCGAGACCGTTCTCTAGACATGCGGCGATTCTCCTGCCTTGGCGAGCGATGCCGACCGGGAGTCTGTTGTTATCGCCCTTCAGCTATCGTCCGATCGGCTTCCTGAGCTCTCTGTCGCCTGTCGGATGAGGGAGATCGTCGACCGCCATTTCGGGGAACAGGATGAGCAATAAAGGGGAGACTTCGGCAATCCCGGGTGTTGTGCGTGTCGGTCCGGTGATATGAACAAAACATGGGCGTCCATTTCTTCTTTTGCTTGGGCCGCTCGGCAGATACTTCTTGGATCGCCTGGTTCCTTGCATGTGGGTGAGAACGAATTGCTTCGGCCCTTGGTCCTCTGGGCGGCTGATGAGCAGCGTGCGGCTTCCGTTCGATAGGAGGGGCCCGCTCGGTTGGAGTTTCTTTTTTCCGGGCGGCTTGAGCTTCTTCCACGTTGATGTATTCGTTGGATCGATGCAGCATGTGATCGTAGTCTCGGGGCGGCTTCCGAACGAGCGAGCGGAAGAAATCCCCGTCCACGAGGCCTTGAGTGAAGGCATTCATCATAGTCTCCGAGGTAGCCGTAGGGATATCCATGGCCACCTTGTTGAACCGTTGTATGTAGGCTCGGAGTGATTCGCGGGCTTCTTGTTTGATGGCGAACAAGCTGACACTCGTCTTCTGATAACGACGACTGCTTGCAAAATGATGGAGGAACGCCGTTCGGAAGTCCTTGAAGCTTGTGATAGAGCCGTCCGGCAGTCTCCGGAACCACCGTTGAGCCGATCCCGAGAGGGTGGTAAGAAAAACTCGGCATTTTACTCCATCTGTGTATTGATGGAGCGTAGCTGTGTTATCAAACTTACCCAGATGATCATCCGGGTCGGTTGTCCCATTGTACTCGCCGATCGTCGGAGGCACGTAGTGCTTGGGCAGAGGATCTCGTAGAATAGCCTCTGAAAATTGGCGATTGATCCGCTCGGGTGAGGAGTCCGTGCGGGGGGCTTTCCCTTTTTTGTCTTCTCGTCTCGGCCGTTCATCCGAAGATGATCCTTGATCTCTATTCGTTGCTGCGGCTTCAGGCGTGCGAAATAGGGCCCGATGAAATGCAACGGTGGCCTGCGGTGCTTCCGCTCGGCCACCCGACACGGATGTTGCTTGCTGCTCCGGCCGCTCGGCTGCTGCTTTCTATTTTTGCTCCACAAGCTTGGCGGCCCTCAACTCGATCAGAGCGTCGAGTTCCTCCGTGGAGAGCGTCACCGTGTGTTGTCGTCCAGCCTCGTCCATCGTTTCCGTTCGGATGCAGGAGCGTTCCCACAGACGGCGCCAAATTGATCCTGTCCGAATGCTGAACCAACGGACGCTGGGCACGTGGCGCTCCCCTGCTGCTGATGTGGATCTTCGACTAACTGCACGATGCTCCGGCGAACCTGCACAAAGTCGGGCCGGGAAGGGGTTCCCGGTGGTGACCCTCTGACGCTCAAGTCAGGCGAAGCTCAAGAGAGAAAAAGTGGCTCCAAAACTCGTAGCCGGCGTACCTCCGATGAAGGGTGAGGGCCTTTATATAGAGCAGCAGAGAAGCGAGTGTACACATACCGAGTTGTACACGTGTCCATGGCCCATACCCCAGCAAGGGCTTGTCAGTGAGCTTACCTGACCCATACTGCTACAGTCCGAGCATGTCCTCGATGGGATAGCGGAATCTCCTGTCATAAGATTTGGAGTATGGCTTACACGCGGAGCATACTCACTATCAGACAAAGATGTCCCTTGTCCTTTTCCCTTACTCCCGATCTGGCGTCTGGCCGGTCGACTTCCTCGGAGTCCGGCCGGACGTATACGGTGATTTACTTGGGGAGATTCTCAATCACGTGCGTTGTGGAGACTATTAACAGTATGCTACCTTATGACTTTGGCCGAGCGTGCTGTCTGCTCGGCTTTGCGATCTTTTCCACTGAGCGCCGGAACCCTGACTTCCTACAGGGCACCTTTAACCATTAGCCAGACACCGGGCGGTCGGACCCAGCCCTCTCTAGACGTTGACTCCATCGAACGGCCGTTCGGACCTCCCTTCTCCGGACGGGCCTCCTTCCACTCTGACTTCCACGTGGCATTGACCTCACCGGACGGGGTCCCCTGTTCTTACCACCGGATCAGTATCATTCTCCTGATCGCAATAGTATCCTCATAAATAATTTTGACCTAATTTATTGAATGTTGGGAATTTTTAATCCGAATTTGACCTAATTCGAGTTAAAAAATCGTCACACTCAAAATATTACTTCAAAATTATAGATGATGATAATTACTATCAAGAGAACGATACAAACTTATAGAAACTTGTTTCATGAAATTTCGATGTCTCTAAGTCCATATTTAAGCCTTCTAATTTTTTTTCCTTTTTTTTTTAAATTTTCAATTATGGGACGAATCCTGTATTCGTCCCAGAATTAAAATTTTTTAAAAAAGGAAAAAAATCGTAAGACATAAATATGGACTTAGAGACATCGAAATTTCATGAAACAAGTTTCTGTGTGTTCGTATCATTCTCCTGATCATAATAGTATCCTCATAAATAAATTTGACCTAATTTATTGAATGTTAGGAATTTTTAATCCGAATTTGACCTAATTCGAGTTAAAAAATTGCCACACTCAAAATATTACTTCAAAATTATAGATGATGATATATTTATGATCCGGAGAATGATACAAACCTATAGAAACTTGTTTCATGAAATTTCAATGTCTCTAGTTCCATATTTAAGTCTTACGATTTTTTTCTTTTTCTTTTAAATTTTTAATTCTAGGACGAATCCAGGATTCGTCCCAAAATTTTCGGACAAATATATGGATTTGTCCCTAAATCTAGGACGAATCCTGGATTCATGCCCAAATCTGGGACAAATCCAGGATTCGTCCCAGAATTGAAAATGAAAAAAAAATCGGAAGGCATAAATATGGACCTAGAGACATTGGAAATTTATGAAAAAAGTTTATATATGTTCGTATCATTCTCTTGATCGTAATAATATTCTCATAAATAATTTTAACCTAATATATTGAATGTTATGAATTTTTAATCTGAATTTGACCTGATTCGAGTTAAAAAATCGCCACACTCAAAATATTACTTCAAAATTATGGATGATGACATATTTACGATCAAGAGAATGATACAAACTTATAGAAACTTGTTTCATAAAATTCCGGTGTCTCTAGGTCTATATCTAAGCCTTCCGATTTTTTCCCTTTTTTTTTAATTTTTAATTCCGGGACGAATCCTGGATTTGTCCCCAAATCCGGGACGAATCCAGGATTTATCCCAGAATTTAAAATTTAAAAAAGGAAAAAATCGGAAGGGCTTAAATATGGACTTAGAGACATCAAAATTTCATGAAACAAGATTCTATGTATTTGTATCATTCTCTTGATCTTAATAGTATCCTCATAAATAATTTTGACCTAATTTTATTGAATGTTGGGAATTTTTAATCTGAATTTGACCTAATTTGAGTTAAAAAATCATCACATTCAAAATATTACTTCAAAATTATGGATTATGATATATTTACGATCAAGAGAACGTTACAAACTTTTAAAAACTTATTTCATGAAATTCCAATGTCTCTAGTTCCATATTTAAGCTTTACGATATTTTTTTTTTTTTTATTTTTAAAATTTTTAATTATGGGACCCAAATCTGGGATGAATCCAGGATTCGTCCCAGAATTAAAAATAAAAAAAAAAGAAAAAAATCGGAAGGCTTAAATATGGACCTAGAGACATCGGAAATTTATGAAAAAAGTTTCTATATGTTCGTATCATTCTCTTGATCTTAATAATATCCTCATAAATAATTTTGACATAATATATTGAATATTGTGAATTTTTAATCCGAATTTGACCTAATTCGAGTTAAAAAATTGACAAACTCAAACTATTACTTCAAAATTATGGATGATGACATATTTACAATCAGGAGAAAGATACAAACTTATAGAAATTTGTTTCATGAAATTTCAATATTTCAAGGTCTATATTTAAGCCTTACAATTTTTTTTCTTTTTTTTTAAAAATTCTTAATTCTGGGACGAATCCAGCATTCGGGACTGATTCGTCCCAGAATTGAAAATTAAAAAAACAAGGAAAAAATCGAAAGGCTTAAATATGGACCTACAGACATCGAAATTTTATGAAAAAAGTTTTTATATGTTCATATTCTCTTGATCGTAATAATATTCTCATAAATAATTTTGACTTAATATATTTAATGTTGGGAATTTTTAATCCGAATTTGAACTAATTGGAGTTAAAAAATCGTCACACTCAAAATATTACTTCAAAATTATGGATGATGACATATTTATGTTCAAGAGAACAATACAAACTTATAGAAACTTGTTTCATAAAATTCTGATGTCTTTAGGTCCATATTTAAGTCTTATGATTTTTTTCTTTTTTTTAAAAAATTTTTAATTCTGGGACGAATCCAGGATTCGTCCCAGAATTAAAAATTTAAAAAAAAAGGAAAAAATTCGGAAGGCTTAAATATTGACCTAGAGACATTGGAATTTCATGAAACAAGTTTCTATAAATTTGTATCATTCTCCTAATCGTAAATATATCATCATCCATAATTTTGACCTAATATATTGAATGTTGAAAATTTTTAATCTGAATTTGACCTAATTCTAGTTTAAAAATTGCCACACTCAAAATATTACTTCAAAATTATAGATGATGATATATTTACGATTAG
Organism: Zingiber officinale; assembly: GCF_018446385.1. Classification (NCBI taxonomy): domain Eukaryota; kingdom Viridiplantae; phylum Streptophyta; class Magnoliopsida; order Zingiberales; family Zingiberaceae; genus Zingiber; species Zingiber officinale. Next base: position 76,655,325 of record NC_055991.1, read on the forward strand.
GAGAATGATACAAACTTATAGAAACTTATTTCATGAAATTTTGATGTCTCTAGGTCCATATATAAGCCTTACAATTTTTTATTTTTTTTTAAAATTTTTTTAAATTCTATGACGAATCCTGGATTCGTCCCCAATTCTGGGACGAATCCAGGATTCATCCCAGAATTGAAAATTAAAAAAAAAAGAAAAAAATCGGAAGGCTTAAATATGGACCTAGAGACATCGGAATTTCATGAAACAAGTTTCTATAAATTTGTATCATTCTCTTGATCGTAAATATGTCATCATCCATAATTTTGAAGTAATATTTTGAGTGTGGCGATTTTTTAACTCGAATTAGGTCAAATTCAGATTAAAATTTCCCAACATTCAATATATTAGGTCAAAATTATTTATGAGGATACTATTACGTTCAAGAGAATGATATAGACATATAGAAACTTTTTTCATAAATTTCCAATGTCTCTATATTCATATTTAAGTCTTTCGATTTTTTTCCTTTTTTTTTAATTTTCAATTCTTGGACGAATCCTGGATTCGTCCTAGATTTGGGGACGAATCCATATATTCGTCCCAAAATTTTGGGACTAATCCTGGATTCGTCCCAAAATTAAAAATTTAAAAGAAAAAGAAAAAAAATCGTAAGACTTAAATATGGACTTAGAGACATCGGAATTTCATGAAACAAGTTTCTCTAAGTTTGTATCGTTCTCTTGTTCGTAAATATATCAACATCCATAATTTTGAAGTAATATTTTGAGTATGACAATTTTTTAACTCAAATTAGGTCAAATTCAGATTAAAATTCCCAATATTCAATATATTAGGTCAAAATTATTTATGAGGATATTATTATGATCAAGAGTACGATATGAACATATAGAAACTTTTTTCATAAATTTCCGATGTCTCTAGATCCATATTTAAGCCTTTCGATTTTTTCCTTTTTTTTGTAATTTTTATTTCTGGGACGAATCTTGAATTCGTCCCAGATTTGGGGACGAATCCAGGATTTGTCCCAAAATTATGGGATGAATTTAGCAACGAAAATATAGTTTGTTGGGAACTTGAAACAAAATTATTTTGTTGCAGATTTCGTTAAATTTGGGTCAATGTTTGTTTTTGTCGCCAAATTTGTTGCAATTTTGAGACGAATTTTTTTCATCCCAGATTTTCGTCCCTAAATCATTATTTTTTTGTAGTGTTCAGAAATATGCTCGGCTTGTTACGGTACCATGTCAGAGATACTTTACTGCCAAGTCTTTTCAGGGAAAGCTTCGAGATGCGTGTTCATCTGGGGAAGCGTGTACGCGTGCTACCGAAGCTCTATATAAAAGGGGGTCCAAGCTTCAGCGAAGGTACGCGCGTGTACGCGCTTGTACTGTTGCGCTACAGTCTTCTTGTTGCTTCGCTTCTTTGCTTCTTCTTCGCCGGAGACTAACTTGAGCATTGGAGAGTCATCGTCGGGGACCCCTTCCCTAGCTCGGCACTGATGTCAGTTGTGTTGCAGGTCGGAGAGAAGTCCACAAGAGGACAGTGGGAGCGCCACATTCCCGCATCCATTTTATCAATTTTCGGACAGGATCATGTCTCATCCCGTACTCTAGATTAGCAAGACGCACCTATGTGTCTCATCTCGAGCTAGCACAACCATCTTATTGAGTCACCATTATTTGGATTTACACTTGGTCGAGTTGTCAAGTTAGACCCATCCACGGAGCTGTTGAATTGATTCGAACTGAGCCAAGCTATCCTGTCACTAGGACGAGTCCCCTAGTCTGACCGAGTTCTTTTAGTTGGATTTGACAGGGCATAAGTAGACATGGATCATGATGTCCACTTCCCGATCTCCACAAGTACACATAAAAATAGCATGTACATGTATGCTCCCGGATTTTCATTCTACTATTGAGGCATCCCAATAACTTAGGCATGAGAGGGATTTTGACGGTTCAACTCGTGACAAGGATGTTGTTATTCCTTGCAGAGTCGACTACGTCACGAGAAAAAAAAAAGCGCTTCGACGTCAACGCTCTATGGTGCGATGGTAGATTTTTGCCGCATCAAATGACATTAGTTAATAAATAATTTTTAATCTTTATCCAAAAAACCAGACTTGATGAAGTTGAAATTATTATTAACCCATAAAAAGTGATCGTATGGAGTGGTCCTCAGATTCCTCAAAACTCCCTCTCCTCACAGCTAAAGTGGACCTTAAAATGAAACCAAATCCAATCCAATATTTTTTTATTTTTTTTTTAATAAAGCAATCCAATCCAATATGATCTAACTCGAGACAAACTCAAATATATCAGACAACCACTGGAAGGAATAGAATAATTAGGCGGTTGTGACTTGTGTGTTTGCTGCCTGTTTGAAGGACTACTTGAAAAGAAAAATACACCGAACCACGAGTCTTCGATACAAACATAAAAATAAGTAGTACTGATGAAGAAATCATAAACATTAGCTTATGGTTCACATTCCTTTTTTCGAATGAAACTCGAGTGATACGACAGAGAACTTACTAGTTGTTCTGAAGAGAAGCAGATCAGAATTTTTTGAAGAACTCGATGATCAGGTTGCTAATCTCCTGTGGCTTCTCCTGGTTGATGAAGTGGCCTACTCCTTCCATTACGACCAAGGCCTCCAAGAGAGGAACATCTCTTTTGAAGCCACCATTATGGATGTAGTCCTGGACACCAGGGAAATGGAACGCTAGGTCTTGATCCCCAACGATAAACTTAACTGGAACTTTTATCTGCACTCCAGTCCAGGGTGCAGTAAGCTCCCAGTTCCTGCAGTCATAATAGGTGTGCTTTTGATGCGTGATAGAATGAATGGGAAAGATAAGAATGTTCTACTAGTTGAATAGAAGACAGTTTGTCTCAAAAATGTTACAATTTTAGGTAGCGAACTGTTACTACTTCAATTAGATGATACTTACTGAAAGGCTGGCGTATGGTCTTAAATTTCTCATACTACAAGGCAAGATTTAGCTTAAACACCGAGTTTGACAATTTCAAATTATGAGTGAGTATAAGAAATTTTAACTTTATCATTAATATAGAAAGACAACAGCCTAAAGTTTGTTTGGTTTAGCACCATATTGGGCCTTGCAAGTTTAATTATGGACCAATGTTAAAATAAACCTTGTTGAGGCAGCTAAGGCTGTGAATTTGCTAATGGCTGAGCATTTAGAAGGCTGGTAGATGCATTTGGAGACTACAGAAGACCAAATGACTTGTAATTTTAGACAAGAATGTTTTCTTCGCAAAAAAGAGTTCTTTTGTCTAGGTTTATTTGTCCTTTTACTCTCGGATTATATTATATAAATTTAAGTTTGCCTTTATTTGTGTGTTTGTTGTATTCTTCTACTGGGGGAGATGCAAAATCCACTACATGAATTTCAACATTCTAAAGACACAAAATCAGGAACTAACAAGTAATTTTAGAACACTTTCTGACACAAGAAGTTTATTGTCTTAAAAAAAATTATGGAAAGCAAATTATTCTTGAGATCAAATATAGATCAGTTGAAGCAACTTACAGATCTAAAGCTCTGTAGTAGTTAAGTCCCCCAGTAAAGCCTGACTTCTCAAATTTGCTGGCGTAGTAGTTGATATCTTCCTCTGAAAGCCAAGAAGGAAGAGCAACATCCTGTTCTGGTGCAGTTCCAAATCCGTTCTCCTTTGGCACAATAGCTGGACCAGGATCATGGTAGGTCAAGAACTTCTTAATCACCAAAGAAGTGCTAAGGCGGGCAAACTCGGCTTCAGTTCGTCCAGGTTCCTGCATTTGTTTAGTTCATGCAACTTTTAAGTACTAGAATGGTTATGTAACAGATCTACAAGCACAAAGTTCTTACAATCGAGGAAACTTGATATTACTATGATTCAAACACTCAAGTCAAGGAAACTTTTTTTTTTTGACAAAAATCAAAAGAACGTCCCTTTTTTAGAATCATCTAAGGGATATTCTTTTTTCATTTATTATCAAAAGGACATTTTAGTGTTGTTGTAGCAGCATTAATTCATCGCTGATACAACATGAACACTTCAAGTATGATTAACACAAAGAAATTGTATTGTAACAACTATAATTCATAGCTGCTACAATATGGACACAAAGAATAGTGCATGTCAATATTACATTATAGTAGCACTTAGACCTAATCAACACTAATAACACTATCTTATAGAACTACAATTCGTAGCAATTATAATATATAGACACTCTGATCAATACTGTCAATATTAATCAAATGGGTCAACATCATATTATAGTAGTTATGGATAATAGTTGTTACAACATAGATAATTTATTTATGATCAATATTGGTCAATATTATATTATACCAGCTATAAAATCATAGCTGCTATAATAATGTTAAAAATAATGATGGTTTTGAAAAATAAAATGTACAAAATAAGATAAGACTTCCTTTTGATAATAAATGAGACGATTCTAATAAAAATGCCTTTTTTATTTTTGCCTTTTTCTTCCTTTAGCTGCAGCATAATAAATATCAAACTGACATTTAAATTTCATAGGATATGAAAACTCAAACAATTCGTGTTCAAAAGGAACTATTTAACGGATAAACAGTGAAGAGAATGAAGTAAAGTCAAAAGCAGCAATCACATTAAGTTTCCTTCCTTCAAGGAAGTACTTATTTCACTTGTCAGATAACATTAAAACGCGAATCTTTTCTGCTATTTAGGTGCTGGATGGCCGAATAATAGTTGAATGTTTCTCCATTGGAAAAAAAAAAAAAAAACTTGAATGATATATTCTTGTTGGCATCTACAAATCAGCTTTATATATATCGGGAAATTCTATTTATATGCCACCTTAGAGATGATGATATATGCACAATGCAATGGTCTCACTGAAGCATTTCGTCGCTCTTTCTGAAAACAAAGGCCAGGGCTGATTCAAGCAAGCCAAGCAACCATATGAAGAAGTCAAGGCAAAATTCTGCCAGCAGATAATAGTTTAATGAGAAAATTTCATTTTGCCCCTATAAATTATTTAATTTTCATTTTATTTTTCATAGTTTAGAATATCACATTTTGCCTTCTATAATTTACAAAATATAATACCCTTTCCTCTGCCAACAACTATTGTGCACGTGACAAAGTTGGAGTGTTGTACTGAAGTTGAGAAGTGCAAAATTATGGTTTCATCTATTTTTATTTTGCTCTTGCAATTTGCTAAATTTTCAAAATGCTTTTATTCATTAATGAAGGTTATCTCAAGGACACAAGTTAATTTATAAACTAATCTATGCCCCATAAATTTAAGTTATTCTTAACATTTTTAAAGCCATAAATTAAAAAGCTCATGATTTCTTTGCTGCAAACTAATTTGCAAATAAACTTGCGGCTATTATGTGCCCTCAAATGTCAAGTTATGATTAAATAAATTAATTTGTGATCTATAAATTCAAGTTTTTAATATTTATGAAATCACAAGCGCATGTGACTCATATTAAAGCTAAAATAATAATAATAAAAAAACCCATACTCATATTTTGTGCCAAGTTAGATTACAAATTAGATTACACAAATGTCAAGTTCAACTTGTAGCATTTTGTGCAAGTGTCAAGATCAAATTCAACTTGCGCATTACAAATTTAAAATTTAGCATTTTAGGAGTCACAAATTCAAGCTATGATTTATTTTAAAATTTAACATCTAAAAAATTATTGCATCTTTAATTTGTTTTAATCACAATCATTAAATTCTAACACAATGACAAAATGCATCACATTTTTGAGAGTTTGAGAGACCATGATTTTTGCCTTTAACACGAGTTTGTATCTCTAAAAAATGTTAAGAACTTAAATTTGAGACAAAATGAGCTTTTCTAGGTTTATTGCTTGACACAAATAACATGGGTTATAATTCTAAAAAAGTTAAATATCTTACAATTAGGTTACACCGTGAATTTTAATATTGAGCTAGCTTAAAATAGCATGAGTTTGAAGATAGGTTCGTAACTTCAAGGCATAAGTTGTTTTCCAAATTAGTTTACAATTAAAATTATAAGCATTTTTAGATTCCTGATACGTCATAACATAGGTTGGTGACTTTACAAATGTCAACAAATCAATAAATTTCTAGGGCCCCAGCTGATTTAAATGGCCTTGTAGAAAGTTCTGCCCATTGTAGCAAGTTGATTTAAATAACCTTGTACCTTGAAAAGATGATGTTAATGATCGAATTGTCTTAACAACAAATTAAGGACAATAATAATTTTCAAACTGTAGGAGTATTTTTTAAAATGGGAAAAGAAATAACTGCTGGGCAGGTAAGGGACCTAAGAACTGAAAGTTGTTTAATTCACCTTCGAAAAAGTAGCTACTTTATTTAACGCCTCCACCAGTGCAAGTATTAATGACACTATCATAGTTCTCTCGGACTAGCACATGATAATAATAGAATAATCTCGACTAGTAGTTAAGTGTCTGTTCAACTATCTAAAATTAATAGTCATTCATTATTTACCTCTTCCGGATAATAACAGATTGACAAAGATACTAAGACCAACAAATCATCTTTTGCCATCATTAACGGCATTATCATGTTCTATTTTTTTATATATATAATTCAGATATTTAAGTTTCTATTAATATTAATTTTGGAGTTATTCGCTTATCAAATAAATTTAGAATATATCTTACACATTTATGCATGCTTAAAAATCCACCGCCAAAATATTAGTCAGTTAACATATATTTTATTGCATAGTCATTAGTCAAGCACAGGATCAAGCGCTTGAAGGCCCCTAATACTTACCTCACATGATACAACTCTTATTTAATCCTGGTCCGGTGACTCCGGTCGAATTCATTAGTCAATAAGATTCCCGTGATTTCCACATAAAGGTCCGGCCGTTCTAGTTTATCCAAGGAACTACAATATTAATTATAGAATAAAGGCATTCATTTTGATCTACAGTGTTTAGAAGTGGCTCTTTATTTTTCCTTTGACGCGTAGGACGTTGATCAATCTAGATTTTCAAACAAGGGTATAACCAAAGGCAAGAGTAGCAGATTGAACAAGACGGAATTGGGTTCGGTCCCTTTCCTCACTCTATGTGATCGATAAACACGGTAGCACCATAAAAAGTAAATAAGCTATAGCAATTCTTCCCTTCTCGGGGGAGTACTTATCGTTCTTCTGAGAAGGGAAAAAATGGACAGATCTATGGGAAAGGGCATTTATGAAAAGTAAAATTGAAATGAAGAGAGAAGGGAGGAGGTGTTGATTAGGTACCTGGAATGCACAAATATAGTAGTCATCACCGAACGCCGCGCGAAGCGCCTCCACCGGCTTCAGGCCAGGAATCCTCGGGCGGAAAGCAACACTCATGTTCACCAGAGCCCTCACCTTATCGGGCCGGAACATGCACAGACACCACGCCACCATCGCGCCCCAATCGTGCCCCACCACGAAGACCTAGCTCGTCATTTTCAATCGCAATCGCGTCATTAATCGAATCGCATCGATCGCGAACAATAATCCAGAAATCGAAACGAATCGAAGTCATCGGGTAATCAAGTAGCAAGACGGAGATCGGATCGGCTGACCTTGTCTTGACCTAGGGATTCGATGAGGGCGACGAGGTCGCCGACGACATGGAACATAGTGTAGGCGGATGGATCGGCGGGGACATCCGAGTCTCCGAAGCCACGGAGGTCTGGGGCAACGGCGTGGTATCCGAGGGCGGAGAGAGCAGCGATCTGGTGGCGCCAGGAGTAGCAGAGCTCCGGGAAGCCATGGAGGAGGAGGACCACGTCAGGGCCGTCGCCCTTCTCGGCGACATGCAGGTTGATGCCATTCACCGGAACCATCCTGTGCGAGATCCCAGCCATCTCCCCATCCTTGATCGGCCACTCCATCGACTTCGATCCGCCTCTGTCGATCTCCGCTCTGCTTTCGATCGGATGATGCTTCTGGTGCTTGAGCTCGTGGGACGAGGAGTGAAGTCCAACGTTCGCTTTTATAGAAGGGGGAAATCTTTCAATTTAGTACCTGTCTTAATCATTATAACAAATTGACAGTGGCTACATTTCATTTTAGTACTGGAATTAATGTTTTCGGAATTTTGGGAAGGTGTCAGTTTGACTCACTTGGTGTTTGATTTCTTTTTATACATTTTTAAAATATTCTAAAAATAATATTAATTTTGAAATATATTTTTTAACTCTTTAAAAGAGTTTTTATGGAAAATTAGACACGACAGAACTAAGCATGAAAATTTATTTCACTATTGAATCTTATTATAATTTTAGGTTTTTTGAGAAAAAAAACTAAAAATAGAAAATTTGAAGAGCCAAAAAGTCAAAATTTTAATTGTAGTCGTTGGAGGTTGCCGTTAAATTAATGCTTCTTTCCTCATTAATTTCCTCCGCATTAACAAATTAATTAATTAATTACTTAGAGACGGCCCTCCTCTAACCCATGCTAGACGAAATACACAACATAATGATGAGATACATGATCTAGAAATTTACAGGGGTGAGTTTCACAGAACTCAACTTCAACTGCATTTGTGATCATTTTCCTTTCATGGTATCTAACAAGCAAGATGCTTCCTTTTCCTCCGGTGTGCCAAAAAACAGTCAGCGTATCATCAGATCCCAAATCAATCAGAGGTATCTGATTCAGAAAAGTGGTGAATCCCATTGCGAGGGTATGGATCATCAAAGGGAATAATTATATTCCAGAGAGATTAGGAAAAAGCAATATGGAAGAGACGCCTTTGCGGATCAATTCGATCTGATAGGAGGACTGCCGACTGCAGTGACGCCGCCATTTCCGGAGCGGATGAATCCAGAGAGAATAGGAGGCGCAGAATCGGGGGCAAGAATGATCGAGGCTCGACTCTCTTGCGATCGGCGGAGCAAACGACGCAAGGAGGGCCGAGGCGGCCGACGGGATCGGAGGATCCCTTCAATTCGGGTGTGTCCATTTCGCGGCTACTTCTTATTACATCTTGACCGTTCGCCAACCATCGTGATACGTGCAATCTTCACCGACCAGACAGGCAAACTATTGCAATTTGACGGGTCATGACGGCTACGTTTGACAGGGTAGTCAGCCTTGGAATATTAATTACTTTACTACGTACCGTTTTAAAATTATAATGCAATGTCATAAATTTTATAATCGGTATTATATAAACCTGCAATTTAATCACATTTCAAGCTTAATTTTAATAAAAATGTAAATATTAAATATACCTCTCAATCTTTTTTACCAACCGGTCGTTAGTTGCCGGGTGTCGTTTTTATCATTTCTTTTATATTTTTAAGTTTGTTAGTTTTGAAACTTATTTTTTTCTTAATTTTGACTTTTTTAAAAAAAATTTGATAAAAGAAAGGCAACAATCAACTAAATCAATTTTCACATAATGGACAAGTGACATTCGTTAGCTCTAATCTACCGCATCCGCGACAAAAGAGCCTCCATGCACTCGTGAATCTCAATCTATACAACTAACATTTTTTTATCTATTATTTTAATTTTTATTTAAATATTTTTACCTACTCACTCACGTACATAAATGAATATTTATATCATATTTATTAATAAAAATGTATTTAAAACTTAATTATAAATATCCTATAATTATGTACTTAAATCTCATATTTTTAATATGATTTGGTAGAAAATTCAAAGTCATAGATCAAGATCTAGTCGGATCGAATTTGACCTGATTTAGAAGTCAAATGAAAAAAATCAAGCTGAATCAATATGAAAAATCATTGTGGAATAATATGGACTATTGGATTAAAGCAAGAAGATCAAATGGTCATATCCCTATCCCTTCTCACAAGAATGAGGAGGTAACCTTTATTTTCTCCGATTCACGCAAATGAATAAGGATGACGGATTTTCTTATTTTCAGTTAGGGTTCGTGTTTCTTCTGCCCCAACATCTCCTTTTCCATTTTCCCTGATCGATTCGAAGAAACAGACGACAACAACTTTTGGCGGCGCTGTAGTAACAATAGTCATTGAGCATCACCAGAGAGGTTTCTCCAGTGAGGTTCTCCATTCCCTCGCATCTCCTTCGAGTGAGCTTCTGCCCAACACGGTGAAGAGGGCAGAGCCTTCCTAATGACGACCAGTTCCTGTATTCCTCTGGTGTTCTTCCACACCCCCCGGTAGCAGTAGCAGGGTTTCAGTTCTTCGCATTTCTTCTTCTTCCCAAGCTCCCCCTTTTGAACAAGCTTCTGTCAGACATAGTGGAGAGAGAAGTGGCTTCCCAATAGGGTTCTGAGTTTTGGTTCTTCTCCAACATTCATCCACGTTTTTACTCCAGCGTCTATGCTTAGAGTACTCTACTGGAAACGGTGAAGAAGGCGGCAGTAACTCTAAGTTTCGGAAGCCATCTCCATTTCACCGGCGTAGTTACAGTGGAGATCTTTGAAGTTTCGGCATCACACGACCTTAATCTGCCTGGCGTGATGAAGAGTGCATATCTAGGTTTACGGTTCTTGGCAAATTTCCTTCGCATCCAGCAGATTTCCTCAGAGTGTTTCGCTTCATGGAAGTTGCGCTTCCACCGTCGACGTTTACATCTTCAACCAATAGCGTAGTTGTCCATCGGATCAGGAGATTTTTGAGTGACAGTGGTTTTCTTCCTTAGTGGTCTGTCAGTGACAGACGGAACACTTCTCAGATTTAATCGGAGAATTGGATTGGTTAATTAGGATTTATTTCTTGTTCATGTTTGGTTTTGTAGTTATGTTCTTATGAATGTTTCATTGTTAATTATTGTACTTTGCGTAGTTTCATTTATGCATATTTGTGTTCTTGTTATGTTTTCATATTATGTCTATTGATGATTAAACTTGTGTTGTAGAGTGACAGTGCGATGTATGTTTGTCATTGATAGTTAAATCGGATTGTTAACTAGTTTAATTCATGTTTGTTTAATGTTTCTGTTGATAATGTTATATGTAGTGTAAATTGACATTGCATTATAAGTTCATTATTAATGGTTAGATAAGACTTTCATTTATTGCATTAGGTTTAGAAAATCCCAAAATAACTCCCTTGTTCGCTTTTGTTTGGAAATAAACGTCCTGCCATTAGTTCCACGAGAGAGATGGCCTGGGTCCTCTACCATACTACCCTAGTGTAGGTTAAGGAGTTTGGTTGATTAGAAATTATTAATTTGATTTATGCAAGTGACAGTTATGACCTTATTAAATTTTGGCGCTATCGTCGGGGACTAATGGTGTTCGTTTGTTTATTTACTTGTGATACTTGATTGTGCAACGTATGACTAGATCTTCTTGTGATAGCTTATTTGAGCTTGATCCAGAGATTGATAGAACATTTCATACTTTGCTGAGGATTCAGAAGAGGGTCAGAACATCTGATGCATTTGCTAGTAGTTCCCCAGATTTGGATTTGAACATGGCAGATAACAACAAAACCTTGACAGACCTTGCAGCACCAGATGTGGCCTATCAATATTCTTGCATAATCTATCCTAAGTTGGAGGTAAATTTCGAGCTAAGATCTTATGTTATACATCTGCTTCCTAAATTTCATGGACTATCAGGAGGAGATCCCAACAGACACCTACACGAATTCCATGTGATTTGTTCCACTATGAAACCACATAGCATCTTCGAGGAGGATATCAAATTGAGAGCCTTTCCTTTTTCATTGGAGGGAGCAGCTAAAGATTGGCGATATTCTCTTCTTGCCAGTATATTACATCTTGGCTTGATATGAAGAAGATATTCTTGTAGAAGTTCTTTCCAGTATCCAGGACTGCAACTATCAGGAAAAGTATTTGTGGCATTCAACAGATCTGGGGGAGTTTGGAGCCTTTGACGACTCCTACTTCAAGGCTCGCACTCATCGAGTACTTTCGTTGGGAAATCCATTAATAGCTCGAACAATTACAAAAGTTAAGTACAAAAATTAATAAACAATGTTACCAACAACAGAGAAAGTAAGAAAATCTTGATCGTCAGTTGTCGAAGGAGCGTTACATCATCGCAGGAGTTTTTTCGAAGCACCGAGCAAGCATGAAAGTCATAGCAGTTGTTGTTTTAAACCTTTATATAGGCCCATTCCGGGCGCCTGAAACCCCTCTGGGCATCTGGACCATGTGGCTCGGCTAGTCGATGCACTCCACATAAGCTTTTGGATAAATTTTTGGGTCTGAGCGCCTGGATCGACTCTGGGCGCCCAGATCGCTTGAGTGCCTACGACACTCACCCGGGCGAGCTTGGTCCTAGCGCCCGAACTCTCCTTTTCTTCAGCAACTTCTTCCCTGCAAAAAGGTTAGTCTAGACAATAAAAATTATATTTACCCTGTAAAATAGAGTTAACACAACATAATAAAATAGTAGTAGTAATTAGATTATGTCTCATCAAGACCAGGATCTAGTCAAGGTCTCAACTTAGGTTTTCCAAATGGATATAAGCTGGACCAACGCCTACAATTCCCTCAATGGGGAATGCATCCTCACTGGATCTCTCCTCTAGTTGCTTACCTCCACTTACCAACTGTAGTCGCTTGACTTGCCTTTGACCCATCAAGTCTTTCCGCCAATTGTTAGGTCCGCATACCCAACTAGACTTCGGCCGGCTGTCAGGTCCCATGGACCCAACTGGACTTTCCTCCAGATATCGGGTCTCACAGACCTATCTGAACTTCGTACTAGCTATCAGGTCCTGCAGACCTAGCTGAATTTAGTCTGGTGTCAAGTTCTTCAAACCAGTCAATTCCTGCACACTTGGTAGAAAGGTTAGACAAACATCATATCTAATTTTAACCTATTTGTCATACATCAAAATAAGATTATTAGTGCAACTTGCACCAACAATCTCCCTCCTTTTTGATATAATGACAACTTGAGTTAAAGTGAAAAAAATAAGTGCAAATAAGCATTAAACATGAAATGTTTAAAGCGTAAGAATAAAATGTTTATAATGAGTTGATTTTTCTAACATAACCCACTATCCTCTCCTTTTGGCATATATCAAAAAATAAATGTATAAAGTATAAATAATTAAATAAAGGTTTAGCAAAAAATGACTTTACAAACTTAGTTTTTTAAGTAAGTTCTCAAATAATTATGTCAAGTACTTTAAAGAATTTTGAAAACCAACTACCTCAAATAGAGAGTACTATCTTTGCAAAAAAAAAAAAAAACTTTACAAAGGTAAAAGCTTAGGTTTATTTTAGGGAGAAATAAATAAATAAATAAAAGTAATTTGAAAGTAATCTTCTTAAAATTTACAAAAGATTTTCAAATAAGTTCAAGGAATACAAATGTTTTTCAAGAGTGTTTTGAAATATTTTCAAGTTTTCAAAAAGTATCAAAAACTTGTTTGAATGCATAATTTAATAAGAGGTTTTCAATGAATAAGTTAAAGCAATTTTCAAAAACACTTTGTAAGTCATCCATTTCAAAGTAATTTTATAATTTTTAAAAGTTTAGTCTCTTTAAATTTTCAAACATATAATTTTTAAAGAAAATTTTGAAACTTTGTAATAATTTTGAAACAAACATTTTCAAAGAGAAGTAAATTAGTTTTGAAACATTACATATTTTTCAAACAAGATTCAACAAAGCATGTTATAAAGATTTTTTATATTATTATTATTATTATTATTAGGTAAATTTTAGAAGAGTTTTTTTAAATCAATGTTTCAAACAAATTCAACAAATTAATTTTGAAAATATTACCAAAATGTATTTCAGAATAAAGTAAAAATAATTTTAAAGAAAAATTTTCTAAGAAAGATTTTGAATGGAAGTTTGAAAAGAAATTTCAAAGTAATTTTACAAAAGAGTTTTAAGAAATATTTTCAAAGTTGAACTCTTTCTCCCCCTTAAGTTAATACTCCCCTTTAACTTAGCACCTTCTGGTTATCTTTGTTAGTAACAAGGATTTCTACATTAGTGTCTTAAGGAAATTGATGTCAGTAATAGTTATATTCAATAAATATATTGTTTTCATAAGTATTTCTACATACTTATTATAGTTATTCATTTAATTTTGATTAATTATTTAAATTAATCATCAAAAATTAACTTTGGATGTAATTCATTAAGTTTCAAGTTAAATGTAATAATTTGTTACTAACTCAGTAATAGTCTATTGATTAACTCTTAATTCACTTATCAACTTAAATTTTGTATTAATTGATTGAGTTATTAATGAATATATTAGTTATAATTTATTTATTTTATATTTAAGGTATGATTAGATTTAACATAAGTTACATTAAATTATGATTAATTAAGTTTAGAGTCAATATTAATTCAAGTTAAATTTTTTAAAGTTATTAAATAAAGTTAAGTAAAGTTAATGTTCAATTCGAGTCAATCTTTAATTAAGATAAATTATGATTTAATTAAAGTAAAGTAACAATTTTGATTAACGTTGAAATCAAAGTTGATTATCTTAAATTAAGATTGAGTTTTAATTAACTTTTTAATGTAACATCAAGTTTAATTTAAAATGAATTAAAGTAAAGTTAATGTGTTAATTAGGTTAAATTAAGGTATTAATCAAGTTAAGTTAAATCTTTAGTCAAATTAAGCTTTCAATTATTGTTGACCTAAGTTCTTAATTAAGGTTTAATTCAGTTTAAAGTTTAATTTAATTAAATTTTAATTAATTTAATTATTTTTTAATTAAGGTTTAAATTTTAAGTTAAGTGTCTAAGTTTTTAAAAAGATTTTAAAGGTTTTTTAAATATTTTTTTAAAAGAAGATTTTTTTTAAAAAATAATTTTTAAAATATTTTTAAAATAATTTAAAAAATATTTTTAAAATAAGCTTTTAAAGGATTTTTAAAATAATTTTTAAAGGATTTTTAAAATAATTTAAAAAATATTTTTTAAAAGGATTTTTAAATATTTTTAAAATATTTTTTAAATGATTTTAAATAATTTTTAAAAAGATTTTAAAAGGATTTTTAAAATATTTTTTAAAAGTATTTTTAAAATAATTGTTAAATTTTTTTTTTAAAAAAAATAATTTAATCTTTATTCATCTCACCCGATCTATGTTTTCAGTCATGAAATCCTATGATTTTGTGAGATGAGTTAAGTTAAATTTCAAGCTTTGATTTAACTTATGTTAGATTCAAGTTTAGTTTTAGGTTCAATAATCAGACATTATTTTGATAAACTTCTAAACTAGTGGTAAGTCACCTGGACATCATTAGAGTAACCATGCCTTTGAAATTTTTTAAATAATCCTGCCCACTGAACTTAGTACAAAACTTTGGTCTAACCAGTTAGGATTGGTCAGAGGTATCTTCAGTTAATTCCACTAAACCAAATGTACTAGGTCGAAGTCATATCTTCATAGACATGCATAGACAAAGTTTCCCTAACCTACTATCATCCAAAACTTCTCTAGTGTAGTTTGTCAAGTTAAATTTTTGTTCCTTATTAGGTTAGTCATAATTACCCAGCTGGGTAAGTTATTATTTTGGAGGTGTCAACTAGTTTGGTATCTCCCCCTAAATTATTGAACTTTTGTTTTGTTTAATTAAGATTAATCAAATTTTTAGTTAAGGTTTAATTAATATTTAATTAATTGTAATATAAGTTCAAGTTTTAAATTTTGAATTAATTAAATTGATTAAATTATCTTTATTTAAAAGAGTGTGTTTAATACTTAAATTTTCTTTTAATTTTAATTTTAATTTTATTAAGTTAATTGAATTGTCTATGTTTAAGAGATTATTTTTAATATTTAAGTATTTATTAATTTTTAATTTTGAATTGATTAAATTATTTGAATTATATTTTTTTAAAGGTTTATCTTTAATATTTATCTTTTTATTAATTATTAATTTTAAAGTTTTTTGGATTATCTTTGTTTAAGATGTTATCTTTAATATTTAATTTTGAATTTATTAAATTTGGCTTTGATTTTATTAAAGTGTTTGATTTTATCCTTATATTTTCTTTGTGTTTTAAGTTTATATTATTAATTTAATTTATTAGATTAGTCTTATCTTTGAGATTTAATTTTGTGTTAATTAAATTATCTTGGCTTTGGATAGAATTTTCTAGATTGATATTGTTTAAATTATTAAAAATTTGTTAAGGTATTTATTGATTTTATCTAAATCTATTTTCTTATTTTTTAAATTTAAATTTATTTTAATATTTGAATTAATTATTTCTAAATTAATTAATTTATCTGAATTGATTTGGTCAATGTTCTGTTTGACCAAGTCGCGATTGATACCAATTTGATCAAAGTCTTGATTGACTTGATCAAAATCTAGATTGTCATGCACCATACTAGGGTTAATTTCATAATTATCTAGATTATCATGCACATTATTTAAACTACTACTGATAGGGGTATTTTGATAAATTATACTAACCTTAAGCGCATCCCCTAATTCAGTAGGCTTCTCCATTGGTTTTCACTAGATTCACTTTTGACTTGATCCTCTAGCTCCATCAGCTCCTCGTGAAGCTTGGTTAGTCGAGTCTAGAACTCATAGGCATCTCGGTGTTCTCCAATTCTGCATGTGATTTCATTAGGTAATAACTTCACAATTGAATTTATTACCTTTCTATTAGCTTCTGTGTTTTGGGTTGATCGCCTCAGTGCCATGTTGCCATCAAAGTCGTTCATAAGGATGAAGTATTTCATATGCATTTTTCACATATTGAATTCATGCCTCTTATACATCCAATATAGTGGTGGTTTGTGGATGCTCCGTCCTTCTTGATGAGACATTGATATGCTTGTAAAAAAATATAGACAAGAAGCAATTTTCAAGACTTTGTCTTGGGATAAGTAGTGTGGGAGATAGAGAAATGAGGGTGTTTCATCAATTTAAAAATAAAATAAAATAATAATAATAATAAATATTATTACAATTTTTTCAAATAAAATATTTAACCAATTCTAATTAATAGTGAAAAAGTAAAAATGATTTAAAAAAAAAATTGGAGGGAAAAAAACGAAAGGCGTAATAAAAAATGATATATAATTTTTTTTTAAAAAAAGGAACCCCCTTGCCTGGTTGATGGTTGCACCAATTCAGAGCGGTACCTGCTCTGATACTATTGGAACCTCAAGGTGTTTTGATGTGATCAAATAAATTAAGTTAGGTCCTGCGTTGTCTAACCCTTGTGTCTAAGTGTGCAGGAGCTTAGGAACACAGGAAGTCGAGCGGAAGGCGCGGCTAGCGAGAATGACGGCACGGGGAGAGAGCCGACGGGCTCGGTGCGTCCGAGGGACGAGGTGACTGCGGAAGAGTACACCGGTGGATGAAAAGAATGTGCGCGGCGTTCGAGGGATGAGAAACCGAGAAGGAAGGCTGCTCGAGGAGAAGGCCGGAACTTGGGTTCGGGTGAGCCCTATTCCTGATGGCTGAGATCACACAAACTAGTGGAGCCGGAGCGAACAAGACCCGGACCGAGACGAGCTGAACCGGAGATGAAAAAGTCAACATTTGTTGACTTTGGGCTCCGGGGCGCCCGGAGCAGTCCGAGGCGCCCGGAGCCCTCCGAGGCACCCGGAGCCCTCCGAGGCACCCGGAACCCTTCCGGGCGCCCAGACTTGGATTTTGACCAGGATCGCGTCAAACGTGATATGATCGTTGGGGGATAAAATTTTATCCCCCTAGGGCGCCCGGAACCCATTCGGGGCGCCCCAACCAGTGCTATAAAATATAGCACTGATCTGCACAGTCAAATCAACGAACTTGTAATTCATTTCTTTCTGTGCTTTCTATTCTGTTGTACTGTCAACGATGTAAGAGGCTACTCCGCCTAGAGGAGAATCAGATAGTGCACCATCTTTATCTTGGATTAGCAATCCTCTAATTGTAAACCAAGTAAACCCTCTTATGTCTGATCTTTTAATTTAGTCTCTTCTTTTTAATTACAAGTGTCTGTTAATTAGTTGAATATCCGAGAAAGGTCAGTTTTATTTTTGTAGGGCAATTCACCCCTCCCCTCTTGTCGGCCTCCAAAGGGACCAACAAGTGGTATCAGAGCAAGGCGCTTCAGGAGTGTTGGTGCAATATCCCTTAGGTCAAGGTTGACTGGTTTGACCAAGCTTGAGTCTTGGTCATAGTTTCGATGTTTGACAATACATGTAGACACATGGACAATGCAGGTGCAGTTGTTCATATGGGGAGATTCTGATCAGGGACTGATCAGTGTGAATGAAGAAAAGTCAAGTAGGTATACCTGACTGGAAGGAAACCCTAGTGAGTGAAGCTAGGCAGATTGAAAGTCCTAGTGAGTGAAGCTAGGCAGTATGGAAATCCTGGTGAGTGAAGCCAGGTGAAAGTCCTAGTGAGTGAAGCTAGGCAGATTGAAAGTCCTAGTGAGTGAAGCTAGGCAGTATGGAAATCCTGGTGAGTGAAGTCAGGTGAAAGTCCTAGTGAGTAAAGCTAGGCAGATTGAAAACCCTAGTGAGTGAAGCTAGGTAAAAGTCCAAGTAGGTCAAGAGAGTGACCGGATACTTGGCATGAAAGAAAAGTCCAAGTGGGTCAAAGGGATTGACCGGAGACTTGGTGAGGGAGTCCTAGCAGGTCAAGGGAGTGACTAGATGCTAGGCATGACGTACCAACAGGTTAAGGTTGACCGGATGTTGGTTTGGGAGGTTTGGGACTGGGTTTTGGGCAAAAACCAAGTGCTGGATCGATCAGTGGATCGATCCAGGCTCTGGATCGATCAGTGGATCGATCCAAACCTTTCCCAACGAACAGAAAGCTTCTGGATCGATTAGTGGATCAATCCAGAGGTCTCAATCGATCAATGGATCGATTGGGACGCTGCTGCTTCGCGCGATAAGCGCTGGATCGATCCGTGGATCGATCTAGGCGCTTTTCCAGAGCACAGAGGCGCTCTGGATCGATCCGTGGATCGATCCAAAGCCTCCTCGATCGATTGGGAAAAATCGAATCGATCGGGATCCGACCGTTGAGTCGTATTTGAGCCGCAGGCGAGCGTTGTCTTCGGCACTTCTTCACCGATTCATCTCAGATCTTCACCAGCTCCTCCACAGCTCCTCTCAAGCTCGAGATCGCCAGTTCTTGAAGATTCTTGGAGGCTCTTCCAAGTCAAGAGGCGGATCAAAGCAAGAAGAAGAAACTAGGGTTAGGGTTTGTGCACTCATTGTAAGCTTGTATTTCTTTACTACCCTTTCTTCTTCTTGTATTGAGTCTTGTAGGGCTTCTCCGCCCTTGGTAGTTACCATAAAGGAGAGTTTTATTTAGAGGAGGGTGTGTGTGTTGGTGTGGATCCTTGGACTAGTCACCTCTTGTGAGGTGGATACCAAGTAAACCAACCGTGTTAGCGTTGTGTGATTTGTTTCTGTATTTTCCGCTGCACATCTTCGAAGAAACAAGCAACGCCGAACAACGGGCACGCGACGAGCTATTCACCCCCCCTCTAGCTACTTTTGGTCCTAACAAGTGGTATCAGAGCGAGGCCGCTCTTCACCGGAATCACCGCCGGAAGGGGCAAAACAAAACAAGCAAAGCTAGAGGGCGAAGAAGTTGGAGCAAATTCATCAAAGTCAAAGAAATCAAAAGGCTCAACTTCAAGATGCAATTCCAAGATGGACTTGGATTTGACACAAGGGTGGCTCCACCATACACATCCACAAGCTTCGATTCTTGGAGATCAAGAATCGAAAATTTCTTGATGATGGAGATAGAGCAATGGTTTGCTCTCATGGAAGAATTTGAAGCTCCAACAAACTCCAAGGGCAAGCCTTTCAAGAAAAGCAAATGGAGTCAAGAGCAACTTCAAAGGAGCAAGGCAAACGATAAAGTGACCAAGCTTTTGGTCAACTTATTGCCAAGCAATACTTTGGCTCAAGTTAGAGAATTCAAGGATGCCAAGGAGCTTTGGAGCAAGTTGGCATTAATCCATGAGATCCCCTCCACTGTACCGAATCAAGAGGAATCCAAAGAGGGCGACTCAATGGATCAAGATCAAGAGGAGGACTCCAAAGTTGAGAGATGCTCAACTTCCGAAGAAGAAGTCCAAGAGGAAGCTTCATCCTCAAAGGAGTGCAATCAAAAGAGCAAGGAAGTAGTATATTCCTTGTTTCATGTACAAGAGGATGAAGAAGAAGGAGAAGCCTCCACCTCTAGGATTGAGGGGGAGCAATCTTCATTGACACCGGATCAAGAAGAAGGAGAATCCTCCACATCCGGATCAAGAGAAGAAGAGGATGAAGAAGCGTCCACCTCCACAAGTCAAGCAAAATCAAATGGAGGAGTATCAAATTTGGATCAAGAGGAAGCTTCTACCTCCGGATCCAAAGGAAAAGATGTCACCCCTACAAGCAAAGGTATAAATATTTCAATTAATAATAAAAATCATATTATATGCTTTGAATGTAGGGAACATGGGCACTACAAAAGCAAGTGCCCTAAATTGGCCAAGAAGAAGGGTCAAGTGGCACCAAAGGGCAAGGAGAAGCCAAAGGAGACCATCCCCGGAACAAAGAAGAGCAAGGAGCACATTGTGTGTTTCTCTTGCAATCAAAAGGGGCATTACCGGAGTCAATGCCCTAAGGGGAAGAAGATGGTCAAGGCTCAAGGAGGAAGCTTAAGTCAAGGGGGAGCCTCTAAGGTAAAAAGGAAGGTAACTTTTATTGAGCCTACCCCTTTACATTATGGTAACAAGCATGATAGTTCAAATTTTTATCATTTTAATGCAATTTACCATAAGAATAGAAAGCATGAGGGCTTTAAGGAAAAGCATGTGGCCCTACATGCCAAAACTACCCAACCTAAGGTTAGGAAGGTAGATAGACACTTGGGCGGGAACACTAAGGATAATAGATACATGCCCAAGAACAAAAATGCTCATGGACTAAAACCTAAGGATTTAATGATAGAAAATCAAGTCTTGAGGTCAAGACTTGATAAAATGGAAAAGACCCTAAAAAGGATGGAAAATATCCTACAAGGGCAAAATGAGCAATACCTAGGGCTAGGAAAATCAAAGCCATCAAATGTCCATAGAGGGTTGGGATACAAACCAAAGGCTAAGAAGGATGTGCCCTCTTACCATAGGGTTCCATATAGTTATGGAGCAAACCCTAGGTCCAGTGGTCAAGCCAAGAATACTAGGGAAGTCATCCCAAAGAGTATTTTTGCGATAAATGTGACTAAGACTTCTAAGAAGTCTAAGAAAGTCACTAACAAGGTCACAAGGGAGGTTATCCCTAGAGTTGACCTAGAAAATGTGACCAAGGCTTCTAAGAAGCCCAACAAGGTCACTAGGAAGGTATCTAGGGAAGTTATCCCTAGTGAATACCTAGAGCATCCAAGGAGCACCAATAGGTTTTGGGTTCGTAGGAGCATTTTCTCTATCCCATAGATGGGTTAGAGAGTATCAACTCCGATTAGAAGAGTAGTTAACCCAACTTTGAGGAAATTGACACTCAAGGAGCATTTTCAAGGTTTTTGTTAACCTTTGAAAATGAAATGGATTTATTAGTTACTCTTGGAAAGAGTAAAATGTGCTATAAAGGAAGAAATTTGAGATGGCTTTAAATGGCACAAGAAATCAAGTGTTAAAAAAATACCAAATTGGGACTTTGGTATTGTCTTAGGAATTTAAGGCAAATCTAAGTCTTAATTTAAGTGATTACTCTTATGGGAAAATGAAATATGCCAACATTTGAGAAATGTTTTAAATTCTTAATTGGCATAATTAATTCAAGAGATTAAAGAAATGTCAAGTTGAGTTTTGACATTTCTTAAGGAAATTGGGCGATCTAGGGTATATGCTTTTTGATTTAGCTAAGTGGTTAAGGATACTTAGATAGGTAATTTAGGTATATTTTATTTATGCTAAACCTTGCCATGATTGTTTGCCCATCATATGCCATGACATCATGTCTATTTTTGCATTCATGTTTTATTATGAAAAATCCAAAAACACCATGTCATGACATTCAAACATCATGTAGTTATAGGATATTTTCTTTTGAAAAATTATTTCCTTTTGATGTATGCCATAACATAATCATGAATTAAGTTTAATTCCTTGTAATTAAGGACAAATGGCATTTAATAACACTTATTAACAAGTGACATCCTAGGTGGATGTCTAATATCTCTAAAATGCCTAGATAGATATGCATGATCCCTAGAATAGGGCAAAACCAAAATCTCACATCTCACAAGGACTATAAGGTAACTTGTATGTGTTTTCGTGCACATTAAATACAAGTGAGATGTTAGGATGATGAACAAAACTCAAGATGTTGATATAGTGCATTCGTTTGAGTTTTTAAGTTCATCAAAACACATAGTTATGTGTTATCCCATCATTGGGAAAGCTAATGTACAAGTCATGTGCATTAAACCCAAGGAACATGGTGGGATATTGGTTTGAAAATGTTTTCAAAATGATTTTGGAAAACCTTGGTGAAGGCTATCTTTTGATAGTAATCACCATTGAATAGTTACACGCAAACTTGAAGAAAACACTAGAGTTTTTGCAAGTTTTCAAGTTTGTGCAAATCTTTGAGAATATGAAGTATTTTCATAGAAAACTATTTTTCCTTGATAGTATATACCCTAAATAATGCCTACACGAAATTTCATGATTTTTGGATTTTTGTAGAATTTTCTAGGGATTTCTGAAGTTGGCTGATGTTGAAATTCAGCAACTATCAGAGCTCCGATCGATCCATGGATCGATTGGAGTGCCTGAATCGATCCGTGGATCGATTCAGAAGGCAAGTCTCCCGCGAGCAGAAGCTTACTGGATCGATCAGCCGATCGATCCAGGAAGTCTGAATCGATCAGTGGATCGATTCAGAAAGGTTTAATCGATTGAAACCCAACTCCAACCGATCCAAGTTGCTGATTTTGGCTGGGAAAACCTGATTTCGGCATCTTTAAACCTATTTTTTCTATGTAACCTTTCCAAACCCCTAAAAATACATTTGTATACATTCAAAGGGTGTTTTCATGTGAAAACAAGGATGGATTGGTTAAGGAAGGCTAGGTTGAAGTTTAGGTTGAGGTTTGTTTCAAATTTTGAATATTTGAACCTCAAAACTTCTACAATAGGGTTTCCTAAAGTTTTAAGGATCCCAAGTCATTGTTGGTGCAATGACAGAAGTTACCACCATGTCTTTAGGGGAAGGGACTCTTTAAAGGCATGAAAATTATTTTTCATAAACCTTGGAAGGTGGTTAACCTTCCGTTAAGTGAATAATGCTCAAGGATGGGCATTTGCCTACATTGAGGAAGAATGTAGGGTTAAGGATAAATGAAGGGTATGGGACCTTCATTATAGTGTTGGTCACAACGAGTGACGTTGTGAACAACGATGAGCAACTCTTCAGGGGGAGAGTTTTCAACAATGGGGCATTTGATGAAGTGTGTCCAAAATTGAGGCACGAGTTTATGTGTGCTCAGAGATGGGTTGATGTGTGCCAATAGGGGGAGAATGTGTGGTTTAAGTTAGGCCTTCATTACCTATGGGGGAGGTCATAGGGGGAGAATGAAGGGAACCAACATTCATACTTTGGCATGAATGGAGTTAAGGCTATGGGATTAGCTTAACTCAGAATGGTCCAAACTTAAAGGTATTGTCAAACATCAAAAAGGGGGAGATTGTTGGTGCAATATCCCTTAGGTCAAGGTTGACTGGTTTGACCAAGCTTGAGTCTTGGTCATAGCTTCGATGTTTGACAATACATGTAGACACATGGGCAATGCAGGTGCAGTTGTTCATATGGGGAGATTCTGATCAGGGACTGATCAGTGTGAATGAAGAAAAGTCAAGTAGGTATACCTGACTGGAAGGAAACCCTAGTGAGTGAAGCTAGGCAGATTGAAAGTCCTAGTGAGTGAAGCTAGGCAGTATGGAAATCCTGGTGAGTGAAGCCAGGTGAAAGTCCTAGTGAGTGAAGCTAGGCAGATTGAAAGTCCTAGTGAGTGAAGCTAGGCAGTATGGAAATCCTGGTGAGTGAAGCCAGGTGAAAGTCCTAGTGAGTGAAGTTAGGCAGATTGAAAACCCTAGTGAGTGAAGCTAGGTAAAAGTCCAAGTAGGTCAAGAGAGTGACCGGATACTTGGCATGAAAGAAAAGTCCAAGTGGGTCAAAGGGATTGACCGGACACTTGGTGAGGGAGTCCTAGCAGGTCAAGGGAGTGACTAGATGCTAGGCATGACGTACCAACAGGTTAAGGTTGACCGGATGTTGTTTTGGTATGTTTGGGACTTGGTTTTGGGCAAAAACCAAGTGTTGGATCGATCAGTGGATTGATCCAGGCTCTGGATCGATCAGTGGATCGATCCAGGCTCTGGATCGATCAGTGGATCGATCCAGACCTTTCCCAGCGAACAGAAAGCTTCTGGATCGATCAGTGGATCGATCCAGAGGTCTCAATCGATCAATGGATCAATTGGGACGCTGCTGCTTCGCGCGATAAGTGCCTGGATCGATCTGTGGATCGATCCAGGCACTTTTCCAGAGCACAGAGGCACTCTGGATCGATCCGTGGATCAATCTAAAGCCTCCCCGATCGATTGGGAAAAATCGAATCGATCGGGATCCGACCGTTGAGTCGTATTTGAGCCGCAGGCGAGCGTTGTCTTCGGCACTTCTTCACCGATTCATCTCAGATCTTCACCAGCTCCTCTCAAACTCGAGATCGCCAGTTCTTGAAGATTCTTAGAGGCTCTTCCAAGTCAAGAGGCGGATCAAAGCAAGAAGAAGAAACTAGGGTTAGGGTTTGTGCACTCATTGTAAGCTTGTATTTCTTTACTACCCTTTCTTCTTCTTGTATTGAGTCTTGTAGGGCTTCTCCACCCTTGGTAGTTACCATAAAGGAGAGTTTTATTTAGTGGAGGGTGTGTGTGTTGGTGTGGATCCTTGGACTAGTCACCTCTTGTGAGGTGGATAACAAGTAAACCAACTGTGTTAGCGTTGTGTGATTTGTTTCTGTATTTTCCGCTGCACATCTTCGAAGAAACAAGCAACGCCGAACAACAAGCACGCGACAAGCTATTCACCCCCCCTCTAGCTACTTTTGGTCCTAACAAGTGGTATCAGAGCGAGGCCGCTCTTCACCGGAATCACCGCCGGAAGGGGAAAAACAAAACAAGCAAAGCTAGAGGGCGAAGAAGTTGGAGCAAATTCATCAAAGTCTAAGAAATCAAAAGGCTCAACTTCAAGATGCAATTCCAAGATGGACTTGGATTTGACACAAGGGTGGCTCCACCATACACATCCACAAGCTTCGATTCTTGGAGATCAAGAATCGAAAATTTCTTGATGATGGAGATAGAGCAATGGTTTGCTCTCATGGAAGGATTTGAAGCTCCAACAAACTCCAAGGGCAAGCCTTTCAAGAAAAGCAAATGGAGTCAAGAGCAACTTCAAAGGCGCAAGGCAAACGATAAAGTGACCAAGCTTTTGGTCAACTTATTGCCAAGCAATACTTTGGCTCAAGTTAGAGAATTCAAGGATGCCAAGGAGCTTTGGAGCAAGTTGGCATTAATCCATGAGATCCCCTCCACTGTACCGAATCAAGAGGAATCCAAAGAGGGCGACTCAATGGATCAAGATCAAGAGGAGGACTCCAAAGTTGAGAGATGCTCAACTTCCGAAGAAGAAGTCCAAGAGGAAGCTTCATCCTCAAAGGAGTGCAATCAAAAGAGCAAGGAAGTAGTATATTCCTTGTTTCATGTACAAGAGGATGAAGAAGAAGGAGAAGCCTCCACCTCTAGGATTGAGGGGGAGCAATCTTCATTGACACCGGATCAAGAAGAAGGAGAATGCTCCACATCCGGGTCAAGAGAAGAAGAGGATGAAGAAGCGTCCACCTCCACAAGTCAAGCAAAATCAAATGGAGGAGTATCAAATTTGGATCAAGAGGAAGCTTCTACCTCCGGATCCAAAGGAAAAGATGTCACCCCTACAAGCAAAGGTATAAATATTTCAATTAATAATAAAAATCATATTATATGCTTTGAATGTAGGGAACATGGGCACTACAAAAGCAAGTGCCCTAAATTGGCCAAGAAGAAGGGTCAAGTGGCACCAAAGGGCAAGGAGAAGCCAAAGGAGACCATCCCCGGAACAAAGAAGAGCAAGGAGCACATTGTGTGTTTCTCTTGCAATCAAAAGGGGCATTACCGGAGTCAATGCCCTAAGGGGAAGAAGATGGTCAAGGCTCAAGGAGGAAGCTCAAGTCAAGGGGGAGCCTCTAAGGTAAAAAGGAAGGTAACTTTTATTGAGCCTACCCCTTTACATTATGGTAAAAAGCATGATAGTTCTAATTTTTATCATTTTAATGCAATTTACCATAAGAATAGAAAGCATGAGGGCTTTAAGGAAAAGCATGTGGCCCTACATGCCAAAACTACCCAACCTAAGGTTAGGAAGGTAGATAGACACTTGGGCGGGAACACTAAGGATAATAGATACATGCCCAAGAACAAAAATGCTCATGGACTAAAACCTAAGGATTTAATGATAGAAAATCAAGTCTTGAGGTCAAGACTTGATAAAATGGAAAAGACCCTAAAAAGGATGGAAAATATCCTACAAGGGCAAAATGAGCAATACCTAGGGCTAGGAAAATCAAAGCCATCAAATGTCCATAGAGGGTTGGGATACAAACCAAAGGCTAAGAAGGATGTGCCCTCTTACCATAGGGTTCCATATAGTTATGGAACAAACCCTAGGTCCAGTGGTCAAGCCAAGAATACTAGGGAAGTCATCCCTAAGAGTATTTTTGCGATAAATGTGACTAAGACTTCTAAGAAGTCTAAGAAAGTCACTAACAAGGTCACAAGGGAGGTTATCCCTAGAGTTGACCTAGAAAATGTGACCAAGGCTTCTAAGAAGCCTAACAAGGTCACTAGGAAGGTATCTAGGGAAGTTATCCCTAGTGAATACCTAGAGCATCCAAGGAGCACCAATAGGTTTTGGGTTCGTAGGAGCATTTTCTCTATCCCATAGATGGGTTAGAGAGTGTCAACTCTGATTAGAAGGGTAGTTAACCCAACTTTGAGGAAATTGACACTCAAGGAGCATTTTCAAGGTTTTTGTTAACCTTTGAAAATGAAATGGATTTATTAGTTACTCTTGGAAAGAGTAAAATGTGCTATAAAGGAAGAAATTTGAGATGACTTTAAATGGCACAAGAAATCAAGTGTTAAGAAATACCAAATTGGGACTTTGGTATTGTCTTAGGAATTTAAGGCAAATCTAAGTCTTAATTTAAGTGATTACTCTTATGGGAAAATGAAATATGCCAACATTTGAGAAATGTTTTAAATTCTTAATTGGCATAATTAATTCAAGAGATTAAAGAAATGTCAAGTTGGGTTTTGGCATTTTCTTAAGGAAATTGAGCGATCTAGGGTATATGCTTTTTGATTTAGCTAAGTGGTTAAGGATACTTAGATAGGTAATTTAGGTATATTTTATTTATGCTAAACCTTGCCATGATTGTTTGCCATCATATGCCATGACATCATGTCTATTTTTGCATTCATGTTTTATTATGAAAAATCCAAAAACACCATGTCATGACATTCAAACATCATATAGTTATAGGATATTTTCTTTTGAAAAATTATTTCCTTTTGATGTATGCCATAACATAATCATGCATTAAGTTTAATTCCTTGTAATTAAGGACAAATGGCATTTAATAACACTTATTAACAAGTGACATCCTAGGTGGATGTCTAATATCTCTAAAATGCCTAGATAGATATGCATGATCCCTAGAATAGGGCAAAACCAAAATCTCACATCTCACAAGGACTATAAGGTGACTTGTATGTGTTTTCGTGCACATTAAATACAAGTGAGATGTTAGGATGATGAACAAAACTCAAGATGTTGATATAGTGCATTCGTTTGAGTTTTTAAGTTCATCAAAACACATAGTTATGTGTTATCCCATCATTGGGAAAGCTAATGTACAAGTCATGTGCATTAAACCCAAGGAACATGGTGGGATATTGGTTTGAAAATGTTTTCAAAATGATTTTGGAAAACCTTGGTGAAGGCTATCTTTTGATAGTAATCACCATTGAATAGTTACACGCAAACTTGAAGAAAACACTAGAGTTTTTGCAAGTTTTCAAGTTTGTGCAAATCTTTGAGAATATGAAGTATTTTCATAGAAAACTATTTTTTCTTGATAGTATATACCCTAAATAATGCCTACACGAAATTTCATGATTTTTGGATTTTTTGTAGAATTTTCTAGGGATTTCTGAAGTTGGCTGATGTTGAAATTCAGCAACTATCAAAGCTCCGATCGATCCATGGATCGATTGGAGTGCCTGAATCGATCCGTGGATCGATTCAGAAGGCAAGTCTCCCGCGAGCAGAAGCTCGCTGGATCGATCAGCCGATCGATCTAGGAAGTCTGAATCGATCAGTAGATCGATTCAGAAAGGTTTAATCGATTGGAACCCAACTCCAATCGATCCAAGTTGCTGATTTTGGCTGGGAAAACCTGATTTCGGCATCTTTAAACCTATTTTTTCTATGTAACCTTTCCAAACCCCTAAAAATACATTTGTATACATTCAAAGGGTGTTTTCATGTGAAAACAAGGATGGATTGGTTAAGGAAGGCTAGGTTGAAGTTTAGGTTGAGGTTTGTTTCAAATTTTGAATATTTGAACATCAAAACTTCTACAATAGGGTTTCCTAAAGTTTTAAGGATCCCAAGTCATTGTTGGTGCAATGATAGAAGTTACCACCATGTCTTTAGGGGGAGGGACTCTTTAAAGGCATGAAAATTATTTTTCATAAACCTTGGAAGGTGGTTAACCTTTCGTTAAGTGAATAATGCTCAAGGATGGACATTTGCCTACATTGAGGAAGAATGTAGGGTTAAGGATAAATGAAGGGTATGGGACCTTCATTATCGTGTTGGTCACAACGAGTGACGTTGTGAACAACGATGAGCAACTCTTCAGGGGGAGAGTTTTCAACAATGGGGCATTTGTTGAAGTGTGTCTAAAATTGAGGCACGAGTTTATGTGTGCTCAGAGATGGGTTGATGTGTGCCAATAGGGGGAGAATGTGTGGTTTAAGTTAGGCCTTCATTACCTATGGGGGAGGTCATAGGGGGAGAATGAAGGGAACCAACATTCATACTTTGGCATGAATGGAGTTAAGGCTATGGGATTAGCTTAACTCAGAATGGTCCAAACTTAAATGTATTGTCAAACATCAAAAAGGGGGAGATTGTTGGTGCAATATCCCTTAGGTCAAGGTTGACTGGTTTGACCAAGCTTGAGTCTTGGTCATAGTTTCGATGTTTGACAATACATGTAGACACATGGGCAATGCAGGTGCAGTTGTTCATATGGGGAGATTCTGATCAGGGACTGATCAGTGTGAATGAAGAAAAGTCAAGTAGGTATACCTGACTGGAAGGAAACCCTAGTGAGTGAAGCTAGGCAGATTGAAAGTTCTAGTGAGTGAAGCTAGGCAGTATGGAAATCCTGGTGAGTGAAGCCAGGTGAAAGTCCTAGTGAGTGAAGCTAGGCAGATTGAAAGTTCTAGTGAGTGAAGCTAGGCAGTATGGAAATCCTGGTGAGTGAAGCCAGGTGAAAGTCCTAGTGAGTGAAGCTAGGCAGATTGAAAACCCTAGTGAGTGAAGCTAGGTAAAAGTCCAAGTAGGTCAAGAGAGTGACCGGATACTTGGCATGAAAGAAAAGTCCAAGTGGGTCAAAGGGATTGACCGGACACTGGGTGAGGGAGTCCTAGCAGGTCAAGGGAGTGACTAGATGCTAGGCATGACGTACCAACAGGTTAAGGTTGACCGGATGTTGGTTTGGGAGGTTTGGGACTTAGTTTTGGGCAAAAACCAAGTGCTGGATCGATCAGTGGATCGATCCAGACCTTTTCCAGCGAACAGAAAGCTTCTGGATCGATCAGTGGATCGATCCAGAGGTCTCAATCGATCAATGGATCGATTGGGACGCTGCTGCTTCGCGCGATAAGCGCTGGATCGATCCGTGGATCAATCCAGGTGCTTTTCCAGAGCACAGAGGCGCTCTGGATCGATCTGTGGATCGATCCAAAGCCTCCCGATCGATTGGGAAAAATCGAATCGATCGGGATCCGACCGTTGAGTCGTATTTGAGCCGCAGGCGAGCGTTGTCTTCGGCACTTCTTCACCGATTCATCTCAGATCTTCACCAGCTCCTCCACAGCTCCTCTCAAGCTCGAGATCACCAGTTCTTGAAGATTCTTGGAGGCTCTTCCAAGTCAAGAGGCGGATCAAAGCAAGAAGAAGAAACTAGGGTTAGGGTTTGTGCACTCATTGTAAGCTTGTATTTCTTTACTACCCTTTCTTCTTCTTGTATTTAGTCTTGTAGGGCTTATCCGCCCTTGGTAGTTACCATAAAGGAGAGTTTTATTTAGTGGAGGGTGTGTGTGTTGGTGTGGATCCTTGGACTAGTCACCTCTTGTGAGGTGGATACCAAGTAAACCAACCGTGTTAGCGTTGTGTGATTTGTTTCTGTATTTTCCGCTGCACATTTTCGAAGAAACAAGCAACGCCAACGGGCACGCGACGAGCTATTCACCCCCCCCTCTAGCTACTTTTGGTCCTAACAAGGAGGACTAACCGTCGATCGAAGCAACGAGATGGCCGGACCCAGCATCGTTCCACCAAAATTCGAGAGGGACTTCGCAGACTGGAAGCGACGTATGGAGGTATTCCTAAGAACTGATTTTGAAATTTGGTTTATTATGAAGTATGGTTTTGTAGCTCCGATGAATCAAGATGGAGAAGAAAAAGAAGAGAACCATTGGACAAAGAAGGAGCAGAATGAGTCTGTAGCGAACAGCCATGTGGAATATCACCTGCTGAGCGTGTTGCCGCCTCAAGAGGTCAACCGCATCGGAAGCTATTCGTCTGCTAAAGAACTCTTGGAGAAGTTCTTGGAACTCCACGAAGGCTATAAAGCCCGAAAATTCTCAAAACTGTTTTAGAAATATAGTATGATTTTTCTGGAATTTTTAGATATTTTTCCGGAATTTTTCGAGTAGCGGAAGTAGCAAAAATAATTAGAACCGTAAAATAGCTTAGGCGGGGAATCGAACTCGAGACCTATGGTTTACGGATAAGTTTAGTAACCGGTGAACCCAGCAGGGCCGTGCTGAAAGAAAGAGGAATCAATTATATTTATATTAGAATTGGGCCTAGTTATCCACTTAATATAAATAGAAGAACTTAAGTTGGGTTGGTTTATTTTAGAATTGGTTCGGCACCTCCTCACCTCACGCCACTTTTCCCTTCCAAAACCTCACCGCCGCCTCTCCCTCTTTCTCCTCTTCCTCACGCACGGCACACCAAGGCAAGGGTCCATAGGTTCATCTTCCGGCGACGACTCCAACACGAAAGAGGTTCTTCTCCGCGAGAGGAACGCGAAGACGTGATCGGATCGTCGAGAGGATCATCTCCACCGGAACTCTAGCGAATAGAATCGTAAGAAATTACGATCAAGAGGTAAGAAACCCCTCACCTGCAGTATAATAGCTCCGTTTGGATTTTCTAGGCATTAGATTAGTAATATGCAGATTTTGTGTGGACATGTAGGGTGTTTTAACCCTCCTCTCAGATTTAGGGATTTAGTTGAGCACCTTTAGATGGGCCGGACACGTTTACCCTCTTCAGTTGGGGTTGTAGACGTTGTCGGGTGCCTAAAGGTGATCTCCCTAATAAAGAGGAGAGTTGGGGCACACTAAGTGTTCGACAAAATAACTAGATCAGTAAAAATGCAGCTTAGGCATTTTGATAGTACAGTTAAATGCATTAGAAGCGTTTAAAACAGTAAATCAGTTTATTTTAGCTATATGGGACTACGGTCCAATGGGTGGGCTCCCACAGTCGCCTCTAGGTTTAGACAACCTAGCTCTAGGTTCAGATAACCTAGAATCAGTAAGTTACACAGTAATTAGCTACATTCAGTATTTTATTTTTAGTAGGCACTGTACAGGATCAGATATCCGTTGGGTTGGACTCCCACAGTCGTCCCTAGGTTCAGACAACCTAGTAAACCCTACTAGATTCGGAACTTGCAATCCCGGGTCTAGTTAGGGATGCGCGCACAGCAAGTACAGTTGCCGGGCCCAAAACAGTATGATTATGTATTTTCACTTATTACGAATTAGTTTTCAAAACTCAAAATTGGTCTTGTTAGTTGAGTTTGAATTCAGTATCAGTTAGCTTCAGTTAGCTTTTATATGCTTAGTTCAATTATCTCCATTGATTTCATGTACAGCTTTAGATATGCCATGATTGTATGCTTATATGCCATGCCATGCTCAGTTTATTCAGTACATTCAGCATATGTTTTAAACAACATGATTTCAAAGCATATTTACATCGTCGCATATTTTTGTGAGGTAGATGGTTTCTTACTAAGCTTATTGGCTTACAGATACTACTTTTCTTATACTGCAGATATCGGTAAAAGGAAAGTGGATTAGCGGAGGCTGGAGGGCGATGCTACGATGATGTGTGTGTGCAAGGGGTCTGGAATAAAGATCCTTGGGATCTATACGCTTTTATTTCAGTTTTAGCACTTAACATGTCTAGTTTCATACTTAGTCTTGTTACTAATTGTTCTAGCTTAGTAACTATGTCTTGTTTAGCTTATCACGTTTAGAACATGAGTATTTATATGCTAGAATGTATCTCCATTGTTTTAGAACTGTTGTGTGATGATTTGGCACGCCAAAGTGCTGAAATCAGAACTCTCGAGTGAAATCAGACACTGATCGGTCCCCAGACCGATCAGGGTCTGAGCTGTTCCACTGGATCGGTCAGCCGACCGATCAGGGTCTGAGCTGTTCCTCTGGATCGGTCAGCCGACTCGATACAGATAGTCTCGGAGGAGATTTCCAGGTGCCTGGATCGGTCAGCCGACCGATCCAGCATCGAACAGAGGGCATCCCAGCGTCTCCAGGTGCCTGGATCGGTCCGCAGACCGATCCAGACACACCTGGATCGGTCCTTCCGACCGATCCAGCCTCTACTGAATTGGTCCGCAGACCGATCCAGCAGGGCATAGAATCGTAGTAAGCTTGATCGATCCGTGGATCGATCAGCAGCTAGCTGGGAAGTTAGTTTGAGTTCCTAGCTCAGATGGGAGGTCAAGAATCCTCCTTAGCACATGTACACCAACCAGAAAGGGTCTTGAATCCTTCCTTATAACCGCATGGGTACATCAGTTGTCAGATTAACAGAGTCAGTTAGTGAAATTCTATTTTACCCAGTTTTCCGCACAGTACGGCACAGTAGTTCAGTAGTTAATGTAGCGATCCGGCTCACAACCTAGTACCCAGGAGTTGGGTCGTTACAAAGGCACGTCCGAAGAGAAGCTCGCTAGAAGAGACATCCTCCGGAACAAGCTAATGAACATACGTCTGGAAAAAGGTGAGAAGGTAGCTAATTTACACGCGAAGGTAAAAGAACTAATTACTGGTCTCGAGAACCTCGGAGAAACGGTAACAAATTAGGACACAATACGCTACGCACTCAACACATTTCCCAAAACCTCAGAATGGACATCAATCATCGACGCCTATTACATTTCGAAAGATCTGGAGATAAGTACTTTAGAAGAACTGTTCTCCACTCTTGAATTGCATGAAACCAGGTGTGCAGGAACAAAGAAATCAAGCAAGATGATTGCACTAAACGCAACCAAAAGGGATGAACCCGAGTCAGACTCAGAGGATGATCAGAAAGCATACATGGTAAGAAACTTTAAAAAGTTTTTTAGATCTAATAAATTTAAAGAAATGTAGAGTAAAAAGAATCCAAGAAATAGAAGAAGGATGCGTTGCTACCAGTGTCAAAAGGAAGGACACCTAAAAGAAGATTGCCCAGAACTAAAGAAGGACAAAGGCAAGATTCCCAAGAAGCACAAGAACCTAAAAGCTACTTGGGACGACACCTCTTCATCTGAGTCCGAGATTCAAGAATATGTCAGGATAGCACTGATGGCAAGCTATGAAGGGCAAAGTACATCAGAACCCAGCATCGATGAAGGGGGAGCGACCTCAGATGAAAGTAGCGAAACAGGGGGAGATTCAGGCTTCAAGTCTGATATGGTAAGTGAGGTATGCCTCTTACCCCCTGATCAACTTTACTTTGGTATTAAGGCAATGGCTAAATCCATGTATAAATTAGAAAATAAAAATACCAAATTAGAAAATGAAATTTTAGAAACAAAAAGAATTTTGGCAAAATCATGTCTTATAGAAGATTTTGAAAAATTGAAAATAAAAAACTAAAAGAAGAAATAGAAAGATTGAAAAAATCTAATGGTTCAAATATTTCTACTTTTAGAAATTATAGAGGTTTAAATTGGTATTATAAATTTCATCAAAGTCAAATTAGAAATATATCAAAAGTCTATAGGAACCTCTATTGGGTTCCAAAAACCTGTTTAATTTAAAATTAAAATTAGACTTAGCATTTTCAGCAAGGAAATTAAACAACTAATTTTCTTTATGAGACTTTGTCTAAGGAAGTGGTTGTTGTTTCAATAACCAAGAAGGCCTAGTGCCTCGCCACGACCTGGAAGCGAAGTATCGAAATGAAAAGTTTAATTGACTAACTGAAAAAAATATTAATTTAATTTACTTAATGCTTTAAAAGAGTTATTCAATTTGTCTTAGAAAATATTTAAAATTGATTTAATTTTTTTTTATGAAATTACCTTAGAAATTTTTTTAATGGAAATTGACTTAGAATTTTTTTTTAAATTTATCTTAGGATTTTTTTTTTATAAAAAGTGACTTAAATTTTTTTTTTTTTGGACTAAGAATTTTTTATGATAACTGCCTTCGAAATTTTTTATGAATATTGACTTAGAATTTTCTTTTAAAAAAGAATTTTTTTTTTTATTTGCCATAGAAACTTTTTTACCTTAGACTTGTTTAAGAACCCCTATTTTTTATGTAATCAAAGGGAGAGAAGGATGTTAAGTCTAGGGGGAGGTAATATATTTTAATTGAAAAATCTTTAGACTCAGGTAATATATTTTAATTGAAAAATCTTTAGACTCAGGTAATATATTTTAATTGAAAAATCTTTAGACTCATTTGCAAATTAACTGTTTTTATTACATCTGTTTTACCCTAACTTAACTTGGGTTGCTCACATCAAAAAGGGGGAGATTGTTGGAACCCCAAGGTGTTTTGATGTGATCAAACAAATTAAGTTAGGTCCTGCGTTGTCTAACCCTTGTGTCTAAGTGTGCAGAAGCTTAGGAACACAGGAAGTCGAGCGGAAGACGCGGCTAGCGAGAAGGACGGCACGAGAGAGAGCCGACGGGCTCGGTGCGTCCGAGGGACGAGGTGACCGTGGAAGAGTACACCGGTGGACGAGAAGAATGTGCGCGGCATTCGAGGGACGAGAAACCGGGAAGGAAGGCTACTCGGGGAGAAGGCCGGAACTTGGGTTCGGGTGAGCCCTATTCCGGATGGCTGAGATCACCCAAGCTAGCGGAGCCAGAGCGAACAAGACTCGGACCAAGACGAGCTGAACCGGAGATGAAAAAGTCAAGATCTGTTGACTTTGGGCGCCGGGGCGCCCAGAGCAGTCCGGGGCGCCCGGAGCCCTCTGGGGCGCCCGGAACCCTTCCGGGCGCCCGAACCTGGATTTTGACCAGGATCGCGTCAAACGCGATCTGATCATTGGGGGATAAAATTTTATCCCCCCAGGGCGCCCGGAACCCATTCGGGGCGCCTCGACCGGTGCTATAAATATAGCACTGATATGCACAGTCAAATCAACAAACTTATAATTCATTTCTTTCTGTGCTTTCTATTCTTTTGTACTGTGAATGCTGTAAGAGGCTACTCCGACCAGAGGAGAATCAGATAGTGCGTCATCTTTGCCTTGGATTAGCAATCCTCTGATTGCAAACCAAGTAAACCCTCTTGTGCCTGATCTTTTAATTTAGTCTCTTCTTTTTAATTACAAGTGTCTGTTAATTAGTTGAATATCCGAGAAAGGTCAGTTTTATTTTTATAGGACAATTCACCTCTCCCCTCTTGCCGGCCTCCAAAGGGACCAACATATACCACTTGTATGACCGAAAAGATGCTAAAGGGGGGAGGGGTGAATAGCATTCGTCAAAAAAAATATAACTAAAAATAGGTACGATGCGAGAGAATAAAAGACAACGCTAATAAAGCCAAGTTTTACTTGGTTCGGAGTCTTCGATGACTCCTACTCGATGGCCCACACTCGTCGAGTGCTTTCATTGGGCAATTCAATAATAGCTCAAATGATTACAAAGTTAAGTACAAGAATTAACAAACAATGTTACTGACAACAGAGAAAGTAAGAAAATCTTGATCATCGGTTGTTGGAGGAGCGTCACAACGTCGTAGTAGCTTTTTTGGAGCACTGAGCAAGAGTGAAAGTCGTAGCAGTTGTTGTTCTGAAGCTCTTGATCGAAGGCCTTTATATAGGCCCATTCTGAGCGCTTAGAACCCCTCTGGGCGCCTATACCACGTAGCTCGGCTAGTCGACGTGCTCCACATCAACTTTTAGATGAATTTTTGGGTCCAGGCGCCCGAACCCCCCAGGTGCCTATGGCACTCGCCCAAGTGAGCCTGGTCCGAGTGCTCGAACTAGCTTTAGGTGCTCAGACTCTCCTTTTCTTCAGTAGCTTCTTCCCTGTAAAAAGGTTAGTCCAGGTAATAAAAATTATATTTACACTACAAAATAGAGTTAGCACAACATAATAAAATAGTAGTAGTAATTAGATATTGTCTTCTCAAGACCAGGATCTAGTTAAATTCTCAACTTAGGCTTTTCAAATGGACCTAAGCTGGACCGATGCCTATAGTTCCCTCAACAGGGAACGCGTCCTCATTGGATCTCTCCTCCAATTGCTTACCTCCACTTACTAACTATAGTCACTTGACTTGCCTTTGACCTATCAGGTCTTTCTGTCAGTTGTCAGATCCGCAGACCCAACTAGATTTCGGCCGGTTGTCAGGTCCCGCGGACCCAACCGGACTTTCTGCCAGATATCGGATCCTACGAATCTATCTGGACTTCGCACTAGCTATCGGGTCCCGTGGACCTAGCTAGATTTTAGCCTGGTATCAGGTCATTCAGACCAGTCAACTCTTGCACACTTGGTAGAAAAGTTAGACAAACATCACATTTAATTTTAACCTATTTGTCATACATCAAAACTAGGACCGATATGCCTGCTAGAGAGAGGTGAATAGCGTCTCGTCTCGCTTGTGCTTGCTTCGTCTTGATACTATGCAGCGGAAATAAAATACAAAACTCACACAACACTAACAAATAGATTTACTTGGTATCCACCTCAAGAAGAGGTGACTAGTCCAAGGATCCACACACTCACACACCCTCCACTATGAAAACCCTCCTTTACGGTAACTACCGAAGGTGAAGAAGCCTTACAAGCTCATAATACAACAAGAATACAAAGAGAAGCAAATACAAGGGTAATCTTACAAGATTTTACAACAAACCCTAACCCTAGCTTCTTCCTCTTGTTGTCACTCGCCTCTTGACTTGGACGTGCCTCCAAGAACCTTCAAGAACTGGCGGTGAGGATGAGAAAACCGCTGTGGAGCTTTTTTTGTGAGCACCTGTGGAGAAGAATGGAAGCTATCCGAAGGAATCGCACGCCAACGGCTAAAACCTGCACCAATAGTCGAATCTCAATCGATTGGATTGCTCCCAATCGATTGGGGAGGCTCTGGAAATCACCTGGATCGATCGACTGATCGATTCAGGGCTTATCGTGCTAAAACGCAGCTCCCAATCGATCAGCGGATCAATTGGAGGCTCCCAATCGATCGACCGATCGATTGGGAAGGCCTCTGTGCTCGCGATTTCACATCCCAATCGATCGAGCGATCGATCGGGCCATTCCCATTTTCGTAGCACACTCCAATCGATCGACCGATCGATTGGACACTGGTTTAATCGATCGACCGATCGATTGGACACGGGTTCAATTGATCGACTGATCAATTGAACACTAGTTCAATTGATTGACTGATCAATTGAACACCTTGAACTTCCCTCAAACTCAAGTTCAAGGTCCCAAACCCAACTCCCGGTCAACAGTGACCTGTTGGGTATCCATGCCTAGCATTTGGCCAACACCCAACCAACCTCGAACTAGCTTTCTAGCCTCCTCCATCAGCCTTACGTCCCTCGAATATCTCCCCATCCTTCACGCCTTGTCTTCAGGAGCTTCCTTCGGCCTCATCCTAGTTGTCGGGTTCTCCTTGCCAAGTTACACTAGGACTTACCTTGCCAAGACCACATGCTTGGATTTACATCTTTTGCCAAGATCACACTTGGACTTTCCCCTTACGTAGCTCCTCACCAGAACTTTCTCCTTTGCCAAGATCATACTTGGACTTTCCAATTGCCTGGTTTCTTACCAGGACTTTCTCCTGCCTAGATCCTCACTAGGACTTTCTCCTGCCTAGCTCCTCACTAGGACTTTCTAAATGCCTAACCTCCAGTTAGGACTTTCTCAGTCAAGTCTCATGTCAACCTTGACCTACTTGACTTATATTCTCATCAACCTGGTTAACCCTTTGACCATCTCCACCACTGGACGATTGCCCTAGCAATCTCCATATATTATCAAACATCAAAACTTAAACATCACGACTTAAGATTGACCCAACTCAAGCTTAGTCAAACTGGTCAAACTTGACCAAGGGAAATTGCCCCAACAATCTCTCCCTTTTTGATGTTTGACAATACCACTAAGTTAGGCTAAATCCTATAGCCTTAACCTCTTCTTCATAACAAGGCTAAATCCCATAGCCTTAACTCTTCTTTACACCAAGGCTAAATCCCATAGCCTTAACTCCTTTACACCAAGGCTAAATCTCATAGCCTTAACTTTTCTTTACACCAAGGCTAAATCTCATAGCCTTAACTCTTCTTTACACAAGGCTAAATCCCATAGCCTTAACTCTTCTTTACACAGGCTAAATCCTATAGCCTTAACTCCTTCTTTACACCAAGGCTAAATCCCATAGCCTTAACTCTTCCATGACAAGGTATGAATGAAGGCCTAACTTAGCCTCCAATTCTCTCCCTTTGTCACACATCAAAAACAAAAAACAACTCTTCTCCATAAGAGTTAACCCCACAATGAAGATCACATACCCTTCATTGTCTCCAAAGCTCCCCCTTGAGCTCTACTTCACTTCACAATGCTCATCCTAGAGCATGCATCAACTTCCCAATGAAACTCTCATTCATTGTATTCAATGCTCCCCCTTGAGCAGTAATCTTCTTCTCAATTCTCATCCAAGAGAATTTGTCATCTCACCAATGAAGGGTCGAACCCCCTTCATTGTCTCCAGAGCTCCCTCTTGAGCAAACATCTACTCCACAATGCTCATCCTAGAGTATTCATCATCCTAACAATGAAGATATCTAATCTTCCATTGTTCCCCAATACTCAACCCTGAGTATTATTCATCACGAAGGTTTAACCCCCCTTCCAAGGTCTTTGAAAAGATTTTTATGTTTTCAAAGAGTAACTCCCCCTAAAAACATGGTCAAACTTCTATCATTGCACCAACAATGACTTGGAGTTCCTAAACACATAGGAAAACCAAAACTTGAAGTTTTGAGATTCAGAATTCAATAATGGACTCAAATCTCAACCTAAACTTCACCTAAATCTACCTTAACCAATCCATACTTGTTTTCATCATGAAAACTTCCCCTAGGTGTATACAAATGTATCCCAAAGGGTTATGAGTGGTTAATGACCCTTGAAAATCAAAATTTGAAGTTTTAAGATTCCAAAATTTAGAATTGAAATTAACCCTTATCCTAAACTTCACTGGTTTTTCTTACTCAATCCATATTTGTTTTCATCATGAAAACTCCCCCTAAATGTATACAAATGTATTACAAGGGGTATGGAATGGTTTACGAGACTCGAAGTGACTTGAAGTGCTGAAATCAGGCTTTTCAGCCAAAATCAGACTTCCCAATCGATTGAAGTTGGGACTCAATTGATTGAATTCACTTCAATCGATCCATTGATCGATTCAGCAAGCTACTGCTCGTAGAAATTCCCTCTGAATCGATCGACTGATCGATCCAGCCTGGGTCAATCGATCGGCTGATCGATTCAATACCCTTCTGTTTGCGGGAATTGACTTCCCAATCGATTGGCTGATCGATTGAACTCAATCCAATCGATCGGCTGATCAATTGGGTTTCTGATTTCCTGAAATTCAATTTCAGCGAACTTCAGAAACTCCCCAAAAATTCTACAAAAATTTAAAAATCATGAAAATTCATGTAAACACTACTTAGGGTATATACTATCAATTAAAAATAGTTTTCTATGAAAATACTTCATATTTTCAAAGATTGACACAAACTTTGAAACTTATAAAAACTCTAGTATTTTCTTCCAAGTTTGTTCTCAACTATTCAATGACGATTACCATGAAAAGATAGCCTTGATCAAGGTTTTCCAAAGTACTTTTAAAATTATTTTCAAAACCAATATCCAACTATATTCTTTGGACCCAATGCACATGACTTGTACATTAGCTTTCCCAATGATTGGAAAACACATAACTATGTGTTTTGATGAACCTAAAATCCAACGAGATGCACTAAATCAACATCTTGAGTTTTGTTCACCATCCTAACATCTCGCTTGTATCTAATGTGTACTAAAACACATACAGGTCACCTTATGGTCCTTTGTGAGATGTATATTTTGGTTTTACCCTTAAACTAAGGGATCATGCATCTTTATCTAGGCATATTGAAATTTATGAACATCTACCAAGGATGTTACTTGTTAGTAAATGTCATTAGTCCTTAATTGCAAGGAATTAACATAATGCATGATGTGTTATGACATACATCAAGATAATCAATTTTCAAAAGAAAAACATGCTATAGCTACATGATGTATATATGACATGACATGGTATTTTTGTGTTTTTCATAATAAAAATGAATGCAACACATGATATCATGGCATGTGATAGGCAATCAATCATAGCATTTTAGCATAAATAAAATGTACCTAGATAGGCTATCTAAGTATCCTTAATCCTATGCTAAACCTTAAAATTTAATCCTAGATTACCTATGCCTTCCTAAAGAAAATGCCAAAACCCAACTTGACATTTCTTTTGCCTTTTTCTATTTTTACCAATTGAAATTAAGAATTCAATCCTCAAATATTTGTTTGGCACATATTACTCCTCTTAAGGAGTAATCATTTAGATTTAAGGCTTTAGACATACCTTAATCCTTTTAAGAAGATACCAAAATCTCAACTTGGTATTTTTTATTCTCTTCCTAAGTGTGTTAACTTACATTAAATGTGATTCCTCAAAGTTTGAAATAACTTACTCTTTCAAAGAGTAATTAATTTGATTACGGATTGAAATTCCTTTAACCCATTAAGAGGATACTAAAATCTCAACTTATTATCTCTTATGGTTTTTCTTCAAGTGTGCCGATTCAACTTAAATTCAAATCCTCACGGCTTGGCACTTTTTGCTCTTCAAGGCTTAATCACATTTGATCAAGGCATGAGTTTTCTATTAATTCCTTAAGAAAGTATCAAAATTCTAACTTGATTTTTCTTATACTTTTCTTAAGTGTGCCAATTTAGATTAAAATCAACTCCTCAAATTTTTGACACATTTTACTCTTTCAAAGAGTAACATAATAATCCTTTTCATTTTCAAAGGTTAACAATAACCTTGAAAATGGCCTCAAGTGTCAACTTTAACAAGGTTGGGTTAACTACCCTTCCAATTGAAGTTGATACTCTCTAAACTCATCTAGGGTGTAGAGAATATGCTCCTAGGAACCCAAAACCTATTGGTGCTCCTTGGATGCTCTAGGTACTCACTAGGGATGACTTCCTTAGATACCTTCCTAGGCTTCTTAGAAGCCTTGGTCACCTCCACTAGGTCACTTCTAGGGATAACTTCCCTTGTAACTTTCTTTGTGACTTTATTTGGCCTTTTTGGAGCTTAGTCACCTTTACTAGGTCAACTTTAGGGATGACCTCCCTTGTGACCTTCTTTGTGACTTTGTTAGACTTTCTAGAAGTCTTAGTCACATTGGCCTTGCCAAAAATACTTTTAGGGATTCCCTCCCTAGCATCTTTGACTTGACCTCTAGACCTAAGGTTTGTTCCATAGCTATATGGAACCCTATGATATGAAGATACATCCCTCTTAGTTTTAGATTTGTATCCCAAACCTTTGTGACTATAGGATTGTCTTGGTATTCCTAAGTCTAAATTTTGCTCATTTTGACCCCTAAGAATATTTTCCATTCTTCCTAGGGTTCTTTCTAAGTTATCAAGCCTTGACCTCAAGACTTGATTTTCCGTCATTAAATCCATAGATTTGGATTTTTCTTGACTCCTATGAGCATTTCTATTCTTAGGGTTGTATCTAAAATTCCTAGAGTTATATTATAAATGATTTTCTACCTTCCTAACCTTAGGTGTGGTAGATCTAGCATGAGGAGGTATATATTTTGCATTAATTCTATCACGCTTCCTATTGTCATGACAATTAGCATTAAAAAGATGAGAGTTATTTCTAACATGCATTTTATCATGACTAGGAGGAATTGCACTCTTAAAGGTTACCTTGGGTTTGCTCTTCAAAGCTCCCCTAGACTTGTGCTTCCTCCTTTAACCTTGGTTGTCTTCTTCCTATTAGGACATTAACTTCGGTAATGTCCTTTTTGATTGCATGAAAAGCATACAATATGCTCCTTTCTCTTGTGTTCCGTGGGACCAACCACTTTAGGCTTCTCCTTGCCCTTGGGGTACTATTTGGCTCTTTTTCTTGGCCAATTTTGGACACTTGCTCTTATAGTGTCCATGTTCCCTACATTCAAAGCAAATGATATGGTTTTTATTCTTAATTGAACTAATTATACCTTCATGAGTAGGGGTGACACTTAGTCCTCCATTTGATGTATCTTGCATGGTGGAGGTTGTTGGTTGGTCCTAGGAAGATCGTACCGGTTCCACTGTACAAAAATTTTGTACAAGTGTCGAACATTTCCTAAACAACCTATTGTGTTCTTTAGAAATTAAATTAGGAATCGCAAACGAAACTTAATATTATTGATTCTAAATTTAACTTATCTGTTCTTAATGGTTCAGACTTAGATCGCAAGCGGAACTTAACACTATTGATCCAAGTCCAACCTATGTTACAAAGTTAATTAAATATTTATTTCTAAAATCAGCTCCCAGGTCAAACATGGCAAGGCACAAGGCCTTCTTGGGTATGGGATCATCCACCACTGCCTCAACAAAGCCTTTAATAGAAATTCAATATTTAATTTC
This sequence comes from Zingiber officinale, assembly GCF_018446385.1. Classification (NCBI taxonomy): domain Eukaryota; kingdom Viridiplantae; phylum Streptophyta; class Magnoliopsida; order Zingiberales; family Zingiberaceae; genus Zingiber; species Zingiber officinale. The sequence continues at coordinate 76,698,748 of NC_055991.1, forward strand.
CTAAAATAACATTAGGTTTAACCAAAAAGAACAATCGAATCACAAATTCGTAAAACAAAACAAAAAACACAAACTTGAATTACAAATTCGAAACTCTAGAATCATATGCCTCTTGTGTTTGGTATTTCCAAAAATAACTATACAAAGAAAACTAGTATGATGCGAAAAACAATTACTAGTTATACCTTTCTTTGTAAGAAAATAACCTCTTAATCTTCTACCATATTCCTCTTCTAATCTCAGACGTTGTGTGACAACGATCTTCCGAGACGAGAACCACCAAGCTCCTTCTTCACCAAGCTAGATTCGGCCACCATCAATTCTCCAAGAGAAGTAGAGGTCCGGCCACCACCACCAAGCTCCAAGGGATGCAAGAAACAAAGCCTCTATTCTCTCCTTCTTCTCCTAGCTAGAACCGGCCACCATCACCAACTCTAAAAGAAAGATGAAACCGGCCACTAAAGAAGAAGAGAAGAGGAGAGGGAGAACCTCTAGGGCAGGCCACACCAAGGAGGAAAAGAGAGGAAGAAAAAGAATAGAGATATATCCATGAAGGCACCTCTACCCCCTCTTTTATAATCCTTGGTCTTGGCAAATAAGGAAATTTAAATAAAAACTTTCTTAATTCTTTTTGCCATGAAAAAGAAAATTTAATTAATTAAAATCAAATTCCTTTTCTCACATATCATGGCCGACCACTTTAAACTCCAAAACAAGGAGAGTTTTAATTAACACAAGAATTAAAACTTCCTAATTTGTTTTCAAAAATTTATAAAAATTTCTCCAATAATTTTTCCCTTCATGGTGGTTTGTAAAAGGAAATTTTATAAATTAAAATCTTTCTTTTAAACATGTGGATGATTTCTAAAAAGGAAAGCTATCTCTAAAAATTAAAATCTCCTTTCAATCTATAAATAAGGAAAGATATCAAATCTTTTCTTAATCTTTTGTAGTAACTTATAAAAGGGAATATTTAATTTTTAAACTCTCTTTTAAATCATGAACATGGTTACAAAAAAAGAAAGTTTTCTTAAAATTAAAATCCACCTTTCAATTTACAAATAAGGAAAGATTTCAAATCTTTTCTTAATCTTTTGTAAAAAGCTATAAAAGGAAAGATTTAAATTTTAAACTCTCTTTTAATACCATGGAATCCACATAAGAAAAAATTTAAATAAAATCCTTTTTTATATTATATGTGGCCGACCACACCTAGCTTGGACTTCAAGCTAGGGCCACTAATCTTGGCTCAATCCTTGGGTCTTGGCCGACCCTAGCTTGGGTTCCATGCTAGCTTGGCCGGCCACCAAAGAATGGGTAAGAAGGTGGGTATAATTCTCTACATACAAGAGGCTACGATAGGGACCGAGAGGAGGAATTAGTTTTGGTCACCCGATGAAAATAAGCTTCCCGTGTTCGCCTCGAACACACAACTTAATTTCATCAATAATAATTCATACCACTAAAGAATTATTATTGAACTACCGCACCAATCCCAAATTACATTTTGGGCGCCTTCTTATTATGAGTGTGTTAGTCTCCCTGTGTTTAAGATGTCGAATGTCCACTAATTAAATGAGTTACTGACAACTCACTTAATTAATATCTTAGTCCAAGAGTAGTACCACTCAACCTCATCGTCATGTCGGACTAAGTCCACCTGTAGGGTTTAACATGACAATCTTTATGAGCTCCTCTTGGGGACATTCTCAACCTAGATATGTAGGACACAGTTTCCTTCTATAATCAACAACACACACTATAAGTAATATCATTTCCCAACTTATCGGGCCTATTGATTTATCAAACTAAATCTCACCCTTTGATAAGTCAAAGACATAAATATTAAATATATATGCTTGTTATTATATTAGGATTAAGAGCACACACTTCCATAATAACTAAGGACTCGTTCTTTTATTAAGTCAGTATAAAAAGAACTTGTCTTAATTGGTCATACTCAATACACTTAGAGTATACTAGTGTAATTTATTAGTCAAGATAAACTAATACCTAATTACACTATGACTATTCTAATGGTTTGTTCCTTTCCATCTTAGTCGTGAGCAACTGTTTATAATTTATAAAGAACCGATAACATGATCTTCTGTGTGTGACACCACACACCATGTTGTCTACTATATAAATTAATTGAACAATTACATTTAATAAATAAATGTAGATATTGACCAATGTGATTCCTTTATTTCAAAAATAAATGTTTGCAAAAGCTAAGCTTTTAGCATACACTCTAACAATCTCCCACTTATACTAAAAGACTAAGTTGCCATTACTGCTGCCATACATCGATTCCCAACCCTTCAACATGGTCATCAAAAGCTCTTGCCTTATGGGCCTTAGTGAAAGGATCTCTCAGGCTATCATCTGATGCAATCTAGGCAGCAACAACTTCTCCTCGTTTATACGATGTCTCGTATTGGGTGATACTTGCGCTCTATTGTGTTTACTTGCCTTATGGACTTATGGTTTCTTCGAGTTTGCTACTGCACCACTATTATTACAAAAAATTATAATAAGTTTTGGACAAACCAGAAATCATGTCTAAGTCCAACGTGAAGTTTCTGAGCCATTTGGCTTCTATGACTACCTTAGAGGCTACCACTTACTCAACTTCTATGGTGGAGTCCGAAAAAGTACCTATGCTTATCACTCTTTCATAGTTATGACTTCACCTCCTAAAGTAAACACAAAACTCCGAGGTCGACTTACTATTATCCCTACCTGATTAGAAGTTCGAATCCGTGTAATCCACAGGGAGCAAATCATCTGCCTGGTAAACTAGCATATAATTTCTAGTCCCTCTAAGGTACTTTAATATATGCTTTACGGCAGTCCAATGTCCTTGTCCAGGGTTACTTTGATATCTACTAACCATGCCCACGGTAAAATAGATATCCGGTCTCGTGCACAACATAGCATACATTAGGCTTCCGACTACCGAAGCATAAGGAACTGCCTTCATGTGCTTTATTTCCTTTGATGTCTTCAAAGACATCTCTTTAGATGAAGCTACTCCATGCTAAAAGGTAGAAAACATTTCTTGGAGTCTTTTATGCTAAAACGAAAAAGGATTGTATCGATATATGAAGCTTGAGATAAGCATAATATTCTTTTCTTGCGATCCTTGATTGGGAGAATATGCGCACATTCTCCCAAGTCCTTCATATAGAATTGCTTGGACAACCATATCCTTCCTAAAACACTTTGATATTATTTCCAACTACCAAAAATGTCATCTACGTATAGTACAAGAAATACCACCACGTTTCCATCACACTTCTTGTATACACAAGACTCATCGGGTCACTGAATACATCCATAGGTCCAGATTACTTCATTAGACCAGATGTCCAAGACCTTGAAGCTTTGCTTCAGTCCATAAACTGATTGAGCTTGCACACAAGACGCTCTTTGCCCTTTGCAATAAACCCCACTGGTTGCTTTATATGGATGCTTGCTTCAAGACTTCCATTAAAGAAAGTTGTCTTGACATCCACTTGCTAAATCTTATAATAGATAAAAGAATCCGGAAAGACTTAAGCATGGCTACTAGTGAAAAAAAATTTCCTTTTTCAACAAGCCTTGCTTTGAAAGTTTCTACCTCCCCGTATATCCCTCTTTTCCTATTGTAGACCTCTTTAATGCTTTTACACCATCTGGTGGTTCTACAAGCTTCCAGACTTTAGTAGAATACATATATTCTAATTCTGTATTTATTGCCTTTTGCAAAGATGCTGCATCTTTATCTTGGAGTACTTCGTCATATGTTCAGGAATTAGGTTCATGTCTACCAAGGATCTAGTCCAAAGACTTTTCCAAAACATAAATCTTTCAGGTTGCCTAACAACCCTCCCACTACGACGAGGTATTTTCTGCAATTGTGTATCATTTGTGATACGTGTTGCAATTTCTTGTGGTATTACATCTTGTACAGTTGGTACTAGATTAGACGTGTCCTTTTTTATTTCTTTTAAGAATAATTTTACTTATAGGCTTTGGTTCATTACATAGTCCTCTTAAAAAATCAGGTATTAGTGCTAACAATGACCTTTTGATTTTAAGGACTATAAACCTTCTTTTGTTTCTCTTAGGATAACGTACAAACAAGTGAACTCCTGTCCAACTTCTCAGTGTCTCCCTTCAGCACATGTGCTGACATACCCCAAATCCGAATATTCTTTAGATTAGACTTACGCCCATTCTGCAATTCTATGGGAGAATAGAGTTTTGACTTAGAAGGTACTATGTTCACTTCCGTTTCCAGTGTATCCTTAAAATGAATTTTGGTAATTCTGAATAACTCATCATTGATCTAACTATTTCCATAAGAGTCCTATTCCTTCGTTCTACTACACCATTTTGTTGGGGTGTACCAGGTGCAGTCAGTTGGGATTGAATCCCGACTTCTAATAAGCGACTCCTAAACTCTCCTAAGAGGTACTCATTGTTAGGATCTTAGATGGCTAGAGGGGGGGTGAATAGCTCCTTTAAAAACTTAAACGAAAACTTCTACACAGATAATCGTTAGCACAGCGGAATTAGACAACTAAAGGAGAGAAAAACACAAGCACACTAACACTAGGATTTACGAGGTTCGGGGATAACTTGCCCCTACTCCTCGGCGTGTCCGTAAGGTGGACGACTCCTTGATCTTCGGTAGATCACACCCCGGATAAACTCCGGCTAGATCCTCCTTCTCGGTGGAGTAACCTCTCCACAAAGATCACAAGAGTAGATTTGAAAGTGAAGCACAATTACTTACAGAGTGTGGCTAAAGGATTGAACAGTTTAACTTACAGCCACGAAGCAGAAAAACAACGACAGGAGGAATCAGCCAAGAGCTCAACAAAAACGCACAGCCTCTTGCTTGAACGACAGAGAGAGTTTTTCCAGAGTGTTGGTGATCCTCTCCACTTCCTCCTTCTTATTTCTCTGCTTTCTTCACTGCGTTTGCCTGCATCGAATCACTGCAAACCAGTAGCGTATCACTGTCGCCAAACCAGGCGTCGCCAATCACGCTTCTTCCTCATCTGAATATCTGAGCTCACACCAATACCATCCTTGGTCTTCACTGGTGTCTCTGAACTCAAACCAATGAGGAAGAGTCAAGCTGATTGCAGCCAGTGAGCCAACTGAACAAGCCAGTGAACGTTGATGCTTCTTTTGCACAATCTGCAGCGATAACCAGTGGAGAAAAACATTTTGTTTTATTCCTTTGATAGTCATTGATTTGAATTAAAACATCACCATGGTACCTGCAACCTGTTACTCAAAAAGCTCACAAGCAGATGTTAGATCAGACGTATAACAAACGAATCAGAAATCAGCAGAAACTGACAGTGTGTGCAGACAGTGTGGTGGATCGGTCAGCGGACCGATCCACACCTTTGGATTGAACTCTGATCGGTCGTGAAGACCGATCAGGGTATGGCCTGATCGGTCGACAGACCGATCAGGGTTTAATGGGTGCGGTTCCTCGCACTCCTGAGATCGTCACCTGATCGGTCTGGAGACCGATCAGGATATGACCTGATCGGTCCGACAGACCGATCAGGGTTCATATGGATCGGTTCACGGACCGATCCACTTCCTTTTTCCTTCTCGCGACATCATCTCCTGATCGGTCTACAGACCGATCAGATTACACTCAGTAGGCTACTGAGTGTTTCCTGATCGGTCTACAGACCGATCAGATTACACTCAGTGTGCTTCTGAGTGTTTCCTGATCGGTCGCCAGACCGATCAGAAACCCTAGTTTCACCAGATCGGTCTGTGCACCGATCAGGAAAACAAAATCCCACTGGATCGGTCTGTTGACCGATCCAACGCCCATGTGATATTGAGATTGGTCTTGAGAACGAGCTACCGAGCCCTCTCTGACCTAGTCCGGAGAACGAGCTACCGAGCCCTCTCCGACTTCGTCCGGTCCAGAGAACGAGCTACCGAGCCCTCTCTGACCACTCCGTGCCAAGTCTCCATACTTGGACTTTTCCCATGCCAAGCTCCCTGCTTGGACTTTTCACCAGATGTCTGGTCAACCTTGACTCATCTGGATTTCCCTTGCCTGGCTTCACTCACCAGGACTTTCCCTCCCAATGGATCAACCTCGATCAGTAGTCAGTCTGAGTTTGATTAATATCTGATACAAACTTAAATCAGTGTCAACATCAAAACAACAGCCAGGTCAGACTGTATCAACAATCTCCCCCTTTTTGTTGTTTGACAACACGATTTAAGTTTAGATCAGAATTGTTCAAATTTTCATAATTTTAGGGGAATCAAGATCCTCCCCCTAAGGCGGATACTCCACTATATGAGGGTCTTCAAATTTTCATTCATCTAAACTTAGTTATCTTCTCCCCCTTTGTCAAACACCGAAAAGGTGCGAATATGGTAAGATAACATAAAGAGCTCCCCCTTAACCCTTACTGTCTGTTTCGTAAAGCACTTAGAATGCCCTCTAAGTGTATTATAAGACAGTAATAAAGAAATAAAGGACAAACAAGACATGCAAGTGAACAGCATATTAATATCCAATAGAAAATGAAGCATAATAAAGAGCAAGCAAATAGAAAACGGAGTAGCATAAATACAGGAGTAGCATCAGAAGTGCAAACATCCAGGTCAGTCATAAAGACTAACAAATAACATCCAAAATACAGACAGCCAACAAACAAACTGTGTCAATCAACATCCTCACACTGAGGAATATCACCATCATCGGCAGGAGGGGTGAAATCCTGAGACGGCACGCTGGAGGATGGATAGCCTGGGTAAGACTGCGGAGGCGGGTAGCGTGCCATCCATCCGAGTAGCAACTGCTGTGTCACCACCTGATGACTGCGCATATCATCGAAACGCTGGTCAATATGCCCGCGCAGGTCATCATAGCGCTGGTCTATCCGAATACGCAAGCCATCCAGCTCAGCAGATATCATCTCATCATGCCGATCAAAACGGCTCTCTAGCTCGGCGATCTGCCAGCGCAGATCAGGATCGTCCTCTCCATCGTCAGCAGCAGCAGGAGCAGCAGCAACAGGAGCAACCTGTCGTGGAGGTCCCCGTGGTAACTCACCCAAAACTCTCCCATCCTTCCACTGAACACCCCCATTTTGTCCAATGATGCCAGACTTGGAAAATGCCCGTTTCCCAAGTCGGCAATCCTGCCTGACCATTTTGACTACCCTACCCTTAGACACATCAACCTGAAGGGTCTCGAGCCAATCAGTAATTATATGCCCATAAGGCATATAAACAGTGGAGCCACTGGGCCGAGAATATGAAATGATCGAAGAGTAGATGCTGGACATAATGTCAAAGTCGAGACGCCGACGTAGCCCATACAGCATCAAACAATGATAGGGTCGGATTTCAGCAAGAGGTTTGGATGTAATTGGAAGAATACAGTTTGTGACTATCTTAAAAAGAATATAGTCAGGGGCAGATAGTCGTAGGGCAGCAAAAGTGGGAAAGTCAACATCCAACTCATCTAGGTCATCTGGTCTAGGATGACCGAAGAAGTACTCATAGATGGAGTCAGGTGAGACATCAAGTGGAGGACGTAATGATTCTGGTAAATCAGGATAAATTGAGAAAAGATCCCCCGTACACATCCGGCAGCCTAGATACCCAAAAAATTCTCTGATGGAGAAATCGATAGATCTTTTAGCGACTCGGGTTTTATAAACACCATCACTGTTCTGATGAAGATTGTTATAGAACTCAGAAACTAGGTCAAGGTTGATGTCCCTCTCTAAGTAGACTACCGAGTCAAGTTTAAAATAGGCTAGGGTTTCGGACACAGAAGGACAAAATTCATCCATATACTTGCGATCCACAGATCGACATGGAAGCAGCTTGAATGTCCTCTGTTGAAATGCTTGCTCAAAATGGCGGTTTGGGAATCTACTAGAACCAGCTGGTTGGGGTCGAGAGGGAGCAGGAGACTTGGATTTCTCAGCTGGGGACTTAGAAGAACTCTCACCGGCTGCTTTCTTCCTAAATAGATAAAGATTTGGACACGGTCGGGGCAAATGGGAGTCCACGGGAGCCACACAGAGAGAACCGAGACAACACACATAGAGAAAATGTGAAAAGAAGCTAAAACGCTAAGAATGAATAAACCTCGGAAGGAAGAAGAGTTACCTGGGCGCCATTGTAACCTTCGGCTTTTAGAAGATGATGGGTCGAGAAGACGGGAGGAAAGGAGGGGCGTCGGCTAGGTTATGAGTCGGTCGGCTAGGGTTTTGAGAAGGAAGAAGATCGGGAAGAGAGTGGGTCGGGAGGTGTTAATGAGGGGATAGTGCACAGTGTGATCTGATCGGACGGCTGTCCGAACAGAGAAATCCTGACCGATCAGGAAACATCCTGATCGGTCAGTGATCGTCCTGATCGGTCGTGGAGACCGATCAGGGATCTTCCTGATCGGTCCTTGGACCGATCAGATGTGGATCAGTGGGCTGCGATCTGTGCCGGTGTCTCCTGATCGATCCCTGGATCGATCAGTGAACTCTGTCAGGAATTTCCTGTCCTGATCGGTCGTGGAGACCGATCAGGTATCGTCAAATCTCCTGATCGGTCGTGGAGACCGATCAGGGAACCTCCTGACCGGTCCCCGGACCGATCAGAGGTCGATCAGTAGCGAATGAACTCTACTGATCGGTCGTAGAGACCGATCAGATATCGGCCTGATCGGTCCCTGGACCGATCAGTGTCTGATAATCCTGAAATTCTGATTTCAGTAACTAAAATTTTTGAGCCGTTGTTGATCGAGAATTCTGAGAAGTTCACCAACTAAGAATTCAGAACCTCCCAAATTCATAACCTAGTACCTAAGGATCAACACCCACAATTATGAAAAAAAAAATGAACTCATATGGCCTGAGCGTGTTTAGAGCCCGAAAGTTTCAGACTTCAAAACCCAAAAACTCAGACATTTGGAATCTTAGAGTTCCAATCTTAGATAACCTTATAAAACTATTACCTATAGTGAACCAAGGTATTGGTTAAGACCTAGGATTGCTATGATCAGTTTCAAGTTTGTCAAAATATAAACAACTTGTCCTAATTTTCAAACAAGGCATGAAAGCTGAAATTCTTGATCCTTGTTATGTTTAGTTTCAAGTTTGTCAAAATATATCCAAGTTGTTATTATTTCCTTTAATAACCTATCGTTTTATCAATCAAAGTCATGACATGAACCAAGCAACAATACCAATCAACACATCAACCATCAACCATGATTAGAAAATTTCTAGGTAAAAGTCCAACCAAGATTCCTTAGTTGGAATATATGAGTAAGATCTAGGAGCCAAATACACATGAATTATGTAATGGCCTTCCTCATACTCAATTAATGTCTCTTCAACCTAATTATTCAAGGGATGCATGATACATTTTGAATAATTGGGTTGATCCTAGCATCTCACCCCATTTCTAGCAAACAAAAGTATTTTGTTAAACCTTATAGTTTGTGTGAGATGTTCCCAAGTTGCCCAAATTATTGTCCCAATTACTCTAGTCATTTTAATAGTCCTTATTGATCATGGTGAAGTTCTAATGACCTAAGGAGCCAAACACATTCCCAATTCCCTCCTTAAATGACTAAATTCATTCTCCGGAAGGGGTTTGGTGAAAATATCAGCTAGGTTTGACTTTGACTCCACATATGTGAGCACAATGTCACCCCTAGCTACGTGATCTCTAATGAAGTGATGACGCACTTCAATGTGCTTGGTCCTTGAGTGATGGACTGGATTTTTAGTTAGGTTGATCGTGCTAATGTTGTCACATAGCACTTGTACACCCTTATAAGAAAGTCCATAATCCTCTAGGGTGTGTATCATCCACAACAATTGTGATACACTCTCCCATGGCAATATATTCGGCCTCGGTCGTGGAGAGAGCAACACAATGTTGCTTCCGACTTGACCAACTAACTAAAGATGAACCTAAAAATTGGCAACCCCCACTAGTGCTTTTCCGATCCAATTTGCACCCAGCATAGTCGGAATCGGTATAGCCTATCAAGTCAAAAGACTCTGTACGAGGGTACCATAGACCTACTCGAATTGTGCCCTTAAGGTATCTCAATATTCTCTTAACTGTAATTAAATGAGATTCCTTGGCACAGACTTGATATCTAGCGCACATGCCCACAGCAAAAAGTATGTCTGGTCGACTAGCTGTGAGATATAGAAGACTACCAATCATGCTTCTATATTGCGTTAGATCAATTGGTTTTCCACTCTCATCATTGTCAAGGCGAGTGCTTGTCGCCATTGGAGTGGACATTTCCTTAGAGTCACTCATATTGAATTTTCTAAGCATCTCTTGAGTGTATTTCGTCTGATGGACATAAATGCCATCTCGAGTTTGTTTGATTTCAAGTCCAAGGAAGAATGTCAATTCTCCTACTAGACTCATTTCAAACTCACTTTCCATGTGAGAAATAAATTCATTCAAATAGCCCTTGTTATTTGAGCCACAAATTATGTCATCGACATATACTTGGGCTACAAATATGTTTTCACTATCTCTTCGTAGAAATAGTGTTGGGTCTATTTGTCCTCTTACAAAACCCTTCTCTAGTAAATATGTTGACAACCTTTCGTACCAAGCTCGTGGTGCTTGTTTAAGCCCATAGAGAGCTTTCTTGAGCTTGTATACGTGGTTTGGAGCTTCGGTACTCACAAACCCCGGTGGTTGTTCAACGTAGACCTCTTCTTTAATAAAACCATTTAAGAAGGCAGATTTAACATCCATTTGATAGAGCTTGAAACCTCTATGTGCAGCAAAAGCTAGCATCAAACGAATGGACTCTAATCGGGCCACGGGAGCATAAGTCTCATCATAATCGAGACCTTCGACTTGACTATAGCCCTTGGCTACAAGTCTTGCCTTGTTTCTTACAACTTCTCCCTTTTGATTTAACTTATTTTTGAAGACCCATTTAGTTCCAATAATGGTGGTCTTCTTAGGTCTAGGAACTAAGTCCCACACTTGGCTCCTTTCAAATTGACCTAATTCGTCTTGCATAGCTATGATCCAATCAGGATCGTGCAATGCTTCATCAACTAGTCTTGGTTCAATCTCTGAAATCAATGCAACTTCATTAGACTCATTTCTAAAGAATGACCTAGTCCTAACCCCTTGTTGGATATCTCCCACAATTTGATCTTGGGGATGACTAGTGGTTATCCTAGATTGTCTTGGTGTTGGTGGTGCCTCATGAATGGTCTCACTAGGCACAGGCAAGGACTCAATATCAGGCAAGGATCAACCGGAGCCCTTTGTTGCCTTTGCTCATCGTCATCAGAGTCAACCTCGACTCTTTCTTCATTTTGATCATTCAAACTTAGATTTCTAAGTTCAAGTTGAATTTCTCCTACATCCCTTGATTGTTCATTTGATTGAGGGATTTCTTCAAAGGCTACATCAGAGGACTCTTCAATCAATTTAGTCCTATTGTTGTAGACTCGATAGCCTTTGCTGGTGAGCGAGTACCCGACCAGTATCCCTTCATCAGCCTTGGCCGAAAATTTTCCAAGATGGTCCTTGGTGTTCAAAATAAACACCTTACAACCAAACACCCTAAGATGTTTAATTGTAGGTGGTTTCCCAAACCAAAGTTCATGAGGAGTCTTTCCTAAAAACCTATGTATCAGGATTCAGTATTTACAGCTTCAGCCCACAAGTAACTCGGTAGTGAGTACTCATTGAGCATGCTTCGTGCAGCCTCTTGTAAGACTCGGTTCTTTCTCTCCACAACCCCATTTTGCTGTGGGGTCCTTGGAGTTGAGAACTCATGTCTATACCCTTTTGCTTGACAAAATTCTAAGAACCTATGGTTTTGAAATTCACCACCATGATCACTTCTAATGGTTTTAATTGTTGTTGATTTTTCATTTTCAGTTCTTCTACAAAAAGAAATAAAAATATCTATGGTTTGATCCTTAGTTTTCAAAAAGAAGGTCCATGTATATCTAGTAAAATCATCAATAATTACTAAACAATATCTACTACCATTCAATGAAATGACATTGTTACAATCAAACAAGTCCATATGTAATAAGTCTAAGGTAGTAAATGTACTCACAATGCTTTTACCTTTATGAGATGCTTTTGTTTGCTTACCCATTTGACATGCATCACATAGTTTGTTCTTTTGGTACTTGATGCTTGGCAAGCCTCGTACTAGTCCTTTGTTGGCCAACTTCCGAATGTTCTTCATGTTTACATGTGCCAACCTTCTATGCCAAAGCCAAGACTCTTCTTCTTTTGACATGAAACACTTAATCAAAGCATTAGTAGCACTTTTAAACGATACTTGATAAATATTATCAACCCTTGTGCCTACTAGTACCGTGTCAAGTGTGTCAATGTGTTTAACCAAACATTGACTTGAATGAAATTCAATTGTGTAACCCGTATCACACAATTGACTGACACTTAGGAGATTAAAAGTCATCCCCTTGACTAGAAGAACATTCTTGATGTGGAGACATTCGGATATATGAATGTCTCCAACCCCTATAACCTTAAGACTACCATTATTGCCAAAAGACACATTACCTCTATTTTTATTTTGTATGGTAGAGAATAGTGACTTGTCCCCTGTCATGTGCTTGGAGCATCCACTATCAACAAACCAAGTTGATAGACGCTCCCCCTCGACCAATGCCTACAAGACACGAAAGACGGATGTTTTAGGTACCCAAATTCTGGGACCTAATGCATCTACAATGAGAGACTTAGGCACCCATGCCTTGGTCACCTTCTTCCTAGTCTCATGAACCCTAGAAACATGTGTTCTATGAAATTGGGTTCTTGACACTAAAGAAATAAAACTAGACTCCTTAGGTTGGTATCCTAATCCAGCCTTGTTGTAAACCGCCCTTTGGGCATTTAGAATCATGTCTAAGGTCTTAGAGCTGGTTGAGAATTTCTCAAGCATTTTCTTGAGCTTCTCAATTTCACCCTTCAAGGTTTTGTTTTCATCCTCTAGGGCCTCTTGATAAAGGTCATCGACCTCATCTTCCCTAAGGGCCCTTAATTTCTCTATTTCATCTTTTAGCAGTTTAGTTTCTGTTTTTGATTTTTTAAGGGAAGTAGACAAATGTGCAATTGTTTTATAACACTTTTCTAAATGGGGAGATGTTACCTCTTCATCATCCGAAGATGATGAAGTCGTGGCTGAAGAGCTTGAGTCCTCACTCTCGGACTCGGACTCGGACTCCTCTCTTGCCATGAGGGCTAACTGCCGTGTACTCTTCTCCCTCTTCTCTTCCTCAGATGAACTTGAAGAAGACTCATCCCATGTAGCTTTTAGAGCCTTCTTCTTCTTGACTCTTTCCTCCTTCTTTTTGGCTCGTTCCTCCTTCCTTTTTAATTTCGGACACTCGCTCCGATAGTGTCCCTTTTTGCTGCACTCATAACATGTAACATTAGTTTTGTCAATATTTTGTTCACTAGGTTTACCTTTCCCTTTGTATCTTCTGCTCCTTCTCATGATTCTTCTCACGAAGTTGGCCATCTCGCTTGATGATGATTCCCCTTCATCATCGGACTCGGAGGAGGATGAAGATGAAACAATTTCTTTCTCCTTCTTCTTTTCTCTCTTCCTTCTTCCCTCCTTGCTCTTTTCTTCTGCAACCAAAGCAATACCTTTCTCTTTTTGCCCTTTGTTAGCAAGTTCATGTAACTCCATTTCACAAAAAAATTCATCTAACTTAACAATGGAAAGATCCTTGGATACCTTGTAGGCATCCACCATAGATGACCACAAGGCATTCCTAGGAAAAGCTTTTAGAGCATACCTTACGAGGTCACGGTTTTCTACTCGTTCATCCACCGAATGGAGACCATTGATGATCTCCTTGAACCTTCCATGTATCTCACTTACAGTTTCATTTTCCTTCATGACAAGGTTCTGTAGTTGGTTTAGGAACAAATCCCTCTTGGCGATCCGAGAGTCTCGAGTCCCTTCTTAGAGCTCGATGAGCTTGTTCCATAGATCCTTCACACTTGTGAAAGGACCAACCTTGACAAGTTGATCCTTGGCTATCCCACATTGCAAAGTGACAACCGCCTTGGCATCGGCTTGTCCCTTGCGAGTTTGCTCGGTTGACCATCTCGATGAGTCAAGTTCCTTACCTTCTTCATCCTTTGGAGGTGAGAATCCCTCCTTGACGGAGAACCACATGGAGATATCGGTCTTGAGGTAATACTCCATGCGGCTTTTCGAGTATTGAAAATCTGCTCCATCGAAATAAGGTGGACGGTTGGTGCTGAGTCCCTCCTTCATGGCCATTGTTTAGCTCTTTGGGTTGTTAAGCCGTAATGAAGAGCACCAGGCTCTGATACCACTTGTTAGGATCTTAGATGGCTAGAGGGGGGGGGTGAATAGCTCCTTTAAAAACTTAAACGAAAACTTCTACACAGATAATCGTTAGCACAGCGGAATTAGACAACTAAAGGAGAGAAAAACACAAGCACACTAACACTAGGATTTACGAGGTTCGGGGATAACTTGCCCCTACTCCTCGGCGTGTCCGTAAGGTGGACGACTCCTTGATCTTCGGTAGATCACACCCCGGATAAACTCCGGCTAGATCCTCCTTCTCGGTGGAGTAACCTCTCCACAAAGATCACAAGAGTAGATTTGAAAGTGAAGCACAATTACTTACAGAGTGTGGCTAAAGGATTGAACAGTTTAACTTACAGCCACGAAGCAGAAAAACAACGACAGGAGGAATCAGCCAAGAGCTCAACAAAAACGCACAGCCTCTTGCTTGAACGACAGAGAGAGTTTTTCCAGAGTGTTGGTGATCCTCTCCACTTCCTCCTTCTTATTTCTCTGCTTTCTTCACTGCGTTTGCCTGCATCGAATCACTGCAAACCAGTAGCGTATCACTGTCGCCAAACCAGGCGTCGCCAATCACGCTTCTTCCTCATCTGAATATCTGAGCTCACACCAATACCATCCTTGGTCTTCACTGGTGTCTCTGAACTCAAACCAATGAGGAAGAGTCAAGCTGATTGCAGCCAGTGAGCCAACTGAACAAGCCAGTGAACGTTGATGCTTCTTTTGCACAATCTGCAGCGATAACCAGTGGAAAAAAACATTTTGTTTTATTCCTTTGATAGTCATTGATTTGAATTAAAACATCACCATGGTACCTGCAACCTGTTACTCAAAAAGCTCACAAGCAGATGTTAGATCAGACGTATAACAAACGAATCAGAAATCAGCAGAAACTGACAGTGTGCAGACAGTGTGGTGGATAGGTCAGCGGACCGATCCACACCTTTGGATTGAACTCTGATCGGTCGTGAAGACCGATCAGGGTATGGCCTGATCGGTCGACAGACCGATCAGGGTTTAATGGGTGCGGTTCCTCGCACTCCTGAGATCGTCACCTGATCGATCTGGAGACCGATCAGGATATGACCTGATCGGTCCGACAGACCGATCAGGGTTCATATGGATCGGTTCACGGACCGATCCACTTCCTTTTTCCTTCTCGCGACATCATCTCCTGATCGGTCTACAGACCGATCAGATTACACTCAGTAGGCTACTGAGTGTTTCCTGATCGGTCTACAGACCGATCAGATTACACTCAGTGTGCTTCTGAGTGTTTCCTGATCGGTCGCCAGACCGATCAGAAACCCTAGTTTCACCAGATCGGTCTGTGCACCGATCAGGAAAACAAAATCCCACTGGATCGGTCTGTTGACCGATCCAACGCCCATGTGATATTGAGATTGGTCTTGAGAACAAGCTACCGAGCCCTCTCTGACCTAGTCCGGAGAACGAGCTACCGAGCCCTCTCCGACTTCGTCCAGTCCAGAGAACGAGCTACCGAGCCCTCTCTGACCACTCCGTGCCAAGTCTCCATACTTGGACTTTTCCCATGCCAAGCTCCCTGCTTGGACTTTTCACCAGATGTCTGGTCAACCTTGACTCATCTGGATTTCCCTTGCCTGGCTTCACTCACCAGGACTTTCCCTCCCAATGGATCAACCTCGATCAGTAGTCAGTCTGAGTTTGATTAATATCTGATACAAACTTAAATCAGTGTCAACATCAAAACAACAGCCAGGTCAGACTGTATCAACACTCATCACTACGATCTCACCGTAGTGACTTGATACTTGTTTCTCCGTATTAGCCTCGTACTCTTTGAACTAATCAAAGCACTTAGACTTGTGGTGCATCAAGTAAATGTATCTGTATCTTGAATAGTTGTCTATTAAATAGACAAAATATTCGAAACTACCTCTTTTCTGGATAGTCATAGGACCACACAAATCAGAATGAACCAATTCCAACACATCTTCGGCTCTATACTCCTTCGACTTAATAGCTTCTTGGTTATTTTTTCTTCCAAGTAAGACTCGTAGGTTGGAAAGATTTCCACTACCAATGAATCCAAGAGTTCATTAGTTATTATCCTTTGAATCCTACTCAAGTTAATATAACCTAGCCTTAGACTGCCAAAGATGTGATTGGTTCATTTCTGAAGGTTGCTTTCTCTTATTAAAGTTAGAAGATGTGTTATTAATTTCCATTTATTGCATTGTGGGAGTTACTGGATTTATAAATTACCAACCAACGTACTAGAACAGATATCTTTCCTATTTTTTTGATAACAACTTTGTTATCAAAATAGACACAATATCTATTCTTTAATAGTTTAGAAACTGAAATCAGGTTCTTTCTAAACTTAGTACTTAAAGATAATTTCTGAAAATCCATATTTTATTCCTATCAGAGGATAAACATCTCTCACTGTAACAGCTGCTACTTTTGCAGCAGTGCCCATGTAGACGGTATTTTCCCTTCATATAGTTGTCGGGTTTCCTGGAACCCCAACAATAAATTGTAGACATGATCAGTGGCTCCCGTATCTACACACCAGGTACTGGTAGATAGCACCACTAATCATGTATCAACTTATGAATAAAATACACCTATATTGTTCTCAGTTCTAAGAGGACAGTCTACCTTAATGTCCAAGTCCTATTTCCAATCATTACAATTGAGACTAATAAGTCTATTCTATAGTATAACAACTAGGGAATTGACAAACATTTTAAATCCTAAGAATCACAAAAATATTTGGTCAAGACCAACACCTTAAAATCCCCGTGAATTTTGTATGCCACGATAATGTGGATGTATACAAAATCAAAGAGGAGATTTTATCCATTAATTTTATTATCTCGTCAACCTTACTTTATGACGAATAAAATTAATAGTAGGTCTGTCTTTGGTCAAATATTTGGTCAAAACTTTGAATTTAAAATAACATTGATTCCTCAAACAATATTATTTAAATTCACCAACACCTCAAACACCAGGAATTATGCATGCCACGATAGTATGGACGTATACAAATTCAAGCATTTGTAAGAGGAGGATTTTACCCATTAATTATTTTGTCAATAAATCTTTATGACAAATAAAATTACCTTAAATACCGTGAATTTTGTATGCCACGATAGTGTGGACGTATACAAAACCAAACATTTGTAAGAGGGGTTTTTTAATTTTATTATCTTGTCAACCTATCTATTTGACAAATTAATAGTTGGTTTCCTTCAGTCACACAAATAATAGCAGTGACTCTGATGGGGATGATACTATTAGATGTGCCTAAGTGTATACCATTACTTGACACTAAATCCATTAATAACCCCTTCCGATGGGGAAGATCACACACTCTTAATTAATTTCCTATAGTCATCTAAAATGGAAGTTTGATCTAGTGATCCGCAAACAAATTCATCCGATATGGAGGAAGGCACTTAGAGCCAACGCGCAAGTTTGTTTGCATCACTTACAAACCAGTAATGGAGACCGTGGAATTTATTAAAATAAATCCCTCTCCCACTTAGTTATTTAAGGTGAGGAATTTTAACTATCTAATGCAAGCATTCATCACATGCACACACACACACATCACAACAAATAAAAGCAATAAATTTGGAAATTAATTTTCTAACTATTATGACCTTTTCCATCACTGTCCTCTGCGTGCTCCAACCCTAGCTACTGCCTTCTTTAGCCACCGCCACCGGGTCGAGTCATCGCGTCTATCTTGCTTGTTATTCCGCTGCGCCTCTGGTGCTCCAAAAGTACCACGCCTCGCAAACATCCGATCCGCGATAAAAATATCATTTTACATATATCGATCCTATATTCCATGAAGGAATGTACATGTAATCTAGATCGAAAATAAAATTCTAAAATCCTAAGGCTAATACAGCTCCTGCTGTATTAGTTACATACAATCATGCACACACAAAATAATGCCCTTGACATGTCCAAGGGTCCAATCACACACAACATCTATAAGTCATAATAGTTGGAGCCTACAATCATAAAGTTAGCGCATCCTACTATTATCCTGCCTAAATTATGTATGACATGTGCATAACCTAATTTGAAAACCAAACACACAGAGGCAAACCCTAGCTCTGATACCAATTGTTGGTTGGTCCTAGGAAGATCGTACCGGTTCCACTGTACAAAAATTTTGTACAAGTGTCGAACCTTTCCTAAACAACCTATTATGTTCTTTAGAAATTAAATTAGGAATCGCAAATGGAACTTAACATTATTGATTCTAAATTTAACTTATCTGTTCTTAATGGTTCAGACTTAGATCGCAAGCAGAACTTAACACTATTGATCCAAGTCCAACCTATGTTACAAAGTTAATTAAATATTTATTTCTAAAATCGACTCCCAGGTCAAACATAGCGAGGCACAAGGCCTTCTTGGGTATGTGATCATCCACCACTGCCTCGACAAAGCCTTTAATAGAAATTCAATATTTAATTTCCTAAAATAACATTAGGTTTAACCAAAAAGAACAATCGAATCACAAATTCAAAAAATAAAACAAAAAACACAAACTTGAATTACAAATTCGAAACTCTAGAATCATATGCCTCTTGTGTTTGGTATTTCCAAAAACAACTATACAAAGAAAACTAGTATGATGTGGAAAATAATTACTAGTTATACCTTTCTTTGTAAGCAAATAACCTCTTAATCTTCTACCATATTCCTCTTCTAATCTCAGACGTTGTGTGGGCAATGATCTTCCGAGACCAGAACCACCAAGCTCCTTCTTCTCCAAGCTAGATTAGGCCACCATCAATTCTCCAAGAGAAGTAGAGGTCCGGCCACCACCACTAAGCTTCAAGGGATGCAAGAAACAAAACCTCCTTTCTCTCCTTCTTATCCTAGCTAGAACCGGCCACCATCACCAACTCCAAAAGAAAGATGAAACCGGCCACTAAAGAAGAAGAGAAGAGGAGAAGGAGAACCTCTAGGGCTGGCCACACTGAGGAAAAGAGAGGAAGAAAAAGAATAGAGATATATCCATGAAGGCACCTCTACCCCCTCTTTTATAATCCTTGGTCTTGGCAAATAAGGAAATTTAAATAAAAACTTCCTTAATTCTTTTTGCCATGAAAAAGAAAATTTAATTAATTAAAATCAAATTCCTTTTCTCACATATCATGGCCGACCACTTTAAACTCCAAAACAAGGAGAGTTTTAATTAACACAAGAATTAAAACTTCCTAATTTGTTTCCGAAAATTTATAAAAATTTCTCCAATAATTTTTCCCTTTATGGTGATTTGTAAAAAGAAAATTTTATAAATTAAAATCTTTCTTTTAAACATGTGGATGATTTCTAAAAAGGAAAGTTATCTCTAAAAATTAAAATCTCCTTTCAATTTACAAATAAAGAAAGATATCAAATCTTTTCTTAATCTTTTGTAGTAACTTATAAAAGGGAATATTTAATTTTTAAACTCTCTTTTAAATCATGAACATGGTTACAAAAAAGGAAATTTTTCTTAAAATTAAAATCCACCTTTCAATCTACAAATAAGGAAAGATTTCAAATCTTTTCTTAATCTTTTGTAGAAAGCTATAAAAGGAAAGATTTAAATTTTAAACTCTCTTTTAAAACTATGGAATCCACATAAAAAAAATTTAAATAAAATCCTTTTGTATATTATATGTGGCCGGCCACACCTAGCTTGGACTTCAAGCTAGGGTCGGCCACTAATCTTGGCTCAATCCTTGGGTCTTGGCCGACCCTAGATTGGGTTCCAAGCTAGCTTGGCCGGCCACCAAAGAATGGGTAAGAAGGTGGGTATAGGTGGGTAGAGGAGGAATTAGTTTTGATCTCCCGATGAAAATAAGTTTCCCGTGTTCGCCCCGAACACACAACTTAATTTCATCAATAATAATTCATACCACTAAAGAATTATTATTGAACTACCGCACCAATCCCAAATTACATTTTGGGCTCCTTATTATGAGTGTGTTAGTCTCCCTGTGTTTAAGATGTCTAATGTCCACTAATTAAATGAGTTACTGACAACTCATTTAATTAATATCTTAGTCCAAGAGTAGTATCACTCAACCTCATCGTCATGTCAGACTAAGTCCACCTGCAGGATTTAACATGACAATCCTTATGAGCTCCTCTTGGGGACATTCTCAACCTAGATATCTAGGACACAATTTCCTTCTATAATCAATAATACACACTATAAGTAATAGCATTTCCCAACTTATCGGGCCTATTGATTTATCGTACTAAATCTCACCCTTTGATAAGTCAAAGAAATAAATATTAAATATATGTGCTTGTTATTATATTAGGATTAAGAGCACACACTTCCATAATAACTAAGGACTCATTCTTTTATTAAGTCAGTATAAAAAGAACTTGCCTTAATTGGTCCTACTCAATACACTTAGAGTATACTAGTGTAATTTATTAGTCAAGATAAACTAATACCTAATTACACTACGACTATTCCAATGGTTTGTTCCTTTCCATCTTAGTCGTGAGCAACTGTTTATAATTTATAAAGAACCGATGACATGATCTTCTGTGTGTGATACCACACACCATGTTGTCTACTATATAAATTAATTGAATAATTATATTTAACAAAAAAATGTAGATATTGACCAATGTGATTCCTTTATTTCAAAAATAAATGTTTATAAAAGCTAAGCTTTTAGTCTACACTCTAACAGAGGTAATGTCATCTTCTTCTTCTTCTCCTCTTGAGAGTGTGGGTGCTTCCACCTCTTCAACTCTTGAGGATGTGGATGCTTCCACCTCTTCCTCTCTTGAAGATGTAGAGGATCTCTCATCTTCTTCCTTCTCCTCCTCTTCCTTCTTCTCCTCGAGTGTTGCCATTGTGTCAACTTCGAATCGGTCCTTATCTTCTTGGACCAATGAGCCATTCTCCTTGGGCTCTTCAATTCCTTGGAGTTGTGTAGGGGTCTCATGATAAGCAATGATCTTTTTCCAAAGATCACTTGCACTTGTATATTCACCTACACTCAAAATAACATTAGAAGGTAATATATTTAACAATATTTTTGTTACCTCCTTATCCGCCTCCGCTTGCTCCTTTTGTTCCTCGGCCCAATGTCGAGGTCGGAGGCGTTTACACTTCTTGTCCGTTGGAGCCTCAAATGGGTCTTCCAAGACCACCTATTGGTTCCAATCCATTTGGAACCAAGTCTCCAACCAATTCCTCCAGAAACTGAATTCTTCTTTGTCGTACGGAGGTGGAATCCGGATATCCCATCCAAGTGGACCTCCCAAGTCCATCTTCTTCCTCTAGCTTCTTGCTCTCTTGGCGGTTAGTCCGTAGAAGAGTGATCTTGCTCTGATACCAATTGTTAGGACTGATATGCCCGCTAGAGGGGGGGTGAATAGCGTCTCGTCTCGCTTGTACTTGCTTCGTCTTGATACTATGCAGTGGAAAGAAAATACAAAACTCACACAACGCTAACAAGTAGATTTACTTGGTATCCATCTCAAGAAGAGGTGACTAGTCCAAGGATCCACATACTCACACACCCTCCACTATGAAAACCCTCCTTTACGGTAACTACCGAAGGCGGAGAAGCCTTACAAGCTCACAATACAACAAGAATACAAAGAGAAGCAAATACAAGGGTAATCTTACAAGATTTTACAACAAACCCTAACCCTAGCTTCTTCCTCTTGTTGTCACTCGCCTCTTGACTTGGACGTGCCTCCAAGAACCTTCAAGAACTGGTAGTGAGGATGAGAAAATTGTTGTGGAGCTTTTTTTTGTGAGCACCTGTGGAGAAGAATGGAAGCTATCCGAAGGAATCGCACGCCAACGGCTAAAACCTGCACCAACGGTCGAATCCCAATTGATTGGATTGCTCCCAATCGATTGGGGAGGCTCTGAAAATCACCTAGATCGATCGACTGATCGATCCAGGGCTTATCGCGCTAAAATGCAGCTCCCAATCGATCAGTCGATCGATTGGAGGCTCCCAATCGATCAGCCGATCGATTGGAGGCTCCCAATCGATCAGCCGATCGATTGGAGGCTCCCAATTGATCGGTCGATCGATTGGGAAGACCTCTGTGCTCGCGATTTTACATCCCAATCGATCGGCCGATTGATCGGGCCATTCCCATTTTCGTAGCACACTCCAATCGATCGACTGATCATTGAACACTCGTTCAATTGATCGACTGATCAATTAAATACCCTGAACTTCCCTCAAACTCAAGTTCAAGGTCCCAAACCCAACTCCCGGTCAACCGTGACCTGTTGGGTATCCATGCCTAGCATTTGTCCAACACCCGACCAACCTCGAACTAGCTTTCTAGCCTCCTCCATCAGCCTTATGTCCCTCGGATATCTCCCCATCCTTCACGCCTTGCCTTCAGGAGCTTCCTTCGGCCTCATCCTAGTTGTCGGGTTCTCCTTGCCAAGTTACACTAGGACTTACCTTGTCAAGACCACATGCTTGGACTTACACCTTTTGCCAAGATCACACTTGGACTTTCCACTTGCCTAGCTCCTCACCAGAACTTTCTCCTTTGCTAAGATCATACTTGGATTTTCCAATTGCCTGGCTCCTTACCAGGACTTTCTCTTGCCTAGCTCCTCACTAGGACTTTCTAAATGCCTAACCTCCAGCTAGGACTTTTCTAGTCAAGTCTCCTGTCAACCTTGACCTACTTGACTTATATTCTCATCAACCTGGTCAACCCTTTGACCATCTCCACCACTGGACGATTGCCCTAGCAATCTCCATATATTGTCAAACATCAAAACTTAAACATCATGAATCAAGCTTGACCCAACTCAAGCTTAGTCAAACTGGTCAAACTTGACCAAGGGAAATTGCCCCCAATAAAAACCAAATTATTAGTGCAACCTGCATCAACAATATGACTATTGAAAGATTCAAGAAATTATGTGCAAGTTGTCTCTAGCATCAAATTAGCGACTAACTACTTATCCAGTACTTCTATAAGGGACTACTTCCCATAGACAAGAGTATGAAAGATGCTACTAATGCAGGTGCTTTGGTGAGCAAGACTCCAAGTCAAGGTAGGGAGCTTATTTCAAATATGGAGGATAATTCCAGAAGTTTGGAAGCAGAGCTATAGTGACTCGTGGAGTTAGTGAAGCATCCTTGGCACCTACTGAGTAGCATGAGATGAAGAACACTTTGCAAGAGCTTACTTCTCTAGTGAGGCAGATGACACTGAACCAGTCATGTCAATCCTATACTTTTCCAGTACAAGCAAGGAGGGTTTGTGACATTTGCTCTAGTTCAGATCATCCATTTGATTTATATCCATCTCTTTGAGACAAGGTAGCTGTAACAACAAATCAGTTTCTTCCTAGACTAGTATCAGTAGCAACAATATAAGTATGATCCGATGTCTGCTATATACAATCTTGGTTTGAGAGATCACCCGAATATGAGATATGGTAATTTTCCTCAGCAGCCCTATCATCCGCCGTCGGCATTTAAACCTTTGAATACATTTAAGAACAATCTAGTAGCAACAAGTTTGCAACACAACAACAGTTTCCAATTCAAATAATTCAAGATACAAGATAGAAGATCTCATGCAGCAACTTTCATAGCAACAACAACTTCTGTATCAGCAATAGAAAAGTCAGTAGAGAATGGATGCTTCTATTCAGAACATAGAGAGACAGATAACTATAGACCTTATTGCGTCCAATCTTAATTAGTTGTAGTCATAGGGTCTAGTAAGGTACCTTCTTAGACTATTCTGAACCCGAAAGGAAATGTTAGTGTGGTTACACTTCGAAGTGGTAAATCTACTATAGACCCTATTGTAGTAGTTCCAGATTCAGATCCTATTAAGTCAGATGTGATCACAGACCTAGACTTGCAGTCTCGACAATTAAAGTCATATGTACCACTACCTTTCCCTTTGAGGCCAGTGCAACCTAGGAAGAGTGTTTTAGAAGAAAAGGCTAAGGAATATCAAGAGCTTGTGGATTTATTCAGCAAAGTAGAAGTGAATGTTCCTTTGTTGACTATAATCAAACACATCCCAAGTATGCCAAGTTTCTCAAGGATCTGTGTGTTTATAAGAAGAAGTTGAAAGGGAACAAGTTGGTCAGTATGGGTAAAAATATGTCTGCACTTATTCATTCATTACCCCATAAGTGTGAGGATCCAGGAGTTTTCATTGTACCATGTGTTATTGGGATTTGTGTTTTTGAGAATGCTATGTTAAATTTAGGTTCTTCAATTAATGTTATGTCGAAATCAATCTTCTAGTCACTTGGTATTGGGCCCTTGCAACCTACAGGAGTTGTTATTTAGTTTGCCAATAGCAGTCATGCACATCCAATTGGAGTGATAGAGGATGTTCTTGTCAAGGTAAGAGAGATTATATTTCCTATAGATTTTTATATTTTGGATATGGAATATGATTTGTAGGCAAATAAAGCTCCACTTATTATGGGCAGACCTTTTCTTAAGACAACTAGGACCAAGATTGTACATGCAAGGAACCTTTTTATGGAGGTCGGAGACACAGTTGTGAGGTTCAATATCGTGAATGTAATTAAGTATCCGACGGAGGATCATTCTATTCTTAGTATTGATTTGTCTGAGGAGATGGACTGTATGGACTTGCTTGTTGAGCTTACTTCTTATTTGGAATTTTCTGAGTCTTCTGAGTTGTGTTCTAATTCTGATGATTATGATGATTTTGATAGCTGTGATGGAGATAGTAGTATAGTTGTTCTAGGACCTATCTATGATTTTCCATCTGTTGGTGAAGAACATGGGAGTGTAGGGAGTTCTCAAGAATTACTTCCATATGTTGTTCAACCTTTGCAGCTCGAGTTGAAGTCTCTACTAAGTATCTAAAATATGTGTATTTGGAAAAGGATGAACAACTACGCGTTATCATTGCTCTGATTCTAGAGCCAGAGAAAGAGCAAAGACTATTGGATATTTTGAGGCAACACAAAAAAGGATATCGGGTGGACACTTGCTGATATACCAAGCATTATCCCTTCCATTTGTATGCACAGGATTCATTTAGAGGAGGATGTGAAGTCGGTGAGCAACCACAGAGATGACTTAACCCACTGATTCTTAATGTGGTTAAGAAAGAGGTGACTAGACTTTTACAGGCTGGTATCATTTATCCTATTTCAGATAGCAAGTGGATGAGTCCAATTCAAGTGGTCCTGAAGAAATCTGGCATCACAGTGGTGGCAAATGAAGAGAATGAGATGATTCCCACTAGAGTGTAGAATTCATGGAGAGTTTATGTCAATTATAGGAAACTTAATCAGTCTAGCAGGAAAGACCACTACCCCTTGCCTTTTATTGATCAAATATTAGAGAGGCTAGCGGGTAGGTCACAATATTGCTTCCTCAACGATTACACAGGGTATTTCCAAATATGCATCGCCCCTAAAGATCAGGAGAAGATTACTTTCACTTGCCCCTTCAGGACTTTCGCTTATCGTCGTATTTCATTCGAATTATGTAACGCTTTGGGGAACTTTCAGCAATGTATGGTGAGTATTTTTGGTGATTTATTAGAGCATTATATGGAGGTATCCATGGATGATTTTTTAGTTTATGGCTCGTCTTTCGATGCATGTTTGAATAATTTGTCGTAAGTTTTGCATAAATGTACTGAGATCGATCTAGTTTTGAATTTTGAAAAATGTCATTTTATGGTCGAGCATGACATTGTTTTAGGTCATATCATCTTTAGGGAGGGCATTAAAGTAGACCCTGCTAAAATTTGTATTATATCTTCTCTATCTTACCCTGCATGCATGCTGGAGGTTCAAAATTTACTTAGTCATGCAGGTTTCTACAGGAACTTTATTAGACATTTCAGTAAAATTGCCCTTCCATGAACCCATTTACTGCAAAAGGATATGGTATTTCATTTTGATCAGAGGTACAAGTGTTGGACCAACAAGGCCGACAAGAGGGGAGATGAATTTCCTATCAAAAATAAAACTAACTCTTTCTCAAACTTTTAACTTAGATTAGTAACATAATTAAATTAAAGCAATTGAACAACTAAAAATAAAAGAGGCTAAAAAATTACTTGGTTACAACCTAGATGGTTGTTAATCCAAGGTAAAAGAAAGTACTAAAAAAAAGTCTCCTTCATTGAAGGCGGTGAAGCCTCTTACACTCGTTGAATGCTCAGAAAAATACTAAGAAATAAATACAAGAGTTGTTCTATATTTTTTAGGTCCAGGGGTCTTTTTATAGCCCTTGAAAAATATTATCCACAGCTTGAAGGCGCCTTCAAGGCGGTCCAAGGCGCCTTCCATTAGATAAATTCTATCTCCTGAGGATAAAATTTTATCCGCAGGTAACGGCTAGGAAAGGCACCCTCCATGGGTTAGAAGGCGTATTGTTCATCGAAGGCACCTTCCAAGACATGGAATGTGTCTTCCATAAGGTAAAAGGCAGATCAACTCCCATAAGCTGATATTTCTTACGTGGGTGATGCTCCGGCTACCCGGAATTGAGCTCACCCGAACTCAACTCCGACCTTCTCTTCGAGCAGACTTCCTCCCTAGCTTATCGTCCCTCGAACGCTGCGCACATCCTTCTCATCCATCGATATACTCTTCCGCGGCACCTCGTCCCTCGGATGCACCAAGCCCGTCGACTCTTTTCTTGTGACACCCTTCTCGCTAGCTACGTCGTTCGCTTGACTTCTTGTGTTCCTAAGTTCCTGCACACTTAGATACAATAATCAAACACACAGGATCTAACTTAACTTAGTTGACCACATCAAAACTACCACGGAGTACTTACAACCTCTCCCTTTTTTATATGCATCCCAAGTTAAAGTTAGGGTTAAATAAAAAGTAATAACAAGATTATGTAAAGAGAGTTGCAATTTGAATAAAATATCGCAATGCACTGAATATAAGTACAAGGATAAAAATTCTAATTTTTAAAATTCTATCTCTAATTTTTTTCCCTAACTCTTAACTTGAACATATTTCTCCCCATTTGATCATATTAAAAAAAAATAGAAAAAATAAAATAAACTGTTAGAAAAATTTGAAATATTTTTCTAGGGGTATTTAAAAAGAATGATTAGTATAATAATATTTTTTTTAGAATGACAAAGAATAATTTAAAAATTACTTTTCGATTTCAAAAAATCTTGAAAATTTTTGTCGAATCTAAGCAGAATAAGTTAGACCTGTAGAAATATTTTCATAAAAAAATATGATTTAGTCTAACAAAAATGTTTTATTTTACTAAAAGAACTAATTTTCAAAAATAAATCCCCCAAAAAAATTTTCTAACTCTAAAAATTCTTCTTATTTTTTTTGGATATGACAAACAAATTGTCTAATACTAGAAAAATCAAAGTTCTTGAATTTCTAATTTCCTGAATTTTTAATATTAAAAACTATCTTGTAAAAAAGAATCTGTTATAAATTAGATAAAATTTGAAAAATATCAAAAAAATTTGTGAAGATAGAAAACATCATGGTTTATCCTAGAAAAATAAAAGATTTTAAAGATAAATCTGAAAATTATTTTAAAATTTTAAAATACCGTTTTTGTTAATAAATTCATAGAAAATAAATTAGAAAATTATAAAAATATTTCCTTTGACAGAGAATATTATATTTTATCATAAAAAAAATAATTTTTTCAAAAACTAAATTTGTGAAATAATTGTCAATTTCAAAATACAATTCTTGTTAATAATTTCATATAAAATAAATCGACAGTAATTTTTTTAAAAAAAAAAATTATTTGAGGATCATATTTTCATTTTGCACAAAAAAAAATTAGCAAAAATTAATATAGAAAGATTACCAAAATAATTGATTTTATAAAAATGACTAAATTAAGTAAATTAATGCATAGATAAGATTCTGAGTAAAGAATATAACAAAAAAAATTACTCAAAAATTATTTAAAAATTAATAAAAAAATATCTTGAAATCTAATATAGGTTTTTTCCTATTAGGTTCACTAAAAATTTCAGTGGTATATAATTCTTAGGGATTTTCCTAATTTATCCTTGTGATTTCTAATATACTAGTTAATTTTACCATACTTTCTAAATTTTAATTTTTGAAAGTCGTTAGAACATGCATGGTTATTTTTAAATTTTTCTATTTATACATTCAATTTTCATTTTCTATTTTTAAATTATCAAACATATCTAATGAGCATGAATTTGCTAAGTTTAATTTTAACCTAGCATTATCATGTTCTAGTTGTACTATATTTTTAGATAACATTTTTGATAAATTCAAAATATTGCTTTGGAGATAGTGCACGTATCTCACTTACCTCGTGTTTTGATGCTCCCCCTTTATCGTAGCTTTCTTCTGAGGATCCTTACCCTTCATCGATGCTTATTTCTGAGCTGCTTTCATCTTCTCTTTGGTAGTCTGCTAATAAGGCTAGTCCAGTATATTCTTTAATTTCTGACTCCGATGATGTCTCGTCTGTTGGACCTCGTGGTTATTTTGATGTGATCAACCAAGTTAGTTAGATCCTGTTTGTTTTTTATCCCCGTGTCTAAGTGTTCAGGAGCTTAGGAGCGCAGGAAGTCGAGCGGAAAATGCAGCTAGCGAGAAGGACGACACGGGAAGGGAGCCGACAGGCTCGGTGCGTCCGAAGGATGAGAGAGCTACGGAAGAGTACACCGGTAGGCGAGAAGAACGTACGCGACATTCGAGGGACGTAAAGCCGGGATGGAAGACTGCTCGAGGAAAATGCCGGAAATTAGGTTCGGGTGAGCCTTATTTCAGTTCGCCTTGGACCCTCGAGATAGAGTTTACAGGAGCTATATAAAGGCCCCTGGAGCTAGGAAATAGATATTCAACTGCATTCAACTCTTGTACTTCATTCCTAGCAATAGTTCTGAGTTTTTAGTGTGTAAAAGGCTTCTCCGCCTTCAGAGAAGGAGATCGTTAGTGCGCTTTTTTCATCGCCTTGGATTAACAACCGTTTTGGTTGTAACCAAGTCAATTTTTGGTCTTCACTAATTCTTTTTGTTTTATTATTTTATAATTATTGCATATTTATTTTGAGTTGAAAGTCTTAAGGATGGTATACTTTTATTTGGCAGGCTATTCACCCCCCTCTTACCGGCCCCGCTGAACCAACAAGTGGTATCAGAGCCCGACCGCCTCAGAAGGACTAACCGCTAACTGAAGCACAAAGATCAAGACGATGGCTGGAGCGGACATTCATCCCCCGAAGTTCGACGGAGACTTCGCTACGTGGAAACGCAAAATGGAGGTATTTTTTAAAATAGATTTCGATATTCTTATTACTATGAAATATGGTTTTACAACTCCAATAGATAAAGAAGAGTACCAATGGACGAAGAAGGAGCAAGCAGATTTCGTCGCAAATGGAAAGGCGAAATTTCACCTGCTAAGTGTTCTGCCGCCCCAGGAGGTAAGTCGGATCGGAAGCTACGACTCCGCGAAAGACCTCTGGGAAAAATTTTTGGAGCTTCATAAAGGTACCTCAGAAGTAAAATTGGCAAAGCGGGACATCCTCCGGACTCAGCTGACGAATCTCCGGATAACACCGGCGAGAAGGTAGTGCAACTCCAAGCGAGGATCAAGGAGATGATAACTCAATTCAACAACCTCGAAGAATCGGTAACGAACCGAGACTCGATCTGATACACACTCAACGCCTTCCCCAGAACTCCTGAATGGGCGTCCTTAGTAGATGCTTACTATATCTCTAAGGACTTTGAGGTAAGTAGTTTAGAAAGTCTATTTTCTACATTCGAACTTCACAAGTCTCGACTTGCAGAGCCTAAACAAGTAGAGAATTCGAACCTTAACATTACCCTACAAGACGAAAAGGATGATCCCACTCCGAAGCGTCGATCGACGAAACTGAAGCGACGCTACTGGTAAGATGTTTCAATAAATTTCTTAAAACTAATAAATTTTAATCACAGTCGAGAAAGCATCAGCGCAATAGAAGAACGGTCCGTTGCTACAATTGCAATGAAGAAGAGCATATTAAGGATGATTGCCCAAAAATAAAACAAAAGACAAAAGACAAGGAGAAGGTAAAGTACAAGTCAAATTCCTCTAAGAATAAAATCCTGAAGGCCACGTTGGACGATTCAATGTCCTCCGAATTTGAAGTCGAAGCCTTCTCGGGACTAGCGCTGATGGCGAATCACCAGCTAGAAGAAGAGTCAAGTTCAGAAATGAGCATAGATGAAGGGGGAGGAACATCAGAAGAGGAAAGCTATGATGAAGGAGGAGCATCACAAAGTAAGGTAAGTAAGGTATGTGTTCTAAACCCTAAACAGTCATTTCAATTTATTAAAGCTCTTTCTAAAGACTTAGCTGAATCAGAAAAAGAAATTGCTAACTTAAATAAAATGTTAGATAATTTGAAATCTAAAAATGATAAATTGAAACTCCAAATTGAAAAGTTAAAATCTGATGCGTGTTTATATACTAATGTTTTTCAAAAATCAAAAATTAAGGTTTATGGAAAATTAAATTGGTATATAAGAAAACATCAGGGTCAACTTAGAAGAATACCTTAAAGGCTATATACCCCCTAAATTTTTAACTAACCCTATAGCAAGGAAGTGGATGATGCAACTCATGTGGCAGATTTGTTTTTCAAAGAGGTGGTAAGACTTCATGGCATGCCTAGGAGCATTGTTTCAGATCGTGACACCAAATTTTTAAGCCATTTTTAGAGGACCTTATAGAACAAGCTGAGAACAAAGTTTCTTTTCTCCACCACATGCCACCCACAAACTGACGGCCAGACTGAGGTGGTAAATAGGGCACTTTCTACTCTTCTTAGAGCAATTATTAAGAAGAACATTAAGTCTTGGAAAGAATGTTTACCTCATGTTG
Source organism: Zingiber officinale (assembly GCF_018446385.1). NCBI lineage: Eukaryota > Viridiplantae > Streptophyta > Magnoliopsida > Zingiberales > Zingiberaceae > Zingiber > Zingiber officinale. The sequence goes on from NC_055991.1 coordinate 76,730,037, forward strand.
AATTTGCTTATAATAAGGCGGTCCATTCTACTACTCAATTTTCTCCTTTTGAGATTGTTTATGGGTTCAATCCACTAACACCTCTTGATTTGTTTCCTTTACCTAACACTTCTTCTTTAGTTCACAAGGATGACAAAACAAAGGCAAAATATGTGAAGAAGCTTCATGAGCAAGTTAAAGCTCAAATTGAGAAGAAAATGGAGCAATATGCAAATCGAGCCAATAAAGGGAGAAAAAGAGTTGTCCTTGAACCCAATGATTGGGTGTGGGTTCATATGAGGAAGGAACAATTTCCTACCCAAAGGAAATCAAAGCTTCAACCAAGAGGAGATGGACCATTCCAAGTGTTGGAAAGAATTAATGACAATGCTTACAAAATTGATTTGCCCGGTGAGTATGGTGTTAGTGCAACATTTAATGTGGCTTATTTGAGTCCTTTTGATGTAGGTGATGAAGATCTAAATTTGAGGACGAATTCACTTAAAGAAGGAGGGAATGATGTGAGCCAAGAAGAGGCATTGAAGGGAATTGGGGGACTCATGACTAGGTCCAAGACTAAGAGAATAAAGCAAGCTTTGGAAGGTTTAATAATGGGGCTCAAGGAAAAGGAGGATCAATGCACAATAGAGGCAACAACTAAATGGATCACATTCCTTCAAATTGAAAGTGAAATTGGACCAACATGAGGACTATTTTCGTATGCATTTTTGGGGGTTTTTTTCTAAAGTGACTTTTGATGTTCTTTGTGTGTTTTTAATGTATTTTTGAGAGTTCCTAAGCTAGTATAATAAATACCATGCATGCATGGTTGTATTAAGCTAGTATTAGGGATTAGTGGATAATAAATATCATGCATGCAAGCATGATATTTATTGCATAATTAGTGCATACTGGATCTTAAGGGATGTTAAATAGGAGAACTCTTGTATGGAAAATCAAGTAAGTTTGAATGAAAATTTTAGTTTCTCTTTGGTGAGAGCTTCCTTCTAGTTCTTAGGCAAAGAACTAATTCCGATCTTATCAAGGCAACTTATGGCGATCAAACCCCATGACTTATCACTCACCTTCTCACCTTGCTTGAGTGTGGCGTCAATACCCTTCCCCAAGCTGAATTTCAAGGTGATCCATTTACTACAAGGTTCTTTATCAAGAGAGCTACGGAAGAGTACACCGGTGGGCGAGAAGAACGTACACGACGTTCGAGGGACGTAACGCCGGGACGGAAGATTACTCGAGGAAAAGGCCGAAAATTGGGTTCGGGTAAGCCGTATTTCGGTTGGCTGCAATCACCCTATCAATCAGAGCTTCGGAAGGAGAAAGAAAGCCAAAAGGAGCTGAAGAAGCTAGCCAGAGGCGCCTTCAACCAATGCTGAAGGCGCCTCAGCTGCCTATACTGTCTGAGGCGCCTCAGATAGCTTGGAGGTGCCTCAGACCCAGTCCGAGGTGCCTCCAAGGCCAATTGAGGTGCCTCAGTTCCAGTAAACTTAAACGTTTGCGTTTAGATAAAGTTTTATCCAGTCAAACTATTGGAGGCGCCTTGAACCCCTGTTGGAGGCGCCTTGGACCCTCAAGATAGAATTTCCAGGAGCTATATAAAGGCCCCTGGAGCTAGGAAATAGATATTCAACTATATTCAACTCTTGTACTTCATTCCTAGCAATAGTTCTGAGTTTTTAGTGTGTAAAAGGTTTCTCCACCTTCAGAAAAGGAGATCGTTAGTGTGCTTTTTTCATCGCCTTGGATTAACAACCGTTTTGGTTATAACCAAGTCAATTTCTAGTCTTCACTAATTCTTTTTGTTTTATTATTTTATAATTATTGTATATTTATTTTGAGTTGAAAGTCTTGAGGAGGGTATACTTTTATTTGGCAGACAATTCACCCCCTCTTGTCGGCCCCACTAAACCAACCTCGTCCCATGTAGCTTTTAAGTCTTGTGCCTCGATTTGGTTGGCTCTTTGTTCTTGTCCTTCATCTTTAGCTTTGGACAATCATCCTTGGTGTGCCCCTTCTTCATTGCAGTTGTAGCATCAAATCTTCCTTTTGCACCAAAAGTACTTTTTCATCTACGATTTAAATTTATTAGATTTAATAAACTTATTAAATTTTCTTACCAATAATGTCGCTTCATTTTCGTTGATAGATGTTTCAGAGTCTTGTTTATCTGTTTTTGTCTTCAAGGCAATGTTCTGACTGAGCTCCTTTTTTAATTATGCACATTTAGATTTGTGAAGTTCTAAAGTAGAAAATAAACTCTCTAAAGTACTTACCTCTAGATCTTTTGAAATATAATAAGAGTCTACTATAGACGTCCAATCTTATGTCCTAGGAAAAGTATTTAAGGCACACCTTAAAGAATCTTAATTTGTTACTTGTTTCCGAAATTCATAAGTTCGATTATTAATTCTTTCAGCTTGGCGTGCAATTGTGCTACTGTCTCTCCTTCTTTCATCTGGAGGTTGGTCAATTGGTTCTGGAGCAGATCCCATTTTACAAGCTTGGTTTCGGACGTTCCTTCATGTAGCTCTAGGAACTTCTTCTAAAGTTCCTTTGCTGATTCGTAGGTGCCAATTTTGCTAACTTCCTGTGGAGGTAGCACGCTCAGAAGATGGAATTCGACTCGTGTAAGGTCCAAAATCCGCAAACGTAAACTCCATGCATGCAATATAGAAAAATAGTAATTTAATTTAATGATTTTAAATGCATTATGTCATCTGCTAGGAACGATTAAAGGTTTAATTGAGTAGTTTCACATGACTTCTGTTGGGAATTTCGGGCCGCAAAAACCGCCTTTTTGCGTTGCGGAAACCCCAAAACCCAAGCCACCGGATCCGTGCTAAGATAAAATTTTCGAAAAATATTACGAGTACGAGTTTCTTATGCGAGTTCTAAACTAGATCTACAAGGAGAAGGAATTTACCCTCGATGCGATGCCCTTCGCAATCCCGCTCGTCCAACGGTTCACCGGATCTCAAGATCGTCAAGTGTATGATCCTCTAGAAGTATCCACACGAACAAACTAGGTGGAGAAGACCAAACAAAGGTGTGCTAGCACCTTAGGTGGTTCAGTCAAGGAGGAGGAGAGGGAGAGGAGAATGAGAGAAAGGAAGAAGATGAGAGTTACTTGGCTTGAATGAAAATTAATCCATCCATTCAACCATAAGTGGCCGGCCACTATTGGAGTTGTAACCTCCATTCTCATTTAATGTGGTCATTAAAGAGGAGATTTGTAACCTCCATGAGGTGGCACACACATGTGCTAAACATGATGATGTGTAACACCATTATTGGCCACTTAATGCCAACTCACAAATGAGGTGGCAAATGGTCAAGTCAAACTTGACCTTTCATCTTCCTTCTCAAGTCAAGTCAAACTTGACCAAATCTCTCTTATGGTTGATCTAATATAACCATTTGATTCAAACCAACTTAATATAATGAATCTAATTCATTTAATTAAATTGATTCAATGAGTCATAATCTAAATTAGACTCATTGAACACATGAATCAACTTGAGTCCAACTCAATTAGTTCAATTAGGATTACTCTTAATCCAATTTGATTCATCACATGAATCTAATCCTCTTGGTTCATCATATGAACATAATCTCCATCTAATTGTCCTTTGTGTGTGACCCTATAGGTTCTTGTAACGTTGGCAATGCTCCTAAACTCATTTAGAAGCATAAGTAATGAGCGGTATCTAGCAATACATCATTACTACCCAAGTTACAAGAATGTTGAGATCCAACATCACCTTGTGACTACTAATTGTGACTCTTCACAATATATGACATTGTCCTTCTATCCTAGATATCTAGATTGATCAATGTGAGGCATAGACCGTGTCATCCTCTAATCAATCTAAATCTTGAATCCCAAGTAGACTCACTCGATCAAATGAGCTTAATATCTCATATTGACTCATTTGGGCATGACCATGTACTTAGTGGTCTCACTCTATCAAGAATATCAATGTCACTCCCGTCATATAGGAGGGATAGATCCCATCTACATCACTCGCATCCCTCTACATAATTTGTTGCATACCCAGTAATCGTCTTTATAGTCCACCCAGTTACGGGTGACGTTTGACGAAGCTAAAGTATATAACTCCTTATGTAGGGATCCATGGTGATTTCAGGTCCAAGGACTAATAGTCATACTAATAGCCACATGAGAAAGTATATGACACTCATATAACGATCCATGATACTTTCTCATGGTGGGTCATTCAGTATACATTCTCCAATGCATACCCATGTGTCAACTTGATATCTCTATATCCATGACTTGTGAGATCAAGTCATCGAGTTGACCTACATGCTAGTCTTATTGCATTAACATTGTCCCTGAATGTTAATACTCGACTAGGAATGATTAAGAGTAGTGTTCCCTATATCATCTCACTATCGATTCAACCAATCGATTGATATAGGTAAGAACCTTCTACTCAAGGACGCTATTATACTTAGTTTATTTGGCACCAATACAAGTAAGCATAATAACTAAAAAACCAAATGCCTTTATATATAAGAATATGATACAATGAGTCCATACAACAATCATCAAATGATTGGCTCTAGGGTTCTAACTAACAACTTCATAATTAGGATTTTTGTTTTTGAATATTAGATGCTGGGCCAAGTTTACTTTTTCATTAATATTAAACCAAAATAGGTTTCAAATATATAAATATTCTCGATGAATACTACTGTGTGAATAGTAGTCACATGAATATTAATTATATGAATAGTGATTTTTGCTCATATGTAGGTTTTATTGATTTTATTGGGCCTAGTTACCTAGGATTAGTGGGCCTAATCTTGACCTAAATATTTAAAGCCAAAAACCTTATCTTCCAAGCATATGATTTCCCACACAGCTTCACGGCAAAACTGAGGGTGAGGAGTCTAGTTGCAGCCGCAATGTCGTCGTTTCATATCAAATGATTTTTGATCAAGTTTCAAGGATAAATCGAAGCCAATCCATTTTCCTGTCCTTCCAGCAACTCTCCTACGTGTCTAGATTAGAATAATCGTGTGTGGATCACATAAAGGCATGTTCAATCCTTCGTCCCTCTCATCATTCAAGCTATATATATATATATGTGCTTTATTTATTGCATGAAGGAAAGTTAATAGCATGATGTATATTTTCGTTTTTATTGATTAATGCATGAAAATGACGTTTATTTTTCGTTTTATTGAATTATGCATGAAAACTTGATATTCCTTGCATGTAAACGCATGGTTTGATGTTGCAAGGTGGCTGCTGGTCTAGGAAGGGTTGAGTATGATAAAAATATTTAATTTAAATGATTATGGATATTTTAGGAAATTTAATGATATATGCTGTTATTATAATGTATGCGTGACTTTAAAAGGAAAAAATGATATAATGTATGATATTTATACAAGTGATGATAAGATGAAAAATTATCTTGAAGTATGTGAGTTGACTGTGATAAATTATGATTTGTGGATTTTTCGTGAGGGAGAAGGTCCCAGAGGGAGCTTGTTCACAGGAGAAGGCCCCAGAGGGAGCTCAATATCGGATTTCCAATATTTTAGGTCACGACCCAGTGACGAGAGTTACTGACACCCCGCCGCCTGGTACCATGGTTTTACTACTGAGATTGATCAATCAACCCCTTCCCCCTGATTAGTTAGTCACTTTCAATGATCAAACTACACCTTAAGAATCTTTACAATGAATGCTAAATGTTATGATAAATGATTCATGATTATGATTATGCTATGATTATGATATTGTGAAGGATTTACTCATATTATTATGCTCATGTTATTTTATGTAAGGATATTGTTTTTTTTTCACTGTAGTATGAATATGCATTATTTGCTATAATGGTTAGGACATGCTGAGTCATTAGACTCACTTAGTTCGAATGGTGCAGGTGAGAATAGCATTGATGAGATTGGAGGCTCGGATGCTTGAATGGACTGGACAGACAGTATACATTCCAAGGACATTACAAGCTTCTGTAGATTTGACAATCAAATGATTTTTCTTTTTTTTTATATGCATACTATCTATGCTTAAGAATGGTTTTGGAGGGGAAAAATACATTATTAAAATATTTATGCTAATCTATTTTAGTTTGTTAGACCGGGGTTGGATCTTAAGAAGGCATACTGTTTTATTTATGTTTATAATTTTGAGATATTCTAACAGCAGTTGAAATCGTCATAATGGTGTGTGTGTGTTTAAATATTCCTTTATTAATATTTTTACTTATGTATTTATTTATTAAATATAAAGCATGCGTTGTTTTTTTATTATATAGAAAAATAATGATAATGGTAATAATAAAGTTAGTAATGACTTTAAGTAAATTAGAAGTTTGGGATATTACAACTCGTCCATTTACTACGAAGTCCGCTTGCTCCTTCGTTGTCCATTGGCGTTCCTCTTTTTCATCTCCTTGTGGGTTCTTAGGATCTACAAAATCATATTTTATAATTAAAGGCAATTCAAAGTCTATTTTAAAGAATACATCCATGCGTTTCTTCTATGTTACGAATTCTCCCTCAAATTTCGGTGGATAGATGCTTGGTCCGGCCATCGTCTCGGTACTTCAGTCAGGGGCCAGTCCTTCTAAGGTGTTCTCGCTCTGATACCATTTGTTGGAGCAGCAGGGCCGACAAGAATACATCCATGTGAAGGATTTACTCATATTATTATGCTCATGTTATTTTATGTAAGGATATTGTTTTTTTTTCACTGTAGTATGAATATGCATTATTTGCTATAATGGTTAGGACATGCTGAGTCATTAGACTCACTTAGTTCGAATGGTGCAGGTGAGAATAGCATTGATGAGATTGGAGGCTCGGATGCTTGAATGGACTGGACAGACAGTATACATTCCAAGGACATTACAAGCTTCTGTAGATTTGACAATCAAATGATTTTTCTTTTTTTTTATATGCATACTATCTATGCTTAAGAATGGTTTTGGAGGGGAAAAATACATTATTAAAATATTTATGCTAATCTATTTTAGTTTGTTAGACCGGGGTTGGATCTTAAGAAGGCATACTGTTTTATTTATGTTTATAATTTTGAGATATTCTAACAGCAGTTGAAATCGTCATAATGGTGTGTGTGTGTTTAAATATTCCTTTATTAATATTTTTACTTATGTATTTATTTATTAAATATAAAGCATGCGTTGTTTTTTTATTATATAGAAAAATAATGATAATGGTAATAATAAAGTTAGTAATGACTTTAAGTAAATTAGAAGTTTGGGATATTACAACTCGTCCATTTACTACGAAGTCCGCTTGCTCCTTCGTTGTCCATTGGCGTTCCTCTTTTTCATCTCCTTGTGGGTTCTTAGGATCTACAAAATCATATTTTATAATTAAAGGCAATTCAAAGTCTATTTTAAAGAATACATCCATGCGTTTCTTCTATGTTACGAATTCTCCCTCAAATTTCGGTGGATAGATGCTTGGTCCGGCCATCGTCTCGGTACTTCAGTCAGGGGCCAGTCCTTCTAAGGTGTTCTCGCTCTGATACCATTTGTTGGAGCAGCAGGGCCGACAAGAGGGGGGTGAGGCCGACAAGAGGGGGGTGAATTGCCTGTCAAAAATAAAATTAACCCTTTCTCTAACTTTCAACTCAGATTACTAGCACAATTAAATTAAATCAATTAAACAACTAAAAATAAAAGAGGTTAAAAAATTACTTGGTTACAACCTAAGCGGTTGTTAATCCAAAGCAAAAGAAAATAGTAAAAAAGTCTCATTCGTTGAAGGCGGAAAAGTCTCTTACACTCGTTGAATGCTCAGAAAATGCTAGGAAATGAATACAAGAATTGTTCTATATTTCCTAGGTCCGGCTACCTGGAGTTGAGCTCACTCAAACCCAATTCTGACCTTCTCCTTAAGCAGGGTTCCTCCCCGGCTTCTCGTCCCTTGAATGTCAAGCACGTCCTTCTCGTCCACCGATGTATTCTTTCATATCATCTCATCCCTCGAATTCACTCAGCCCGTCAGCTCCTTTCCTATGACACCATTCTCACTAGCTGCGTCTTCCGCTCGACTTCTTGTGTTCCTAAGCTTTCACACACTTAGATAGGATCAAACACTTAGTGTAACACCCGAAAATTCTCAAATAAATTTTAGAAATATTCTATTATTTTTCTGGAATTTTAGAATATTTTAATGAAATTTTTGGAGTAGCAGAAGTAGCAAAATTAAATAAAAACGTAAAATAGCCTAAGCTAGAATTGAACCCGCGACCTATTAGACCCTACAACTTATAGCCTTACTTTAGTAACCAGGTGGCCCCAGCAGGGGTGTGCTAAAAGAAGAGGAGAAAAATTATATTTATGATTTAGTTGGATCGTATTAATCACTTAATATAAATAGGGAATTTAAGTGGGGATTTATTATTTTTGGATCGGCAACTCTTCCTCACCCTCACACTCAACTCACCGCCCTCTCCCTCTTCCTCACCCTCTCGGCACACCAAGCCCCGAGGGACCTGGGGTTCCATCCCTAGGGTCGTAGGAGCACCTTCCGGCGACGACTCTAGTACAAGGACGCTCATCTCCGCGAGAAGAACGCGTAGACATAAGAAGATCGTCGAGGAGATCTTCTTCTTCGAAAACCTAGCGATCAGAACTGTAAGAAACCTAGCGCAGGAAGTAATTAATCCCTCACCTGCAGTATAAGTAGTTAATCGTATGTTTTTATGTTTTTAGTTCAGCCATATGCAGATTTTTTTCGGCACGTAGGGTGTATTTGACCCTCCTCGCAAGTTTAGGGTTTATTTGAGCACCTCTAGATGGGCCAAACATGTTTCCCTCTCCAGTTTTGGGGTATTAGACGCTGTCGGGTGCCTAGAGGTGGTCCCCTAATAGAGAGGAGAAATAGAGCACACCAAGTGTTCGATAAAATGACTAGTACAATTAAATGCTACAGTAGGCATTTTAATAGTTCAGTTAAATGCCATAGAAGCATTTTAAATAGCATACTTAGTCTTGCTTCAGTTTATATGGGACTATGGTCCAATGGGTGGGATCCCACAGTTGCCCCTAGGTTCAGATAACCTAGCTCTAGGTTCAGATAACCTAGTAAGATCAAGATAAGATAAATTAGCTTATGAATCAGTATTTTACTTTTATCAGTGGCACTGTGCTGGACTCTTAGTTGTCCTTGGGTTAGGCTCCCATAGTCGTCCCTAGGTTTAGATAACCTAGTAAACCATACTAGATTCGGGACTAGCTACCTCGGGTCTAGTTAGGGATGCGCGCATAGTAAGTACAATTGTCGGGCCTATTAGCAGCATGATTATTATTTTTATCTATTATGAAAAATAATTTTCAAAACTTCACAATTCAGTTATGTGAATACAATTCAGATTTAGCATTAGCCTAACATTAGTTTAGCTTAGTTTATGTATCCGTTCAGTTTTTCTTATTGATACAATAAGATAGTTCTATGATCAGTATTTGATTGCCATGATTCATATATCAGTATGCCATGTTTTTAGCATTTCCAGTATAATTATCTGCATGCATTTCCAATAGCATCTTTTAAAAGCATGATTTCATCGAATGCATGTTTGTGAGGTAGATGGTTCTTACTAAGCTCCCAAGCTTATAGTTTCATTTTTCCTTATACTGCAGATAAAGGTAAAGGGAAGATGGATTAGCGGAGGCTGGAGGAAAATGTGCCAAGATGTGTGTGAGAAGGAACTTGGAATAAAGACTCTTGGGGACTAGCAAGTTTAAGAATTAGACTTCTTATATTCTTATTATTCCGCACCTTTAGAATGTTTAAATGTCATGAATTATGAAAATATGCACTATGCTATGCCTAGACTACTAGTTATGTTGATGTTAGTTAATAACTATGAATAATGATAGTAATGACATGCCTAGTAATTTAGTGATGCTTTCCAGTTGATACATTTGCATTGTATATGGATTAGTGGTGGTATGCAGCAAAAAAATCAGAGCTCCAATCGATCAGCCGATCGATTGGAGGGTCCTCAATCGATCAGTCGATCGATTGGGAAGTGATTTTCCGTGTACAGAGAGCTGATGAATCGATCAGCTGATCGATTGGCCATGGATCGATCAATCGATCGATCGGAAAGTAATTTCCGCGAACAGAGAGCTGCTGAATCGATCAGCTGATCGATTGGCCCAGGCTGGATCTATCAGCCGATCGATTCAGAAAGGAGTTTCGTGCGCAGAAGCACGCTGGATCGATCAGTGGATCGATTGAAGCCCTTTCAATCGATCGAGTCTCAGCTTCAATCGATTGGGAAGTCTGATTTCAGCTGGAAATGTCTGATTTCAGCTCCTTGATCAAATGGGATGTTTGGGAGTTGCTAGCGGCATGTTTAGTTTGTATAAATGCTTAGTTTTAGTATGAGTATTGATACAAAACTCATGGTTCCACTCACATGCTTAGTAATTGCCCAAGCATGCTAAATTTGATAGAAACATATATTAAATAGCCTATAATGGTAGCTTAGAATGGTGTTTTATTGTATGATATAGCATAGAAAGTTTAGATTCCCTTCTTTAGCATATGTACAACAATGAAAGTGTATTATGAACATAAATTCCAGTTTTAATAACAATTAGCAGAGTTTTTAATTTAGTTCAGCCTTTCGCACATTATACATCAGTGGTAGCCACAGAATATTTTAGCAACCGTAACCCCCGGCCTTACAGTTTAGTTAGTAGAAGGCGGGGGCGTTATAGAGTGGTATCAGAGCAAGTTCCATACTTCCTCCACACACACATCAGCATTGAACCTACAGCTTCCAAGTAAGAATACCTCTCACCTTATTTATGTTTCTTGCTTTCATGTTTATAGATAACTAAAGCATGTTTATATATGATGGCATCTAACATGATAGTAGTAGTTATGTAAACATGATTGTAGTAGTTATGTATGTCCTCTACTTCTCTAGGAAATGGTACGAGGACGCCCAGCTAGAAGGGCACCAGCTACTGAGCCCCAGCATGAGGCGGACAGCTTAGTGCCTCCCCCAGACCTTACAGAGGTAGTGACTCAGTTACAGAAGCAACTAGCTGAACAGCAACAGAAGATAGCCACCCTAAGGGCTAATCAGCAGAACACTCCCACTGCCACCTCGGAACCTAACATAGCAACCCCAGTAGTTACAGAGGTTCCACCAGTCCAACCTACAACACCTGTAGCCCCAACAGCGAGGGCAAGGAGAGAAGCCTATCTGATCCAGTGGTAGAAAATCAAGCCAGAGAACTTCTCAGGCACTAGTGAACCATGGGATGCCCAAGTCTGATTCAAAACACTGGAGAGTACGATGGAACTTCTGGACTGGCCAGATCATGAAAAGGTGAAATGTGCCTCCTTCTGCCTGGCAGGAGACGCACGTATGTGGTGGGAGAGGATTAAAGTGAAGCGCCCAGTGAACCAGATGACATGGGCCAACTTCGAAAGAGAATTCTTTGAGGAGTTCTTTCACATGCGGGTCAAAGCCGCCACTACGACGAGTTCACTGAATTTCGTCAGGGCAACCTTTCAGTTGAGGAGGCCGTGAAGAAATTCAACAGGTTGGCTCGTCTGTGCCCCGAACTAGTCAACACCGAAAGAGAACGAGTCCGGCTGATGCTCAAAATGCTAAGGCCGGAAATAGCACTGAACGTGGCCAGCAGCGTCCGTAGGCCGCAAACCACTGAAGAACTGGTAAGTAGTGCTCTGATCACCGAGCATTACCAGAACAACATCAAGCAGTAGAAGCAAGCCTTCTCAGAGTCAAAAGGCCAAGGAGGCTCAGGTACTCAGAAATACCGTGGCCACAGCTCTAACTGGAAAGGGAACTCCAGTAACAAACGTAAACCAGGGAGTTACCCAAAAGGAGGACCAGCTAGTAAACAGCCTAGCTATCCCAAGTGTTCCACTTGTGGAAAATTCCACCCAGGAGTTTGTCGCAAGGGCACACGAGGATGCTTCGAATGTGGCCAGGAAGAGCATATGGCTAAACAATGCCCGAACAAGACCAACTTTCCCCCACCACAGCTGATTCAGTACGGAGGTAACCAAACACAGTTACACCATATGCAGGTTACTTTAGATGGTCCACACATCAGCCAGGGCAGACTAGAAGCCCCCTCAGCCACGATGAATGCGAGAATCTACTCACTAACCAAAGACGACGTAGCGAATGCCTCGACAGTTGTTACAGGTCAGACAGCAAAGTGCAACTATCTTATTCGATACTGGGGCAACCCATTCTTATATATCCAGGACATTCGCCGAAAAGTTAGCAATATCTCCAGAGGTACTCAGTTGTCAGTTTTTGACAACACTACCTTCAGGAGAAATCATGGCATCCACGCACTGGCTCCGAGCAGTGCCAGTCATTATAGCGGACAGAGAACTCTTTGGTGATCTGATCGTGCTAGATATGATTGACTATGATGTCATATTGGGAATGGACTTCCTGATCAAGTACGGTGCCTCTATAGAGTGCCGTAAACAGAAAGTTGTATTCCAACCTGAAGCAGGAGTGCAGTTTGGGTACATCAGAGAACCAAAGAGAAAGGCCAAGAAGTTTCTCTCAGCTTTGAAAGTACAGAAACTACTGGATTCAGGATGTACGGGATTCCTAGCACATGCAGTCAGTACCAGTCAGGACAAGAACCAAAAGCTAGAAGAGGTCCGAATTGTATGTGACTACCCAGCAATCTTCCCTGAGGAGTTACCGGGCCTAGCACCAGACAGAGAGATTGAATTTGAGATAAAACTCATCCCCGGTACAAATCTCATCTCCAAAGCACCCTACCGCATGGCTCCAGCAGAACTAAAGGAACTTCAGGAGCAACTACAGGAGCTGCTCGACAAGGGTTTCGTACGCCCTAGTCACTCACCATGGGGAGCTCGTGTATTGTTCGTGAAGAAGAAGGACGGGAGCATGCGCCTGTGTATAGACTACCGGGCACTAAACCAAGTCACGATTAAAAATAGGTATCCTCTTCCCAGGATAGATGACCTCTTTGATCAGCTAAAGGGAGCAGCAGTGTTCTCTAAAATAGACCTCAGATCGGGATATCATCAGGTAAGAGTTAAAGAAGGTGATATACCCAAGACAGCTTTCAGGATCAGATACGGACATTATGAGTTCGTAGTCATGCCCTTTGGCGTGACGAATGCTCCAGCTACTTTCATGGACCTCATGAACAGAGTATTCAGGGAATACTTAGATAAGTTTGTCATCGTGTTCATCGACGACATTCTTATCTATTCCGGAACTCAGGAAGAACACGCAGAGCACCTGAAGATAGTACTGCAGAACCAGCTGTATGCCAAGTTCACGAAATGTGAATTCTGGCTCGATCAGGTATCCTTCCTGGGTCACATCGTCTCCAAGGATGGTATCATGGTAGACCCCAGTAAGATAGAGGCTGTGAGTAACTGGAAAAGACCTAAGAACGCCAGTGAAATCAGAAGTTTTCTGGGACTAGCAGGCTATTACAGAAAATTTGTAGAAGATTTCTCCAGGATAGCCTCCCCACTGACAGCTCTCACCAGGAAGAATAGAAAATTTTAGTGGACAGAGGACTGTGAGAACAACTTCATCGAGCTAAAAAGAAGATTGACCAGTGCTCCCATTCTGACTCTGCCAGAAAACACAGACAGCTTTGATATTTACAGTGATGCCTCTAAATTGGGACTAGGAGCAGTACTGATACAAAATGGCAGGGTGATCACCTATGCCTCCAGACAACTCAAGGACTATGAGAGGAATTACCCTACTCATGACCTTGAGCTTGCAGTAGTTGTTTTCGCCCTCAAAATTTGGAGACATTACTTGTATGGAGCTCAGTGTAGAGTGTATACAGATCATCAAAGTCTGAAGTACTTCTTCACCCAGAAGGATCTGAATATGTGACAGCGCAGATGGCTCGAGCTGGTCAAAGACTATGACATAGACATCCTCTACCACCCAGGAAAAGCTAATAAGGTGGCAGACGTACTTAGCAGGAAGTCCAGTGCCACCTTATTATCCCTAGCAGCCATGTCACCACCCCTACAAAAGGAAATTATAGATTTCGGTCTCGAACTTATAGTGGGACATCTCTCTACTATGACATTAGCATCTACCCTACTTGGTGACATCTAGACAGCTCAGTGTCAGGACCCTGAAATTCAGAAAATCAAGCAAGGTTAGCAGAATCAGAAAGTGGAGAGTTCAGAGTATCTGATAGTGGGGTATTGTATTTTGGTGACAGACTATGTGTTCCGGATCAGGAGGAACTACGGAGGAAGATCCTAGACGAGGCTCACAGGAATCCTTATGCAATGCATCCTAGTTCCACCAAGATGTACCAAGACCTAAAGAGACGTTTTTGGTGGCCTGGGATGAAAAGAGACATCGCTAGATATGTCAGCACATGTCTGACCTGTCAGAGGGTCAAGGCAGAACACCAGAGACCAAGAGGAGTTTTGCAGCCTATTCAGATTCCAGAATGGAAGTAGGAGGATATTTCTATGGATTTCATAGTGGGACTACCCAGAACCACGAATGGTTTTGATGTCATCTGGGTAATAGTCGACAGATTGACTAAATCGGCCCACTTCTTAGCTATCAGGATATCCTACTCCATGGAGCAGCTAGCTCAGTTGTATCTCAAGGAGATTGTCAGACTGCATGAAGTTCCACGGACCATCATTTCAGACAGAGACAGTAGATTCACGTCACACTTCTGGGAGTGTGTACAGTCAGCATTGGGCACCAGGTTAAAGTTTAGCACAGCTTCCCATCCTCAGATAGATGGTCAGACGGAGCGAGTAAATCAGGTACTCGAAGATATGCTCCGAGCGTGTGCCCTAGACTTCAAGGGAAGTTGGTGCAAATATATGTGTTTAGCAGAATTTACATACAACAATAGTTATCAGGCCACTATCGGCATGGCACCCTACGAGGCTCTCTACGGGCGGAGGTGTAGATCTCCAATCTGCTGGTATGAAAGTGGTGAACAGAAAGAACTAGAACTTTAGACAGATCTAGTAGCAGATACCACAGCAACTATACAGCAGATCCGCCAGAGGATAGAGACGGCTCAGAGCCGCCAGAAAAGCTATGCTGATACACGACGTCGACCCTTAGAGTTTTCAGTGGAGGATACAATATTCCTCCGAGTGGCTCCCATGAGAGGAGTAATGCGTTTTGGGAAGAAGGGCAAATTAAGTCCCAGATATGTGGGACCATACCTTATCACCAGAAGAGTTGGCAAGGTAGCATATGAGCTAGAACTACCCCAGGAGATGTCAGCTATCCATAACGTATTTCATGTCTCTATGCTAAAGAAGCATATCCCAGATGCCACCCAGGTGATTGAGCCCCAGTCGGTACAAGTCTGCGAAGACCTCAGCTATGACAGTCGGCCTATTCAGATAATAGACCGAGCAGTTAAGAAATTACAGAACAAGGAGATACCATTAGTAAAAGTCATTTGGCAAAATCACACCGCAGATGAGGCAACTTGGGAGACAAAAGCTAGTATGAGACAGAAGTATCCAGAGTTATTTTAAGTTCGAGGATGAACTTTTTATAAGGTATGGGGGATTGTAACACCCGAAAATTCTCAAATAAATTTTAGAAATATTCTATTATTTTTGTGGAATTTTAGAATATTTTTATGGAATTTTTGGAGTAGCAGAAGTAGCAAAATTAAATAAAAACATAAAATAACCTAAGCGGGAATTGAACCCACGACCTATTAGACCCTACAACTTATAGCCTTACTTTAGTAACCAGGTGGCCCCAGCAGGGGTGTGCTAAAAGAAGAGGAGAGAAATTATATTTATGATTTAGTTGGGTCGTATTAATCACTTAATATAAATAGGGAATTTAAGTGGAGATTTATTATTTTTGGATCGGCAACTCTTCCTCACCCTCACCCTCAACTCGCCACCCTCTCCCTCTTCCTCACCCTCTCGACACACCAAGCCCCAAGGGACATAGGGTTCCATCCCTAGGGTCATAGGAGCACCTTCCGACGACGACTCTAGTACGAGGACGCTCATCTCCGCGAGAAGAACGCGTAGACATAAGAAGATCGTCAAGGATATCTTCTTCTTCGAAAACCTAGCGATTAGAACTGTAAGAAACCTAGCGCAGGAAATAAGTAACTCCTCACCTGCAGTATAAGTAGTTAATCGTATGTTTTTATATTTTTAGTTCATCCATATGCATATTTTTTTCGGCACGTAGGGTGTATTTGACCCTCCTCGCAAGTTTAGGGTTTATTTGAGCACCTCTAGATAGGCTAGACGTGTTTCCCTCTCCAGTTTTGGGGTATTAGACGTTGTCGGGTGCCTAGAGGTGGTCCCCTAATAGAGAGGAGAAATAGAGCACACCAAGTGTTCGATAAAATGACTAGTACAATTAAATGCTACAGTAGGCATTTTAATAGCTTAGTTAAATTCCATAGAAGCATTTTAAATAGCATGCTTAGTCTTGCTTTAGTTTATATGGGACTACGGTCCAATGGGTGGGCTCCCATAGTTGCCCCTAGGTTCAGATAACCTATCTCTAGGTTCAGATAACCTAATAAGATCAAGATAAGATAAATTAGCTTATGAATCAGTATTTTACTTTTATAGTGGCACTGTGCTGGACTCTTAGTTGTCCTTGGGTTGAACTCCCATAGTCGTCCCTAGGTTTAGATAACCTAGTATACCCTACTAGATTCGGGACTAGCTACCTCGGGTCTAGTTAGGGATGCGCGCATAGCAAGTACAGTTGTCGGACCCATTAGCAGCATGATTATTATTTTTATCTATTATGAAAAATAGTTTTCAAAACTTCACAATTCAGTTACGTGAATACAATTCAGATTTAGCATTAGCCTAACATTAGTTTAGCTTAGTTTATGTATCCGTTCAGTTTTTCTTATTGATACAATAAGATAGTTCTATGATCAGTATTTGATTGCCATGATTCATATATCAGTATGCCATGTTTTTAGCATTTTCAGTATAATTATCAGCATGCATTTCCAATAGCATCTTTTAAAAGCATGATTTCATCGAATGCATATTTTGTGAGGTAGATGGTTCTTACTAAGCTCTCAAGCTTATAGTTTCATTTTTCCTTATACTGCAGATAAAGGTAAAGAGAAGATGGATTAGCGGAGGCTGGAGGGCAATGTGTCAAGATGTGTGTGAGAAGGAATTTGGAATAAAGACTCTTGGGGACTAGCAAGTTTAAGAATTAGACTTCTTATATTCTTATTATTCTGTACCTTTAGAATGTTTAAATGTCATGAATTGTGAAAATATGCACTATGCTATGCCTAGACTACTAGTTATGTTGATGTTAGTTAATAACTATGAATAATGATAGTAATGACATGCCTAGTAATTTAGTGATGCTTTCCAGTTGATACATTTACATTGTATATGGATTAGTGGTGGTATGCAGCAAAAAAATCAAAGCTCCAATCGATCAGCCAATCGATTGGAGGGTCCTCAATCGATCAGCCGATCGATTGGGAAGTGATTTTCCGCTTACAGAGAGCTGATGAATCGATCAGCTGATCGATTGGCCATGGATCGATCAGCCGATCGATCGGAAAGTAATTTCCTCGAACAGAGAGCTGCTGAATCAATCAGCTGATCGATTAGCCCAGGCTGGATCGATCAGCCGATCGATTCAGAAAGGAGTTCCGTGCGCAAAAGCACGTTGGATCGATCAGTGGATCGATTGAAGCCCTTTCAATCGATCGAGTCTCAGCTTCAATCGATTGGGAAGTCTGATTTCAGCTGGAAATGTCTGATTTCAGCTCCTTGATCAAATGGGATGTTTGGGAGCTGCTAGCGGCATGTTTAGTTTGTATAAATGCTTAGTTTTAGTATGAGTATTGATACAAAACTCATGGTTCCACTCACATACTTAGTAATTGCCCAAGCATGCTAAATTTGATAGAAACATATATTAAATAGCTTTGAATGGTAGCTTAGAATGGTGTTTTATTGTATGATATAGCATAGAAAGTTTAGATTCCCTTCTTTAGCATATGTACAACAATGAAAGTGTATTATGAACATAAATTCCAGTTTTAATAGCAATTAGCAGAGTTTTTAATTTAGTTCAGCCTTTCGCACATTATACATCAGCGGTAGCCACAGAATAGTTTAGCAACCGTAACCCCCGGCCTTACAGTTTAGTTAGTAGAAGGCGAGGCATTGCACTTAGACACCTTGATTTCAGATATCGAGGAAATATCTTGCACGCTCAGACAATATGAGCTTAAACATTACCCTAATAAGTGTCTATTCGGGGTCAAAAGTGAGAAATTTTTTGAATACATCATGATCGAACAAGGAATCGAAACAAACCCTGAGAAGATCTAGGTGTTCCAGAATATGCTTCCCCCTCTTAATCTGAAGGAGGCACAATGATTAGTCAGGCGTATTACTGCACCTTCCCTATTCATCTCCCAATTAATTGATCAAAGCTTATCCTTTTGTAAGAAATTGAGAAAAACTTCTAAGTTCAAGTGGGAAGCAAAGTGCGATAAAACTTTTACTGAATTAAAGGAATATTTATCTCAACTACCCTTGCTCTCTGATGAACGTATATTGTGCATGTTTCTAGGCATTATCGTACATTTACCTATATTTCATAAGCATGATTTACATTATCGCACCCTATTTTTATATGATTTCATTGTTTTTACTCTTTTGATTTAGAGAACTGCTCTTTACTTGTTTTGATTGATAGGACATATTTTAGGAGCAAAAATGGAGCATAAATCTCTTGGAATGTGAAGTTAGAGTAAGGAGTATGCTCTAGCCATGTCCCATGACACATGCATGCTCTATGACCAAAAAGTCGAAGAATGAAGCGGAAAAGGCTCAACACTGACTAACCATGCCTCATCATCAAGCAAACACACGAAGTATTCAGGAAGAAAAAAGGATTCAAAATACCATCAAAATAAAGTTTTAATCAAGGAATATTCTCCGACCGTGTCTCATGACACGAGCATATTTGTACGGAAGAAATCAGGTGAAAAATAATACTAAAATGGAGCCAACAGCTTCCACCACAACATGGTCGTGTCGATGCACATGACTATGTCAATTTTGGCCATATTCTAGTGTCCACCATAGCCGAATGTGCCAGCTTTTATTTTGAATCACATGTCGTACTACTTATCAAAAGTTAGATAATTTCAAGATCTATAACTTTGATTCAAGGTTCAATATGAGAAAACTAGGTTTAAGGGTTGAAAAACCCATTTTAGGGGAGCTTGATAAATTTGTAGATATGGACAACTTGGGGGAGATATAAAAGGGTGAAGGAAACTCTTCTTGTGATCATCTCTGACTAGGGGGCTTTGCCCCCTTCCTTAGAAGAGGGTTTTTCCCTCTAGGGGAAACCCTAGAACAACTCTGTTCATCCATCTCGACTATCCGTCCACCTCCGGAACAAGAATTCCATCCGAGAAGACCAACATTACATTGATAAACATTCTCTTCTCTCTATTTTGTGTATTGAGTTGTTTATTGATATTTTCTTCATCTTTTGGTTGTATTTCCTTCTTCATAGAGTAGATATATGGATTCTAGGAGTAGGGAGTAATTACTATTAGGATGTATACTAAAAGCCTAGCTTTTTGTATGAATATTTATTGAATGAACATTTATTTTGTAATAAGAATCACATTGGTCGAATATCTACATTTAGTTAAATACAGTTGTCCATTTAATTTATATTGTAGATAACATGGTGTGTGGTGTCACATAGAAGATCGTGTTATCAGTTCCTTATAAATTATAAATAGTAGCTCACAACCAAGAAGGATTGGGATAAACCATTGGAATGATTGTAGTGTAATTTGATACTAGTTTATCTTGACTATAAAATTACACTAGTACACTATGAGTGTATTGAGCAGGACCATTTGAGGTTGTTTCTTTTTATACTAACTGCATAGAAGAACATAACCTCTGTTATTATGGATGTGCGTACTCTTAATCCCGATATAATAACAAGCAATTATACTTAGTATTTATTTCTTTAATTTATCAATGGGTGAGATTTATTCGTTAAATTAATAGGTCCGATAAGTTGAGAAATAATATTATTTATATGGTGTGTTGTTGATTATAGAAGGAAATTGTGTCATAGTTATCTAGGTTGATGATGTCCCCTTGAGGAGCTCATAAGTATTGTCATATAAACCTTGCAGGTGGACCTAGTCCGGCATGATAATGAAGTTGAGTGATACTACTCTTAGAGCTAGATGTTAATTAAGTGAGTGTCAGTAACTCATTTAATTAATGGACATTCGATATCTTAAACATAGGGAGATTCATGCACTCATAATAAGAAGGAGTCCATAATGTAATATGAGATTGGTGCGATAATTCAATAATAACTCTTTAGTGGTATGAGTTATTATTGATGAACTTGAGTTGGGTGTTCGGGGTGAACATAAGAAGCTCAAGCTCATCAGGAGACCAAAAATAATTCCTCCTCTCGGTCCCTATTGTAGCCTCTATAAAGCCTTATATCCACCAAATCTACTTCTTACCCAAGTAATGTGCCGGACACATCCTTGCTTGGTGCAAGGGGGTTGGCCAAGCATTAGCTTAAAGCTCAAGAAGTGGTCGGCCAAAGCATGGCTTGGTGCCCAAGCTAGGGGCTAACCACTAGGATTAAAAGGGAATTTTATTTTTATTAAAATCTTTCCTTTTATAGTCATCCACATGATTTTAAAATAGAGTTTTAAATTTTAAAATCTTTCCTTTTATACTTATCTACAAAATATTAAAAAAGAGATTTTAATTTTATTAAAATCTTTTCTTATTTGTAGTGTTTAAAAGAGAGATTTTAATTTTGATAAAATTTTCCTTTTTTTGTAACCATGATTTAAAAGAAAAGTTTTAATTTAATATTTCCTTTTTTGTAGTCATCTACAATGTTTAAAAGAGAGAGATTAATTTTAAAACTTTCCTTTTGTAACCATCACAATAGGAAATTTAAAAGAGAGATATTTTAATTATTATTAAAATTTTCTTTTTTGCCATGACCAAGGATTATAAAAGAGAGGTAGATGGTGCCTTATGGGACACACATCTCCATAATTCCCTTGCTTCCTTAGGGCCGACACCTCTTCCTCTTCTTCTCCTTGTGTGGCCGGCTCTCTCATCTTCTCCCCTTCACCTTGTTTTCTTCCCTAAGGTCGGCGGCACACATCTCCTTCTATCCCTTTTTTTCTTTCTAAGGTCGGCACTCATCTCTTCTTGGTGGCCGAAACTTGAAAGAAAAGAAGAAGCACTTGGTGGCCGGTTACTTGGAGGAGAAGGAGAAGAGAAGGAAGTTTCCTATTTTGGTTTCCCTTGGTGGCCGAATTTCTTGGAGGAGAAGAAGTTGTTTGGGTGGATTTCATCTTGGTAGATCGTCGCCCACACGACTTCTAAGAGAAGGAGAGGAATACAACAGAAGATCAAGAGGTCTTTAACTACAAAGAAAGGTATAACTAATAAATTGTTTCTGCTTCAAATTAATTAGTTTGTATTCTTTGTATGAATCCTGAAATACCAACACAAGAGGTTAGCGATTTCGTGTTTTCGATTTAGTGTTTTGATCTTATGCTTCTATTGAGGTCTCTGTAGTTAAACCTAGGGTTATTGTAAGAAGTTTAAATATCCAATTTCTTTGAAAGACTTTATCTAGGAAGTGGTGGATGATCTCATACCCAAGAAGGCCAAGTGCCTCTCCATATTTAACTTGAAAGCCAATCCTTGAAATAGATATTTAATCAACTTCTATAACATGTAATGAACCTGGATTAATAATGTTAAGTATCATTTGCAATCTAAGTTTTAACTACTGAAGAACACATGAGTTGAACTTGAAATAAAATTGTTAAGTTCCGTTTTTAATTCAAGTTTAACTCATGAGGAACACATAGGTTGTTAGGAAAGTTCTGTGCTTGTACAAATTTTTATACAGGGGAAGCAGAACGGAATTCCAAGTAGCGACCAACAATTACGATGTAATTTTTTATGCATGAATTATGTATTTGGTCATTTCCATGTTTTATAATATGTTTGTTTGTGGTCTGGGCCTACTATATACACATGATCTTGATGCTAAAAGCACAAGATTCGTATCCCATTAGGTGTGGGGATGAACTAAAAGGAGAACCCAATCCTCTGACCGGTAGAAACTCGAGACATGGAGAGTCGCTTACAAAAGTAGATTGGTATGCCACAAGGAGCAATAAGCTGTTAGATTTTGAGGGATGTTTTGTTAGTTAGAGCCCTAGAGACAATCATTTGATGATTGTTGTATGGACTCGTTGTATCATATTCTTGTATATAAATAAAGGCATTTCTTTATGGTTATTATACTTACTTGTATTAGTATCAAATAACTAAGTATAATAGCGTCCCTGAGTAGAAGGTTCATATCTATATCAATCGATTGGTTGAATCGATAGTGAGATGATATAGAGAACACTACTCTTAATCATTCCTAGTCAAGTATTAACATTCAGGGTGTAACGACCCGGCCCTTTGGCCTCTTGGGCGGCCCTTTCGGCGGCCCACTGGCGGCCCTTATGTCGTCGGCCCATTTGGCGACCTCTCATGTCGTCGACCGACGACTCTTTGGCCGTGCCGTTACTCACTAGGACTTTCCACCCCTGGCCAGTGGATTTTTACCTCCCCCAGGATTCGAACTCTAGACCGCCAGGCTTAAGTACTAGAGTTTATGAATCCTGGTAACCAAGTGAGCGGCGCTCACTTGGCTACCATGTGGCGGCCCATTTGGCGACCCTCGTCGACCACCTAGCTCCACTCACTAGGACTTTCCACCCATGGTCAAATCCTGGCAACCAAGTGAGATGATCTCATTTGTCACCGTGATTCATAAACCTAATACTTAAGCCCGAGGTTTAGAGTTCGAACTGGGAGGCAAAATCCACGCCAGGTGGAAAGTCCTAGTGAGTAATCGACGACATGAGAGGTCGCCAAATGGGCCGACGACATAAGGGCCGCCAATTGGGCCGCCACAAGGGCCGCCCAAGAGGCCAAAGGGCCGGGTCGTTACACAGGGACAATGTTAATGCGATGAGACTAGCATGTAGGTCAACTCGATGACTTGATCTCACAAGTCATGGATATAGAGATATCAAGTTGACACATGGATATGCATTGGAGAATGTATACTGAATGACCCGCCATGAGAAAGTATCATGGATCGTTATATGAGTGTCATATACTTTCTCATGTAACTATTAGTATGACTATCAGTCTTTGGACCTGAAGTCACCATAGTTCCCTATATAAGGAGTTGCATATTTTGACTTCGTCAAACACCACCCGTAAATGGGTGGACTATAAAGGCGACTATTGGGTACGTAACAAATTATGCGGAGGGATGTGAGTGATGTAGATGAGATCTATCCCTCCTATATAACGGGAGTGACATCATTATTCTTGATAGAGTAAGACCACTAAGTACATGGTCATGCCCAAATGAGTCAATATGAGATATTGAGCTCATTTGATTATAGTGAGTCTACTTAGAGTTCAAGATTTAGATTGATCAGAGGATGACACTGTCTATGTCTCAGATTGATCAATCTAGATGTCAAGGATAGAAGGATATTATCATATAATGTGAAGGGTCACAATTAGTAGTCACAAGGTGATGTTGGATCTCAACATTCTTGTAACTTAGGTAGTAATGATGTGTTGCTAGATACCGCTCATTACTTATGCTTCTAAATGGGTTTAGGAGCATTGCCAATGTTACAAGAACCTACAGGGTCACACACAAAGGGCAATTAGATGGAGAATAAGTTCATATGATGAACCAAGAGGATTAGGTTCATATGATGAACCAAATTGGATTAAGAGTAATCTAAATTAAACTAATTGAGTTGGATTCAATTTGATTCATGTGTTAAATGAGTCTAATTTAGACTTGGACTCATTGAATCAATTTAATTCAATGAATATAGATTCATTAAATTAAATTGACTTGAATCAAAGGTTGGATTTGATCAACCATGGGAGAATTTAAGTTAAGTTTGACTTGACTTGAGAGGGAAGATGAAGAGTCAAGTTTGACTTGACCTTGACTTGACCAAATGTCATGTCATTGTGACTTGGCATAGGGCCGGCCAATAATGATGTGCCACATCATCAAAGGTTACATGAGTGTGTGCCACCTCATGAGGGAGACCAAGAGTTGTGACCCTTGGTATACCATGGAGATAAAAACTCCTCCATTAAGTGGCCGTCCACTTATGTGTGATTTTGGTGTGCTTGTGTAACTCCATCTTCTTCCTCCTCTCTTCTTGCTCTCCCTCTCATCCTTCTTGGCCGAAACCTCCTTGAGTGCTAGCACACTTAAGAGGTTTTTCTCCACCTAATCGTTCGTGTGGATACAAATAGAGGGGTGTTCACTTGACACCCTTGAGATCCGGCATCTTCTTGGACGAGCGAGATAAGCGAAGGGCTTCGCATCAAAGGTATAAATCTCCACCAAGTAGATCTAGAGTGGATCTAGGTTAGAAAACATGTACACAAAATTTTTGTTCTTTTATCTTCGCACAGATCCGGTGGCATGAGACTTCGGGGTTTCTGCAACGTAAAAAGCAATTTTTGTGGGTCGAAAGTCCCAACAGTGGTATCAAAGCCACGTGCGAAGCGTGTACGTGTTTTATTTTGGTTTTTATGAAAAACTTCAGATCTGTAAGTTTCTGTATATTTACTATTTTTATGTATTTTATGGGTATTTTTCTCGTAGAAGCGAAGCAACAAGTGTTTGGTCACTTGTAGGCTTCGATTACCGAGAAACACCTTCCGAAACGGCAAGGCCTCGCCCAAAATGTTTTGGGACATCGGCTTAGGGCGCTGTAACATCATCGTGGGACACTCGTGAGACTCATTTCACGAGAAGGGGTGCTGTCCCTAAGCCCGCAAGGGGCATTGTCCCGCAATCGCACCCGAAAACCGCTAAACGGGACCGCCGGGAAGTTGTAATTCATAAAATTGTAAAAATAGTAGAAAAAATTATAGAAATTTATGAAAATTACATAATTTAGAATTATGTATAATTTTTGTGATGGTCATGGCCCAAATACCCAATAAGATTGGACAAAATGTGTTGTAATTCATATTATGGCCTGTGGGCCATTTTGTGTGATGTGCGTGTTGTATTTGCTATGCGACCTGCGCGTCGTGCCTTTCTCTATTTTAATATTCCTGTTGTAAAATAGTTTTAGACTTGAATGCAACTCGAGTTTCAAATTTGTAATGTACAAAATTGGAGCGGTGGAAGGTCCACTCAAGGAGGAGTTACGAGGAGGGTGCTAGCAACACATGGTGGTCAAAGGGAGGAGCTTGGAGGAGCTTGGAGAAGCTGTTGACCCTAGGTTGACCATCCGATCTTCTCATTGGCTTGAGAAGATTGTAGTAGGGCCATGACTAATCACAATTTAATTAATTGCTTGTGTGTGTATGTGATGCATGCTAGAGTAGAGTAATTAATTAGTGCCTTAACGATTAGATTCGATCTAAATCGAGTATATGATGCACCACGATTAGATTAGATCTAAATTGCGTATATGATACACATCAATGATTAGATTAGATTAGATCTTAATCACGTCAACTCAAAATGCCTACCATGCCATGATACCCATCACTACTTCGATCACATGTTGTTGTTGAATCTGCCAAAGCAGAGCAACGCATATTATCTTGGTAGGGTGCGGAGGGACAATCTTGGTCTCGCCTATCAACGCCTAGGTGAGTACAAATTCAATTAGATTGAGTAAAACTAGTTAAACTCAATTGGATCGGGTTTAACTATAGACATTTTTCAATGGTTGGTAGATAGGTCAAAATCACATTTATATTAGCTCTTGGGCGATTTAGCCAAAGCTAACTCAAGTTTTAATATAAATGCGGATCTTGATCCTATAAACAAGAGTTTCATAGAGATGTAATTGATAATTAGTTATCTACCAATCATACTAAGTCTTGGGCGATTTAGCCAAAGCTAACTCAAGGCGTAGTATGATGTGGATCTTGTCCCACATGAATTATAGAATTCAGTGGGAGCATTATTTAGTTAAAGGCCTAATTAAATGATTAAATAGAATATGATATTTATTTTCTGCATTTTCTGTTGTAGATTGTCATGTCGTTAAACACGAACACCTTCTCCCTGCGTTCTATCCTAAGGACAAGCTCAATGGAGCTAACTTCCTGGACTGGTACAGGAACCTGAGAGTTGTTCTCACTCAGTAAAGGAAACTGTACGTCTTGGAGATGCCCATTCCCGAGGCACCTCCTGCCACTGCCACGCGAGCTGACCGTGATGCTTATAAGAAGCATCAAGATGACGCATTAGATGTGTCCTGTCTCATGCTCGCGACCATAAACTCTGAGCTTCAGAAGCAACACGAGTTGATGGGTGCTTATGATATGGTTGAATATCTTTGTCAATTGTATCAAGGACAAGCAAGGCACGAGAGATTCGAGATCTTTAAGGCACTGTTTCAGTGCAAGATGCAAGACGGGACTCCCGTAAGCCCATATGTACTCAAGATGATTGGGTGCATAGAAAACCTACAGAGGTTGGGATTCCCACTTGGCTAAGAGCTGGCCACTGACTTGATCTTGTAATCCTTGCCGGATAGTTACAATCAATTTATTCTAAATATAACATGATAGAAATTGATAAACCCTTGTCCGAGCTGCTAAGCATGTTAAGAACTGCTGAGCTCAACCTTAAGAAGGTTAAGCGCAACTCCATTTTGATGGTGCAAAGGCATAAAGGCAAGGGCAAGTCTAAAGGTAAGGGAAAGTCCCAAGCCAAGGGCAAAGGCAAGGCACTGAAACCCAAAGGAGGGGTTGCCAAGGATCCTACCTGCTTCCACTGCGGTCAGACCGGACACTGAAAGAGGAACTGCAAAGTGTACCTGGAAGATCTTAAGAAGAGAAGTGAGACTTCTACTTCAGGTATATATGTTATAGAAGTCAATCTATCTATTTCTTCATCGTGGGTATTAGATACCGGATGTGCTTCTCACATTTTCACTAATGTGCAGACGCTGAGAAATAACAGAGCATTGGCGAAGGGCGAGGTGGACCTACTAGTAGGCAATAGAGCACGGGTTGCTGCTGTTGTTGTAGGAACTTACTGTCTATCTCTGTCCTCTGGGCTTGTACTAGAATTAGATGAATGTTGTTATGTGTCTACTCTTACTAAGAACATAATTTCAGTTTCTTGTTTAGACAAGAAAGGTTTTTCATTTATAATAAAGAACAAATGTTATTCAGTTTATTTAAATGATATGTTCTATTGTAGTGCACCTCTGATGAACGGACTCTATATTCTAGACTTAGAGAACCCCATCTATAACATAAATACCAAAAGGTTCAAATCAAATGAAATGAACCAAACCTATCTCTAGCACTGTTGCTTAGGTCATATAAATGACAAACGCTTATCCCAGCTCCATAAAGATGGTTTGCTAGACTCATTTGATTTTGAATCATATGAGACATGCGAGTCATGCCTACTGGGCAAGATGACCAAGACTCCCTTTAGTGGACACAGCGAGAGACCGACTGACTTGTTAGGACTTATACATAGTGATGTATGTGGCCCTTTCAATGTCGCTGCCAGAGGTGATTATAGGTACTTCATTACATTTACTGATGACTTCAGTAGATATGGTTATGTGTATCTGATGACACATAAGTCAGAATCCTTTGAAAAGTTCAAATAATTCAAGAATGAAGTACAAAACCAGCTTGGCAAGAGTATTAAGATACTTCGATCAGATCGAGGCGGTGAATACCTTAGCCATGAGTTTCGTGACTATCTAGCTGAGTGTGAGATTCTATCCCAACTCACTCCTCCTGGAACACCATAGTGGAATGGTGTATCCGAAAGGAGGAATCGTACCTTGTTAGATATGGTACGGTCTATGATGAGTCACACAGATCTTCCTATATCTCTTTGGGGCTATGCTCTGGACACAGCAGCCTTCATACTCAACCGAGTTCCATCCAAGGTTGTGATAAAGACACCATATAGGATATGGACTGGGAGAGATGCTCAGGTGTCTTTTATGAGGATTTGGGGTTGTGAGGCTTACGTTCAACGTCAAGTCTCGGACAAACTGGGACCCAAATCCGATAAGTGCTATTTTATAGGATATCCCAAGGAAACGAAGGGATATTACTTCTACATTCCCAGTCAACACAAAGTAGTTGTGGCTAAGACTGGGGTATTTCTAGAAAGGGACTTTGTTTCTAGAAAAACTAGTGGGAGTACGTTCAATCTTGAAGAAGTTCAGGATATGGACCATAACACTGAAACCTTGATGGAAGTTGAACTGGAACCACAAAGTGTTGTGGATGATGAGATTGTTCCACAAGGAGTTGGGGAACAACAATCAGTTCAAGTAGACATACCTCTTCGCAAGTCTGATAGGGTACGTCATCAGCCTGAGAGATACTCATTTCTCTTGTCTGACCATGATGACGCTGTACTCATTGAGAATGAGCCTAGCTCTTATCAGGAAGCTGTGATGAGACCAGATTCTGAGAAATGGCTAGAGGCCATGAGATCCGAGATGGAATCCATGTACACCAACCAAGTATGGACTTTGGTTGATCCACCTGAAGGCGTCAAACCCATTGGGTGTAAGTGGGTCTTTAAGAGAAAGACTGGCATAGATGGACTTATCTATAAAGGTCGTTTGGTAGCAAAAGGTTTCAAGCAAATTCATGGTATTAACTATGATGAAACCTTTTCTCCAGTAGTGATGTTTAAGTCCATTCAGATTATGCTTGCTATTGCAGCATACCACAATTATAAGATCTGGCAGATGGATGTCAAAATCACGTTTCTGAATGAAAACTTACTCAAGGATATGTACATGATATAACCTGAGGGTTTTGTAGATCCATAGCATACTGGCAGAGTATGCAAGCTGCATAAGTCCATTTATGGACTAAAGCAAGCTTCTCGGAGCTGGAATCTTCGATTCGATGATGCAATCAAATAGTTTGGTTTCATCAAGAATGAAGATGAACCATATGTCTACAAGAAGGTTGTAGGGAACACAGTTGTCTTCCTTGTATTGTATGTGGATGACATACTACTCATTGGGAACGACATCTCTTTGCTGCAGTCTGTAAAGACTTGGTTAGGGAATTGTTTCTCAATGAAGGACTTAGGTGAAGCAGCCCGTATTCTAGGCATACAGATCTATAGAGATAGATCTAAGAGATTCCTTAGCCTAAGTTAGAGTGCATACATTGACAAGATGCTTAAACGTTTTGCCATGGAGAATTCCAAGAAGGGATTCTTGCCTATGTCACATGGTGTGAGTCTTTCGAAGACTCAAAGTCCCTCTTCTAGAGAGGAGAGAGACCGCATGGATAAGATCCCTTATGCTTCAGCCATAAGATCTATCATGTACGCCATGATATGTACGCGTCCTGATGTTTCGTATGCTTTGAGCATGACGAGCAGATACCAATCAGATCCAGGTGAAAGTCACTAGATAGCGGTCAAGAATAATTTTAACTACTTGAGAAGGACTAAAGAATATTTCTTGATATATGGAGGCGATGACGAGCTAGCTGTAAAGGGTTATAGTAATGCCAGCTTCCAAACTGACCAGGATGATTATAGATCGCAGTCTGGGTTCGTGTTTTACTTAAATGGTGGTGCTGTGAGCCGGAAGAGTTTGAAGCAGGACACAGTTGCTGATTCTACAACAGAGGTCGAGTATATTGCTGCATCAGAAGCAGCAAAGGAGGCAGTTTGGATCCGCAAGTTCATTACTGAGCTTGGGGTGGTTCCTAACATAGCAGATCCCATAGAGCTCTATTGTGACAATAATGGAGCAATTGCGCAGGCTAAGGAACCTCGCTCACACCGGCGGACCAAACACATACTACGGTGCTTCCATCTCATTCGAGAGATCATCGATAGAGGAGATGTGAAGATTTGCAGAGTACCCACAGAGGCTAACATTGCAGATCCCTTGACCAAGACTTTGGCACAGAGAAAGCATGATGGTCACACTAGGTCATTGGGGCTTAGAGCCTACATTGATTGGCACTAGTGCTAGTGGGAGATTGTTAGTTAGAGTCCTAGAGTCAATCATTTAATGATTGTTGTATGGACTCGTTGTATCATATTATTGTATATAAATAAAGATATTTCTTTATGGTTATTATACTTACTTATATTGGTGCCAAATAACTAAGTATAATAGCGTCCCTGAGTAGAAGGTTCATATCTATATCAATCGATTGGTTGAATCGATAATGAGATGATATAGAGAATACTATTCTTAATCATTCCTAGTAAAGTATTAACATTCAGGGACAATGTTAATGCGATGAGACTAGCATGTAGGTCAACTCGATGACTTGATCTCACAAGTTATGGATATAGAGATATCAAGTTGACACATGGGTATGCATTGGAAAATGTATACTGAATGACCCGCCATGAGAAAATATCATGGATCGTTATATGAGTGTCATATACTTTCTCATGTGACTATTAGTATGACTATCAGTTCTTGGACCTGAAGTCACCATAGTTCCCTACATAAGGAGTTGTATATTTTGGCTTCGTCAAACGCCACCCGTAAATGGGTGGACTATAAAGGCGACTACTGGGTATGTAACAAATTATGCGGAGGGATGTGAGTGATGTAGAAGGGATCTATCCCTCCTATATGACGGGAGTGATATCATGATTCTTGATAGAGTGAGACCACTAAGTGCATGGACATGCCCAAATAAGTCAATATAAGATATTGAGCAGAAATGATTAGAGTGAGTCTACTTGGAGTTCAAGACATAAATCGATTAGAGGATGACACGGTCTATGTCTCAATTGATCAATTTAGATGTCAAGGATAGAAGGACATTGTCACATATTGTGAGAGTCACAATTAGTAGTCACAATGGTGATGTTGGATCTCAACATTCTTGTAACTTGCGTAGTAATGATGTGTTGCTAGATATCGCTTATTACTTATGTTTCTAAATGGGTTTAGGAGTATTGCCAACGTTACAAGAACCTATAGGGTCACACACAAAGGACAGTTAGATGGAGATTAGGTTCATATGATGGACTAAGAGGATTAGGTTCATGTGATGAACCAAATTGGATTAAGAGTAATCCAAATTAGACTAATTAAGTTGGACTCAATTTGATTCATGTGTCGAATGAGTCTAATTTAGACTATGGTTCATTGAGTTAATTTAAACCAATGAATAGAGATTCATTAAATTAAATTTATTTGAGTCAAAGGGTAGATTTGATCAACCATGAGAGATAAGAGGTCAAGTTTGACTTGACTTGAGAGGGAAGATGAAGGGTCAAGTTTGACTTGACCAAATGCCACTTCATTGTGACTTAGCATGGGCCGGCCAATGATGATGTTCCACATCATCAAGGCTATCTCATTGTGTGCCACCTCATGAGGAAGATCAAGAGCCATGATTCTTGGTATTACATGGAGGTATAAAATGCTCTAAAAGTGGCCGGCCACAATAATGAATGAGTGATGCAAGGGTGTGCTCATTCAAGTCTCTTCTTCTTCCTATCTTCTTTTCTCTCCTTCTCCTCCATTGCCGAGACCTCTCAAGAGTGCTAGCACACTCTAAGTGGTTCTCTCCACCTTTTGTCTGTGTGGATACGTGTAGAGGAGTGTACACTTGACACTCTACGAGATCTGGCAACCATTTGAACGAACGGGATAAGCGAAGGACATCGTTACAAGGGTAATACTTCCTTTTCATGTAGATCTAAGGTAGATCTAGTGTAGACAAACATGTACATGAATATTCTATTTATCTATCTTCGCACGGATCCGTGGCTAGCTTCGAGGTTTCCGTAACACAAAAAATGATTTTTACGGCTCGAAAGTGCTAACAACAAGTCCCAAATACAGACAAGCTAGCTAAAATAAGCTAGTCTAGTTAAAAGTAGAGGGATGTTGACTTATATGCTAGGAGCACATCATCTCCAGAACCTCCTACTGTTGCGCCTCCATGATTTTAGATCGCTCATCAATACACTAAAATCCGAGAGTGACAATCTCCTCGAGGCAGATAAGTCGATCCTCTAATTAATGGAACTCAAGCATCTTCTCATCCTTCCAAGACTGAGGTGGTTGCCTCCCATGCTTCCAGACTATATATAACTCTATCCTTAAGTTACATTTTAGCTAAACTAAATTGTCTAAACCCTATCTTATTGTATCCCTAGGGCTGCGATGCAACTATTATGCCCTCCAAGTGGTAACCAGACATCTAAGGGTGAATATACGACACATTGCAAGGATTTCTCCAGTGGGACGACAACTCTAAGAACGCAAGCTGCTTGGATGAGCCTCCGCGAGTGCTTTTCGATTTATCCTGTGATCGATGGGAAACTTCCTTAGGGCCATGTTAGTCACCTCCAAGATTAGTCGATTCGAAGAGTTGGATACCTAGATTACCCGAAAAAAGATAAGGTTTAATGTTATCTCAAGTGTGTAAATATGCTATCACGAACGATTCTTATGAGCAGTCAGGATATATAAAAAACTACTGTATGTAAAAGAAACACATTACCATGAATGACTCTCGTGGTCGATAGAGTGTGTTTGTAATATGAGAATAGATCATAAGCATACTAAGCAATAACAATGTTATCCCAAAAAATCTTCTACACTTATACTACGACATGATAACACTAAATCTATATATATAGAGTGTAAAATACCGCAAATAGGCGAATAATAATAAGGGAATTTTTTAGAATTTTTAGAAATTTTTCGGAAATTTTTCGGAGTTCGTATGAACGAGTTTACGGGGATAAAAACAGGACCTCGGGAAGGCCTATTTGGGCTACCCTATTTTAAAGAGGAAATGTTTATTTTCTTTAACTCATTCCCTTTTTCTTTTAATTTATTTTATTTTGATTTATTCCTCTTCTTCACCCCGTGCCTCACCCGAGCTCCCTCACGCGACCTTCCCCTTGCGCCGACTGAGCCCTAACCGCACGACGGTTTCCTCCACCTTCTCCTTCATTTTCTTCCTCCCGAGCCGCACACCCGAAGCTTTCTCCTCTTCTCCTCTCCTCTGCCGCCACCACAGCAACGCCGTGCCCTAATTAGGTTGTGTCGCCGCCGAGATTACTTCGCCGCCACCGACCTAGTGCAGCCGCCGGCGACGCACGGAGCAGTGCCTCACACCCTGGTGCCCTAGCATCTCCGCCGACACCATTGACTCCTCTCGGCTGCTTCTCTGTGCCGGCCACCGTTTTCCTCTGCCGGCGCCGATCCTCACCCTTGTGCCCTAGCCGACGCCTCTCTGATTCTCACTGTGCCCTAGGTTCTTCGCCGACACGGTTCTGCTCGGGTTGTTTCCGGCCTAGAGCAAGGAGGATTTAAGTTATAGTTTTTCCCTCTCTACCACATCTCGGCACAGCGCCGCCGACCGCACCAGTACATCTTCACTGTCGCCGGCCATCAGGTACAGCCGAGCCTTAGTTGGTTTTGGAGGTAAGTTGTGTGGTGTGGAATTTAGGTTATGGCTTGATCTGTGTTCATAATCTCAGTTCTTGACCTTGCTTGGACCAGTTGGTGGATTTCTTCTCTCTGTGTTGCTGCTGTGCCCTAGTTCACCACTGCCGGTGCCGCTCTGTTCTTTACAGCAGAGTGGTGATCTTAGAGGTAAGGGGAATAGGGAGGACTTGCTGTGGTTTTCTTGGTTACGACAGAAATTCCAACTAGTAGCACTCCTGTTCTAGCAATCAACAGGGCTGTGACTTCAAGGTATGTTGTAGGAATTTAGCTACGTGTGGTAGTTATGTAATGGATCCTTGTTGTAGATTGGGTTGGTTTAAATTTAATCTAATGGAACGATTAGGGTTAAGACAATTAACCCTAGTCAATTGTTAGATTTAATTTAGGTAGGCAAATGGTTATGTGGATTAGGGTTTTCCCTAATTTAGTCTCGTGGATTTTATTTATCTATTTAAATTCTTATGAATTTTTAGCTAAATAAAAATATATATATTGATTGGTACAGGACTTTGATTTGAGACGGTGTCTCGACGAGGGATCTATTTTGGATTGAACCTTTTCTATTGGAGGCGAGTACTTTTGACTTATGTCATTTGATATACATTGTAGTGAATATAACAAATTGCATTAATTATGTTTCTCATTCTGTTTCGGTTAATCACTACCCAAAACTTGATACATGCTTGATTGATTGATTGGTTTGCATCTCATGTATACATTACCTGTTTATACATACTTGTAGGGGTAGTGATATACCATGCTTTACCATATTCAGGACCTAGGTTTTATACCTTCTGTGTACCTTTGATTTGATTTGATTCGTTGACCTATATGCACTTTTATATACACATGGATTAGGTCAGGATATTTTGTGGTTAGTGCCATGTACCATTTGCATGATTGCATGCTGTGCGATAGTCCGCTCCATTATTGTTGAGCACATCGCCAGTTACATGGATCTGCACACACCACCACTCATGGGTTAGTGGTCGATTCAGGCAGAGTGTGTTGCAGCAGGGACTCTGTTAGGCACCGTTGGTCCGCTCATGGGTAGTGTGACACAACGTGTTATCCGGCAGGGATTCCTCCCCGTCATCGTGTACCGAGAGTTGAGAGCATTGCGCTCCCCCATTTATGATTTGGGGTAGGAGGATAAGTGTACTCCGACAGCATCCCGTCAACTCGATCACTCATCAGGAGCAGTGACGACAGAGTGCACGGTTGTCACAGCCCTACCCACTCGGCCTCACTATTGTGTGAGATGATCGACTGGCGTCAGGGGTGACCAGAACGCATCATTGGCATCATATGCATGATGCATTTATTGATTGTGTTTGTGTTTGCTGCATTTATATGCTGCATATTGTTTGGATACCCATGTTTGACATGCATACAGGATTTCTATACCACTCGGACTGTTTGTCCTTATACCCAGGTCCTGGTTAGTACAGTTTCTCTCCTGTTTATTTCAGATGCATTTTTGTCCTTATTATATCAGGAGACTGTACGCATGATTAGTGCTAGGTGTTATTTCCTTACTTTGTATATCAACTATACCTGCTGAGTGTTGGACTCACCCCGCCTCCATTGTTGTTATATTTCAGGATGAAGTTGTCAGGAGAGAGTTCTAGTTGCTGGTCCCCTGAAGACCCCGAAGACTTATGGATCTTTTGGTTTTGTTTTGCTTCTTATTTGACCATGTTTACACTTGGTTTTGTTTGATGCCTGGATATTGTATGGACTCTTATGATCGATGGATTTTCGTATGGTTTAGATTTGTTCTACTACATGCCTGCCTGGACGACAGAAGAGGTAAGTTTGTCGGATTTGTGTTTTACGAGTGTAGTTGAGTAGGGTGATTTTCGAGTCAGAGTATTACTGCTTTGTTTGATTATATATAATTGCGTGGATGTTTGTGTGGTTGTGTTTTATTTACTGTTATTATTCCAGCCGCATGTGGCTGAGGTATATGGATATGTAGAAAGTTTCAGATTGTCCGTCGTACAGGGGAGATGCTGCCGAAATTTCTTCGGACAGGGACTCCTCCGGGGCGTGACATAGAGAGAACTAATACGTTGCCTAACCTCCCATTTGCACCGCTCGCGAGCGCACGCGCGTGTATATATATATATATATATATAGAGAGAGAGAGAGAGAGAGAGAGAGAGTTGATATGTATATATATATATAGAGAGAGAGAGAGAGAGAGAGTTGATACGCTATCTAACCTCCCATCTGCGTCTCTCATCCATGACTAAGTGGTTGGACTGTCCAAAAGCGATCTGAGTGTCTTGAATGCATTCACTTTGGGGTGCTTGGATTACTTTTGAATGCCCTGACCACTTAGTCACTAACAAGCAGCGTAGACGAGTGGCATGGATGGGTCGTCAGACAACATATCAAAACTATTTATATAGATATATAGAGGTCAAGGCATAAATAACAATGAAAAGAATAGATATCAACTAGAGTAAATAAGTTAATATCAAAAAACAAATGTAGAGTAGAATATTAATATAAAAATAAGTAATTGTTATCTAATTAATAAAAGAAAAATAATCAAGCATTAAGGGTAAAAAATATATATAAAAGTCAAAGGATAAAACCATCTCTACTCTAGAATGTATAACCATCATCTAATTAAAGAGTTGCCTTGATTTCGAATATATAATTAAAGGATAAATATTTAAGATCAATAAATCAATCTATTAATTTTTAATAACATATTAAGTAATTCAATTGAACTATTAATTAATATTTAATTAACTCTAAATTGATATCAAATTCATATTAACAATTACATTAACCTAAGTGGATTAATTAATCACCAAACAACATTAACGCATAAATAAATATCTCAAATTATCTAATTACAGCTAATCAATTAATTAATTAATGAATTAGCTATCCTAATTAATAAAATAATTAATCAATCTATCAATAACTAAACTTAATTAATTAATCCATAGATTAATTAATTAATCAATTATTTAGTTCATCATATCAATAAACCCTCTAATTGCATTTAATTTTAAAAATAATTTTATATTTGATTTTATAAATTTAAAATGAAATATTTAATTAGTATATTTTTAAAAAGATACTAATTTCCAATCCAGCTTTTATATCTTAATTTTAAATATATTTAGGTGAGAGATCCCTAATATGTGAGTTCTCATTCTCGACTCCTGATTTCTTTCCCTTGTCTATTGCTTCCTCCCCACAAGCAACATGGATTATTAATGCGATGCTTTGTAGCGAGCTCACTGCTTGCCCTCTTTCAGCCATCAATTTAGTAAATCTCCATTGCCAAGGTATAACATCCCCACCATTTCGGCTACAAGTTTCTTCTTAGATAAATATTTGTTAGTGAAGGTTTTGTAATAAAGAATAGATGACTTATGATCATGAATTGAGAGAATGACTGAAAGTGTGATTGCACTAAACCCCTTCAATTGCAACCTACATTTGTTTTTGTAACTCATTTGAAAGGTTAAATAAAGTGGAGATTCTTGCATAACTAGAGTAAGTTAGAGATCTTTTATGGAAGCAACTAGAACTTTGACTCGAGAGAATGGGAGAGAAGAGAAGTGATCTCTCATGTTTGATTGCAGCAAGTAAACAAAAACTTAAGGGTTAAATAGGATCATGTAACAAAATTTGCAAGTAAAGAAAACTTGATAGGTCATGGTTAGTCAGATATTAATTAGGCATGGATAAATTCATTAGAGACATGAGATCTCTTTAAACCATATAAATTCAACCTAGGTATGATTGAAATATGAGTGATTGACTAATGAATTCAAAATTCAAAAATAATTTAGACTGACTCGATCATCTTGTGCATAATTACACCAATATATATATATATAAATCAAGAGTTATCTATTTACACAAAATACTTCATGATAAACTAAAAAAAAAAGATAAATTAACGTTTTTAAATATCCAATATCAACATACCCACACAAAAATTATTAGATTAAGTGACCAAAGCTAATCATCTTTTTAGTTCATTATTTTTTAACATAAATTTTATCTTTGAAAATGAGTTTAAAAATTGAAAATAAATAAATAGGTATAGTTAACTAAATTCAAACCTATTAGTTATTTTGATAAATTATTAATTTTTTTGTGAAAATTTTCATAAATCATTATAGTAATATTGATGAAACAATTATATAACAAGTTTATTATTATATAATTAAAATGATTATTGTCAATACTAGCAAAAAGATAGGATTTTTTTTTCCGAAAAGGAGCTGTTATTTTTTTTAGCAACGTGATCATTGCCTCATTGGATCGTTTAAATTTCATGGTTATTGTTTTAAATTATTTATTAGTTTTTTTAAAATTAATATTGTCCTTTTTAATGAGAACCGTTGCTTTTTTTTTCTAATTTTTTTACCGTTGCTTTTTTTTTTTCTAATTTTTTTACCGTTGCTTTTTTTTTTTCTAATTTTTTTTACCGTTGCTTTTTTTTTTTTCTAATTTTTTTTTACCGTTGCATCTTAATGCGCCAGGTTTTTTTTGAGAGTTTTTTAAGCAGCGCATCGTCTTCTTATCGGGTTGGCAAAAGGCTACTCATCGTCTTCTTCATCGGGCAAAGAAGCGAGCGAGAGAGAGAGAGAGATGAGCGCAGAACTAATCCAAGACCTCCTCGCCTCAGTTCTCGATGATGCAGCTATCTGATACCTCTTGAGGATGATTTTCTTTTGGATTTGGCGGAGTATTTGTTGACCGGAAGGCGAATCTGCCACGCCAAGAAGGTAGGCGCAGAACTAATCCAAGACCTCCTCGCCTCAGTTCTCGATGATGCAACTATCTGATACCTTTTGAGGAGGATTTGCTTTTGGATTTGGCAGAGTATTTGTTGACTGGGAGGGGGATCTGCCGCGCCAAGAAGGTAGGAGCTACTTTGTGATCGGTCTATTTTTCTTTCTGTCTATCTGTGACTCTCTGAGAGGTTAAATTTTAAACAAAAAGAAATTAGCTAGTTTCGAATTTTAAATAATATGGTCGATATGTTTCGGTTCTTCGTTTTCCCCCGTTAGGTAGGGTAGGAGCCCCTTTTGTTTCTAGCATTGTGCAGATCTTCATGATGCTTTGGGATTGTGAGTTCACATAAATGTAGATTCTTTTGGGACATTGAGAGTGTGGCAAACTTTTCTCTCCTTTTTTTTTTCAAAACAAAGAAGTATTGTCTAGTATTTGCTGGAAAGTTTTTTTTTTTTCCATAGACCA
This sequence comes from Zingiber officinale, assembly GCF_018446385.1. Classification (NCBI taxonomy): domain Eukaryota; kingdom Viridiplantae; phylum Streptophyta; class Magnoliopsida; order Zingiberales; family Zingiberaceae; genus Zingiber; species Zingiber officinale. The sequence continues at coordinate 76,768,919 of NC_055991.1, forward strand.
ATCCGTCTCCTTCTCCTCCTAATTCTTTAACGTTGTAGGGTTTCTATCGGATCAACAGACAAGCTGCGAGATGGAGAAGAAGATGTGAGTATTTCTTATGTGGTTGCTTTAGTTTTCTTCCTTGTTTTCAGTTGGTTCTTTTGTGCTTAGGGTTCTTCCAGAAGTTGCGTTCATTAGCCTTTGTTTCTCTTCATCCCCCTCTCTTTGAATAGTTCTCTGATTCTTCGAATTGACTTCTTCTATTGTCTTCGTTCAGTGAGATCATCAAGACCACCACTTCCTCCTAATTCTTTGCTTTGTAGGGTTTCTATTGGTCCCACGGACAAGTGGCGAGATGGAGATTAAGATGTGATTATCACAAGTGGGCAGGTAATCTTTGCTACATATTTTCTAATTGTCTAATCTTTGCTACATATTTTCTAATTGTCTAATTGTCACTCCTTCGGTTATTGGATTCTTGTGCTTAAGGTTAGTCATCGTGAAGCTGTACTGAATGGCCTTGGTAGTCTAGGTCTTTCTTTTTAAAATAGTTTCTTGCCAGTCCTTTATCAACAAGCACTTTGTTTAGTTATTTTACTTTCCTAACTGCAAATTGTCATTCATTCTTTTGAAATTTCAGGATCAGTTGCTAAGCAGTTCATTCATCTCTTCTTAGGTAGTCATCTACTTTTATGCATATCTACCATAGCAAAATACTTTCTAGTGCTAGATACATTTTGCATACATCATCCAATTATAGATTTCCAGTCCTAGCATAATTTGTTTTTTTTCCTTTTGTTGCATGTTTCAAATTCTTGATAGGGATTATCTTTGGTTAAGTCCTAGCATAGATTGTCAAGTCTTGCCACTTTGAGTGGGTTATAAAATGAGATCATTAGTGGGATTTTTTTTTAGTGCTTATATTGAATATGTGAAATCTAGAATTGGACCTTTATTTTATATTGCATCTTTAAAGTTAATAGTTTACACTCTGTTGCTAGTATTATGAATTAGAAAAGAGGGTTGGGAAGTATCTTTATTGTTGAAGAAGGTACAGTTTTTTTTAGTATTGTTTGTTAGTCAATTATGAAGGGTATTATATTACATCAACATATAAATTAATGAAGTTGTTTTCCCAACGTCTTGTACAATTGTAGCTCCCTTTCCTTACTTGCTTGAGAAGTAAGCTATATCTTGGTTCATCATTTCCTCATACATAATTTATATTTTTGAGCACGCACCTCTCACTCGTTCTTGTACATATGTATTTGTTTATTGTTGTGGTTGAAACTTAAGACGTTAATAGTTGAGTTGATTGCCCATCTAAAATTCTTACGGCAATAATTTAAAAATTGGAGATTGAGCCACCTTATTAATTTAAAAGGCTATTTTTATGATGTAAGATACTATTTAAGCAAACCATTAATCTATATGCATTGTACAAAGTGGTTATATTTTTAGCCAAGAAATGAACGTCTGTGGGTGTTGAAGGCAAGATGACCATTTGGTTTTAGATGCTTTTTTGAATTTGTTTTTTCTTTAGTGAATATAGCTTATTTGTATCCTATTTTGCATTTGAATTGTGATAATATTGTTCATAGTTGATTTATCTTTTGTATATAGACACATTGTATCATTAAAATTGTTTAATAAGAGTTTTTTTCTATATTGTTTCCATTGTATGCTTGCCTTTTTTTCTTTCACTTGTGTTTCTCCTCCTTTTAAGTTTGATCACCCTCATTGCTTCTATATGTTGACTTTCTCACATGTAACTTATAGTGTGAAAAAAAAATTATGATCCTCTTTGATATTAAAGTTCTTTTTTCATATTCAATAATGCATTTTTTGTTATTTTTGTAGCAATTCCTTTTTCTTTGGTGAAAATAGCTTAGTATCCTATTTTGCATTTGAATTGTGACATGAATATTTTGCATTTGAATTGTGATCATTCATGTCATTGCTAATTTATATTTTGTTTATAAACTTCCATTGTATTATTTGAATGGTTTGATATCTTTACCATTTGGTTAAAGTGGATTGATCTTTTATCACTTGATTTTCTTGAGTCTATTACAAGATCTTTAAGGTATTTCATTCAACAAACTATGTCCTTCTAACCCTTTTTCTTGTGTTTTTCTCCTTTCTTCTTCTTCTTCTTCTTCTATTTATTTTCTTCGATCTTTTTGTCCTTTTGTTGCTTCGACATATGCTTCTCTTTATATTTAACTTCGTTTTTCATTTTGTTTCTTTGATTTCTTCTCTTCTTTGTTTTCTAATGTTTGTTTTCTTTTTTTATTTTGTCACTCCTTGTAGCTTATTTTCTTTTGCTTGGTCTCTTTTTATTTTTTTCTTTCAACTATTATTATTTCTTCTTCCTTAGTTTTTGCTTTCTTTATGTTCCTCTTGTATTTTTTTCTTGTCTCTCTCTTCATTTTTGGCCATTATTTTCTTCTTCTAATTAACCTCTTGATAATTTTATTTATTAATTTTTCATTTCTTATTCATCAATTGGTAACTTTTTTTATTCTAATTTTCATCATTCTTGATTTTAATTATTTGCACTCTTCTCCTTCTTTATCTACTCCTTTCGCTTATTTATTTTTTTCTTGTTCAATACCTAATTTATCTACTTGATCATCTTTATAACTCTTCTCTTGTCTTTTTGCTTTTCTTAGCCTTTGCTTATCCTTTACTATCATCATTTTTCTTATTGTCTTCTTTGTATAATTTTCTTTCTTTTCCCTTCTCATCTTCTTCCTCCTTGATCCTTGTTTATTTTTTAAAGTTCTGTCTACTTTTCTTTCTCTTCTCTCTCCTCATGGGATTATTTTGTCATCCTATTGTATTTTTATATATTTCTACCAAATACCTTACAAAAATATATATAGATGCTTGATGTATGATCATAGGATACAAGAACAAAATTTAAAATATGGTAAAAGGAAACAAAAAGGAAAGAAAAAGTGAAAAAAGGAACAAGAAGAAAAGGATTTAACATCCTTATTTCTTTTGTTTTGTTTTTCCTCTTAATTTTTATTGGGATGGGATATAAGAGAAAATTCAAATTGATGGAGAGAATGACATAGGCAATCAATGCACATTCATACAAACTCAACCTAATAAAGTGACATTCCAATATATTTAAATCGTTCTTGGCTTATATTGGCTACTAAATTTCCCCTTCATAATCGGTACTCACATTATTAATAAGACGATCTTAAGTTTAATTAACTTCATGTATTATGTAGCTAAATAGGATGTAGGTCGAATCACATAGTAAAAAAAATATTGATTATCTTTGCCATCCCAATACAAATTGAGAGGAAAGACAGAATTTAAAAAAAATAAAGGATCTTTAATTCTTTTTCATCTTGTTCTTTTTTTTTTTCCTTTTTCTTTCCTTCTTATTTCTTTTTACTCTATTTTAAATTTTGTTCTTCTATCCATGTACTTTTTGTCTTCTTTATGTACTCTTCTCTTGTCCTTGTGCTTTTCTTCACCTTTGCTTATATTTTTTTATCATCATTCTTTTTTTCTTCTTTATATCTTTTGGTTCCTTCCCTCCTCGTCTTCTTCCTCATCCTTGTTTATTCTTCTTATTTTTTCTACATTTTTCTTTCAATTTCCTCCTCTGTTTTCTTGTTATTCTTATTTGTTTTTTATTTTTTTTATTGACTTTTCATTTTCCCTTATAACTTTTGATTACCTCTTTTTCATCGTCCTTTCTTTATCTTATTCTTTTCCACTTTTTCTTTCGTTTATTTATTTTTCTTCTACAACTTGTTCTTGCGTTTTATTGCTACTCTATGTTTGCCTTATTTGTATTCATATTTGTCTTTCTTTCATTAATATTTAAAATGTTTGATCTAATTTTTATTAGATTTGATCCTATACTCTTTTTTTTTTCTTTTCCTAGTTTTTCGCTTCTTTTTCCTCTTCCCTAATTAGTCAACTTTAATTATTTTTCTTCTTTTTCATTTACTAGATCTTGTTCATTTTTGTACCTATTTCTTTTCTTCTTGTTTCCTCTTAGTGCATTCTCAATGTTGATCTTCAATTCCGTCTACTTCCTCTTTGTCCCCTTTTATGACTCAACCAAAAATTGATTATCCTTTTTTGTTTACTATATAACTATCCTTTTCATATTTGATAATGCACTCTCCATGGTACTTTTCCTTGTTAGAATTTGTTTTTTAGTGAATATAGCTTATTGTATATCCTATTTTGTATTTGAATTGTGATAATGATGTCCATATTGATTTATATTTTGTGTATAGACTAATTGTATTCTTAGAATTGTTTAAGGTAAATTGACTTTTCACACTATTTTTGAAATTTGATAAATTTAGACTTTTATTAGAAGATGTTCAAGTTGTTCCATTCAACAATTTTTTTCTAACTTTGCACTTTTTGTTCTTTTCTTCTTTTGTATTTTTCTGTTTATATTTTCTTCTTTTGTTTTTTGATCTTTTTAGCTTCTTTTTTTGCTACATTGTTTCCTTCCTATGCTTGCCTTTTTTTCTTTCACTTGTGTTTCTTCTTTTAAGTTTGATCATCCTTATTGCTCCTATATGTTGACTTTCTCACATGTAACTTATAGTGTGAAAAAAAATTATGAACCTCTTTGATTTACAATTTAAGTTCTTTTTTCATACTCAATAATGCATCTTTTGTTGTTTTTGTAGCAATTCCTTTTTGTTTGGTGAAATAGCTTTGTATCAAATTTTGCATTGTGATCATTCATGTGCTAATCTATATTTTGTTTATAAACTTCCATTGTATTATCTGAATGGTTTGATGTCATTACCATTTGGTTAAAGTAGATTGATTTTTTATATCATAGTGTTAAAATTCAATTACATGAATTTCATTTTTCTTTTATTATAGTAGATCTTTAAGTCAATTCATTCAACAAACTATGCCCTTCTAACCCTAACTTAAACTCGCTCTTCTTATCTTTCCTTCATTTGTGTTTTTCTCTTTTTACTTTTTCATCTATTTAACTTTGACATGTGCTTCTCTTTATCTTTAACTTCATTTTTCCTCTTATGTCTTTGATTTTTTCTCTTCTTTTTTTTCCCTAATGTTTGTTTTCTTTTTTTATTTTGTCTCCTCATAGCTTATTTTATTTTGCTTGGTCTCTTTTTTAATGTTTTTCTCTTTCAAATATTATTTTTATTTATTTTCTATAAGTTACTTTCTTTTGGTATTTTCGTTTTCTTTATGTTCCTCTTGTGTTTTTTGTTTTCTTGTCTATCTCTTCATTTTTTGCCATTGTTTTCTTCTGCTAATTAACCTCTTGATAATTTCATTTATTTTTTATTTCTTATTCATAAATCAGTACCTTTATTTTCTTATTCTAATTTTTATCATTCTTGATTTTAATTGTTTGTACTTTTCTTCTTTATCTACTCCTTTTGCTTGTTTATTTTTTACTTGTTCAATACCTAATTTATCTTCTTTATCATGTTTATCCTCTTCTTATGCCGTTGTGCTTTTCTTAGCCTTTGCTTATGCTTTACTATCATCATTTTTCTTGTTGTCTTCTCTGCATAATTTTCTTTCTTTTCCCTTCTCGTTTTCTTCCTGCTTGATCCTTGTTTATTTTTTAAAGTTTTGTCTACTTTTCTTTCTCTTCTCTCTTCTCATGAGGATTATTTTTAGTCACTCTCTTATATTTTTATGTATTTCTACCACAATACCTTACAAAAATATATATAGATGTTTGATATATGATCGTAGGATAGAAGTACAAAATTTAAAATATAGTAAAAAGAAACAAGAAGGAAAGAAAAAGTGAAAAAAGGAACAAGAAGAAAAAGATTAAAATCTCTTTTTTTTGTTTTGTTTTTCCTCTCAATTTTTATTCGGATGGGATAGAAGAAAAAAATTCAAATTGATGGAGAAGAAAGACATAGGTAACCAATGCACATTCATACAAACTCAACCTAATAAAGTGAGATTCCAATATATTTAAATTGTTTTTGGCTTATATTGGCTACTAAATTTTCCCTTTCCAATGGGTACCCACATATTATATTAAAAAGATGATCTTAAATTTAATTAACTTCATATATTATGTACTTAAATAGGATGTATGTTGAATCACGTAGTAAAAAAAATAGATAACCTTTGCCATCCCAATAAAAATTGAGAGGAAAGACAAAAATAGAAAAAAAATATAGGGTCTTTTATTCTTTATTTTTTTTACTCTATTTTAAATTTGTTTTCTTTAAATTTTCTTCCTTTTTTTGTCTTCTTTTACCACTCTTCCCTTCCCCTAGTATTTTTCTTCACCTTTGCTTATGTTTTTTTTATCATTATTCTTTTTCCCTTCTTTGTATCTTTTGTTTCCTTCTCTCCTCGTCTTCTTCCTCGAGATCCTTGTTTATTATTCTTCTTTATTTTTTTTGTACATTTTTCTTTCAATTTCCTCCTCCATCTTCTTGTTATGCTTATAAATGTTTCTTATTTTTTTATCGACTTTTCATTTTCTCTTATAACTTTCTCTTTTTCATTGTCCTTTCTTTGTTCTTTTCCGCTTTTTCTTTTATTTATTTATTTTTTCTTCTCCAACTTATTCTTGTGTTTTATTGCTATCTATGTTTGCCTTGTATTCATATTTGTCTTTCTTTCATTAATATTTAACATATTTGATCTAATTTTTGTTAGATTTTCATCCTATATTACTTTTTTTTTTTCTTTTCATCTTCTAGTTTTTTGCTTTTATCTCTTCCCTAATTAGTCCTCTTTAATTATTTTTCTTTTTTTTTTCTATGCTAGATCTTGTTCAGTTTTGTCCCTATTTTTTTTCTTGCTTCCTTTTAGTGCATTCTAAATGTTGATCTTCAATTATGTCTACTTCCTCTTTGTCCTCTTTAATGACTCGAACCAAAAATTGATGATCCTTTTTTGTTTACTATTTAACTATCTTTTTTATATTTGATAATGCACTCTCCATGGTCCCTTTTACTTGTTAGAATTTGGTTTTTTTTAGTGTATATAGCTTACTTGTATAATCTATTTTGCATTTGAATTGTGATAGTGATGTCCATATTGATTTATATTTTGTGTATAGACTAATTGTATCATTAGAATTGTTTAAAGTAAATTGACTTTTCACACTATTTTTAAAATTGGATTAATTGAGACTTTTAATAGAAGATGTTCAAGTTGTTCCATTTTGCAAATTTTTTCTAACTTTGCACTTTTTGTTCTTTTCCACTTTTGTATTTTTCTCTTTATATTTTTCTTCTTTTTTTTGATCTTTTAAGCTTCTTTTTTGCTACATTGTTTCTATTATTTTTTTTTTTCTTTCACTTGTGTTTCTCCTTTTAAGTTTGAACACCCTTTACTCCTATATGTTGACTTTTAACTTATAGTGTGGAAAAAATTTATGATCCTCTTTGATATACAATTTATTTTCATATTCAATAATGCATCTTTTGTTGTTTTTGTAGCAATTCCTTTTTCTTTGGTGAAAATAGCTTAGTATCCTTTTTTTCATTTGAATTGTTATCATTTATGTCATTGCTAATGTATATTTTGTTCATAAACTTCCCTTGTATTATTTGAATGGTTTGATGTCATTACCATTTGTTTAAAGTAGATGGATTTTTATATCATAATGTTGAAATTCAATTACTTGAATTACTTGAGTCTTTTATTACAAGATCTTCAAGGTATTTCATTCAACAAACTATGCCCTTCTAACCCAAACCTAAACTTGCTCTTCATATCTCTTCCTCATCTGTATTTTCTTTTTCTACCTTTTTTCTTCTTCTATTTGTTTTTTGTGCTCTTGTCCTTTTGTTGCTTCGACATTGGGTAAATGTAGGATTTTAATCATGGAAGGGTTTAGAAGACAAAACCCCAAATGACATAGTAATATAATTCCTTTGCAAGAAGCATTTCACATTTAGGTATTTGTTCACACTCTTAACCAGAAACTAATGTTAACTCCGTGGATTATGTTTCAGCATTTGAAAGTTGAGGTAATTTCAGCTTGCGTTATGAAAGGCTCAACTCGTCAATGACTCTCATTTAGCAGTGAGATAATAGGAGGTTGAATTCCAGTTGTTGTTGCTTGAAATCAACACATAGAATTGACATTCAACATATTTTAGATTCCAAGTTACAAATTCTTTCAGTTCATAACTTTTTTTTTCTAACTAACTTCAGATTTCACAATAGCTTAAATGATAACATCTACATTTCCTTGATCCTCTAAACTTAATGTTTATCTCAAGTAATTCAACTTCTTGTAAATCCCACTACAATTTAACAAGTGTTGTAAAACAGAGACCTATCGGTCCTCAATTGCAATAGGCAGAATATCAAAACATCCAAGTGTGCAGCATGAAGGAAGAATACCATCTGGCTAGGTACCCGAAGACAATGGTGGTTCATTGCAAATTTATGAGAATAATAGGCTGCTCAATTTCTGTAGTGTAAATCAAAATACAGTTTCAGATATCAACAACTTCTGCTTCAAATCCAGCTGATGTAATTCCATTCTGTTTTGAATTATTTTATATTCCTTCATATTCAATCTTTTCCTCTTTTTCTTATTTTCTTAGTTGTAGTTTTTTTTCTCAACTCGTGCCAACTTACTGATTCTTGTTCTGGAATGAAGCTGGATAGTTTCGGAAATTCAATCCATTGAAGTTGTCTGATTTGAACCATTGAAATCTTGGAAAGAAAAGAACAACATATGACAATGAGGTAGTCACAGGTTTAATTGAAAGTTTTTCGATTAGAGAATCACAAAAATAAATTGGCACACAAATAAAATCAGGACAATTCTGAATTCCTTCCTAAATTTAGGAAATCAAAAATCTTAAGGGAATTTTTAGAAATTTTATGGGGATTTTTTGGAACTCGTATGATGAGTTTAAGGGGGATCAATAATTAGGCCACGGGAAAGCATGTTTAAGCTACCCGAGGAAAAGTTTGATTTTTCTTATTATTATTTTTTCTTTTTTTTCCTTTCCTTTTCTCTCTTTTCCTTTCTCTCTTTTTCCTTTTCTTTTTTTCCTCTCCTCCCCTCTCCTGAGCTCGCCACCGCCGTCGCTCCCGAGCCTCTTCATCTTCGCCAATCGACGCGCAACCAACCCGACGCCACGCGACTCCTCTTCTTCTTCTCCGCGTTCATAACCACCTGCTAAAAAGGAAGCCCCTAAGCCCTAGCGTCCCCTCCTCTGTCTCATCGCTTCCTCGCCGCGGAGATCCCATCGCACCAGCGCCGATTTGCCTACCTCCTCTTCTCAGCCAATCGTCGAAGCTTGAACCATTGCAAAGCTCTTTGAGATTTGCCCTAATTCGGCCGTGCCTTAGTTTGAAGCCAACCGCCACGACCCGACACCGCCGGCCAGCCACCACTTTTCTCCTCCTCCATCCACATCTCGTTCCTTTTGAGCCACCTCACGTAGGGGAGTTGTCGACCAAGGGTAGGGAGTCGTTGACCTGTTGTCGCTGTCTCTGTACGCCGCGGCCCAGACCTCAGACCCCTTCGGCTAACCCTCTACCACTAGGGTTAGTGTCGCATCTCTTCCTCTGCTCAGAAGTGAAGTTCTTGGCTAAAATCCTAATACCGACTAAGCAACACAGTTTCGGTCAGGATCGGTACAGGCGTGAGTGATTGGAACACAAATCAAAGATCAATGGAAGGTAAGATCCCTTATCTAAGAGTTGTGGACTTAGGTTTGGGACTAAAGCAGATACAAATGTGTTGATGGTGTCGTAGGGTGTTCGATTTAGAGGGCAACTCCTTTTACCTCGCTTCGGTCAGGTTTATTGGCAGCAAGTTGTCTCCGGCTGTGGATCACCGGTTGAGGTTTCAGATTTGGGTAAGTTATGCTCAGTATTAGGTTAAGTATGGATGGGATACATTCTGTATTGGATTGATTATGTTGCTAGTAAACCCTAATTGGAGGGAAAATGATTGAGGATGCTTAATCTATTTAGCTATGTATTAGAGATTCAGTTATGAGTTGTTGGAGGTCAATTCATTGTTTTGTCTTAATGATGCAAATTGATTAAAGGATAGTTAGGGTAGATGATTATATCGATTAGGGTTTTTCCTAACTTGTTTGGGGATTTTATTAGCTATTTAAATTCATTTGATACAGGACTCTGATTCGAGACGGGAGTCTCGACGTGAGATCTATCTTGATACGATCTCCATTTTTGAGGCGGGTACCATTGATTTATTTTTTTGATATTGTCATTCTGATATGCTTAGTAGGTTATATAACTTACAGTAATAGTTATGTTTATTTCTGCTTGGTATGTTACTACATGTTACTTGTTGCATGCTGGTTTTGCTTACCTGTTTTGCATTCATTACCCTCTGGATTATTTATGCTCATGGAGGTAGTGACATACCATGCCTTATGATATACCGGACTAGACATCTATCATATCTGATGCATGTACCTAGATCTTCTTATTTGAGTCATTTATTTTTGGTACATGTTTTATGAAGGTAGATATGGATTTACATGCTTAGTGTCATGCACCATCTTGCATGATTGCATGCTGAGCGATTGACAGCTCCATTATTGTTGAGCTCATCGCCAGTTACATGAATCTGCATATAACCACTCATGGGTTAGTGGTATATCAGGCAGGGTATGTGGCAGTTTGCTCTGTCAGTGCTTCGTTGGTCCACTCATGGATAGCGTGACGCAGCATGGTAGCACGACAGGGGTCCCTCCTCTCGACTGTTAGGAGATGAGCGCATTGAGTTCTCCCACTTATGATTTGGAGTAGGAGGATAGGTGTACTCCGAAAGCACTCTGTCACTTTGTCACTCACCCCGTTGATTATTACTATTTCAGGTTAATACTGTCAGGAGGTTCTAGTCGCTAGTCCCCCACCACTGTCAGGAGGCTCTCCCACTTATTTTGGCTTTTTTGGTTTACTTGTTACATTTTATATACTTGTGATGTATAACCGTACTCGTGTATTTTTATCGATTTTTGGTCTGCTGCCTTTGTTTTTCGTTGCGTTGGATTTTGTTGTGGGTTTAAGTTTTTCGTCGTATTAGTGGAATAGGTTTTATTTAAATAAACTGCGTGGTTGTGTCAGCCAGAGACTGAGTTAATATAAACTGTATGGTTTGTTAGTTATTTTTATTATTATTGTTCCGACCATGTTGGCCGAGGTTAGTGTGGCCCTGAGGTCTTGTAGTAATGTTTCAGATTGTCACCGGTACAAAAAAGATGTTGTCGAAATTTTCTTGGTAGGGACTCCCCCAGGGCGTGACAAATTTAATTCTAGAAACTTAGACTGCAGGGCTTGAATGATGAAAAAATCTTGCAAAGGGGGGATGCCACTTGGAAATAAGATAGCATAGCTTTGATTAAGTCATCACTGCTGCAAAACTGTAGTTCCTTTCATTTCTTCTTGACCGAATTCTGGAAATGAACTCACATTCTGATTTTTTTTTTCTGTTGTTACAGTTTCATAATTTATTGGCTGAATTCTGAACTTTGTGTACTTGAAGAAGATTTTTGCTTGCGGTTTAGAAAGCTGATCTTCTCCCAACAAAATGGAAAGGCAACAGGATTGGTACAACCATCTTTGCTCCTTTGTTTCCTTCGTATGCTTGCTTTTTTTTTCTTTCACTTGTGCTTCTCGTTTTTAAGTTTGATCACCTTTATTGCTCCTATATATTGACTCTTTTACATGTAACTTTATAGTTAAAAAAATTTAATGATCCTCTTTGGTTGACAATTTATGTTTTTTTTCATATTCCTTAATGCATCTTTTATTTTTCTTGTAGCAATTCCTTTTTCTTTGATGAAAAAAGCTTAGTATCCTATTTTTCATTCGATTTGTGATAATTGATGTGCATGGCTAATCTATATTTTAATTATAGACTCTCCATTGTTTTATTTGAATGGTTTGATGTCATTTCCATTTTATAAAAATAGATTGACCTTTTATATCATAATGTTGAAATTCAATTACTTGAATTACTCGAGTCTTTTATTACAAGATCTTCAAGTATTCCATTGAACAATCTATACCCTTCTAATCCTAACCTTAAAACCTTGCTCTTCTTATCATTTCCTCATTTGTGTTTTTCTCTTTTCTACTACCGCTTTTCTTTTTTTGTTTCCTCTTCTCCTATTTGTGTATTGTCTTCTTGTGCTTTTGTTGCTTCGACATGCTTCTCTTTATCTTTAACTTCTTTTTCCCTCTTGTTTCTTTGATTTTGTCTAATCTTTCTCTTCTAATGTGTTTTGTTTCTCTCCTTTTAGATTATTTTCTTTTGCTTGGTCTCTTTTTATTCTAATTTTTTTTTCAATTAATATTATTTATTTTCTATGAGTTCACTTACTTTGTGGTCTTTTTTTCTTCCTTAATTTTCATTTTCTTTATGTTCTTCTAGTGTTTTTAGTTTTCTTGTACCTCTTCATTTTTTACCATTGTTTTATTCTTCTAATTCACCATTTGATAATTTTATTTATTTATTTTTTATTTCTTATTCATCAATCGCTACCTTTATTTTTTATTCTAATTTCTATCATTCTTGATTTTAATTGTTTGCTCTCCTCTTCCCCTTCATTAGCTACTCCTTTCACTTGTTTATTTTTCAATCCCTTATTTATCTACTTTCTCATCTTTTTGACCATTCTCTTGTCTTTGTGCTTTTCTTAATTGTCGCTTATGTTTTCTTATCATCATTTTTTATGTTATTATCTTCTTTGTATAATTTCTCTCTCTTTTCTTCCTGTCTTCTTCCTCCATGATCCTTGTCTATTTTTTAAAATTCTGTCTACTTCTCTTTCTCCTCCCTGTTTTTTTTTGTTTACTTTATAGGCACTAAATTATTCTCCAATAACTTTTATTCACCTATAATTTTTAGTTCTTTTTTTATCGTCCTTTATTTTTCTAACTTTGTCTTCCTTCCTTTATTTTTCTAACTTTGTCTTCCGATCAATTTTTATTGGAATGACAAAAGGTTATGTATATTTTTTGTTGCATGATTCGACCTACAACCTATTTAGTTATATAATACACAAAGTTAATTAAATTTAAGGTCGTATTATTCTATAATATGTGGGTACCCATTGGGAAGATGAAATTTAGTAGTTAATAAAAGACAAGAACTATTTAAATATTTTAAAATCTTACTTTAGTAGGTCGAGTTGGTATGAATGTATACTGGTTACTTGTGTCATTTTCCTCTATCAACGTGTATTTTCTCTCTAGACTGTCTACTTCCTTTTTGTACTCTTTTACAACTCTAACTTGTCCATGTGTTTTTTTCGCTTTATGTCTTTTTTTATCGCTATTCTTTTTCTCGTCTTATTTGTATACTTTTCTTTCCTCTTTTACAACTTTAACGACTTCTATTTTTTGTTTTTCATCTTCCTTAATTCATCCTCTTTAATTCTTTTTTCTTCCTTGTATTTCCTTTTTCTTTCTTCTTGTTTCTCTTTGCTCTATTTTAAATATTGTTCTTCAATCCTATATATTATTATTTTTGTCTTCTTTTACCACGCTTGTCCTTGTGTTTTTCTTCACCTTTGCTTATGTTTTTTTATCATTATTATTTTTCCCTTCTTCTTTGTATGCTTTTGTTTCCTTCCCTTCTCGTCCACGGTTATTCTTCTTTGTTCTTTGTCCATTTCTCTTCTAATTTCTTCCTCTATTTTCTTGTCATGCTTATTTCTTTGTTTTTTTTATTATTTTTTATCTACTTTTCATTATCCCCTATATCTTTTGATTATCTCTTCTTTCGTCCTTACTTTAACTTGCTCTTTTACAATTTTTTTCATTTATTGTTATTTTTCTTCAACTTTTTTTCTATCACTACTCTATGTTTTCCTTATTTGTATTTATATTTGTCTATCATATTTAAATGCTTTATCTAATTTTTTGTTAAATCTTCATTTTGTAATACTTTTCTTTTCTTTTTCTTTTCAAACTCTTGCTTCTTTTTCTTCTTCCCCAATTAGTTCTCTTTAATTATTTTTCTCTCTTTTTTGTTTACTTTTTTTCCTATTTCTTTTTACTTTTAAAATATGTATTCTAAATGTTGATCTTCAATTTTATCTACTTCCCCTTTGTCCTCTTTTATGATAACTAAAATTTGATGATCTTTTTTGTTTATAATTTAACCATCCTTTTCATGTTTTTACTTGTATATATTATTTTGCATTCGAATTGTGATGATGTCCATAGTTGATTTATATTTTGTGTGGAGTCTAATTGTGTCATTAGAATTGTTTAATGTGAGCACTATTTTTTAATGTAAATCAATTTTCCACACTATTTCTAAAATGTGAGTAATTGAGAATTTTATTAGAACTTCAAGTTGTTCCATTCAACAAACTATTTTTGTAACCCTTATCCAACTTTGCACTTCCTTTTCTTCATCTTTTTTGCTTAATTTTTTTTGTTACTTTGTTTCCTTTGTATGCTTCTTTTTTTTTCCTTTCACTTGTGCTTTTCCTTTAAATCTGATTACCCTCATTGCTACTATATGTTGACTCTCTCACATATAACTTTATAGTGTGAAAAAAATTAATGATCCTCTTTGGTTTACAATTTAAGTTTTTTAGTTTCATATTCATTAATGCTTGTTGTTCTTGTAGCAGTTCCTTTTTCTTTGATGAAAATATCTTATTTTCCATTTTATTTGTGATCATTGATGTGCAGGCGAATCCATATTTTGTTTATTGACTTCCATTGTTTTATTCAAATGGTTTAATGTTATTTTAATTTGGTTAAAATAAACTGACCTTTATATCATAATGCTGAAATTCAATTACTTGAATTACTTGAGTCTTTTATTACAAGATCTTCAAGGTATTTCATCCAACAATCTATGCTCTTCTTATTATTTCCTCATTTGCATTTTTCTCTTTTTTCTCCTCTTTTTTTTTTTTTTGTTTCATCTTTAACTTCTTTTTTCCTCTTGTTTCTTCGATTTGTCTTGTCTTTCTCTTTTAATGTTTGTTTTTTCTTCTCCTTTTAGCTTATTTTCGTTTGCCTGGTCTCTATTTGTTCTTATTTTTTTCTATTAATATTATTTATTTTGTGGTCCTTTTTTTTCCTTAATTTTCATTTTCTTTATTTTCTTCTTGGGTTTTTGGTTTTTTTGTACCTCTCTTCATTTTTTACCGTTGTCTTTTTCTTCTAGTTTACAATTTGATAAATTTATTTTTATATTTTTTATTTCTTATTTATCGATCAATACCTTTATTTTTTATTCTAATTTTCATCATTCTTGATTTTAATTGTTTTCTCTCCTCTTCCCCTTCTTTTATTATCTACTCCATATGCTTGTTCATTTTTTAATGCCTTATTTATCTACTTTCTAATCTCTATGTCTCTTCTCTTCTTCCTCCTCCTTGATCCTTATCTATTTTTTAAAATTCTGTCTACTTCTCTTTCTCCTCTCTCTTCTCATGAGGTTTATTTTTTAAATTTTTTTGTCTACTTTATGGGCACTCTTTTATTCTCCAATAACTTTATTAACCTATAATTTTTAATTCTCTTCTTGATCATCCTTTATTTTTTCTATTTGTCTTTTCTATCAATTTTTATTAGAATGACAAAAGGTTATGTATATTATTTTACTACATGATTCGACCTACAACCTATGTGTAGTTGCATTATACATGAAGTTAATTAAATTTAAGGTCGTCTTATCAATATAATATGTGAGTACCCATTGGGAAGCTAAAATTTAGTAGCCAATATATAAGCCAAGAACGATTTAAATATATTGGAATCTCACTTTAGTAGGTCGAGTTGGTATGAATGTGTACTGGTTACCTATGTCATTCTTCTCTATCAATGTGTATTTTCTTTTCTACACTATCTACTTCCTTTTTGTACTTTTTTACAACTCTTCCTTTGTCCTTGTGCTTTTTTTATCTCATGTCTTTTTTTTTATCATCTTATTTGTATACTTTTCTTTCTCTTTCCTACTTGTCTTCTTCTCTTGAAGTTTATTCATTGTTCTTAATTTTTTGTTTATTTTTCTTTTGCTTCCCTTCTCTTTCATTTTATGGGTTTCTCTTTATATTTGTCTTCTTTTTTTCCTTTTTCATCTTTCCGAATTAATCCTCTTTAATTCTTTTTCTTTCTTTTTTTCTTCTTCTTTACTAGATCTTATTCCTTGTATTCCCTTTTTTCTTTCCTTCTTGTTACACTATTTTAAATATTGTTATTTAATCCTATATATATATATATTGTCTTCTTTTACCACTCTTCCCTTGTCCTTTGTGCTTTTCTTCAACTTTGCTTATGTCTTTTTATCATCTTGATTTTTTTTCTCTTCTTCTTTGTATGCTTTTGTTTTCTTCCCTCCTTGTCTTCTTCCTCTATCCTTGTTTATTCTTCTTTGTTTTTTATTATTTTTTATTTACTTTTCATTTTCCACTATAACTTTTTATTATCTCTTCTTTCGTCCTTTTCTTTATCTTGTTCATTTTCATTTTTTTTCATTTATTGTTCTTTTTATTCTTCAAATTATTATTTTTTATTGTCACTCTCTATGTTTTCCTTAGTTGTATTCATATTTGTCTTTCTTCTACTAATATTCAAAATGTTTGATCAAATTTTTTTGATAAATCGTCGTCTTATATTACTTTTATTTTTTTTTTCCTAACTTTTTTGTTCTTTTTCTTCTTTCCTAATTTGTTCTCTAATTATTTTTCTTCTTCTTCTTTTTCGTTTTCTATTTTTACTATTTCTTGCTTCTTGTTTCCTTTTAGTGAATTCTAAATGTTGATCTTCAATTCTATCTACTTCCTCTATGTCTTCTGACTCAACTAATATTTGATAATCCTTTTTTGTTTACAATTTAACTATGCTTTTCATATTAGATAATGCACTCTACATGGTACTTTCTTTGTTAGATTTTTTTTTTTTAAAAATATTGCTTACTTGCATATTTTATTTTGCATTGGAATTGTGATAATAATGTCCATAGTTGATTTATGTTTTGTGTGTAGTCTAATTATGTCATTAGAATTATTTAATGTGAGCACTATTTGTTTAACGTAAATTAACTTTTCACACTATTTCTTAAATTTGATAAATTGAGGATTTTATTAGAACTTCAAGTTGTTCCATTCGACATACTATATTCTTGTAACCCTTATCCAACTTTGCACTTTCTTTTCTTGATCTTTTTTGCTTTATTTTTTGCACTTTGTTTCCTTCGTATGATTGCCTTTTTTTTCCATTTCACTTGTGCTTCTCCTTTTAAGTCTAATCACCCTTCTTGCTACTGTATGTCTGTCTCTCTCACATATAACTTTATAGTGTGAAAAAAATTAATGATCCTCTTTGGTTTAAAATTCAAGTTTTTTAGTTTTATATTCATTAATGCTTGTTGTTCTTGTAGCAGTTCCTTTTTCCTTGATGAAAATATCTTATTTTCCATTTTATTTGTGATCATTGTTGTGCATGGCGAATCCATATTTTGTTTATAGACTTCCATTGTTTTATTCAAATGGTTTAATGTTGTTTTAATTTGGTTAAAATAAACTGACCATTATATCATAATGCTGAAATTCAATTACTTGAATTACTTGAGTCTTTTATTACAAGATCTTCAAGGTATTTCATCCAACAAACTATGCTCTTCTTATTATTTACTCATTTGCGTTTTTCTCTTTTTCCACCTTTTTTTTTTTTTTTTTGTTTCATCTTTAACTTCTTTTTTCCTCTTGTTTCTTCGATTTGTCTTGTCTTTCTCTTTTAATGTTTGTTTTTTTCTCTCTTTTTAGCTTATTTTCGTTTGCCTGGTCTCTATTTGTTCTTATTTTTTTCTATTAATATTATTTATTTTGTGATCCTTTTTTTTCCTTAATTTTCATTTTCTTTATTTTCTTCTTGGGTTTTTGGTTTTTTTGTACCTCTCTTCATTTTTTACCGTTGTCTTTTTCTTCTAGTTTACAATTTGATAAATTTATTTTTATATTTTTTATTTCTTATTTATCGATCAATACCTTTATTTTTTATTCTAATTTTCATCATTCTTGATTTTAATTGTTTTCTCTCCTCTTCCCCTTCTTTTATTATCTACTCCATATGCTTGTTCATTTTTTAATGCCTTATTTATCTACTTTCTAATCTCTATGTCTCTTCTCTTCTTCCTCCTCCTTGATCCTTATCTATTATTTAAAATTCTGTCTACTTCTCTTTCTCCTCTCTCTTCTCATGGGTTTATTTTTTTAATTTTTTGTCTACTTTATGGGCACTCTTTTATTCTCCAATAACTTTATTCACCTATAATTTTTAATTCTCTTCTTGATCATCCTTTATTTTTCTATTTTTGTCTTTTCTCTCAATTTTTATAGAATGACAAAAGGTTATGTATATTTTTTTACAACTTGATTCGACCTACAACCTATGTGTAGTTACATAATACATGAAGTTAATTAAATTTAAGGTCGTCTTATCAATATAATATGTGGGTACCCATTGGGAAGCTAAAGTTTAAGAGCCAATATATAAGCCAAGAATGATTTAAATATACTGGAATCTCACTTTAGTAGGTGGAGTTGGTATGAATGTGTACTGGTTACCTATGTCATTCTTCTCTATCAATGTGTATTTTCTTTTCTACACTATCTACTTCCTTTTTGTACTTTTTTACAACTCTTCCTTTGTCCTTGTGCTTTTTTTGTCTCATATCTTTTTTTTATCTTCTTATTTGTATACTTTTCTTTCTCTTTCCTCTTTGTCTTCTTCTCTTGAAGTTTATTCATTGTTCTAATTTTTTTGTTTATTTTTCTTTCGCTTCTCTTCTCTTTCATTTTATGGGTTTCTCTTTATATTTGTCTTCTTTTTTTCCTTTTTCATCTTTCCGAATTAATCCTCTTTAATTCTTTTTCTTTCTTTTTTTCTTCTTCTTTACTAGATCTTGTTCCTTGTATTCCCTTTTTTCTTTCCTTCTTGTTACTCTATTTTAAATATTGTTATTCAATCCTATATATATATATATATATAGTCTTCTTTTACCACTCTTCCCTTGTCCTTTGTGCTTTTCTTCACCTTTGCTTATGTCTTTTTATCATCTTGATTTTTTTTCTCTTCTTCTTTGTATGCTTTTGTTTTCTTCCCTCCTTGTCTTCTTCCTCTATCCTTGTTTATTCTTCTTTGTTTTTTATAATTTTTATTTAATTTTCGTTTTCCACTATAACTTTTGATTATCTCTTCTTTCGTCCTTTTCTTTATCTTGTTCATTTTCATTTTTTTTCATTTATTGTTCTTTTTATTCGTCAAATTATTATTTTTTTTTGCCACTCTCTATGTTTTCCTTAGTTGTATTCATATTTGTCTTTCTTCTACTAATATTCAAAATGTTTGATCAAATTTTTTTGATAAATCTTCGTCTTATATTACTTTTATTTTCTTTTATTTTCCTAACTTTTTTGCTTCTTTTTCTTCTTTCCTAATTTGTTCTCTAATTATTTTTCTTCTTCTTTTTCGTTTTCTATTTTTACTATTTCTTGCTTCTTGTTTCCTTTTAGTAAATTCTAAATGTTGATCTTCAATTCTATCTTCTTCCTCTTTGTCTTCTGACTCAACTAATATTTGATAATCCTTTTTTGTTTACAATTTAACTATGCTTTTCATAGTAGATAATGCACTCTCCATGGTACTTTCTTTGTTAGATTTTTTTTTAAAAAAAATATAGCTTACTTGCATATTTTATTTTGCATTGGAATTGTGATAATGAAGTCCACAGTTGATTTATGTTTTTTGTGTAGTCTAATTATGTCATTAGAATTGTTTAATGTGAGCACTATTTGTTTAACGTAAATTAACTTTTCACACTATTTCTTAAATTTGATAAATTGTGGATTTTATTAGAACTTCAAGTTGTTCCATTCGACATACTATATTTTTGTAACCCTTATCCAACTTTGCACTTTCTTTTCTTGATGTTTTTTGCTTTATTTTTTGCACTTTGTTTCCTTCATATGATTGTCTTTTTTTTTTTTCCCATTTCACTTGTGCTTCTCCTTTTAAGTCTAATCACCCTTCTTGCTACTGTATGTCGTCTCTCTCACATATAACTTTATAGTGTGAAAAAAATTAATGATCCTCTTTGGTTTACAATTTAAGTTTTTTAGTTTCATATTAATTAATGTTTGTTGTTCTTGTAGCAGTTCCTTTTTCTTTGATGAAAATATCTTATTTTCCATTTTATTTGTGAACATTGATGTGCATGGCTAATCCGTATTTTGTTTATAGACTTCCATTGTTTTATTCAAATGGTTTAATGTTATTATAATTTGGTTAAAATAATCTGACCATTATATCATAATGCTGAAATTCAATTACTTGAATTACTTAAGTCTTTTATAACAAGATCTTTAGGGTATTTCATCCAACAAACTATGCTCTTCTTATTATTTCCTCATTTGCGTTTTTCTCTTTTTCCGCCTCTTTTCTTTTTTTTTTGTTTCATCTTTAACTTCTTTTTTCCTCTTGTTTCTTCGATTTGTCTTGTCTTTCTCTTTTAATGTTTGTTTTTTTCTCTCCTTTTAGCTTATTTTCGTTTGCCTGGTCTCTATTTGTTCTTATTTTTTTCAATTAATATTATTTATTTTGTGGTCCTTTTTCTTCCTTAATTTTCATTTTCTTTATTTTCTTCTTGGGTTTTTGGTTTTTTTGTACTTCTCTTCAATTTTTACCGTTGTCTTTTTCTTCTAGTTTACAATTTGATAAATTTATTTTTATATTTTTTATTTCTTATTCATCGATCGATACCTTTATTTTTTATTCTAATTTTCATCATTCTTAATTTTAATTGTTTTCTCTCCTCTTCCCCTTCTTTTATTATCTACTCCATATGCTTGTTCATTTTTTAATGCCTTATTTATCTACTTTCTCATCTCTATGACTCTTCTCTTCTTCCTCCTCCTTGATCCTTATCTATTTTTTAAAATTCTGTCTACTTCTCTTTCTCCTTTCTCTTCTCATTAGGTTTTTTTTTTAAATTTTTTGGTCTACTTTATGGGCACTCTTTTATTCTCCAATAACTTTATTCACCTATAATTTTTAATTCTCTTCTTGATCATCCTTTATTTTTTCTATTTTTGTCTTTTCTCTCAATTTTTAATAGAATGACAAAAGGTTATGTATATTTTTTTACTATATGATTCGACCTACAACCTATGTGTAGTTACATAATACATGAAGTTAATTAAATTTAAGGTCGTCTTATCAATATAATATGTGGGTACCCATTGGGAAGCTAAAATTTAGTAGCCAATGTGTACTAGTTACCTATGTCATTCTTCTCTATCAATGTGTATTTTCTTTTCTATACTATCTACTTCCTTTTTGTACTTTTTTACAACTCTTCCTTTATACTTGTGCTTTTTTTGTCTCATGTCTTTTTTTTATCATCTTATTTGTATACTTTTGTTTCTCTTTCCTCCTTGTCTTCTTCTCTTGATGTTTATTCATTGTTCTTAATTTTTTGTTTATTTTTCTTTCGCTTCCCTTCTCTTTCATTTTATGAGTTTCTCTTTATATTTGTCTTCTTTTTTTCCTTTTTCATCTTTCCGAATTAATCCTCTTTAATTCTTTTTCTTTCTTTTTTTCTTCTTCTTTACTAGATCTTGTTCCTTGTATTCCCTTTTTTCTTTCCTTCTTGTTACTCTATTTTAAATATTGTTATTCAATCCTATATATATATATATATATATATATTGTCTTCTTTTACCACTCTTCCCTTGTCCTTTGTGCTTTTCTTCACCTTTGCTTATGTCTTTTTATCATCTTGATTTTTTTTTCTCTTCTTCTTTGTATGCTTTTGTTTTCTTCCCTCCTTGTCTTCTTCCTCTATCCTTGTTTATTCTTCTTTGTTTTTTATAATTTTTATTTTCTTTTCATTTTCCACTATAACTTTTGATTATCTATTCTTTCGTCCTTTTCTTTATCTTGTTCATTTTCATTTTTTTTTTCATTTATTGTTCTTTTTATTCTTCAAATTATTATTTTTTATTGCCACTCTCTATGTTTTCCTTAGTTGTATTCATATTTGTCTTTGTTCTACTAATATTCAAATTTTTTGATCAAATTTTTTTGATAAATCTTTGTCTTATATTACTTTTATTTTCCTAACTTTTTTGCTTATTTTTCTTCTTTCCTAATTTGTTTTCTAATTATTTTTCTACTTCTTTTTCGTGTTCTATTTTTACTATTTCTTGCTTCTTGTTTTCTTTTAGTGAATTATAAATGTTGATCTTCAATTCTATCTACTTCCTCTTTGTCTTTTGACTCAACTAATATTTGATAATCCTTTTTTGTTCACAATTTAACTATGCTTTTCATATTAGATAATGCGCTCTCCATGGTACTTTCTTTGTTAGATTTTTTTTTTAAAATATAGTTTACTTGCTTATTTTATTTTGCATTGGAATTGTGATAATGATGTCCGTAGTTGATTTATGTTTTGTGTGTAGTCTAATTATGTCATTAGAATTGTTTAATGTGAGTACTATTTGTTTAACGTAAATTAACTTTTCACACTATTTCTTAAATTTGATAAATTGAGGATTTTATTAGAACTTCAAGTTGTTCCATTCGACATACTATATTCTTGTAACCCTTATCCAACTTTGCACTTTCTTTTCTTGATCTTTTTTGCTTTATTTTTTGCACTTTGTTTCCTTCGTATGATTG
Source organism: Zingiber officinale (assembly GCF_018446385.1). Taxonomy (NCBI): domain Eukaryota; kingdom Viridiplantae; phylum Streptophyta; class Magnoliopsida; order Zingiberales; family Zingiberaceae; genus Zingiber; species Zingiber officinale. The sequence goes on from NC_055991.1 coordinate 76,791,578, forward strand.
CCCTTTTTTTTCCATTTCACTTGTGCTTCTCCTTTTAAGTCTAACCACCCTTCTTGCTACTGTATGTTTGTCTCTCTCACATATAACTTTATAGTGTGAATAAAATTAATGATCCTCTTTGGTTTACAGTTTAAGTTTTTTAGTTTCATATTTATTAATGCTTGTTGTTCTTGTAGCAGTTCCTTTTTCTTTGATGAAAATATCTTATTTTCCATTTTATTTGTGATCATTGATGTGCAGGCGAATCCATATTTTGTTTATTGACTTCCATTGTTTTATTCAAATGGTTTAATGTTATTATAATTTGGTTAAAATAAACTGACCTTTATATCTTAATGCTGAAATTCAATTACTTGAATTACTTGAGTCTTTTATTACAAGATCTTCAAGGTATTTCATCCAACAATCTATGCTCTTCTTATTATTTACTCATTTGCGTTTTTCTCTTTTTTCGCCTCTTTTCTTTTTTTTTTGTTTCATCTTTAACTTCTTTTTTCCTCTTGTTTCTTCGATTTGTCTTGTCTTTCGCTTTTAATGTTTATTTTTTTCTCTCCTTTTAGCTTATTTTCGTTTGTCTGGTTTCTATTTGTTCTTATTTTTTTCAATTAATATTATTTGTTTTGTGGTCGTTTTTCTTCCTTAATTTTCATTTTCTTTATTTTCTTCTTGGGTTTTTGATTTTTTTGTACCTCTCTTCATTTTTTACCGTTGTCTTTTTCTTCTAGTTTACAATTTGATAAATTTATTTTTATATTTTTTATTTCTTATTCATCGTTCAATACCTTTATTTTTTATTCTAATTTTCAACATTCTTGATTTTTATTGTTTTTTCTCCTCTTCCCCTTTTTTTAATATCTACTCCATATGCCTGCTCATTTTTTAATGCCTTATTTATCTACTTTCTCATCTCTATGACTCTTCTCTTCTTCCTCCTCCTTGATCCTTATCTATTTTTTTAAATTCTGTCTACTTCTCTTTCTCCTCTCTCTTCTCATGAGGTTTATTTTTTAAATTTTTTGTCTACTTTATGGGCATTCTTTTATTCTCCAATAACTTTATTCACCTATAATTTTTAATTCTCTTCTTGATCATCCTTTATTTTTTCTATTTTTGTCTTTTCTCTCAATTTTTATTAGAATGACAAAAGGTTATGTATATTTTTTTACAACTTGATTCGACCTACAACCTATGTGTAGTTACATAATACATGAAGTTAATTAAATTTAAGGTCGTCTTATCAATGTAATATGTGGGTACCCATTGGGAAGCTAAAATTTAAGAGCCAATATATAAGCCAAGAACGATTTAAATATATTGGAATCTCACTTTAGTAGGTCGAGTTGGTATGAATGTGTACTAGTTACCTATGTCATTCTTCTCTATCAATGTGTATTTTCTTTTCTACACTATCTACTTCCTTTTTGTACTTTTTTACAACTCTTCCTTTGTCCTTGTGCTTTTTTTGTCTCATGTCTTTTTTTTATCATCTTATTTGTATACTTTTGTTTCTCTTTCCTCCTTGTCTTCTTCTCTTGAAGTTTATTCATTGTTTTTAATTTTTTGTTTATTTTTCTTTCGCTTCCCTTCTCTTCCATTTTATGGGTTTCTCTTTATATTTGTCTCTTTTTTTCCTTTTTCATCTTTCCGAATTAATCCTCTTTAATTCTTTTTCTTTCTTTTTTGCTTCTTCTTTACTAGATCTTGTTCCTTGTATTCCCTTTTTTCTTTCCTTCTTGTTACTCTATTTTAAATATTGTTATTCAATCCTATATATATATATATTTTGTCTTCTTATACCACTCTTCCCTTGTCCTTTGTGCTTTTCTTCACCTTTGCTTATGTCTTTTTATCATCTTGATTTTTTTTTCTCTTCTTCTTTGTATGTTTTTGTTTTCTTCCCTCCTTGTCTTCTTCCTCTATCCTTGTTTATTCTTCTTTGTTTTTTATAATTTTTATTTTCTTTTCATTTTCCACCATAACTTTTGATTATCTCTTCTTTCGTCCTTTTCTTTATCTTGTTGATTTTCATTTTTTTTCATTTATTGTTCTTTGTATTCTTCAAATTATTATTTTTTATTGCTATTCTCTATGTTTTCCTTAGTTGTATTCATATTTGTCTTTCTTCTACTAATGTTCAAAATGTTTGATTTAATTTTTTTGATAAATCTTCATCTTATATTACTTTTATTTATTTTTTTTTCCTAACCTTTTTGCTTCTTTTTCTTCTTTCCTAATTTGTTCTCTAATTATTTTTCTTCATCTTTTTCGTTTTCTATTTTTACTATTTCTTGCTTCTTGTTTCCTTTTAGTGAATTCTAAATGTTGATCTTCAATTCTATCTACTTCCTCTTTGTCTTCTGACTCAACTAATATTTGATAATCCTTTTTTGTTTACAATTTAACTATGCTTTTCATATTTGATAATGCACTCTCCATAGTACTTTTAGCTTACTTGCATATTTTATTTTGCATTGGAATGGTGATAATGATGTCCAGAGTTGATTTATGTTTTGTGTGTAGTCTAATTATGTCATTAGAATTGTTTAATGTGAGCACTATTTGTTTTACGTAAATTAACTTTTCACACTATTTCTTAAATTTGATAAATTGAGGATTTTATTAGAACTTCAAGTTGTTCCATTCGACATACTATATTCTTGTAACCCTTATCCAACTTTGCACTTTCTTTTCTTGATCTTTTTTGCTTTATTTTTTGTACTTTGTTTCCTTCATATGATTTTTTTTTTTTTCCCATTTCACTTGTGCTTCTCCTTTTAAGTCAAATCACCCTTCTTGCTACTACTGTATGTTGCCTCTCTCACATATAACTTTATAGTGTGAAAAAAATTAATAATCCTCTTTGGTTTACAATTTAAGTTTTTTAGTTTCATATTCATTAATGTTTGTTGTTCTTGTAGCAGTTCCTTTTTCTTTGATGAAAATATCTTATTTTCCATTTTATTTGTGATCATTGATGTGCATGGCGAATCCATATTTTGTTTATAGACTTCCATTGTTTTATTCAAATGGTTTAATGTTATTATAATTTGGTTAAAATAAACTGACCAATATATCATAATGCTGAAATTCAATTATTTGAATTACTTGAGTCTTTTTTTACAAGATCTTCAATGTATTTCATCCAACAAACTATGCTCTTCTAATTATTTCCTCATTTGCGTTTTTCTCTTTTTCCACCTCTTTTCTTTTTTTTGTTTCATCTTTAACTTCTTTTTTCCTCTTGTTTCTTCGATTTGTCTTGTCTTTCTCTTTTAATGTTTGTTTTTTTCTCTCCTTTTAGCTTATTTTCGTTTGCTTGGTCTCTATTTGTTCTTATTTTTTTCAATTAATATTATTTATTTTGTGGTCCTTTTTCTTCCTTAATTTTCATTTTCTTTATTTTCTTCTTGGGGTTTTGGTTTTTTTTGTACCTTTCTTCATTTTTTACCGTTGTCTTTTTCTTTTTGTTTACAATTTGATAAATTTATTTTTATATTTTTTATTTCTTATTCATCGATTAATACCTTTATTTTTTATTCTAATTTTCATCATTCTTGATTTTAATTATTTTCTCTCCTCTTCCCCTTCTTTTATTATCTACTCCATATGCTTGTTCATTTTTTAATACCTTATTTATCTACTTTCTCATCTCTATGACTCTTCTCTTCTTCCTCCTCCTTGATCCTTATATATTTTTAAAATTCTGTCTACTTCTCTTTCTCCTCTCTCTTCTCATGAGGTTTATTTTTTAAATTTTTTTGTCTACTTTATGGGCACTCTTTTATTCTCCAATAACTTTGTTCACCTATAATTTTTAATTCTCTTCTTGATCATCCTTTATTTTTTCTATTTTTGTCTTTTCTCTCAATTTTTATTAGAATGACAAAAGGTTATGTATATTTTTTTACTACATGATTCGACCTACAACCTATGTGTAGTTACATAATACATGAAGTTAATTAAATTTAAGGTCGTCTTATCAATATAATATGTGGGTACGCATTGGGAAGCTAAAATTTAGTAGCCAATATATAAGCCAAGAACGATTTAAATATATTGGAATCTCACTTTAGTAGGTCGAGTTGGTATAAATGTGTACTGGTTACCTATGTCATTCTTCTCTATCAATGTGTATTTTCTTTTCTACACTACCTACTTCCTTTTTGTACTTTTTTACAACTCTTCCTTTGTCCTTGTGCTTTTTTTGTCTCATGTCTTTTTTTTTATGATCTTATTGTATACTTATCTCTCTATTTCCTCCTTGTCTTCTTCTCTTGAAGTTTTTTTATTGTTCTTTATATTTGTCTTCTTTTTTTTCCTTTTTCATCTTTCCGAATTAATCCTCTTTAATTCTTTTTCTTTTTTTTTTCTAGATCTTGTTCCTTTTATTCCTTTTTTTCTTTCCTTCTTTACTCTATTTTAAATATTGTTAGTCAATCCTATATATATATATTTTGTCTTCTTTTACCACTCTTACCTTGTCCTTTGTGCTTTTCTTCACCTTTGCTTATGTCTTTTTATCATCTTGATTTTTTTCTCTTCTTCTTTGTATGCTTTTGTTTTCTTCCCTCTGTCTTCTTACTCTGTCCTTGTTTATTATTTTTTATCCACTTTTCATTTTTCACTATAACTTTTGATTATCTCTTCTTTCGTCCTTTTCTTTGTCTTGGTCATTTTCATTTTTTTTCGTTTATTGTTCTTTTTATTCTTCAAATTATTATTTTTTTATTGCTACCCTCTTTGTTTTCTTTAGTTGTATTCATATTTGTCTTTCTTCTATTGATATTCAAAATGTTTGATCTAATTTTTTTGATAAATCTTCGTCCTATATTACTTTTATTTTCTTTTTTTTTCCTAACTTTTTTGCTTCTTTTTCTTCTTCCCTAATTTGTTCTCTAATTATTTTTCTTCTTTTTCGTTTTCTATTTTTACTATTTCTTGCTTCTTGTTTCCTTTTAGTGAATTCTAAATGTTGATCTTCAATTCTATCTACTTCCTCTTTGTCCTCTGTCTCAATTAATATTTGATAATCCTTTTTTGTTTACAATTTAACTATGCTTTTCGTATTAGATAATGCACTCTCCATGGTGTTTTCTTTGTTAGATTTTTTTTTTTTTTTGAAAATATAGCTTACTTGCATTTTTTATTTTGCATTTGAATTGTGATAATGATGTCCATAGTTGATTTATGTTTTGTGTGTAGTCTAATTATGTCATTAGAATTGTTTAATGTGAGCACTATTTGTTTAACGTAAATTAATTTTTCACACTATTTCTTAAATTTAATAAATTGAGGATTTTATTAGAACTTCAAGTTGTTCCATTCGACATACTATATTCTTGTAACCTTTATCCAAGTTTGCACTTTCTTTGCTTGATCTTTTTTGCTTTATTTTTTGCACTTTGTTTCCTTCGTATGATTGTCTTTTTTTTTTTTTTTCCATTTCACTTGTGCTTCTCCTTTTAAGTCTAATCACCCTTCTTGCTAGTGTATGTTGTCTCTCTCACATATATCTTTATAGTGTAAAAAAATTAATGATCCTCTTTGATTTACAATTTAAGTTTTTTATTTTCATATTCATTAATGCATCTTTTGTTGTTTTTGTAGCAATTCCTTTTTCTTTGATGAAAATAGCTTAGTATCTTATTTTCCATTATATTTCTGATCATTGATGTGCATGGCTAATCTATATTTTGTTTATAGACTTTCATTATTTTATTTAAATGGTTTAATGTCATTACAATTTTGTTAAAATAAATTCACCTTTTATATCATAATGCTGAAATTGTAACGACCACCCTTCTTACTACTACTACTCTCTAAGGATGACCGTTACTTAACTACTAACTCTACTTAACCGGTATGATTAAAAATCACATGGAAACCCTACCGAAAAATTTCGGCAGAGTCTCCCCTGTATCGGTGACCTTAAACTGACATACATACTGAAACACATATCAAACACACAAAAGGAATAACATCACCACGCAGTTTAATGAAATCAAATCATGCAAGTAATGAATAGCGGAAACAAAATAAAAACATACAATTAACTAACAGCGGAAGACTAAATGACTCATCTAATACATTCTTAATAAATGACAATCTTAATAAATTCTTAAACTAAGTCCCAAGGCTTCCATAGTCCTGGCATCACACACCATCCGCGCCACCTTGTCGCCTTCCTTTCTATATCTTTTCCTTTCCTGTATCTGCAGTAAGAGGAAGTGTAGTCTATAAGCAAAATTTGCTTAGTAAGTGCTATCTAACTCACAAAATCTCAATATGCATGAGGATATACTGAAATCTAAAACTGAATGCTCAAAAGGAATCTACTCATGCTCATCTACTAGTGAAAGAAACATACTGAAAGGCTAAATATGTAAAGTAAATCTATACAATCATGCTAGCATAAAGAACTAAACTTACTGAATTCTAAACACCTTCTGAATCTTATTTCACTTGCTTAAAGACTTATTCTTTAATACTTTATACTTATGTAAAACTTGCTTTACTTGTTCAAAAACTTATACTTATAATACTTCAAAATAGTAATCAACTTCTTCTTGGGCCCAGGCATAGTACCATCTTATGCGCGTTCCCTAACTAGTAGCGAGCCACCAATTCTAAAAGAGCAGACCTCGGTCTACTAGGGCCAAGTCCTCGGAATTGGACACCTGGATTTGTTTAACGACAACCTCGGAAGTCGGGTACTAGCCTCTTCTTAAAAGTAAAATACTTATAATCTTAATTACTTCTTCTTTAAATGCCTCGGCATTTTAATAGGCACCTTGTGTGCCAAAAATCCCTAAAGTCTTGACTTTGGGATCTACTTAAGGCCTCGACCTTTTCTTTCTTTTCTTTATCTTTCTTATACTTTTCTTTATCTTTCTTATACTTTTCTTAAATCCAAAATACTGTTAGGGTATCTTTCGTATGCATCTATGAATGAAACTAACTATGTAACACATAATCATGCATAGCATACAAAAGAAATCTGCACATACAATAGTTATAAAAAATCTGCACTAATACTCAACAGAAATCTGCATACTAGCTCAATAAAAATCTGCATAATAGCTTAACAGAAATACGCATACTAGCTTAACAAAATCTGCACTTGCTTAACAGAAATCTGCATGCTAGCTTAATAAAAAAATTTGCATACTAACTTAACAGAAGTCTGCATACTAAGCTTATCTAAATCTGCATACTAAGCTTAACAAAATCTGCATACTAAGCTTATCAAAACTCTGCATACTAAGCTTATCTAAAATCTGCACTGCTAAAGAACTAAATACTTAAAGAAAAGTCTGCACTTAATGGTCTACATTTCTAAGCTATTTCCAATCAAGGCAAAGCATGAGGAAACTGATAAATTGCAACTAAAACTTGCTATACTAGACCCAGTGCTTCAAGGAACAGCAAGCAATACCCATGACATTTATCAAACTAGCAGGGATAAACTCGAATTTTATCACCAAGTGCTAACTCTACCAAACCGTGTCTACTAAAAGAAATCCTGACAGTATTAGATCCCCAAGCAAAACTTGTCTTTAAGTCTGCCAAATTCCAGATTTAGCACTAAAACATATCCACACAAAAATCAAACTGCTAGTCTAATAGACTACTAAAGATCTAACTGGATACTCCTAGAACTAAAGCTGTTTATTCCCCATGCTCAGCTCAAACCGGAACTAAACAGTAAACTCAAACGAGACTATTCGTGCCCATGAACATAGCACCAACTAAATCCTTTTCATTCCAAGAGGGAGACATTAAAAATCCTATCTAACCTCTTCCATATTCTGTTATTTGTCCAGGTATACTTATCCCCAACAGAACCTGCACTAGAAATCCTGAACACTTCACAAAACCATTAAATACTTTAACAGCCCGCAGCCTTGACATACCCCCCTTCAGATTTCTCACCAATACTAGAAATTACATTAAAATCTCCAATCCTGTATAGCATATTCCGAAAATAAAGTAGGAAACTAAATCCCTAGCAAGTTAATTCTGTACAGTATGTACCGAATGCAAAGAAGGAACAATCAAAACTAGAAAACTAAATCCCTAGCATGTTAACTTTGTACAGGATTCTTAGGCATGCTTCCGCAGAAACAGCAAATAAGCAAATCTGTGCAGCACAATTCGAAAACAGAGAAAGCAAAGGAACTCATGCAAAGCTTCGGAAACAAGGAGGGAATCAAAGATTAAACCTCGGAGCTATCCTACTGCAGGTGAGTAGCAACTTACCTTGCTGTTCTTGAGCTTACTACCGAAGGAGAAAGGCAGCTCTAGGGTTTCGGAGGAGCTCACGATCTCGGCCTCTTCCCTTCGTGTCCGTGCGTCCTCCTTGACAAGGCGCTCACGGGCTTCTTCTTCACTGTCGCTCGAGAGGAGAAGGTGCACGGGAGGAGGAGATAGAGGTGAAGCCCTAGCCCTCTTCTTCGTTTCTACCCGAGAGAAGCCGACGCCGTCGCTCTCGATCGGGAGAGGAAAGGAGAGGGAAAAGGGTTTTCGGTTTTGGGAATTTACCACCTCAACTTATCCCTCTTTATAATCTTCATATTCTGTTAACTTGTTAAATAATTTTCCTACCTTTTCTAAACAGAAAAATCTGTTTGCCCACCTGGTCAGCCGGCTTTTAACCGAATCAAAGGTTTGGGCTTCGATTCCTCCGCCGCGCACTTTTTATTCCAATTTATTTTAAACGTTCCAACTATAGCTTAAATATATTTCACTTCCTAATTTACTAGCAACAACCGCCAGCACAGTTGGTCAGCAGGGTTTTGACCGAGTCAAAGGTCGGTGGTTCAAACCTCGGCTTGGACATTTTTTGTCAAAACTTTTTTCGTTTAGTAAAAATAGCAAACGACCTCCAAAAATTGCATAAAAATACTCTATAAATTCCTAAAAATCTCTAGAATTTTTCTAAACCATTTCTAGATTTTAATAAGGTATTTTAGGACTCCAAATCATGAAATTTGGGGTGTTACAATTTCAATTACTTGAATTACATTTGATCTTTTAGCACAAGAGCTTCAAGTTTTTCATTCAACAAACTATGCCCTTCTAACCCTATTCTAAACGGGCTCTTCTTATCTTTTCCTTATTTGTGTTTTTCTCTTTCTACTTTTTTCTTTTCTTTTTCTCTTTCTTCTTCTTCTTCTATTTGTTTTTTGTGTTCTTGTCCTTTTGTTGCTTCAACATGTGCTTCTCTTTATCTTTAACTTCCTTTTTCATTTTGTTTCTTTGATTTCGTCTCCTTTTTTTATCTCTTCATAGCTTATTTTCTTTTGTTTTGTCTCTTTTTATTCTTTTTCTCTTTCAACTATTGTTATTTTATTTTCTATGAGTTCACTTCTTTTGCGGTCTTTTTTCTTCCTTAATTTTCATTTTCTTTATGTTTATCTTGCGTTTTTTATTTTCTTCTCTCCTCTAGACTTCCTTTTTCTCTCCGGCAGCTCTACTTCACCTCCTTCCTTAAAATAGCTTGTAGGTTGTGTCCTTGTTGTCAAATTTAGGAAATTTCTGAAGGGATGCTGAAATTTGAAGCTAGATTGCAGCATTAAGTAAATGCAAGATTCCAATCATGAAGGGGTTTATACGATAAAGTAAGTGCAAGTACTCTTAAGGTTTTCAAGAAACAATTCACATTTAGGTATTAGCTCACACTCTTCAACATAAACAAATGTGAACTCCTTGGATTAAGTTTAAGTATCTGAGAGTTGAGGTAATTTCATCTTGCGTTATGAAGGGCTCAACTGGTCCTTGACTCTCATTTAGCACTAGGAGAATAGGAGGTTGAATTGCAGTTGTTGTTGCTGAGAATCAACACAGAGAATTGGCACTCAACTTGTTTTAGACGCTAAGTTATAGATCCTTTGAGTTCCTGCTAATTTCTGTTCATAACTTCTTTTTTTTTTGTGACTAATTTAAGATTCCACAATGGCTTAAATGATAACATCTATATTTCCATGATCTTCTAAACTTAATGTTTATCTCAAGTAATTCAACTTCCTATAAACCCCACTACAAATTCTACAAGTGTTGTAAAATAGAGACCTCCTCAACTGCAGTAGGCAGAATATCAAAACATCCAAGTCTGTACAGCATGAAGGAAGAAGACCATCTAAAACATAAATATCTAATAGGCTGGTATCAGAAGACAATGGTGGTTCATTGCATATTGATGAGGAGAATAATAGGTTGCTTAATTTTTGCACTGCAATTCAAAATACAGTTTCAGAAGTCCTCTACAACTTCTGCTTCAAATCCAACTGATGTAATTCCATTATGTTGGGAATTATTTTTATCTTCCTTCGTATTTAATCTTTTCCCCTTTTTCTTATTTACTTCCTTGGTTGTAACTTTTTTTTCAACTCATGCCAATTTACTGATTCTTGTTCTGGAATGAAGATGGAAAGTTTCGAAATTTCAATTCATTGAAGTTGTATGCTTTGAACCATGTAAATCTTGGAAAGAAAAGAACAACAAATGACAATGAGGTGGTCACAAGTTTAATTGAACATTTTCCGATTAGAGAATTGCATAAATTAATTGCACACAAACAAAATCAAGACAATACTCAATTCCTTCCTGAATAAGGAAATCAATAATTTAATTATAAAAATTTGGACTACAAATTCGAATCATGAAAAATCTTGCAAAGGACGTGTTGAAACTTGGAAATAAGATAGCACAAGCTTTGATTTAAGTATCACTGCAACAAAACTGTAGTTTCTTTCATTTCTTCTTGACAAAATTCTAGAAATGAACTAACATTCTAATTGTTTTTTTCTCTGTTACAGTTTCAGAATTCATTTGCTGAATTATGAACTTTGTGTACTTGATGAAGATCTTTTCTTTGCTTGCTATTTAGAAAGCTAATCTTCTCCCAACAAAATGGAAAGACAATAGAATTGGTACAACCATCTTTGCTACTTTGTTTCCTTCGTATGCTTGCCTTTTTTTTCCATTCACTCATGCTTCTCCTTTTCACCCTTATTGCTCCTATATGTTAACTCTTTTACAGGGAGCTTTATAGTGTAAAAAAATTTTTTTGGTTGACAATTTATGTTTTTTTTTCATATTTGTTAATGCATCTTTTGTTGTTCTTGTAGCAATTTCTTTTTCTTTGATAAAAATAGCTTAGTATCCTACAAATTCAATTACTTGAATTATTTGAGTCTTTTATTATAAGATCTTCAAGTATTCCATTGTGTTAGTATACTCTTCTAATCCTAACCTAACGTTGCTCTTAACCTTGCTCTTCTTATCATTTCCTCATTTGTGTTTTTATCTTTTTCTACCTCTTTTTTTTGTTCCTTTTTTATTTCCTCTTCTCCTATTTGTATACTACTGTCTTCTTGTGCTTTTGTTGCTTTGACATGTGCTTTTCTTTATCTTTAACTTCTTTTTTCCTCTTGTTTCTTTGATTTGTCTCGTCTTTCTCTTCTAATGTTTGTTTTTTTCTCACCTTGTAGCTTATTTTCTTTTACCTGGTCCCTTTTTATTCTTATTCTTGTTCAATTTATATTATTTATTTTCTATGAGTTCACTTAATTTGTGGTCTTTTTTCTTCCTTAATTTTCATTTTTTATATTAATTCACCTTGTGCCTCTCTTTATTTTTTACCATTGCTTTCTTCTTTTAGTTCACCATTTGATAATTTTATGTTTTTTATTTTAATTTCTTATTCATTAATCAATACCTTTATTTTTTATTCTAATTTTCATCATTCTTAATTTTAGTTGTTTGGTCTCTCCTCTTCCCCTTTTTTTATCTACTCCATTCACTTGTTCATTTTTTAATGCCTTATTTATTTACTTTCATCTTTATGACTCTTCTCTTGTCTTTATGCTTTTCTTAATCTTTGCTTATATTTTCTTATCATCATTTTTTATGTTATCTTCTTTGTATAATTTTATTTCTCCCCTTCCCGTCTTCTTCCTCCTTGAGCCTTGTCTATTTTTTAAAATTATGTCTACTTCTCTTTCTCCTCCCTCTTCTCATGAGGTTTATTTTTTTATTTTTTGTCTACTTTATAGGCACTCTATTATTCTCCTCCAATAACTTTTATTCACCTATAATTTTTAATTTTCTTCTAGATCATCCTTTATTTTTTCAATTTTTATCTTTCCTCTCAATTTTTATTGGAATGGCATAAGGCTATGTATTTACTACATGATTTGACCTACAACCTATTTTGTTACATAATATTAAATTAATTAAATTTAAGGTCGTCTTATCAATATAATATGTGGGTACTCATTGGGAAGTTAAAATTTAGTAGCCAATATAAGCCAAGAATGATTTAAATATATAGGTCGAGTTAGTATGAATGTGTACTAGTTACCTATGCCATTCTTCTCTGTCAATGTGTATTTTCTCTTCTAGGCTATGTACTTCCTTTTTCTAACTCTTTTACAACTCTTCCTTTGTCCTTGTGCTTTTTTCACCTTATGTCTTTTTTTATCGTCATTCTTTTTCTCGTCTTATTTGTATACTTTTCTTTCTCTTTCCTTGTCTTCTTCTCTTGATGTTTGTTTATTTTTCTTAATTTTTTGTTTATTTTTCTTTCACTTCCCTTCTCTTTCATCTTCTTGTCATGCTTTATTTATGGGTTTCTCTTTATTTTTGACTTTTTTTTTCTTTTTCATCTTCCTAAATTAATCCTATTTAATTCTTTTTTTCTTCTACTGGATCTTTTTTTTCATCTTCCCTTTTTCCTTCCTTTTTGTTTTTCTTTACTCTATTTTAAATATTGTTCATCAATCTTATATATACTTATTTTTGTCTTTTTTTACCACTAAAGCCCTATCCTTTGTGCTTTTCTTCACCTTTGTTTACGTCTTTTTATCATCCTTTGTATGCTTTTGTTTCCTTCCCTCATCTTCTTTTTCGATCCTTGTTTATTCTTTTTTGTTCTTTATCTATTATTCTTTCAATTTCTTCCTCCATCTGCTTGCCATCTTCATTTCTTTTTCTTTATCTTGTTCTTTTTCAATTTTTTTTATTTATTGTTCTTTTTCTTCAACTTATTGTTTTTTTCTATCGCTACTCTATGTTTTCCTTATTTATTCATATTTGTCTTTCTTCAACTAATATTCAAAATGTTTGATCTAATTTTTTGTTAAATCCTCATCCTCTATTACTTTTATTTTCTTTATTTTTCCCTAACTTTGTTGGATAAGAATGAATATGATATGAAAACTAATAATCTAAGATTTGGAACATGGAACATATGAACTCTAACTGGTAAATCAATGGAAATAATAGATATGATGATTAGGAGAAGAATTAGTATTTTGTGTGTACAAGAGACAAAATGGACAGGCGTGAAGGCAAAGATGATAGAGAACTCAGGTTTTAAGTTATGGTATACTGGAAAGAGTAAAGCAAGAAATGGAGTGGTATTATTGTAGATAGTTTGTTAAAGGATGAAGTTGTAAGAGTAGTTAGAAAAGGGGATAGAATTATAGCCCTTAAGATAATAGTGGCGAAAGAAACTTGGTTTTGGGAGGACTTAAATGAAATATTACAAAATATTCCATTAAATGAAATGATTTTAATAGGAGGTGATCTAAATGGGCATGTCGGAGTGAAAAATGAAGAATATAAGAGAGTACATGAGAGTTATGAGTTTGGAACGAGGAATGAGGAAGGGAAAACTATATTAGATTTTGCGATAGCATATGACCTTATATTATGACCTAATATAAGGTCATATGCTATCGCAAAATCTAATATAGTTTTCCCTTCCTCATTCTTCGTTTCAAATCCATAACTCTCATGTACTCTCTCATATTTCTCATTTTTCACTTCGACATGCCCATTTAGATCACCTCCTATTAAAATCATTTCATAGGAGGATAAGGCTGCATACAATGGATCCTTCCTTGTGATCTCGCTTGGCGGGAGCTTCGTGCACCGAGCTGCCCTTTTTATATGACCTTATAGCTAATACGTTTTTTGAGAAAAGAGAAGAACACTTAGTCACATTCAAAAGTGGGAATAATAAATCGCAAATTGACTTTCTTATGGTTAGGAAGAAGGATAGAAAGATTTGTAAATATTGCAAAGTTATCCCTAAAAAAAGCTTAACTACCCAACATAGGGTAGTAGTGTTGGATACGCCTCAAACATAGTATCAATAGAAAAAAAATATATACGATTCCTAGAATTAAGTGGTGAAAGTTAAAGGATGAAAAACGAAATATATTTAAGGAGAAGGTAGAAGTACTGAAATATATGATGACTCTAATACAACATGGGATAAGATGATATCAAAATTGAAAATAGTAGCTAAGAGTGTACTCGGTGAGTCAAAGGGACATGCACCACTAAGTAAAGAATCTTGGTGGTGGAATGAGAAAGTACAAGAGAAAGTAAAGGAAAAACGAATAGCTTATAAGGAATTATATATTTGTAAGAACGAGAAAAACTTAAAAAAATATACAATAGCCAAGAAAGAAGCTAAGAAATTAGTGAGTGAAGCAAAAAATAAAATTTTTGAACGATTATATCAAAAATTAGATACAAAAGAAGGGGAAAGAGATATTTATAGAATAGCTAAAGTGAGAGAAAGGAAAACACGAGATCTTAGCCAAATAAAATGTATTAAAGATAAATGTAATAGGGCATTAGTAAACGATGGAGAAATAAAAGAGTGGTAGAAGAGGTATTTTTATCATTTTTTTAATGAAAGTTTAGGTGACCAACTTAACTTAGGTAATTTAAGTAGGTCAAATGAGTATAGAAATTTTAATTTTTATCGTAGAATTCAAACTTCAGAAGTAAAACAAACTTTAAATGAGATGCACAATGGAAAAGCCGTTGGACCAAATGATATTTCGATAAAGGTATGGAAGTGCTTAGGGAAATAAGGTATTGAATGACTTACAAAATTATTTAACATGATATTGAAAACAAAAAAAAATGCTTGATCAATGCCTCATAAGTAGTCTAGTTCCCTTATATAAGAATAAGGAAGACATACAAAATTATGCAAACTATCAGGTTTTAAACTAATGAGTCATGCTATGAAACTTTGAGAAAAAGTAATAGAAAAATGATTAAGGAAGGAGACCACAGTGATAGAAAATCAATTTGGGTTCATGCCTAGAAGGTCGACAATAGAAGCTATACATCTTATTAGACAATTAATTGAAAAATATCGGGAGCAAAAACAAGATCTACACATGGTATTCATTGACTTAGAAAAAACTTATGATAGAGTCCTAAGAGAAATTATATGAAGAATTTTAGAAAAGAGAGGTATTAGCGTAATAAATATTGAACTAATTAAGAATATGTACGAGGATGTAACAAACAGAATAAGGACTTCCTTCAGGTGGAGTAACTGAAGCATTTCTAATAAAGATAGGGTTACATCAAGGATTAGCTCTAAGTCCCTATTTTTTTACACTAATTATGGACGAACTCACTGTGCACACTCAAGACACAGTACCGTGGTGCATGTTGTTTGCAGATGATATTATTTTGGTACATGAAATACGTGAAGGAGTAAATACTAAACTAGAATCTTGGAGGGACAAGTTGCCCGGAATCGAGAGATTTAAATATTTAGAATCATTTTTGCAAAACGATGGAGGGATTGAGAGAGATGTCTTACATAGAATACAAGCAAGATGGGTGAAATTGTAACGACCCGGCCCTTTGGCCTCTTGGGCTGCCCTTGCGGTGACCCACTGGCGGCCCCTTATGTTGTCGGCCCATTTGGCGACCTCTAATGTCGTCGACCGACGACCCTTGGCCGTGCCGTTACTCACTAGGACTTTCCACCCCTGGCAGTGGATTTTTGCCTTTCCCAGGATTCGAACTCTAGACCTCCAGGCTAAGTAGTAGAGTTTATGAATCCTGGTAGCCAAGTGAGCGGCTACTAGAGTTTATGAATCCTGGGGGAGGCAAAAATCCACTGCCAGGGGTGGAAAGTCCTAGTGAGTAACTGCACGGTCAAAGGGTCGTCGGTCGACGACATTAGAGGTCGCCAAATGGGCCGACGACATAAGGGCCACCCAAGAGGCCAAAGGGCCGGGTCGTTACAATAAAAAGGCGCCTTTTCATTGTAACGACCCGACCCTTTGGCCTCTTGGGCGGCCCTTGCAGCGGCCCAACTGGCGGCCCTTATGTCGTCGGCCCATTTGGCGACCTCTAATGTTGTCGACTGACGACCCTTTGGCCGTGCCGTTACTCACTAGGACTTTCCACCTCTGGTAGTGGATTTTTGCCTCCCCCAGGATTCGAACTCTAAACCTCCAGGCTTAAGTATTAGAGTTTATGAATACTGGTAACCAAGTGAGATGATCTCACTTCATCAGTCGACGACATTAGAGGTCGCCAAATGGGCCGACGACATAAGGGCCGCCAGTTGGGCCGCTGCAAGGGCCGCCCAAGAGACCAAAGGGCCGGGTCGTTACAGAAATGGAGGGGAGCGTCGAGTGTTATAAAATCACAGTTAGACCTGCTATGTTATATGGAGCTGAATGTTGGGCTATGACTTGAGCACATGAGCAGAAGATGAGAGTTGCAGAGATGAGGATGTTAAGGTGGATGTGTGGACATACGAGGATGGACAAAATAAGAAATGAGAACATTAGAGAGAAAGTCGGAGTTGCATCTATTGAGGAAAAATTCCGAGAGACACGTTTAAGATGGTACGGACATGTACTTAGACGACCAATAAATGCTCCAGTTAGGCGATGTGAAACTATGATAAACATGTATATCAAACGAGGAAGAGGAAGACCAAAAAGGTTAGCAACAATAAAACAAGATAAAATTTATTTAAATATAGATGGTGATATAATAAGAGATAGAGCTCAATGGCGTAAAAGGATTCATACAGCCGACCCCACCTAGTGGAAAAAGGCTTGGCTGTTGTTGTTGCTTTTTGCTTCTTTTTCTTCTTCCTCAATTAGTTCTCTTTAATTATTTTCTTCCTCTTTGTCGTTTACTATTTTTCCTATCTCTTCCTACTTGCTTCCTTTTAGTGCATTCTTAAATGTTGATCTTGAATTCTCTATCTATTTCCTCTTTGTCTTCTTTTATGACTCAACTAAAATTTGATGATTTTTCTTGTTTACAATTTAACTATCCTTTTTATATTAGATAATGCACTCTCCATGGTATTTTCTTTGTTATATATTTTTTTTGAAAATATAGCTTACTTGTATATTTTATTTTGCATTCAAATTGTGATAATGATGTCCATATTTCATTTATATTTTGTGTGCAATCTAATTGTGTAATTAGAATTGTTTAATTTGAGTACTATTTGTTTAACGTAAATTAACTTTTCACACTATTTCTAAAAGATGATTAATTGAGGATTTTATTAGAACTTCAAGTTGTTCCATTCGACAAACTATATTCTTGTAACCCTTATCCAATTTGCACTTCCTTTTCTTGATTTTTTTGCTTTATTTTTTTTGCTACTTTGTTTCCTTTCGTATGCATGTCTTTTTTTTTCCTTTCACTTGTGCTTCTCTTTTTAAGTGTGATCACCCTTATTGCTACTATATGTTGACTCTCTCACATAACTTTATAGCGTGAAAAATATTAATGATCCTCTTTGGTTTACTGTTTCAGTTTTTTATTTTCATATTCATTAATGTATTTTTTTATTTGATTAAAAAAATTGATGCTCATGACTAATCTTTTATAGACTTCCATTGTTTTATTCAAATGGTTTAATGTCATTACAATTTGGTTAAAATAAATCGACCTTTTAAATCATAATGCTGAAATTCAATTACTTGAATTACTTGAGTCTTTTATTATAAGATCTTCAAGTTATTTCATTCAACAAACTACGTCCTTCTAACCCTAACCTAAACTTGCTATTCTTATCTTTTCCTCATTTGTGTTTTTCTCTTTCTACCTTTTTTCTTTCTTCTTCTTCTTCTATTTGTTTTTTGTGTTCTTGTCCTTTTGTTGCTTCAACAAGTGCTTCTATCTTTAACTTCCTTTTTCATCTTGTTTCTTTGTTTTCGTCTCTTTTTTTTTTGTATCTCCTGTAACTTATTTTCTTTTGTTTGGTCTCTTTTATTCTTCTTTTATTCTTCTTCTCTTTCAACTTTTATTATTTTATTTTCTATGAGTTTACTTCCTTAATTTTCATTTTCTTTATGTTCATCTTGTGTTTTTGGTTTTCTTCTCCACCATGGACTTCATTTTTCTCTCCAGCAGCTCTAGTCACCTCCTTCCTTAAAATAGCTTGTAGGTTGTGTCCTTGTTGTCAAATGCAGGAAATTTATGAAGGATGCTGAAATCTAAAGCTAGATTGTAGCATTAAGTAAATGCAGGATTCCAATAATGTAGGGGTTTAGAAGTCTGTAACCCCAAACGATAAAGTAATTACAAGTACATCAGATTCAAACTTCATTTTTTATATTCAGAAAAGTCTTCCACTAAATTGTAGACATCCTCCCAATTTAGTACACATATGAGTCAAGAACTCTTGTTTCAAAGAACAAATTTCAGAAATTCAAAACTTCAGATAAGGCAATTAGATTCAAAGGAGTTTCAGATTTCAGAATCATTAAAGGCTTGTAAAGGAATGAAGAATACCACTTGACATTAAGGAAATAAGAGTTTCACTGTAACTTTTCACTGATCATAAACTTACAACAAAAGCTTGGCACACAACCCACAACATACAAAATTTTCAGAAACTTTCATCACAGACAGTTACAATAGAGCAAGCAAATGCAATCCTTGATCTCATGAGGTAGACATCCATATTGTTTGAAAATGCTACTGGTATGATTAGGCAATTAGGAGAAAATAAAACCACCAAAGGAATAAGATAGAGAGCTAATAACCAGGCAGAGGGATAAACTCACTGATATGATCAGTTTTCCAATACAGAATCTAGGAAGGAATGCTTTCATGCTATGCAATCCATTCCTTCCCTAAGCTTATCACCATATTCTGAAAATTCAGAAACACTGTATATTTTTAGAAAAACAAAGCAATCATCTGCTGAGCTTGTCCTCCCTGGTATGAAACTACAATCTTCAACTTGCTGAATTCAGCAATTCTAGCATTGTCAATTCCAAAAGGCATAATTCTGTCTAATTACATTTTGAGATTTGCAAGGTGAGCTTCATGGAACCAATTGACATTGTTTCCAGCAAACCTTGTAACTAGAATTCCTTGAACTCCTTTCTTTTTTTTTCCTTTTGTTCTTCTAGTTTTTCGTTTCTTTTTGCTCTTCTCCAATTAGTCCTCTTTAATTATTTTTCATCCTCTTTTTCGGTTACTAGATCTTGTTTGTTTGCCCCCTATTTTTTTGCCTTCTTGTTTTCTTTTAGATGCATTCTAAATGCATCTGCAGGCCTATTCCTCCATCTCAAGTTGTACTAGTTATAAGCAATACTTATGGTCAAGTTCGAAAACCTGTTGGCTGAAGCATCCATTTCTAGTATTCTGGATTTCGGAAGTGCAACCCACTAAACAAGGATACAGACTGTTCTATATGGATGCCAATCCCACCTTCAGCATACTTGGCTATAGGATGTGTAGCACATCCTGGAAATCAGCCTCCTCCAAATCACATTGTCTATTGCCTTCATTTTGATCTTGTAACATCAACTAAGTTTTCAGGCTGCATTTCCCTCTCATCACCTAGTTCTAGGTTCATTTCCTTACCTCTCCGTTTTGTACATTCACTAATAACAATACACTAATTTTTCTTTGATATGATTGTAGGGCTCCTTCTGCATTTAGCATATAGCATGTTCATTACGTTGTTGGTTCTTTTTATGCTCATAATTCAATGGATTGTCCTCCTTGGACAGAAAGTTTTGATTTACACCAGATTCTTTTGTGCAATCCTGATGACATTTACTCAAAGGAAATAGCAGACAAGGAGCCACAATATCAACAATTTGAATTCCTCTGGATGGGATATTTTGAGAACTTTATCAGGTGCAGCTGCATATTGTATGTCTACTCCACGATTTGCAAAAATTTGGTGGGATAAAGGATGTGACTTGAGAAGATCAATTTTGATATGGCGACCGGTAGGATGCCCAGCTTTTGGCACACTTGGTGATTGTGTGATACAAGGGTTAGACATTGGCTCTTCTTATGTTTTATAAATGATACAAAATTTGTGATATAATAATTCACAATTTACTTGTTTCTGTTTAGAACCACCAGCTTTAGATTGATAACATAATTTGTGTTTATCATAACTCACGAGTTACTCATTTGTCTCAATGTGACAATCCATCAATTTCTGCAAGTCCTGTATAATTCGCTAAAGTTGCACATATTTCTGGAAAAGGATTTGATCAGGGTTTTTTTCTGGTATCCAATTCCTCCTGGCTATGTTTCATTTGATTGAGTGGTGACAACAACTGATTATTCACCAAAAAGGGATTCATAACTCACGAGTTACTCATTTGTCTCAATGTGACAATCCATCAATTTCTGCAAGTCCTATATAATTCGCTAAAGTTGCACATATTTCTAGAAAAGGATTTGATCAGACTTTTTTTCTGGTATCCAATTCCTCCTGGCTAAGTTTCATTTGATTGAGTGGTGACAACAACTGATTATCCACCAAAAAAGGATTTTGTCTGCTGTCCTAGATCAGATCTGTTAACCAAACAAATGTTGCTAGTGAACCCATTTCTAGGTCATCTAGTTCAAAGGGCACAAATTGGTAGAGTATCTGGAAAGTTGAGAATCAGGTATCCCCCAATTTTTTTGTTATTCTCTTCTATTTCACGTCCTGATGTCTTCTTATTCTTGACCTGTACTTTTCTTGCATGTTTTGATCACATTATACCAATAACCCGATTGGTGTACAAATTTAGTGACTATGCCAAAGCTAAAGCACATGAAAATGTTGCTGCTGAGTTGAAGTTGGAACTTCTCTCACTGAGTGTTTTGGACAATTTTTGTGGAACCATGAGTAGCCTTGTCTTGCTTACATTGGTCTTAGAAAGAAGACACTTCAGTCTTCTTATTTACTGTATTAATGCTTACTTTTGATTTGGTTCAGATGACGCCACTTCTTGACACAACAGTGACAAATATTACACATGGGAATTTTCAGGCAATGAATGTTGTTCTAATATGTTCAATTGCTTCATCCACATTCAACAGACAACTAGAGGCATGAGAGCCTCTAATTGAACCATTTGATGCCATATTCAAGTAATTATTTGTAATTTATATGTTTTGTAAGATTTCAATAAGGGTTTGAAAAAAATGGGAGGGGGTTATGTCATTTACAGTTCCATATATTCCTATACTTCCTTAAATCTAGTATATGTTGGACTTTACTAGTATTTTCATTATTAGTTTTTTTACCCTTTAGAATGGAAACATATTATAAGCAAAAATTCACAATCCACAATCAGCATGCAAATTCATTTTTCTTCAATGAGTGCCCTAAATGTTAACATTAGTGCTGCAAATCTAGAAACTCTCATTGAAACTATTATTTTCTGGTATGCAAAATGATGTGGAGAACAAATTGTTGAGAAAAAGCAAGGTAATGTATGATGTCAATTCACATGTTACCCCATTGAGATTTGTTGTATCTACAGTTGAACTAATTATATGTTTTTATTCTTTTAGGAAGCTGGTGAAAATTATAGTAATTCAGATAATTTAATATCCTCTGTATAGTTGATGATGTTCAGGAACAAGCTCGGATGTGATATGCATTTGAGAGAATTTGAACAAAATTAAGAGACAACCAAGTTTTTACAGCACAATGGGCATGTTTCACTGTTCTTTCCTACTCCAAGATTTTTGGATAAGCTAAATGTCGTGGCCAATCAAGCTACTATGTTGCTATATAGATTCTTGAGTCGGAGGTCATACAACTGTATTTATTCTTATAATCATACTCTAAATCAATAGTTTTGGATATAATTCTATTTCATACATTTGCAAAGGCTAACTATAGTGGATGATGGTAATAACCATGACTATTTTTGTCCTTTATGGTTGCTTATTGATGGTAAGGTATTTGATCAATACAAACTTTTCCCACAAGTGCAAGGACAAGATGCATGAGTCCATTGCTATCAAAGAACACTAAGAGCCACGCTAGGCGGAACAAACTCTTCATATTTGAAGTTCCTGAGAAGGTTTTCTATCAACTTCTATTCTTTATTTTATTATAGCTTAGCAAGTTTCAGCAACTTTGACTTCGAAGATATTCGATTTAAGCACCTTTTATTCCTTAGCTGTGCCCATTTTATGTGCACTTGTATATTTTTTTATTAATATTATATTTTGTTTGATTGCGTAATTTATTTGAGTGTTATCATGGATGGGAATGAATGTCTATATAATATTATTGTGCTAACGAATTAGTCTATTTCATATTTTAAAATTTCAATAAAAAATCCTCTTAACCCTAATGACATTGAATTCCGGCGAAGATGATGTAAAGGAAGAATATGAGTGTCGTCTCCCTCTTCCGCGCGCCGATCCTTTGTTTTTGGATGATCGCCCAGGAATCTCTTTTGAATCTAATCTCATATTTGAACAAACAGCTAAGTTTATTCCAACTTTGATCTAATGGTGGGAGTCAATCTAGATCTGATCTAAGGGCTCAGATCTAGATCAAGGGTGATGATCTACTCTCTCTTTGACTTGGATGGACTAGATCATGATAGATGGCCGAGATTCCTTCAAATCTTAAATGAACGGTCTAGATCTCTCCAAATTAGTTCTCCTCCTTTAGCCCTATCCTTAAGCTCAATTTGAATAGATCTGACTATAGTTCATTGCTTTTTTTTTACCTACAAAGACCACATTTAAATAATTAGTCATAATTCTACAAATAAAAGAAAAATTGCATTAAAAACCAAAAACGAATCCAATTCGTGAAATGTAGTATAAATGTGAATTTACCACACGAGGAGATCAAAAAGCATGAATATAGAAGCTTAAATACGCGACAAAATGATGGTTATCAAATCCCCACACTTATTCTTGCATGTCTTGGGCAAACTAAACAAAACTTATCTCCGGAAGCATTTCCTGGCAATACTTCAAAGATAATAAAAGGTAATTAATTAAGACAATCTAAATATTAAACATTTATGAATTCAATCCCTATAATAATCAATAAGCATGGTGATTTTAATCCATTTGAAAAACTAAGAAAGATGCAACCCTCCCAAGATAAATGTTCACTCTAACTCTCACAATCACATGAAAATGGAGGTCACTTAATGTCACTCACAACATTTCAATACCATAATCTTGCTTATTTTCTAATTATCCATCATTGTAAATATATAGCATGAATGAATCAAAAGGATTTATTGAAAATTGAAATGAAGTCAAGAGTAACTAAAGGAAGCAAACAAAACGATTGAAAGAAAAGGAAACAATGAGAGATTGCAAGTATCGGTGGAGTAAACTTGATGAGCTAGTTTGGAACTAATGTTGGACTATTTTACCACCAATGGAGCATGTTCTGCTTCCCTTCCTTGTTTACTATCTCATTGCTTGAAATCCCATCAACTCCAAAAATTATAGATGCACATTAAAGTATCAGATTTAACTCAGACTTCTTCCAAAATTCATATCTAATTTAAGTTGGAGAATTTACCACCAATGGAGCATGTTCTATTTCCTTCCTTGCTGTTTATTATCTCATTGCTTAAAAAATCCCATCAATTCCGAAAATTACAGATGCATATTAAAGTATCAAATTTAACTCAGCCTTCTTTCAAAATTCAGATCTAGTTAAAGTTGGAGAAGAGAGAAGAACTACAAATTGGCTTAGGTCTACTGTATGTGTAAGTGAACTATAATGTGAACCCAATACTCCAATTCAGCATCAAAACCAGCACCCAAGACCAGGAATTCAAATCTGTTCTGCATTTCACAAGTTCAGTTTCAGAAATTGATTTCAGGAATCTGATTTCAGAATTCAGGTTCCTCTGTATGATATGTTCTCAATCACAAAGTCATGGGAAGAAGAAAAGCCACTAATTTGCTATAGTTCAGCTTCAAGAAATCAAATTCTGATTCAATTCTCAAAGGACGTCTACATTTCCAACAATCCAGAATTTTAATTTCAGAGTTTCAGAATTGAGATTTCAAAGTAAATTCAGCTTAATTCCTGAAGGATTCAGCTTTGAAGTGAGTATCTTTTAGCACTAGAATGATTAAAACTTAAATTTAAAACTGTACCAATCAAGAATAGCATAGCGACTTGGCACAAAATCAGATTCTCACTGTTTCCTGCTGATTCAGTTTCTGAATCAAATGGCAGGATCTCACTTGCAGCATGTCGCAAGTTGTTGCAAGCTTACTTCCTGCACAGGTATGGAAAGACACTATGATTCATTCAGCTCTCCTGCAGCTCTAGTTTACCTCCTTCCTTAAAATAGCTTGTAGGTTGTGTCCTTGTTGTCAAATGCAGGAAATTTCTAAAGAATGCTGCAATCTGCTAGATTGCAGCATTGTAAATGCAGGATTCCAATCATGGAGGGGTTTAGAAGACAGTAACCCCAAACCACAGAGTAAAGGTTGTCCTTGGAATATAATTCCAATAGGGTTTGCACGAAACAATTCACATTTAGTTATTAGTTCACACTCTTCAGCAGAAACATATGTGAACTCCTTGGATTAAGTTTCAGCATTTAAGAGTTGAGGTAATTTCAGCTTGAGTTATGAAGGGCTCAACTCGTCAATGACTCTCATTTAGCATTGAGATAATAGGAGGTTGAATTCCAATAGCTGCTCAGAATCAACACATAGAATTAACACTCAACATGTTTTAGATGCCAAGTTACAGATCCTTTCAATTCCTGTTAATTTATGTTCATAACTTCTTTTTTTCTGACTAACTTCAGCTTCCACAATGGCTTAAATGATAACATTTACACTCCCATAATCTTCTAAATTTAATGTTTATCTCAAATAATTCAACTTCCTATAAACCCCACTATAGATTCAGCAAGTGTTGCAAAATAGAGACCTATCAGTCCTCAATTGCAGTAGGCAGAATATCAAAACATCCAAGTCTGTGTAGCATCAAAGGAAGAAGACCATCTAAAACATACATATCTAATAGGCTGGGTACCCGAAGACAATGGTGGTTCATTGCAAATTGATGAGGAGAATAATAGGATGCTCAATTTCTGCACTGTAATTCGAAATACAGTTTTAGAAATCAGCTACAACTTCTGCTTCAAATCCAGCTGCTCTTTTTCCCCTTTTTCTTATTTACTTCCTTGGTTGTAACTTTTTTTTTTCAACTCATGCTAACTTACTGATTCTTTTTCTGGAATGAAGCTGGATAGTTTCGGAAATTCAATCCATTGAAGTTGTATGCTTCGAACCATGGAAATCTTGGAAAGAAAAAAACAACAAATGACAATGAGAGGTGGTCACAGGTTTAATTGAAAGGTTTCTGATTAGAGAATTGCATAAATGAATTGGCACACAAACAAAATCAGGACAATTCTGAATTCAGGAAGTCAAGAATTTAATTCCAAAAACTTGGACTGCAGGCTTGAATCATGAAAAATCTTGCAAAGGAGGGAATGCCACTTGGAAATAAGATAGCACAAGCTTTGATTTAAGTCATCACTGCAACAGAAGTATAGTTTCTTTCATTTCTTCTTATTGACAGAATTCTGGAAATGAACTGACATTCTGATTTTTTTTTTTTCCTCTGTTGATATAGTTTCAGAATTTATTGGCTGAATTCTGATCTTTGCTTGCTGTTTAGAAAGCTCATCTTCTCCCAACAAAACGGAAAGACAATAGGATTGGTACAACCATCCAGTAGCTGAACAGATATCAAACACCAACTTTAGCACTTCCGATTCCCAAAATTCAGCTTCAAGGACTCAGTTCAACAGAAATCAGAATGCTACTTGTAAAAGCATTTCAGTTACCACTCCCTTCTTGAATTGCTTGAAGATGTCTTCTCGTTGCTCATATGCAGGAGTTACTGAAGTTAAACCAACTGCTGTATTTCAGTTTCAGTAATCAGCCCATAAAATGCTCACAAATCAGAGAATCCAAGGGATTGCAGTTACGTCAAAATTCAGATTAAAGGATTTTAGAAATCAGAAATCTTAGTTTCTGTAATTTCAGAATTTGGATTCAGATTCAGTTATACTTAAATTCTGTAGTAACCATTTTCTCCAAGGCTTTTGAGTCAGTAAGGGGTGGCTTCATGGAATAAATGGAACATCAAATGACTAATGAAAGAGCAAAGAGTTGCACTCGGAATATCCACGGATCAGATGCTGCAAGGCAAACTTGGCACACGGCAATACTTCAAGTTTTTTTTTCCTATAATGCAATTCTGTTTTTCCCTCAATTTCGGGTCATTGCTACATTTACATCAGATTAAAACATCCTTTTTCATATTGAGATAAGCCTTCCACTACATTGTAAACATCCTTCCAATTTGGTACACATATGACTCAAGAATCCTTGTTTCAGCTCAGAAATTCAAAACTTCAGATAAGGCAATCAGATTCAAAGGAAATTCAGGTTTAGAATCATTAAAGACTTGTAAAGGATAGAATACCAATTGACAATAAGGGAATAAGAGTTTCACTTTAACTTTTCACTGATCACAAACTTGCAGCAAAAGCTTGGCACACAAATCACAACATACAGAATTTTCAGAAACTCCAGTTTCACCACAGACAGTAACAATAGAGCAAGCAAATGCAATCCTTGATCTCATGAGGCATCCATATTGTTTGAAAATGCTACTAGTATGATTAGGTAATCAAGAGAAAATAGAACCACCAAAGAAACAAGACAGAGAGCTGATAACCAAGTAGAGCAGTGGGATTAACTCACTGATACTGATTAGTTTTCCAATACGGAATCTAGGAAGGAATGCTTTCGTACTGTCCAATCCATTCCTTCCCTATGCTGATCACCAGATTCTGGAAAATTCAGAATCACTGTATTTTCCAAAAAAAACAAAGCAATCATCTGCTGAGCTTGTCCTCCCATGTATGAAACTACAATCTTCAACTTTCTGAATTCAGCAATTCCAGCATTGTCAATTCCAAAAAACATAATTCTGTCTAGTTCCATTTTGAGACTTATGAGCCAATGCAAGGTGACCTTCATGGAACCAATTGACATTGTTTTCAACAAACCTTGTAACTAGAATTCCTGGAACTGATTTCAGCAGCAAGGTCCTGAAAAAATTCCAACTGTTTTTACATAATTTCCAACTTCTTGTGCAGATTTTTCCACAAGTTCTATCAGATTTAGTTACTGACTCCTACACCACTAAAACCTAATTTTCTCACATCTGTAGCAAGAACTTGACCACAACATCAAATTCAGTAACTCAACTTTACGATTTCAGAATTAGAGCTCCTTAATTCTTTAGCTTAACAAGTTTCAAGGACAAGTTTTAAGGAAGTTGCAAGCATATTAAAAAATATGATGGATAGATGTACACTGGTTTAAAATGTTTTTATTCCTTTGTTCCCTAGCATATATTATTATACATAAGTACTACAAGACTCTAGATAATGAAGCCTCGCAGAATAGTTATATAACTGTGCTAACTTGCTAACTCTTGTTGTTGATTCTTATCTACCTTTTTAATGTTTTTCTCCTAATGTGCTTTTGAAGATTAAAGTACCCCATCCAAGATATCCATCAGCTAGAGTTTCTGTACAAGTGCCCAATCTCTGTGTTCATTTTTCTTCAGAAAGATATTTCAGGATCATGGAACTCATGGGAATATTGTTGGTAGTTTTGAGAGCATGAAAACTAAAACAATACAAAGATAAACTAAAACGATGCGGTAATTATAAACTTACAGCGATCTCCTGAAGTGCTGTTGAAGACGCTGGCGGTCGACGAAGAGGTTGCCGCTGTCGGAAGCACGATCACGGAGCAACCGGAAAGTGTTTCAACGTTCACGAACCAAATCCCAGCCGAATGTTCTCCCTTTGCTCTCCCACGATCTCTCGATGCTCCCTGATCACCTCGCCAAAAAACTCTTCTTATCGATCTGCACTTGGACGCTTCTTATAAGAAGACTAAGGAAGACGAAGGGGACAGGACGCCCCTTCGTCTCCCTGGCGTTTGCAGCAAACATGCGTTTGCAGCAGCAAAAGGGACGAATCCTTTCGTCTGCCAAGTGTAATGCCCAACATCTCCCACTCGTCCAAGTCAATCCATATGGTCACATAGACCATGTCAGTCACATAGACTTCAAGGTAATCAAGTCACGAAGACCGGAGCGAAATTAGTCACAAAGACCAAATAAGTCACGAAGACTTTATGAGGATCAAGTCACGAAGACCAGAGCAAAATTTAGTCACAAAGACCAAATAAGTCACACAGACTTTATGAGAATCAAGTCACGAAGACCAGATCAGAACATCCATTCCATATATTAGGGAAAATGGTTCGTGCGACAGCAAGCACAGTGAGCATTCAATTGCTAAGAAGATTGTCACACCTTACTTAGCTGCTCCATAGAACAAATCAGAGACATAAATGTCCATAGAACGAATCATAGACATAAATGGCTTGCCTTTACCCCAGATTAAATTATTTACATCATCATGAACATCTCTAATCCCTCATATTGACCATATGTCAAGAGCATATTCAACACCTCCAATCAAACAAATTATTCACAATTACATTTTATGTACTGAACTAAAAATGTAACCGGTACCAGTGAATAAATATCGCAGATGTAAATCAATCTTAATCTTCCTTTTTAGCTAGAATCCATTCATTCTAATCAGTTGCTTTCCTAGTTATGCTCCATAGACCGAATCATCCATAGCCAATAGGAAACATGCTAAAGTAGCAGACACTGATCAGAACTTCAAGTAGACAGCTAAATAGTCACTTAGGGTAAAATCGAGATTAACTTATAATCTCAAGGGTCTCACATAGTAGAGAAGCAGGGATCCATTCTCCTACAATCCTTCTTGTCGCCATAGCACATGTGGTATGAATCACATGCTACGATGTTATTCTCTTTACCAAAAAGAGCGCATGTTTTTCCCAATTTTAACATCGTACAGATTTCGATCTAGACAATGTCTAATCCTGGATTCAACATATGAATTCTAATCTGGCTTCAAGCAGATTCAGTAAATGGTGGGTGCATTTACTCCAATCATTACACAAATGATCTCATCTTGACACAAATATCAAGGCGACCTTAACTTATGGGTATGTCTCTATTCACAGCTACAAAAGCTGTCCCATAGGCAACAATCTTACCTCTATTCGTACTTAACAAATAGAGATGATTGTCCATGTGAGTGGACCAATCCCAATCTGCCAACATGCTTATCGAGACTTTTATTCGAATGTAACCAAGACATATACACTGAATAGATCATGGAATTTTTCATTTATCAAAATGTCTTTACAATTGTTACATTCTCTGAAGTCCCAAAGACTTCATATGCCCATGAAATGACTCTTTAGTCAATGACTTAGTAAAAGGATCAGCAAGCATATTTCGTGTAGGGATGTACTCAAGAATCACCTTTTTCTTGTCAACAATATCCCTTACAAAATTATACTTAATTTCTATATGCTTGCCTTTGCTGTGATATTTGGGATCCTTGGAAAAAGCTATTGCAGCTTGACTGTCACAGTACACTGTAACAGGATTCCCACTATCCTCAACAATCCTCAGATGCTTCAGGAACCTTCTTAGCCAGACAACCTCTTGCATAGCCGCTGCACAAGCCACATACTCAGCTTCCATTGTCGACAAGGCTACACAAGCATGCTTCTTGCTGTTCCATGAGATGGCGCCATCATTCAGCAAGAAGACATAGCCAGATGTGGATTTTCTGTCATCAAGGTCCCTTGCCCAATCTGCATCTGAGTAGCCACTTAGGCTCATATCTGATCCTTGGAAACAGAGGCAATAATCACCGGTTCCTTTAAGATATCTGAATATCCTCTTCACTGCTTTCCAATGTCTCGATCTTGGGTTTGACTGAAAACGACTAACTAAGCCAACAACATAGCTTATATCGGGACGAGTACACAACATAGTGTACATCAAACTACCAATAGCACTGGCATATGATTTCTTCTTCATTTCGGCTATTTCCTCAGGAGTCTTGGGATACATACTTTTGCTCAAGACAGTACCTTTCGCAATAGGCGTCTGTTCAATGTTGCAATCTGACATATTGAAGTGTTGTAGCATCTTAGTGATATAACCTTCTTGAGACAAACCCAAAAGCCTCTTTGATCGGTCTCTAACGATCTTCACTCCTAAGATGTACTCTGTTTCTTCCATATCTATTATGTCAAATTGTGATGAAAGTCAACTTTTGACTTCTATCACACTCTTTATGTCACTTCCAGCTATTAGCATATTATCAACATATAATGATAAAATGACAAGCTTTCCTTTTTCCTTTCTTAGGTAAACACAATGATCTTCATTGATCATTTCGAAACCATAAGATAATATTACTTCATTAAATCTTATGTTCCATTATCTTGACGCTTGTTTTAGCCCATATATAGACTTCCGAAGTCTACATACTCTTTTCTCTTGGCCTTCAGCAACATAACCTTCTGGTTGTACCATATAGATTTCTTCATCAAGATTACCATTAAGGAAAGTCATTTTTACATCCATCTGATGTAATTCCATGTCATAGTGTGCTACTATAGCTAGGATGACACGTATTGATACAAACTTTACAACTGGGGAGAATGTCTCTTCAAAGTCAATACCCTCCATTTGGGTATATCCTTTTGCAACTAATCGAGCTTTGTATCGATTAATCGATCCATCTGCTTTCCTCTTTACTTTGAGAATCCACTTATTCCCAATAGCCCTTCGGCCCGGAGGAAGATCGACTAAATCCCAAACTTGATTCTTCCTCATTGACTCCATTTCTTCATCTATTGCAACTTTCCATTCTTTTCTAACTGAGCTGCTCAAAGCTTCCTCAACTGTTCGAGGTTCCTCATCGTCAACTGGGAGAACCATCAATGCCTCATTCTCAATATCAAACCTTCTTCGAGGAATAATCTGACGACTACTTCTTTGAAGGTTAGACTGTTGAGAAACTGACTCATTCAGTGGCAAATTACTCCCACTCGGTTGACTAGATTCAGGCATCTCCTGACTCATTGATAAAGGAACATTATCCTCCTCCTCTATCTCATATAGAGGAATTGTCTTATCAACTTCACCTCGTGTTGGGAACTCAGTTTCTAGAAAAGTAGCATCTCTTGACTCTATCTCAGAGATGGTTCCATCTTGTCGCTCACCAATAAAAACATAACCCTTAGAAGTCTCAGAGTACCTTATAAAGATACACTTCTTACCTCTGGGTCCTAATTTTCCATATTCGTGAGTCTTATCATGAACATAGGCAGCTGACCCCCAAGGTCTCAGATTACTCAAATCCGGTTTTCTGCCTGTCCAACGTTCATGTGGGGTAGATGGAACTGACTTTGAAGGCACTTTGTTAAGTATATAAGTCGCAACTAATAATGCATCTCCCCAATAGGAGATTGGCAAATTAGCCTGCGCTATCATAGACCTAACCATTTCAAGAAGAGTCCTATTTCTTCTTTCAGCAACCCCATTTTGTTGTGGAGTTCCAGGGATAGTAAGCTGTCTAATAATCCCTTTCTCATTACACATTGTCTTGAACTGATCAGACAAATATTCTCCTCCACGGTCAGTGCGCAAGGTTTTTAACCTTACGTTCCAATTGATTCTCAACTTCGTTCAAGTAACGAATAAAGCAATCCAATGCTTCAGATTTGTGAGAAATCAAATACACATGATCAAAACGTGTGAAGTCATCGATAAATGTAATGAAATAAGAACTCTCATTTCTAGCCTTCATATTCATCGGACCACAAATATCCGAATGAATTAATTGCAATGGTGATTCAGCCCTAATAGCCTTACCAAATGGTTTCCTAGTCGTCTTTCCAGCAAGACAATGCTCACATACAGACAAGTTAATCTTAGCATGAGTGCCTAATAGGCCCTCCTTAGCTAATATATTCATTCGTTCTTGTCCTATATGTCCCAATCTAGCATGCCAAATTTCATCATTAACATCAGCATTACTAGTAAGAGCAATGTTTGAAAAACAACTATTATTATTTGGTTCTACATCAAAAACCATAAAATCATTTGTTACATAACCATATCCAATTAACACAGAGTTAATTCGAAGTTCCACACAACGGCTATAAAAATTTACATTGTAACCTAAATCAAGAAGACAAATAACGGAAACCAGATTCCGTCGAATCTCAGGAGCGTACAAGACATCATGTAGAAACAAGGTGCCTCCACCACGTAGGTTGAGCTTGCAAGTGCCAATTCCTTTGACTTCAATTCTTGCATTGTTTCCTACATATATCCATTTGTTGCCAGCTGGTATCCGACGGTACTCCACATATGTAGCTCGATCACGAGCTACGTGGTTCGTTGCTCCTGAATCTACAATCCATAAAGGATACGAATCAGCTAACAACACTGTACTTACAACATATTGCTCGTGGAAAGAAGACAAAAATGGATTTACCTTTTTAGTCTCAGTACAATCCCGAGCAAAATGACCCTTCTTGCCACAGTTGAAGCAAGTCAACCTGCTCTTAGGTTTTTGTCCATATTTCTTTCCTTTCTTCTTGATTTGGTTTTTCGCAGCAACAGCATTAACCTCCTTTCCTTTCCCCTTTCCTTTCTTGAACCACTTGTTATTATTCTTGGAACCAGAACCTTCAGCTACAAAAGCTTGACCCAAAATCCTTGCGGATTCAATCCTCTCCGCCTCAAGTTCCACATGGCGTGAGACATCAGTGAAAGTCTTGATACTCTCACTATGGGTCAGGTTCTGTTTCATCGTTTCCCAAGAATCAGGAAGGGAACGGATAACTGCCTGAACCTGTTGTTCATCGGTCAACGTATAACCAGCAGTCTTAAGCTCTCGAATCATGTTACCCATCTCCCTGAGATGTTGGGCCATGGTAACATTCGAGCGCTTCTTTACAACTATCAAACTTGATAGTTAGCTGACGGAGCTTACTCAGACTGACTCCACTGTACTTCTCTCTAAGGGCTACCTAGACAGCATGAGCCGATGGTAATGGCTCATACTCAAATATCAGGTCATCCACCATTGAACTAATCAATATACCCTTAGCAATGGAGTCCTTCATTTTCCATGCCTTATAGGCATCAAGGTCACGTCTGTGCTGTGCTGTGGAACCATCAACCGGTTCCTTAATGATTTGGTTTACAGCCTCCAGAACTTCTTGTTCCTCAAGAATATATTGTATCTTGAGGTGTCAGATTTTGTAGTTATCCCCATATAATTTCTCACCCTTATTGAGTTCAGCTATGATGTTTTTAGTTGTCATGATCTACATAAATAAACAAATTATTTACTATTTTAGTATAATTCATATATGTGCAATTAATCATTGACTCAGTGTAAATTAGAATTAGTTTACAAAATCAAGTGATAACATTGTTTCCACTCATCATTTGTATGTTCTAATCTAATCAACATTGATCAATTTTATTGCACATATCCCATCTAATGAACGAATCATTTTTCATATGAACTAATCATATGGATATATGAACTAATCATATCATGAAATGAACTAATCATTTCCAAGTTAGTTAACATATAACATAACTTTTATTATATAATTCTGTTCGTACAAAACAACAGAAATTATTACATGACTCAAAAACTAGATGAGCTAACATTGCTCGTGCATAACGACAGCAAACAGAACACTAATAGACTAGATAAGCTAGCACTACTCCCACTAGGATAAATGCTAGAGCAGTGGGTAATTGCATCCCGTTCATCCCGGATTCTATGATGGGTGGATTAGCCTCAGATGTATCCATCAGATCCATTTCTGAATCTTCTACACATTCTTGAGGATCCTCCTCTGATTTTTTTGGATCCATCTCTAGATCCTCCTCGGGATCCATCTCTGGATCCTCCTCTGAATCTTCAGGATCCATTTCTGGATCCTCTTCAAATTCTTCGAGGTTCATTTTCGGATCATCTTCAGATTCTTCGGGATTTGGATCCTCCTCTAAATCTTCAGAATCCATTTCTGGATCCTCCTCAAATTCTTCGAGGCCCATATTTTCAGGATCTGGATTCTCTTCAGATTCATCAGGACCCCATTCCAAATGAAGTAACTGTCTGCACATCTCTGAGTATGAGATGTGCCCTTCAGACTCATCCCAAAGTTGGAATGCTATCTGCCTTAGATGTTCCGATAATGAATAAACCAGATACCATCTTCTTTCTGTTTCCTGAACTGGATACCCTTCTTGCTCGAGATTCTAGAACAACTAATCGAGCCGACCAATAAGCCTACCGACTCCGTGATCCGGATCATATTCCAGCTTCTTGATCTCCTCCCTCAGCTCATGTTGTCGTTCATAGCGACCAGTCATCGTGTATATCGTTCTTTGTATCTGGAATTGAAAACATGATGTCAGTACAAAACCGACTGACCAGTACAAAACCGGTCAAATTCAATTTCCACATATAGAACAAAATATACAGTATACACAAGCAATTAAGAAAAATAAATTTCCTTATTTTTGGGGAGTCTCATGTGACTGACACATTGGATTGGTCGATCATGAATCCGAATCTTAAACTTAATCTATTGTCCTCATTAGAACTAATCTAATTGGACCTATGTTCTGTTATCGTTTAAGCCCATTTGAGTCAATCACAGACTTATTAATCAAACTCAGGTTCGTTTGACTCGTCCAATTGCCCATTGGATTAAGTCTGACTCATTAGAACAAATCCAATGTTTCTGATCAAATTTGACACAACGGAACTAATCCGGTCATATTTGATCAGCCCAACTTCTGTAATCAAGAATACCCAATTAATTCAATAATAAACCGGACTGGTTAAACCAACAAATGATTTAAACCAGCTTTAGGTATCATTGAATCAAATTGGTCTGTCTAAATCAATTAATAATTTAAACCAGACCTGAGTTTGATTGATCAAGTTGGTAGAGTTCTATTTTCGATAAATTGAACCATAATTTAATTAAATATTTATTTATTAATTAATAATACATTCCTATATGTATTTAATTAATTAATAAAAAATATTTAATTAAATATACGTGAGAAAAAAAAAATAAAGATGTGCATGCCCTTTTTTTTTCTTACACTTTTTTTCTTATATTTAATCGATTCAAATTTGTAATTGAATTGATTCAAAAATAAAAAAAATATGCATGCGGCACTGTGCTTCGTCAAATTCAAGCACTGTTCATTCCGTTTTCTTTCAAATCTTGAATCGATTCAGCGAGTTTTTTTTCTTACTGATTCGAAAAAACGGACATACTGTGCACTACGATTTTGAATCGATTGAAATTTATTTCAATCGATTTAATTAAATCGAATCGATTAATGAATCGATTCATGCACAGTTTGCGTTATTTTTTTTTCTCTGTCACGATTTTGAATCGATTGGAAAGAAAATTCAATCGATTCAATTTGCTGTTCACCTTCTTCTTCGCGACAGAAGAAGAAAAAACGCGAGCTTTTTCGCGTCGATTTCCATACTTTCAAAACTATACATGCTCTGATACCATTGTTGGTAGTTTTGAGAGCATGAAAACTAAAACATTACAAAGATAAACTAAAACGATACGGTAATTATAAACTTACAGCGATCTCCCGAAGTGCTGTTGAAGACGCTGGCGGTCGACGAAGAGGTTGCCGCTGTCGGAAGCACGATCACGGAGCAACCGGAAAGTGTTTCAACGTTCACGAACCAAATCCCAACCGAATGCTCTCCCTTTGCTCTCCCACGATCTCTCGATGCTCCCTGAACACCTCGCCAAAAAACGCTTCTTGTCGATCTGCACTTGGACGCTTCTTATAAGAAGACTAAGGAAGACGAAGGGGAAAGGACGCCCCTTCGTCTCCCTGGCGTTTGCAGCAGCAAAAGGGACGAATCCTTTCGTCTGCCAAGTGTAACGCCCAACAAATATTGCATGGGTCAAGTAAAATCATAGAGCAAAACCTTGATGGCCATCTGCAATCTGGTGATAAACCTTGGCATCCTGTTGATCTTGCAACTAATGCTAGAACTCTAGTTTGGCAGGTATGATCCTTATATGGTTGATATTCATCTCAGTTTTCATACATATCTTAGCAGCACTTTTGGCTTATTCTTGTTCCCTCTATTTATATCAAGGGTCTTGAAATTCGTTGGTTGAGTAGCATCCTTGTTATCTTGTTTTATCCAGTCTATATCTGTATGTTTTGGAGTCTGAAGCTTCTAAGGACTATCAAAGATACTTTTGTGTAGGTTCAAAGTTTTGTTTTCTTTTTGACTAAAAGTAAGTTGGAATTACTTCTGGAGAAAAATTGCAAGTGTTGTATGATATTATGGAGTTTGGGCAAACTTGCAGCATGGCTAGTGGACAAGTACTTGAAGTTCCGCCAGCGAGTGAAGATGGATCAGCTAATGCTATTTCTATTAACCACAGAGGAGTTGATATTCAGAAGGTAATTTTTAAATTGGATGGTGTCTCATTTGATACTGATTCGTGCATCCTATTGCTTCTCCGGCCTTTTGTTCATCCTAAAGGTGTAATATGAAGAAGTTAATGGTTCCACACTAAAAGATCTTAATATCTTTTTTTTTTAACAAAAAACACATTATTTTTATGTCATTTTTTTGTCCAAGTCTTCTATTGGTTTCTGTATTGGCATATTTTGTATTTTTAATTTTTTTATTAACTTGAAATACTAGTGTTTTATTACATCATTTGAGATCTTATTACATGAAATATTAGTTTTTTTAATTTATCATATATATTAATTTCAATATATAGTAATACCAAGCAAGGTTTGATATCTTGTTCTAAGATGCTTTGTGGCTAGAATAAGATGTAGGGTTGTGCTTGGTGTGTGAGTGAACTGAGCACCAACTCTAGGTTTAGGATGAGGTAACCTAATGTTGCTTGTTCTATGCATTTATCCTAGGTAGAACAGTCGTACCTGTGTTTAACAAGGCCTGAAGCGAATAATAAAAAGTTACCTTTTATTGTGATAAATAGCTGTAAATTTCAGTTTACAAATAATCAAAGAGCTTGCATCCAAAGTACATCCCTACTTTGAATCCATGAAACTCCAACAAGGCTATCAAACTAGCAATGCCCTTAAACTGATTACAAATCAAATGTCTTGATGTAGACCATACACTAATAATCAACACTCACATAGTAATTGATGACCAACCGAAGCTTATAACTAGAATAATATTGATGCATATTATTTGATAATTGATAGTTCACAAGATTCCAATTTGGGCACATATGCATTGATCACCATAAACGACTTCAAAAATCCTAATCTTGCAATCTAAACAAGACAATACTCATCCACTTAAAAGAGAGACTTGTTCATCTGCTCGACCATGACTTCATTGAAATTGATGTGAGCATGAAAAATCAAACGACCCAACCAAGAACAAGAAGAGGGGGAAGAAGTAGAAAGAGAGAACTTGAAATCCTCGCCAAGAAGTCATCCCACCAATTGTTGCTTCTATGGACTACAGCCACTGCTCGTTTCTATCCTCTGCCGTCTCGGTGGAAATAACATCGGAGAAGAAATCACGTGCAAAAAAAACTAGGATAGACTTGTGTCACAGACTAGTAGCGTTGGTGCATGCATCGCAGAAGGTGCGTGCATCAGAGTGTGAGAATAGGGTTTTTTTTTTTGTTTTTTTATTGTAATTAAAAAAAATGGGCCCTTTCTTAGGCTGGGCCCTGAGACAGTCGCCTATTTGGTCTCATGAAAGGTTCGCCCTTGGATAGAACAGAACTAGATCACTACAAGAAAAGAAAAAATTCGTCTCTGAAAATCATTTTCCAGTCTTTAAAAAAGTTTGAGACGGAATATTCCATCTCAAAATGTTGATCCTGATAGCATCAAATAAAATCAGAAACTAAACTGTAAATGACTTACATTGATCTCTCGAATAAATCACAGAAGATGTCATCGAAGACGTTGTTGCTTCTGTTGCCGAGAAGATCACCGCTTCGAACCTCCTCGAACTTTTTCACGAACCAAATCTCGGAGCCCAGGACGTTCTCTTTCTCTTGCACACGATCACCTCACACCTTTGCTTCCTCCCTTGATCACTCCTCTGATCTTATCTTGGACGCCTATTATAAGAAGAAAGAGGAAGACGAAGGGGAAAGGACGACCCTTCGTCTCCTTGACGTTTGCATAAAGGGGAGATGAAGGGGAAGCAACGCCCCTTCGTCTCCTCTCAACGTCCAACATCTCCCACTCGTTCAAGTTTATCCATAAGGTTATATAGTCACATAGACCATGTCAGTCACGTAGACTACAAGGTGATCATGTTATAACGTCAAAATCAAACATTAATTGGTCGCATAAACCAAATAAGTCACATAGACTATTTGACAATCAAGTCACGAAGACCAAAGCAAAATTAATTAGTCACAAAGACCAAATAAGTCACGTAGACTTTATGAGGATCAAGTCACGAAGAGTAGAGCATAAATTAATCACAAAGACCATATAAGAACATCCATTCCATACATTAGGGAAAATGGTTCGTGCGACAGTAAGCACATTGAACATTCGATTGCTAAGAAGATTGTCACACCTTACTTAGCTGCTCCATTGAACGAATCAGAGACATCAATGACTTGCCTTTACCCCAGATTAAATTATTTACATCAATATGAACATCTCTAATCCCTCATATTGACTATATGTCAAGAGCATGTTCAACATCTTCAATCAAACAAATTATTCACAATTACATTTTATATACTGAACTAAAAATGTAACTGGTACCAGTGAATAAATGTCATAGATGTAAATCAATCTTAATATTCCTTTTTAGCTAGAATCTATTCATTCTAATCAGTCGCTTTCTTAGTTATGCTCCATAGACCGAATCATCCATAGCCAATAGAAACATACTAAAGTAGCAGGCACTGATCAGAACTTCAAGTAGACAGCTAAATTATCACTTAGAGTAAGATTTGTTAGGATCTCTTCGTACGGCTAGAGAGGGGGGTGTGAATAGTCGACCCCAATTGCTCGCGTTTCTTTCTACAAACTAGGGTTAGCGCAGCGGAAACTAAATGCAGAAAGAAAACAGGAGAAGAAATCAAACCTCTACGCAAGGATGTAACGAGGTTCGGAGATGAAACTCCTACTCCTCGGCGTGTCCGTAAGGTGGACGAAGCCTATCAATCCGTCGGTGGATGAGTCCCCGGAAAATCGGCTAAATCAAACTCCTTGTGGGTGGAGAAACCTCGCCACAATCACTTGCAACAGCAAGCTAAGAGTACAAGAGAATAGCAAGAACAAAATACAACAGGAATGTAAACACAGTAGCTTGCCTTCTCGTCGACTGGGGTCCCGGATGAAGTAGCAACTTCACGGACAGATGCAGCAAGCAACTCAGCGGAAATGAAGCTCACGCGAAGCTTCGACAAGGAGGAGCTCAACAAAGCTCAAGCACAACAACGCAGCGGAAGGAAGAAGAAGAAGACTGCGGCAGAAGCCCTCGACCCTTTACCGCGAAGACACGAAGAACTAGCGTTGCTACGCAACGGCTAGAACTGGACCGATCAGGCTTTCGCCTGCAAACTCGATCGGTCGCGAGACCGATCGGGCCTGATCGGTCCCGCACCGATCGAAGCTTCGCGAGAGTTGCCCAACTCTCGTGGAATCTGATCGGTCCCGGACCGATCCCGCGTCCCGATCGGTCCCGGGACCGATCGACTCCGATCGGTCCCCGCACCGTCGGTAAGCCCATGACCTTTTTGTTATCGATCGGTTGCCGGATCGATCGATACACAACGATCATCGGATCGATCTGCAGACGATCCGAGCTTTTTTGCCCAAACCAAGTCCCAAACCTTCCAAACCAATATCCGGTCAACCTTGACCTATTGGTACTTCATCCCTAGCATCTGGTCACTCCTCGACTGCTAGAATTCCTCGCCAAGTGTCGGTCAATCCCTTTGACCTACTTGGACTTTCCTCAACACCGGATGTCCGATCATCCTTGATCTATCCGGATTTTCCTGCCCGCTTCACTCACGACTTTCCACCGCTTCACTCACCAGATTTCCACCGCCTAACATCCCGCTTAGGACTTTCTCACTTGCGCTTCACTCACCGGACTTTCCAACCGCCTAACATCCAGTTAGGACTTCCCACCGCCTGGCTTCACTCACTGGGACTTTTCCACACTGCCTAACATCCCAGTTAGGACTTTCCCACTGCCTGGTTTCACTCACCAGGACTTTCTACCTGCCTAACATCCCAGTTAGGTCTTTTCCTCGTGCCAAGCTCCCTGCTTGGACTTCTCCGTGCCAAGTCTCCATACTTGGACTTTTCTAGTGCCAAGTCTCCATACTTGGACTTTTCCCGTGCCAAGTCTCCACACTTGGACTTCTCGCGTGCCAAGCTCCTGCTTGGACTTTTCCAGTGCCAAGTCTCCATACTTGGACTTTTCGCGGGCCAAGCTCCCTGCTTGGACTTTTCCCGAATCAGGTCAACCAGGTCAACCTTGACCTAAGGTTGCACCTACAATCTCCCAAACACCTATTCTTGTCAAACATCAAGAATAGAACTCTCTCACGAGTGTCAAACATCAACATGCAACTCAACTAGGTCAACCTTGACCTAAGGTTGCACCGACAATCTTCCCAAGTCAAACATCAAAATACAACTCGAGTCAAGTCACCTCGAGTCAGGTCAACCTTGACCTAAGGTTGCACCAACAATCTCCCCCTTTTTGATGTTTGACAAAACCCATAATCAAGTTAGGTTAACCCGATAACCTAACTTAGGTTTTCTAACCATCTTCCAATGTCCAATGTTCTTTCCTTGAACATTCTCTGGACATTCTCCCCTTAGGTTAACCCGATAACCTAACTTGGGTTCTCCAATAATTCTCCCCCTTTTTGACACACATCAAAAAGAATTCCAATGTTCTTTTCTTGAACATTCCTTGACATTCTTTCCCTAGCTTAGGTTAACCTGATAACCTAACTTGGGTTCTCCAATAATTCTCCCCCTTTTTGACACACATCAAAAAGAATTAGAGGGTATCAAGGTCAAGAGTTTCTTCCTAATGAAAGTCCCATACCTTTCATTGAAACTCTTAATTTCCCCCTTGATACTAAACTCAACAATCAACTTAGTGATAATCTCATATCACTAATCCTCAAAAGTCTTAAGGAGTAAAAACTCCCCCTAAAAGTCAACTCCCCCTTGACTAATAGTTAAAACTCCCCCTAAAGGTCAACTCCCCCTTTGACCATTGCACCAACAATGTCTTTGAGAGTTCCAAACCTTTAGAAATCCAAAAACACCATTTCCATAACTGAAATTTCAGACAACAGCTGAAAAATCAGAAATTCGGCACGCCCTGATCGGTCACCGGACCGATCAGAACCCCTCTGGATCGGTCCCCAGACCGATCCAGCCTTCCCTGGATCGGTCCAGTGACCGATCCAGCCTTGGACAGTCTCGAGTTCTGATTTCCTTCTCCCGAAATTCAGAAACTCACAACAAATTCCAGAAAATTCGAAAAATTGTGAAATTTTGAGGATACATTCCTCATAGCATATACTATCATGGAAAAATAGTTTTCTATGAAAATAACTTCCGTTTTTCAATCTTGATATAAAGTTCAAAAACTTTGAAATAGTTCAAGTTTAACTCAACTTTGTATCACAATGTTCAATAATGAATGCAATCACTAAGATGGCTTCATCAAGGTCTTCCAAATCAATTTTAAAATGCTTTTAAAACCATTTGAATTTAGGACCATAATCTTAGGGCTAAATGTACATGACTTGTACACAAGCTTTCCCTATGATCCTCCATTTCTTGAATTAGGCTCATCTAGGTACAAGAACTATGCACCTTGATCCTAACTCATGATCCTAATATCTCACACACATCTAAAGTGTATCAAACACATCCATGTCAATTTTGATGTGAGATATGGGTTTAGGTATCTTAGACTAAGGTCTCATGCATTTTCTAAACACAAATTTGATCTCAATATCAAAATGTGTTTTTCATCCTTAAATCAATTCAATTGATTACTAATGCAAGAGATGATGACATGACATATAATGATATCATAAATGAAGACATGTGCCAATGTCATAATGTCATGGCATAAAGTTTGAAACTTAAATAAACATGACATAAAAACTAGCCTAAGCATTATCATGACATTTCAAATGATAATAAAACTAAACATGATGTCATGTTATGTGAGGGCAAACAATCATGGCAAGATTTAGCATACATAAATATACCTAGATTACCTATCTAAGTATCCTTAACCACTTTGCTAACCTAAAATTTAACCCTTGATTGCCCTAAAATGCCAAAATCCTAATTTTGACATTTCTTGAACTCTAGATAAATTCATGCCACTTAAAGATCAAATT
The DNA here is from genome assembly GCF_018446385.1 of Zingiber officinale. NCBI lineage: Eukaryota > Viridiplantae > Streptophyta > Magnoliopsida > Zingiberales > Zingiberaceae > Zingiber > Zingiber officinale. The sequence continues at coordinate 76,834,115 of NC_055991.1, forward strand.
TATCCTCAAAACTTGGCATGTTTCATTTTTCCTCGAGAGTTCTCTAGATTTTCCCAAATTGTGCCAATTGAGATTAAAAATGAAATTTCCAATCTTTAGGCACATTTAACTCTTCAAAGGAGTAAATGATAATTCCATTTCATTTTCAAAGGTTATCAAAACCTTGAAAATGCTCCTTGAGTGTCAATTTCCTCAAAGTTGGGTTAACTACCCTTCTAATTGGAGTTGACACTCTCTAACCCATCTATGGGATAGAGAAGATGCTCCTAGGAACCCAATATCTATGTGAGCTCATTGGGTTCACTAAATATTCACTAGGGATGACTTCCCTAGCAACCCTCCTAATGACCCTCTTAGGCTTTGAAGCCTTGGTCATTTGGGTCTCATCAAGGTCAACTATAGGGGTGACTCCCCTTGTAACCTTGGTAATGGTCTTCCTAGCCCTAGGTTTTGTTCCATAATCGAATGGAACATTGTGGTAAGTGGGCTTGACCACTTGGGACTTAGATTTGTGACCCAAACCTTTCTTGTCCTGGGACTTTTGACCCTTAGGCCCTATAGTTGACTTCTCTAAATTTTTAAGAGCCTTTTCTAGGGTATCAAGCCTTGACCTCAAGACTTGATTCTCCTTTTCTAATACCTCAAGCTTTGATTTGTCATTCTTTCTTGAGGTGTTCCTAGGCATGTGTCTAGTTGATTTAGGGTTTCTACTTAGGTTTTCCTTAACCTTAGAAGTGTTAATCCTAGGATTAGCATTCCTAGTAGTATCCCTATCTAGGTTGACATGTTTAGCACCTAAGCACATGTATTGATTTTTAGTGTTAACATGCTTATCATTATTGACTAATGCAATAAATTACTAGCATGTATCCTACTAGAATTGCACGAATGAGCCTTAAAAGATACCTTAAGGTTTGCCTTAGCTCCCCCTATCGATGTGCATCCCTTGTCCTTGTGAGGTTTCCTCCCCTTCGGACATTGGCTCCTATAGTGTCCCCTTCACTTGCATTGGAAGCACACCACGTGCTTCTTGCCTTTGCATATCGGGCCTCCGGCTTCCTTGACCTTAGGCGCCGGTGGAGTCTTCCTAACTCTCTTTGGACATTTGCTCTTGTAATGTCCATACTCCCTACACTCAAAGCATAATATATGTAATTTGCTCGAAATTAGAGTGTTTGAGTTACCTAGGTTTGTGGATCGAGATGAGCTTTCTTCTTCATCCCTTCCGGAGGTAGAATCTTCTTCTTGCTCCGATCTTGAACAAGAGGAACTCTTCTCCTCTTCTTCCTTAGATGTTGAGTAGCCCTCAACTCCCAATTCGCTCCCTCCATGATGTGAGCTACTTGGCTCACTAGGCTCCTCTTTATGGCTTGAAGTGGAGCTCTCCTCATGGTACTTGGCCAAGTTATCCCATAATTCCTTGGCATTGTTGTAACCTATCTTACACAAGATGTTAGTAGGCAATGAAAATTTAATTATTCTCGTTACCTCTTCGTTGATTTCGGATTTGTGAATTTGTTCTCTTGTCCACTCCTTCTTCTCAAGTGGTTTTCCTTCCTTATCCACCGGAGGAATAAAACCTTCTTGTACACAAAACCAATTCATTATGTTAGTCATAAGAAAGTACTTCATCCTTACCTTTCAATACGCGAAGTCACCGCATTCGTAGAAGGGTGGAATGGTGACATCTTCTCCGAGTAGATCCATCCTCTAGCTCGTGCTCCCCGGGTGTTAATCCGATGAAGAGCAAACCTTTACTCTGATACCACTTGTTATGATCTCTTCGTACGGCTAGAGAGGGGGGTGTGAATAGCCGACCCCAATTGCTCGCGTTTCTTTCTACAAACTAGAGTTAGCGCAGCGGAAACTAAATGCAGAAAGAAAACAGGAGAAGAAATCAAACCTCTACGCAAGGATGTAACGAGGTTCGGAGATGAAACTCCTACTCCTCGGCGTGTCCGTAAGGTGGACGAAGCCTATCAATCCGTCGGTGGATGAGTCCCCGGAAAACCGGCTAAATCAAACTCCTTGTGGGTGGAGAAACCTCACCACAATCACTTGCAACAGCAAGCTAAGAGTACAAGAGAATAGCAAGAACAAAATACAACAGGAATGTAAACACAGTAGCTTGCCTTCTCGTCGACTGGGGTCCCGGATGAAGTAGCAACTTCACGGACAGATGCAACAAGCAACTCAGCAGCAGCTGATCCAGTCGTGGAATGAAGCTCACGCGAAGCTTCGACAAGGAGGAGCTCAACAAAGCTCAAGCACAACAGCACTTCGCAACAGGAAGGAAGAAGAAGAAGAAGAATCGCAGCAGCAGCCCTCGACCCCTTTATACCTGCGAAGAAGACACAGCAGAAACTAGCCGTTGCTACGCAACGGCTAGAACCTGGACCGATCAGGCTTCAGCCTGATCGGTCGCGGGGACCGATCAGGCCCTGTGCTGATCGGTCCCCAGACCGATCAGAAAGCTTTCACAGAGAGTTACCCAACTCTCTGTATGGAATCTGATCGGTCCCCGGACCGATCCCACGCGTTCCTGATCGGTCCCGGGGACCGATCAGGCTCCATGCTGATCGGTCCCACAGCCTTCTGTTTGTTATCTGATCGGTCACCAGACCGATCAGATACACAAACGTATCACTGGATCGGTCTGCAGACCGATCCAGAGCTTGGTTTTTGCCCAAACCAAGTCCCAAACCTTCCAAACCAATATCCGGTCAACCTTGACCTATTGGTACTTCATCCCTAGCATCTGGTCACTCCCTCCACCTGGCTTCACTCACCAGGATTTCCACACTGCCTAACATCCCAGTTGGACTTTCCTCAATACCGGATGTCACTCACCTGGATCTATCCTGGCTTCACTCACCAGGACTTTCCACCTGGCTTCACTCACCAGGATTTCCACACTGCCTAACATCCCAGTTAGGACTTTCTCACTGCCTGGCTTCACTCACCAGGACTTTCCAACTGCCTAACATCCCAGTTAGGACTTCCCACTGCCTGGCTTCACTCACCAGGACTTTTCCACACTGCCTAACATCCCAGTTAGGACTTTCCCACTGCCTGGTTTCACTTACCAGGACTTTCTACCTGCCTAACATCCCAGTTAGGTCTTTTCCTCGTGCCAAGCTCCCTGCTTGGACTTCTCCGTGCCAAATCTCCATACTTGGACTTTTCCAGTGCCAAGTCTCCATACTTGGACTTTTCCCGTGCCAAGTCTCCACACTTGGACTTCTCGCGTGCCAAGCTCCTGCTTGGACTTTTCCAGTGCCAAGTCTCCATACTTGGACTTTTCGCGGGCCAAGCTCCCTGCTTGGACTTTTCCCGAATCAGGTCAACCAGGTCAACCTTGACCTAAGGTTGCACCTACAATCTCTCAAACACCTATTCTTGTCAAACATCAAGAATAGAACTCTCTCACGAGTGTCAAACATCGACATGCAACTCAACTAGGTCAACCTTGACCTAAGGTTGCACCGACAATCTTCCCAAGTCAAACATCAAAATACAACTCGAGTCAAGTCACCTCGAGTCGGGTCAACCAGGTCAACCTTGACCTAAGGTTGCACCAACAAGATTGAGATTAACTTATAATCTCAAGGGTCTCACATAGTAGAGAAGCAGAGATCCATTCTCATACTACCCTTCTTATCACCATAGCACATGTTGTATGAATCACATGTTACGATGTTATTCTTTTTGCTAAAAAGAGTGCATGTTGTTCTCAAATTTTAACATCGTACAGATTTCGATCTAGACATACTTAATGTCTAATCCTGAATTCAACATATGAATTCTAATATAGCTTTCAACATGTTTAGTAAATGGTGAGTTCATTTATTTCGATCATTACATAAATGATCTCATCTTGACACAATTATCAAGGAGACCTTAACTTATAGATATATCTCTATTCACAGCTACATAAGCTGTCCCATAAGTAACAGTCTTACCTCTATTTATACTCAACAAATAGAGATAATTGTTCATATAAGTGGACCAATCTCAACCTGTCAACATGCTCATCGAGATTTTAATCCAAAATGTAACAACTTATATACACTGAATAGATCATGACATTTTACAACGTGTTACATTTTACGAAGTCATAAAGACTTCCCATTCTTTGAAATGACCCTTTAGTCAATGACTTAGTATAAGGATCTGCAAGCATAGTACGTGTAGGGATATACTCAAGAATTATCATTTTCTTATCCACAATATCCCTTACAAAATTATACTTAATTCTATATGATTGTCTTTGCTGTGATATTTAAGATCCTCAGCTTGGTCATTACAGTATACTATAATAGGACTCTCACTGTCCTCAGCAATCTTTAAAGACTTTAGGAACTTTTTTCAACTAGACAGATTATTGCACAACTGATGCGCAAGCCACATAGCTTCCAATGTCGACAAGGCTACATAAGCCTACTTTTTACTATTCCATGAGATGGTGCCACCATTTAGCAAGAAGGTATAGCTTGATTAAGGTCTCCTGCCCAATCTGCATTTGTGTAGCCACTCAGGCTCATCTTAGATCCTTAAAATAAACAGATACATAATCTGTTGTCCTTTTGAGGTATTTAAATATCCTCTTTACCGCTTGCCAGTGTCTCGATCCTGGGTTTGACTGGAAACGACTAACTAAGCCAACATCATATCCTATATCAGGACGAGTACACAACATAGTGTACATTAAACTACCAATAGCACTAGCATATATTTTTTTTTCTTCATTTCGGCTATTTTCTCAAGAGTCTTGGGATACATACTTTTGCTCAAAACAGTACCTCTCGCTATAGGTGTCTGTTCGATATTGCAATCTGACATATTGAAGTGTTGTAGCATCTTAGTGATATAAACTTCTTGAGAAAACCTCATATCTATTATGTCAAATTGTGATGAGAGCCAGGATTTGACTTCTATCATACACTTTATGTCACTTCCAACTATTAGCATATCATCAACATATAATGATAAAATGATAAACTTTTATTTTTCTTTTCTTAAGTAAACACAATGATCCTCATTGATCATTTCGAAACCATAAGACAAAATGACTTCACTAAATCTTATGTTCCATTGTCTTAACGCTTGCTTTAGCCCATATATAGACTTCCCAAGTCTACATACTCTTTTCTCTAGGCCTTCAACAACATAACTTTCTAGTTGTACCATATAGATTTCTTCGTCAAGATTACCATTAAGAAAAGTCATTTTTACATCCATCTAATGTAATTCCATGTCATATTGTGCTACTATAGCTAGGATGACACGTATTGACACAAACTTCACAACTGGGGAGAATATCTCTTCAAAGTCAATACCCTCCATTTGGGTATATCCTTTTGCAACTAGTCGAGCTTTGTATCAATTAATCGATCTTCCTTTTTACTTTGAGAATCCTCTTATTCCCAATAGCCCTTCGGCTCGAAGGAAGATCTACTAAATCCCAAACTTGATTCTTTCTCATTGACTCCATTTCTTCATCCATTGTAACTTTCCATTCTTTTCTAACCGAGCATCTCAAAGCTTCCTCAACTGTTCGAGATTCAACCGGGAGAATCATCAATGCCTCATTCTCAATATCAAACCTTCTCCGAGGAATAATCTGATGACTACTTCTTCATAGGTTAGACTGTTGAGAAACTGACTTATTCTGTGGCAGATTACTCCCACTAGGTTGACTAGATTCAGGTATCTCCTGATCTGTTGATAAAGGAACATTATCCTCCTCCTCTATCTCATATAAAGGAATTGTCTTATCAACTTCACCTCGTGTTGGGAACTTAGTTTCAAGAAAAGTAGTATCTCTTGACTTTATTTCAGAGATGGTTCCATCTTGTCGCTCACCAATAAAAATATAACCCTTAGAAGTCTCAGAATACCTTATAAAGATACACTTCTTACCTTTGGATCATAATTTTCCATGTTCATGAGTCTTATCATGAACGTAGGCAGCTGACCTCCAAGGTCTCAAATTACTTAAATCCGACTTTCTGCCTATCCAACGTTCATGTGAGGTAGATGGAATTGACTTTGAAGATATTTTGTTAAGTATATAGGCCGCAACTAATAATGCATCTCCCTAATAGGAGATTCGTAAATTAGCCTGCGTCATCATAGACCTAACCATTTCAAGAAGAGTCCTATTTCTTCTTTCAGCAACCCCATTTTGCTGTGGAGTTCCAGGGATAGTTAGTTGTCTAATAATCCCTTTCTCATTACACATTGTCTTGAACTGATCAGACAAATATTCACCTCTATGGTCAGTGCGCAAAGTTTTAACCTTACATTCCAATTGATTCTCAACTTCGTTCAAGTAACGAATAAAGCAATCTGATGCTTCAGATTTGTGAGAAATCAAATACACATGACCAAAACGTGTGAAGTCATCAATAAATGTAATGAAATAAGAACTCTCATTTCTAGCCTTCATATTCATTGGACCACAAATATCCGAATGAATTAATTGCAATGGTGATTCAACCCTTATAGCCTTACCAAATGATTTTCTAGTCGTCTTTCCAGCAAGACAAGTTAATCTTAGCATAAGTGCCCAAAAGGCCCTCCTTAGCTAATCTATTCATTCATTCTTGTCCTATATGTCTTAGCCCTAGCCTAGCATGTCAAATTTCATCATTAACATCAGCATTACTAGTAAGAGAAATGTTTGAAAAACAACCATCATTATTATTTGGTTCTACATCAAGAACCATAAAATCATTTGTTGCATAACCATACCCAATTAACACAGAGTTAATTCGAAATTCCAAACAACGGCTATAAAAATTTACATTATAACCTAAATCAAGAAGACAAATGATGAAAACCAGATTCCATCGAATCTCAGGAGCATACAGGACATCATGTAGAAAAAAGGTACGCCCACCACGTAGGTTGAGCTTGCAAGTGCCAATTCATTTGACTTTAATTCTTGCATTGTTTCCTACATATATCCATTTGTTGCCAGCTGGTACCCGACGGTACTCCACATATGTAGCTCGATCATGTGCTACGTGGTTCGTTGCTCCTGAATCTATAATCCACAAAGGATACGAATCAGCTGACAACACTGTACTTGCAACATATTGCTTGTGGAAAGAAGATAACAATGGATCTACCTTTTTAGACTCAGTACAATCCCGAGCAAAATGACCCTTCTTGCCATAGTTATAGCGAGTCAACTTGCTCTTAGGTCTTTGTCCATATTTCTTTCCTTTCTTCTTGATTTGGTTTTTGCAGCAACAACATTAGTCTTCTTTCCTTTTCCCTTTCCTTTCTTAAACCATTTATTCTTATTCTTGGAACCTAGAACCTTCAGTTACAAAAGCTTGACCAGAAATCCTTGCGGATTCAATCCTCTCCGCCTCAAGTTCTACATGTTGTGAGACATCAGTGAAAGTCTTGATACTTTCACTATGGGTCAGATTATGTTTCATTGTTTCCTAAGAATAAGGAAGGAAACGGATAACTGCTTGAACCTGTTGTTCATCGATCAACGCATAGCCATCAGTCTTAAACTCTCAAATCATGTTACCCATCTCCCTGAGATGTTGGGCCATGGTAACATTCGAGCGTTTTTTTGCAGCTATCAAACTTGATAGTAAGCTGACGGAGCTTACTCAGACTTACTTCACTGTACTTCTCTCTAAGGGCTGCCTAGACAGCATGAGCCGATGGTAATGGCTCATACTCAAATACCAGGTCATCCACCATTGAACTAATCAATATTCCCTTAGCAATGGAGTCCTTCCTTTTCCATGCCTTATAGGCATCAAGGTCACATCTGTGCTGTGCTGTAGAACCATCAGCCGGCTCCTCCATGAATTGATTTATAGCCTCTAGAACTTCTTGTTCCTCAAGAACGTATTGTATCTTGAGGTGCCAGATTTTGTAGTTATCTCCATATAATTTCTCTCCCTTATTGAGTTCAGCTATGATATTTTTAGTTTCCATGATCTACATAAATAAACATATTATTTATTATTTCAGTGTAATTCATATATCTGTAATTTTGACTTAGTGTAAATTAGAGTTAGTTTACAAAATCAAGTGATAACATTATTTTCACTCATCATTTGTATGTTCTAATCTAATCAACATTGATCAATCATATTACACACATCCCATCTAATGAACGAATCATTATTAAAATAAACTAATCATTTTTCATATGAACTAATCATATGGATATATGAACTAATCATATGGATATATGAACTAATCATATTCACATGAACTAATCATGAGCAAGTTAGTTAACACATAACATAGCTATTTATTTATGATAACTCTATTCATACATAACGACAGACATTATTACATGACTCAAACACTAAATGGGCTAACTCTGTTCGTACATAACGACAGTAAATAGAACACTAATAAATTAGATAGGCCAGCATCGCTCCCACTAGGACAAATACTAGTGCAACGACCAACATTATTCCTATTAACCTGAACTCATTTGGGATAATCTCAGATGGAGCAACTTCAGGATTCTTCATCAGATTCATTTCTAGATCTTCCTCAAACATTTCCTGGTCCTCTTCAGACTCTTCAGGCTCTTCTTCACCCATATAGTGAAGTAGTTCCTCACACAGTTCTGAATATGTGGTGCGTCCTTCATGACGTCTCCATACATAGTCTGCTATTACCCTAGGATACTCTGGCAATGAATGCATCAATGCTCAGATCCTATAACTGTCCAGGACTGGAAACTCTTCTTGCTCAAGTTTCCAGAATAGTCTATCAAGCCTTCTAACATATCCGTCGACTCCATAAGCAAACTATACTCTATCTCCTGAATCTCCTCCCGGAGCTGGTTTCGTCGCACTTCGCGACGAATTAATGTGGTAATCATTCGAGCCATCTGAAAAATTGAATTTAAATAAGTCAGTACAAAACTGACTAACCAGTACAAAACCAGTTTAATTCAATTTATACAGATATAGAACCATCATTATAAATCAAGAAAAATAAATCTTCTTGATTTTCAGGAGTTTAAGTCGACTGACCGATTGGACCGATCGATCAGGAGTTCGGATCTTAAGCTTAGTCTATCATCCTTATTAGAACTAATCTAATTGGACAGGGATTTTTAACATATGTTCTATTGTTGTTTAAGCCCATTTGAGTCAATCTTATACTTATTGATCAAACTTATGTCCGTTTGATTCATCCAATTTCCCTTTGGATTAAGTCTGACCCATTAGAACAAATCTAATCTTTTTGATCCAATCTGACACAACAGAACTAATCTGGTCATATTTGATCAACCCAACTTTTGTAATCAAGATCACCCCAATTAATTTAATAATAAACCGAATTAGTTAAACCAACAAATAATTTGAACCAGATCTAGGTATCATTGAATCAAATTGTTTTGCTTAAATCAACTAATAATTTAAATCAGACTTGGGTTTGATTGGGCAAGTTGGTCTGGTTCAATTTTCAGTTAATTGAACCATAAATTAATTAAATATCTATTTATTAATTAATAATACATTTCTATATGTATTTAATTAATTAATAAATATATTTAATTAAAATTTAAACATGCACTGTTTATCTATATGAAAAAGGAAAAAAAAATTAAAAAGAAAAGAAACATGTAAGTGATTTTCGTCAAAACCTACCGTTCATGTCGGGTTTTTTTCTTTTCTTTCAATCTTCAATCGATTCATGAATTGATTGAAGAACTATGTGCGTTTTTGAATCGATTGAAATGAATTTCAATCGATTCAATTCAATTGGATCGATTGATTAATCGATCAAACCATTTGACGGATGAACAGTGCTCGTTGTTCATCTTCTTCGCGACAAAAAAAAATGCGAGCTTTCTCGCGATAAACACGAGGCGTCCCGCAACCGACTTCCACCAATATTTTAACGCGATCGTCGGCGCTCCTCTACCGTCATATGTCTTGGAGGCAGGGGCGGATCCAAAGGGGGGGCGGCATCGGCGGTCGCCCCCCTTTGCCGGTAGTGGAACCCCTAGTAGTATGGGATTTCACCAGTGGAGATAGAAGATATCGCCCCTTGTTCCACGTAAAAAACACCCCTCCATACTTGAATTCCTGGATCCGCCACTGCCTGGAGGAAATCGCGACTTCGACAGCATTGGCGATTATTGCGAAATCGTAATGTCGCCATTTTACAGTTAATTTCATGCTTTCAGAACCATAATTTTTTGCTCTGATACCATTGTTGATCCTGATAGCATGAAATAAAACCAAAAACTAAACTGTAAATGACTTACATTGATCTCCCGAAGAAATCGCAAAAGATGTCGTCGAAGACACTGTTGCTTCTGTCGCCGAGAAGATCACCGCTTGGAACCTCGAACTTTTTCACGAACCAAATCCCAGAGCACATGACGTTCTCTTTCACTCGCACACGATCACCTCACACCTTTGCTTCCTCCCTTGATCACTCCTCTTATCTTATCTTGGACGCCTATTATAAGAAGAAAGAGGAACACGAAAGGGAAAGGATGTCCCTTTGTCTCCTTGACGTTTGTAAAAATGGGAGATGAAGGGGAAGCAATGCCCCTTCGTCTGCTCTCAACGTCCAACACAAAAATCTATAGTTGATTTTGAGACGGAAATATTCCGTCTCTAATTTTAAAAATAGATTTAAAATTATTTATAAATATGTTTTTAAGTTGACCAAATAAAATTAATTTCAAATACAAATTCTATTTCTAATTTTATTTTAAATCCATTATTAATTTATCTCAAATATCATATCAAATATAATTTTAATTCATTCATAAATATGTTTATAATTTTGTTTATAAATCCGTTTACAATTTATTTTTTAAATTTATAACTAAGTTTGTTATATTCTATTTCTATATTTCACATCTACATATTAATTTACCAGAAATAATCGTACATTTCAAATAAATTAAAAAAAGTATTAAAATATTAATTTCTAAATATAAAAGTGTCATACAATTAATATTGAGATAAATAAATATATACATCATCGAAGTATATTTAACCATTAATCAAACTATAAATAATTGTAGTCCCATGATTTTTTTTCCAGATTTTCTTTCTAGAGCTGGCTATGTATATAATAATACTTAATTCACCATTAAAAATATAACTGCAGAATTAATTAACTTGATTGAAAAGTTCTTCATATCATATGTATTTTCTTCGAATAATTTTTTGTTTGATTACTTTTGTTCGAAAAAAAAAAATCTGCTCATTTTATAGAAAAAAAAACACAAATGAAAGAATATACATAAAAACTAGATGACAAAGGATAAGGATGATCTTCTGGACTAATAATTATGACAATCAATAAAACCAACAAACTACATAAAAAAACAAACAAATTGAAATTTCTCCTCGACTGAAAATGAATATATATACATCAAAGACTCCTTAAAGACTAATGCCTATCTCACAAAAAAAAAATGAAAATTATTTAAAAATCAATTGGATCTTAGTTTTAAATTCGAGAGATTTATTGCATAGGTCTTATTTGAAAATAAAAAAAATGGCAGTCTTAAATATCAAAGTCTCACACTCTATTTACTTCTTGAATTTTCTCTTTTTTATTTAAAAGGAAAAAAAAGGTGAATGATTAAGATAGATGACATAAACCTTTATAACTACAGTAAAATCTGAAAGGATAAGAAAGCCAAAAATTAAGGCAGAGAGCTTGAAGGTCTACCCATGAAATACAATGCATGCAGCTTTGTGTTAATTAGATAGTAGAATAAGAATCACTAGCCAAGCATAGACCTTGACCTTTGGAATTAATAACCAAAAGGTGAACTGAGGTTCTTCCATGGCGATGACCATTTTTCTTGTGGGAGTAGTATCAAACGAGTGAGAGCTCCTGAAAAGGATTGCTTTCAAGAGGATCAATCAGTCTCCACAGTCAGTAGGGAAATATTCAAAACTCTATTGTTGGAGTATGGCTCATATCCGGTGAAAGCAGCCACTGACATGGTCGTGGTGCGAAGCACGGCCAGGTCGTGTCGACTATTGGAAGGTTCGTTACATGTTCATGCCACAGAGTATGGGCAAGCTGCAATTCGCATTGGAACTTTGTGATCAGTAGAAATTCAGTCAATGGGATTTGCTAATGATTGATTTGTTAATATTAACTCAAAAAATCAATTATGAGATGATTGACACATCCAAAGTAGAATCATTGAGTTAGACTCAAGTGAATTCAACAATATAAATTCAATCTAATCTGAATTAAACTTGAGTTAGACTCAAGTGAATTCATTCACTAAAGAGGATTAATAGAGATTAATGAAACATTAGAAGAGTTAATTTCGAAATTCATTCAATTTCAAAATTGAATTCAAAAATAAAGACTTCAAAAATGACCTTAATGGAGTGTTAATATTCATTAAGTAAATTAATGCTCATTAAGTATTTTCATTGGATGAAGTACAAAAAGTATTTTTTTTCCTCTCATTTTTGAGTGTGAATTCATTCTTCTTCTTCTCCTCTCTTTCTTTGGCCGAAACTCATTAGAGGATTGCTAGCACAACCTTGAGTGTTGGTCTTCTCCATTTTCTTGTGTTCGTGTGGATACCGAAAGATGCACGAACACGTGATCGTGCTGAGATCCTAGCTGTCGGGAGATCGAGTACACGCATCAAAGGTATAACTCCCTATCATGTTAAAACTTAGTATATGTTTTCTTCCTTCTCATGGATCTTCTGATAGGAACTAGATGTTTTTCGCTACGCTTTCTGCGTGTTTAGCGCCATAGTTCCTTATAGTGGTATTAGAGCCACTTGCGAAGGCATATACTAAGTTGTTAGATTTTATATGTGATCTAAAAATTACATGATATGTTTACTATGATTTGCATGTTTATGAGTTTTCTATTGGGAATGAAACAGTGAATATATGAACAAACTAAAGGATATAACATCTTCATACTTGTTATGAACGAGTGCTATAACCTATTTCGTTTGATAGAAATATACTTTCAAGGTTTCGGCCAATAGAAGTTGTGAATAGCAAGGTGGTCTCGGCCAAAGTGTTGTGAACAACATGGTCTCTCGGTTTTTTTGTGGGTTGTAAGGTCTTGGGTATGACAACAACTCATACAATGAGTATGCGAAATAATTTTTCGCTGGGGGCGCCATGGTGTTGCGGCTCATAACTTTTTGTTAAAAATCATAGTAGATTTATGTCATAAGGATATTGTGAATTTATATATGACATGGTGCATGGTTATGGCCTTTAACCCCAATGTGATTGGATGTGTTGTAATTCATAATACGGCCTGCGTGTCATGCTTTGATCTTTTATACTCTTGTTGTAAAATTAAACTACCCTTGAATGTAACTCGAGGTTTTTTTAGATTTTGTAATATACAAATTAGAGAAGAATTAGTCTACTGGACGATGGTGGAAAAGGGAGAAGGATAACAACATACGGCGACCAAGGAAGCACTTGGAGAAGATGCTTAGACCTAAGTTGACCTTTTGATCTTCTCATTGGCTTGAGAAGATAGTAGTTTATGGGGCTATAACCATGTCATGTTTAATTAAGCATATATGTTGATGTATGCCATGATTGTATGTGATACATATATAGTTTAACCATAATTAGGTCCTTTTAATATATGTCTACCAAAGTTTGGTACTCACTTCTAACTCGATCAATTGTAGACAGGTTTTGCCAAAGCAAAGTGACTCGATTTATCTTGCTAGAGTGCGATAGGACAATTGTGATGTCTAACTATTAAACTTTGGGTGTGACTTAACTAAGTTATATCAATTGGATTGAGAACTTAGAGGCATATCCCAAATGATGAAATTCAAGTTATACTAGTTTTGGGCGATTAGCCAAAGCTAACTCAAAATGAACTATAATGTGGATTTCATAGATGGGCAAACAAACAAATAGTCTTGTTCACCGAATGATACAAGAGTTACATAGGATGTAATTGGTAAACGTTACCTACCTAAGTTATACTAAGTCTTCGGTGATTAGCCAAAGCTAACTCAAGATGAGATATAACATGAATCTTGTCCCACATGAATGTCATCGTGATTGGATTTGGAGCTAGTAGTGTGGGTAAAACCACATCCATGACTTGCTCCTATCAAGCTTTATAATTTAGTGGGAGAATCATTTAATTAAAGTCCTAACTGAATGATCTAAATATGATACTTATTTCTGCATTTTATTGTTTAGATTACCATGTTGTCAAATACGTCGAATACCCTCTCTCTGCGAGCTGTCCTTGATAAGGACAAACTCAATGGAGCTAACTTCCTGGACTGGTACAGAAACTTGAGAATAGTTCTCAATGGAGCTAACTTCCTGTACGTCCTAGAGCAGCCTCTTCCTGAAGCACCCCCACTACTGCCACTAGAGTTGATAAGGATGCTTATAAGAAGCATTAAGATAATGCATTAGATGTATCATGCCTTATGCTCGCCACCATGAACTCTGAGATTCAGCAGCAACATGAGAACATGGATGCTTATGATATGGTTGAACATCTTAAACAACTATATCAAGGATAAGCAAGGCATGAGAGATTTGAGATATCTAAGGCACTGTTTTAGTGCAGAATGCAAGAAGGAAGTCCTGTAGGACCTTATATGCTCAAAATGATCGGGTATGTGGAGAATCTACAAAGGTTGGGATTCCCACTAGGCTGAGAATTGACCACTGACCTTATTCTATAGTCGTTACTTGAGAGTACAGTCAATTTATCATGAACTATAATATGAATAAAATTGACAAACCACTACCTGAGATGTTGAGCATGTTGAGAACTGCTGAACTCAACCTTAAGAAGGCAAAGCCTAGTACCATTTTGATGGTGACAAAGGGCAAAGGCAAGTGGAAGCTTAAAGGTAAGGGTAAGACTCAAGACAAAGGCAAGGGCAAGACTCATGCACTAAAAATTAAAGGAGGGATTACTAAGGAAGGAACCTGCTTCCACTACGGTGAGATCAGACACTAGAAGAGGAACTGCAAGGTGTACATAGAGGAATTGAAAAGAAAGAGAAATGAGACTTATGTCTCAGGTATATATATTATAGAAGTCAATCTATCTATTTCTTCTTTATGGATATTAGATATTGAGTGTGCATCTCACATTTATACTAATATGCAGGGCCTGAGAAATACTAGAGTATTGACGAAGGATGAAGTGGACCTACGAGTAGGCAATGGTGTAAGAGTTGTTGTTGTCGCTGTAGGAACGTATTCCTTATCTTTGCCCACTGGGCTTGTTTTAGTACTATAAGAGTTGTTATGTGCCTGCTTGAACCAAAAATATAATATTTGTTTCTTGTTTAGACAAGAAGGTGTTTTCATTTATAATAAAGGATAAATGTTGTTCTATTTATTTAAATGACATGTTTTATTGTAGTGCAACTCTGCTAAATGGATTCTATGTTTTAGACTTTGAAAACTCAATCTATAACATAAATATCAAACTTTTCAAGTCTAATTATCTGAATCAAATATATCTCTGGCATTGTCGCTTAGGTTGTATAAATGAGAGTCGCATATCCCAAGTCTATAAGGATGGACTTTTGAACTCATTTGATTTTGAATCATATGACGTATGTGAATCTTGTCTTCAAGGCAAGATGACAAAGAGTCCATTTAGTGGACATAGCGAAAGAGATAATGACTTGTTATGACTCATACATACTGATGTATGCGACCCTTTCAAAATAGTAGCTAGAGGAGGCTATTATTACTTCATTACCTTTACTGATGATTTCAGTAGGTACGACTACGTGTATCTAATGAGATACAAGTCAGAATCCTTTAAAAAGTTAAAAGAATTCAAGAATGAAGTACAAAATCAACTTGGTAAGAGTATTAAGATGCTTTGATCAGATCGAGGTGGGGAATACCTTAGCCAAGAGTTTCATGACCATCTCGTTGAGTGTGAGATCATATCTCAACTCACTCCACCAGGAATACCACAATGGAATAGTGTATCAGAAAGAAAAAATTATACTTTATTAGATATGGTATGATCGATGATAAGTCAAACAAATCTTCCTACTTCCTTTTGGGGTTATGCTCTAGAGATGACCACTTTTACACTTAACCGCGTTCCATCTAAGGCTATAATAAAAACACCATATAGGATATGAACTGGGAAGAGTCTCAAAATATCTTTCATGAAGATTTGGGGTTGTGAGGCTTACGTTAGACGATAAGTCTCAGATAAGCTAGGACCCAAATCAGGAAAGTGTTATTTTGTAGGATATCCCAAAGAAATAAAGGGATATTATTTTTATACTCCCATATAAGGCAAAGTGTTTGTTGTCAGAAACTGGTGTCTTTCTAGAAAGGAAATTTGTTTCTAAAAAAATTAGTGAGAGTAAAGTCGATCTTAAAGAACTTCAAGATACACAAATTAGCACTGACATTTTGATGAAAACTGAACAAAAACCACAAGATGTTATGGATCATGATTTTGTTACACCACAAGAAGTTGTGGAGCAATAACCTATTAAAGTAGCACAAGCTCTACGCAGATCTGATAGGACCTGTCGTCAACCTGAGAGGTATTCTTTTCTCTTGTCTTACAATGGTGATGTAGTACTAGTTGGTTTCAACGAGTCTACATCTTATCAGGAAGTTGTACAGGGCCCAGATTTTGAGAAATGGCTAGAGGCCATGAGATTCAAAATGGAATCCATGTACACTAACTAAGTATGGACCTTGGTTGATCCACCTAAAGGGATCAAACCCATTGGGTGTAAATGGGTCTTCAAAGTGAAGACTGACATGGATGGTTATATATATAGATATGAAGGTAAATTAGTGGCTAAAGGATTTAAGCAGATTCATAGTATAAACTATGATGAAACATTTTCACCAGTTGTGATGCTTAAGTCTATTCAGATCATGCTTGCTATTGCCGCTTACTATGATTACGAGATCTGGCATATGGATGCCAAAACTACATTTCTTAACGGAAATCTACTCGAGGATGTGTACATGACACGACCTGAGGTTTTTGTCGATCCAGAGCATGCTGGAAAAGTATGTAAGTTGCAACGATCCATTTATGGATTAAAGCAAGTTTCTAAAAGATGGAATTTTCAATTCGATGATGTAATCAAAGCATTTGGTTTCATCAAGAATAAAGATGAACCTTGTGTCTACAAGAGGGTTAGTGGGAGCACAGTCATCTTTCTCATATTGTATGTAGATGGCATACTTCTTATTGGAAATATATCCCTACTCTTCAATCAGTGAAAACTTGGCTTGGAAATTATTTCTCAATGAAGGACTTAGGTAAAACAACATACATCTTAGGCGTCAAGATCTACAAAGATAGATCTAAAAGATTGCTTATCCTAAGCCAGAGTACATATATTGACAAGGTGATTAAATATTTTGCCATGCAGAATTTTAAGAAGGGATTCCTGTCGATGTCACATGGTGTGAGTCTTTCGAAGACTCAATGCCCCTCTTCTAAGGAAGAAATGGACCACATGGATCAAATTCCTTATGCATCTGTTATAGGATATATCATGTACGCTATGATTTATACTCACCTAGATGTCTCGTATACGTTAAGCATGACAAGCAGATACCAGTCAGATCCAGATGAAGGTCACTGGACAGCAGTCAATAATATTTTTAAGTACTTGAGAAGAACTCAAGATTATTTCTTAATTTTTGAAGGCGATGAAGAGCTTGTTGTAAAGGGTTACACCGATGCTAGCTTCTAAACTGATAAGGACGATTCTAGATCGCAATCAGGGTATGTATTTTGCTTAAATAGTGGTGTTGTGAGCTAGAAGAGTTCCAAGTAGGACACAATCCCTGATTCTACAATAGAGGCCGAGTATATTGTTACTTCAGTTGCAGCAAAGGAGCCAGTTTGGATTAGGAAGTTATTGCAGAGCTTGATGTTGTTCCTAGTATAGCAAACCCAATAGACCTCTATTGTGATAACATGAGTTATTGCGCAGGCTAAGGAACCTCGCTCTCATCTGCGATCCAAACACATACTACGACGATTCTATCTCATTTGAGAGATCATCGATGGAGGACATGTGAGGATATGCAGAGTATTGATCGATACTAATATTGCGAATCCTTTGACCAAGGCTTTGGCACAGATGAAGCATGATGGTCACACTAGGTCACTGGGTATTAGATGTTTCAATGATTGCCACTAGTGCTAGTGGAAAGTTATTAGTATCAGCCCTAAAAATCAATTATGAGATTATTGGCAAGGACACTTTTTGTATCATATTTCATTAGTAAATAAAAGTTAAAGTTGGTTATTATATTTATTTCATTTTAGTGTCGAATGAATAAGTATAATAATGTCCTAGGGTAGTAGGTTCTAATCTACAACATATCGATTGGTTGAATTGATAGTAAGATATGTAGATATATATAGAATACTACTCTAAGCTATTTGTAGTCAAGCATTAATATACAATGACAATATTAATGCACTGAGACTAGCATGTAGGTCAATGAATGACTTAATCTCACAAGTCATGGATATTAGATATCAGGTTGACATATGAGTATATATTAGAGAATATATACTGAATGACCCGCCATGAGAATATTTCATGGATCGTTATATGAGTATCATAAATATTCTCATGTGACTATTGGTATGAATAGTCCTTAGACCTAAAGTCACTATGATTCCCTACATAAGAAGTTGTGTACTTGTATCGTTAAACGTCATCTGTAACAGTGTAGATTATAAAGTCGATCACTGGGTATGCAATGAGTTATGAGGAGAGATGTGAGTGATGTAGATGAGATATATCCCTTCCATATGATGGAAGCGATATATGTGGGCCCTTTGATTAGTAGTAGGACACAAGAAAGCATGACCATGCTCATATGAGTTAATATGAGATATTGAGTTTATTTGATTGAATATGTCTACTTAAAGATCAAGAAACACAAAGATTGATAAAAGGATGACACGGTCTATGCCTTATTAATCAATCTAGATATCAAAGATAGAACGATTGAGTCATACAAGATAATAGTCATGGAAAGGTTAAGTCGGATCTCGATATTCTTGTCACTTGGGTAGCAATGATGCCTTACTAGATATCACTCATTGATATGTATTTAAAATAGTTTTAGAGACATTGCCAACATTACGAGAACCTATTGGGTCACACACAAAGAATATATTGATTTGGAGATATGTTCATTTAGTTTGACTAAAATGCGATGAACCGTTGGATGAGATTATTTTAGTGATTAACACTTGAGCTAGTGGGGGATTGTTAATATTAGCTCTAAGAGTCAATTATGAGATGATTGACACATCCGAATTAAAATCATTGAGTTAGACTCAAGTGAATCCAACCATATGGATTCAATCTAATCCAAATTAGACTTGAGTCAAACTCAAGTGAATTATTTACTAAAGAGGATTAATGGAGATTAATGAAACATTAGAAGAGTTAATTTTGAAATTCATTCAATTTTGAAATTAAATTAAAAAATGAAGAGTTAAAAAATGACCTTAATGGAGTGTCATTAAGTCTCATTAAGTGAATTAATGCTCATTAAGTATTTTCATTGGATGAAGTACAAAAAGTTTTTTTTCTCTCATTTTTGAGTGTGAATTCATTCTTCTTCTCTTCTCCTTTGGCCGAAACTCATTAGAGGGTTGCTAGTACAACCTTGAGTGTTGGTCTTCTCCATTTTCTTGTGTTCATGTGGATACCGAAAGAGACACGAACACTTGATCGTGTTGAGATCCTAACTGTCGGGAGATCGAGTATACATATCAAAGGTATAACTCCCTATCATGTTAAAACTTAGTATTTGTTTCCTTCCTTCGCATGGATCTTTTTATAGGAACTAGATGTTTTCCGCTGCGCTTTCTGCGTGTTTAGCGCCCTAGTTCATTACATGATTTGCATTGTCAACTTTTCATTTTTGATAAGGCAAGGAATTAAGTTCATTAGCTTTGTGTTAATGGCTCTCAGAAGTCATTAATTTGTTTTGCCAGTATGAATTATTGCTATACTTTTGACTAATTTGGCCATAATAAGTTATTTTCATATTTTTTTTTATCATAATGTTGGCGTGATAACAATGGTCTTACATATTATATTATTTATAGGATAAATAAATTTACTATTTAAATGTACATTCTCAATGTATATGATTGAATTTAAACTTATTTACTGAATGTCCGTAATACGATTAATAGCATGAAAAAATTTCTGATTAAATCATAACTAGTGAGCATCTCTACATGTGTAATTATAAATGTATCGAAATATTCTATAGTCGATGAATTGATAAGTTACAGTCATGTCAACAACTAGCAATCAACCTATGGGATTCTAGTCGATCAGAATTGTGCCAAGTCAACATCGACTTGGGCACTATAAAAGGAGGCTCGAGGCTTTTGTTTTGTAATCAATTACAATCGAGTTCTCTAGTCTCGACTCTCTGTTCGTGCTCTCTTAGCTTTTGTGTGTGGATATGCTTCTCATGCTTAAAGATCAACAACAACTTCAATCTTGTAATTTTAACATTTCAAGTTGCCAAATTCTTGTTGTTTATTGTGCTTACCTTATTTAGATTTTTTTTAAGATTTCCCCTTTTCATAAGTTTACTAGAAAGGAAAATTTTTAAATGAGTACTTTTTGAGTTGAGTGCCTCTCGAAAAGTAAATACTGTTAGTATTAGCCCTAGTACCAATTATGAGATGATTGTAAAGGACACAGTATTGTATCATATATCATTATTAATTGATCCGGTGATAAGGACAGGGGATCCTCGTCGGCGGAGGGTCAGCGACACGTAGAGGTCAGAGGCCAAGGGATTCAACCAGGAAACCCGCCGACCGGGCGAAGCAGGCCGACCGACCGGTCACCGAAGGCCGACCGACCGCGAATCCCCCGAACCGAATGAAAGACAACCCGACTAGGGGTCGGGTTTCCGACGCTCGAGGTAAAAAGGCTTCAAGGGTCGAGCGGGTTGTCCGTTCGGCCGGTGCACAGGCAACACAGGCATGAGCAGTCTCATCCGAGCATATGACCGATGCAGAGGTGATATGCCTACCGAGCGGCCTATCCGCTCGGCCCTGGAACAGACAGGGAACACAAGAGGACAAAGGAGACAGGGGATAACATCATCCTCGAGACACCTGCCGCCGACAAGCAGCAGAGTTGGTGGCCGAGCCGTACACAGAATCATACGGTGGAAGCTTCCATCGTCACATCCGGGATATGCTCGGACGATTGCGGAATGGCGCCAGAGGTACTTTCTGACACAGGCTCGTTAAGGTATGTTTGGGGAAGCGTGCACGTATCACAAAGCATGCCCGCATTCCCCCGGGGTCCTATATAAAGACCCTCAGACGTCGACGAAGGTATGCACACATCTTTACTGTAGCCTCATTATGCTGCCTCTCTCGTTGCCTGACTTGAGCGTCGGAGGGTCGTCGCCGGGAAACCCCTCCCGGCTCGGCTTCCTTGCAGGTTCGTCGGAGAGCTACACCACCAGTCGGAGATAGCGGAGCGTGCCACGTCCCCAGCGTCCGTCGACTCAGCGCTCGGACAGGATCAAATTGGCGCCGTCTGTGGGAACGCACCTGAATCCGAGCCGAGGAGATGGAAGAAGCTGGACGTCAACTTCTGGTAACGCTCTCTCTCGAGGAGCTCGAAGCACTTGTCCAAGCGAGAGCCGCAAAAATCGTGGAGCAGCAACAGAAAGCTCAGGCTGAGCGGGCAGCGCAGCAGGTGACATCAGCCTCGAGGGCCGAGCGCCACCTGAAGACAGGCAAGAGCAGCTCTTAATATGGGGGCAGAACAAGGGGTCGGCTGGCACTCAGATGGGGGCGCCGCCCGCCCCAATATCTTTTCATCGGGCTTTGTTCCTGACGCCCTCGGAGGTAGCACAGGCTAACCAAGACAAGGGATCTTCATCGGATGAAGCACCCATTCGGACATCAGAAAAGGAAAGGCGCCCCGATCGGACGCGTCTCCCGAGCGGACCAACCGGCAGTTCTCAGATGCCATCCTTCGCGATCCACTGCCGAGGCATTATGTGCCCCCTGCGATCAGGGAGTACAACGGGACAACCGACCTTGATGACCACCTGGGTAAATTCGACAACACCACCACTCTGCATCAGTACACAGATGGTGTGAAATGCCGAGTGTTCCTCACCACGCTTTCGGGATCGGCGTATCGGTGGTTTCGAAGACTGTCAGACGGCTCCATCACAAGTTTCAAGAAATTCCGAACGACGTTCCTCCATCATTTTGCAAGCAGTAGGCGCCACCAGAAGACGAGTGTCAGCTTGTTTGCCATCAAGCAAGGCGCGAGGGAGCCGCTCCGAGCGTACATTCAGCGCTTCAACCAGGTGGCCATGGACATTCCAATGGTCACCTCGGAAACAATGGTGAATGCGTTCACGCAAGGGCTCGTGGACGGTGACTTCTTCTGCTCGCTCATCCGGAAGCCACCCCGGGACTACAACCACATGCTGCATAAAGCCAACGAATACATCAATGTGGAGGAAGCCCATGCGGCGAGAAGAAAAGAAGCCCAGAGCGACCAACCAGCTCCCGCCGAGCGGAAACAGCCCATCAGTCACCAGCCACCTAGAGGACCGCGAGGCGAAGCCGCCCGTCCTCACAAACACACTCGGGCGCACGCCGTCCAGCAAGTCGCGGTTGAACGGCCCAAGCCCAAGGGGAAGGTATGGACCCCGATGTTTTGTTCACTACATCAGTCGGCCACTCACAATACCCGCGACTGTCAGAGTCTGCCCCCCATCGCTCATCCTGCGCCAAGAAGCTATCGCCGCAAATCGCCTTCACCAGATCGACAACATCAACAACGGAGCCCCGTGCAAAGGATAGAAAGGCGATCCCCCGAACGGCATCATCGCCAATGGCACGGAGCCCACCACCGAGCGTCAAATGAACGACCTCGACCATCCGCGCGGGAGGAGGAAAATAGGGGCAACGCATCTCGGGGAGAGATCAACATCATCGCCGGAGGCCCGACCGGCGGAGATTCCAATAGAGCCAGAAAGGCACACGCAAGGCAGCTGAGGATCCACGCGGTCGACTGCAGCCAGGAAAGGGCGAACGGACCCGAGATTAGCTTCGGACCCAAGGATCTCCAAGGAGTTGAAGTCCCTCACGATGACGCCCTGATCATTCGAGCGGTAATAGCCAGTTATACTATTCACCACATTTTCATTGACACAGGCAGCTCGGTCAACATAATATTCAAGAAAGCCTTCGACCAACTGCAAATTGACCGAGCTGAACTACTGCCAATGACGACCCCCCTCTACAGATTCAGGGGGAACGAAGTCTTGCCAGTCGGCCAAGTCTGACTAGCTATCTCGTTGGACGAGGAGTCGCTCAGAAGGACAAGGACCACCACCTTCATCGTGGTTGATGCTCCTTCTGCATACAACGTCATCTTAGGGCGATCGGCTCTCAACAAGTTCCGGGCGGTCGTCTCTACCTTCTGCTAGAAGATCAAATTTCCGGTGGAGGATCAAGTAGGGGAGGTGCGGGGAGACCAGCTGGCCGCTCGAAGATGCTACGTGGAGATGGTCCGAGCCGAAGCAAAGTCCGCTCGGAAAGTGTCGCGGGTCAAGGTACATGCTATTACTGAAAAGCCACCTTCTTTAATTTATGAAGAAAAGGAGGAGGTGCAGATTGACCCTTCCCGACCGGAGGCCACCACCTTCATAGCATCCGATCTGGAGGAGAAGCAGAAGGAGAAGTTGATCAAATGCTTGCGGCGGAACTGGGACGTCTTCGCCTGGTCGACCCATGAGCTGCCTGGGGTCTCGCCGAGCGTAGCGCAACATGAACTTCATGTCCGGCCGGACGCTCATCCGGTGAAGCAAAGGAAGAGGGACTTCAGCGCGGAGCAAAAATGTAATCATCCGGGCGGAGGTAGAGAAGCTTCTGGAGGCCAGCCACATAAGGGAAGTACAATTCCCGAGTTGGCTTGCAAATGTGGTCCTGGTTTCCAAGCCGGGCAACAAGTGGAGAGTCTGCATCGACTTCCGGGACTTGAACAAGGCGTGCCCGAAGGACTTCTACCCCCTTCCCCGGATCGATCAGCTGGTGGACTCCACGGCCGGGTGCGAGCTGATATGCATGCTGGATGCATACCAAGGCTACCATCAAGTGTCGCTCGCCCGAGAAGACCAAGAGAAGGTCAGCCTCATCACGGGGGACGACACCTACTGCTACAATGTAATGTCGTTCGGGCTGAAGAACGCGGGAGCCACCTACCAGCGTCTGATGAACAAGGTCTTCAGGGAGCAGATCGGACGCAACTTGGAAGTGTACGTGGACGACATACTTATCAAGTCCTTCCGGGCGACCGATCTCTACGCGGACATGGAGGAGACCTTCCAAACGTTGAGAAGGTATGGCGTCAAACTTAACCCTCAGAAGTGCCTGTTCGGGGCAAAGGGCGGGCGCTTCCTGGGCTACATTGTGACCGAGCGGGGTATAGAGGCGAACCCCAGCAAGATAAAGGCATTGCAGGACATGCCGCCTCCCAGAAATCTCCGAGAGGTACAGCGTCTCACCGGTCGGATAACGGCGCTGTCAAGGTTCATTTCTAAAACCGCCGACCGGAGCTTGCCATTTTTCAAGATTCTCCGTAAAGCCACCAAGTTCCAATGGGGCGAGGAGTGCGATCGGGCATTCGAGGAATTGAAGACTTATCTGAATTCCTTACCCGTGTTGGCGAAACCAGTCGAAGGTGAGCCGCTCCGCATTTATTTATCTTCAACTGAGCATGCTGTGGGCTCAGCATTAGTAAGGCCGAGCGGTGAGGAACAGTCAGTGTACTTTTTAAGCCATATCTTAAAAGATGCTGAGTCTCGCTACACCGGTCTTGAGAAGTTGGCTTTCGCCTTGGTACTCGCCGCTCGAAGGTTGCACCCTTACTTTTTGGCGCACACCATTATTGTGATGACAAACAGCCCGCTCGCAAGGGTACTCTTGAACCCTGAAGCATTCGGACGACTCATCAAGTGGACAACGGAGCTTAGCGAATTCGATATCCAAAACCAACCCCGCTCGGCGATCAAAGCACAGTGCTTGGCAGATTTCGTGACCGAAGTACAAAAGCCCGAGCCCGAAGCTACATGGAAAATATATGTGGATGGATTGTCCACTCGGCTCGGAAGTGGAATTGGGATCATGCTACTGTCGCCTTAGGGAGAGCGGATGCATTTATCCGTCCGGCTAGATTATCGGGCAACCAATAATGAGGCGAAATACGAAGCCCTCATAGTCGGATTGCAAGCCGCACGGCATGTTGGAGCTAGTCGGGTCGTGATCCACTCGGATTCCCAGCTTTTCGCTCAGCAACTCACGGGCGCTTTTGAGATAAACAATGCAAGACTCAGATTGTACGCAGAGGCCTTTGAGAAACTCAAGACCGGCTTCATCGAGGTAGTGGTCCAGAAGATACCCCGAGCGGAGAACCAGGCGGCAGACGAATTAGCCAAGCTCGCAAGCTCGATATCGCCGGTCGTCATCCAGCAACCAATCGAACAGGTATCCTTGGTAGCGCATATAGACCGGATGGAAGGCCTCACATTCCCAAGCGATTGGAGAACAACCATCATGGAGTTTCTGCGCTCAGGGGCCTCACCGTCCGATCGGGATGAAGCTCAGTTACTAAGGAGGAGGGTCGGCCAGTTCACTCTCATCGGAGATCAGCTTTATAAAAAGGCTTTCTCCCGACCGCTGCTAAAATGCGTCAGCTCAGAAGATGCAGAGTACATTCTCTAGGAGGTACACCAAGGATCTTGCGGAGGTCATCCGGGAGGTCGATCTTTGGCTAGGAAGGTCCTGCTAGCCGGATACTTCTGGCCAACGCTACATGATGACGCCGCTCGGACCATCGCAATGTGTCTCTCCTGTTAGAAATACCATAATTTCTCGCATAAGCCGACGGAGGAAATGAAAGCGTCCACCGTGTCTTGCCCGTTCGACCAGTGGGGCATGGACATCGTAGGACCCTTCCCTATGGCGACTGGACAAAGGAAGTTTCTATTGGTGGCAGTAGATTACTTCTCTAAGTTGGTGGAGGCTGAGCCATTGGCCAAGATAACCGAGCACATGGTCAAAAAATTCATCTGGCAAAACATCATCTGTCGGTTTGGCATTCCGCATCAGCTCGTGTCGGACAACGGACGACAGTTCGTCGGAAATCAGCTCGAGGAATGGTGGAAGGGATATGACATTGAGCAGCACTTCACGTCTGTGGCGTATCCCCAAAGCAATGGTCAAGCCGAAATAGCCAACCGGGAGATACTCTGAATTCTTCGGGCTCGGCTCGACCACATGGGAGGAAGCTGGGTGGACGAGCTGCCAGGAGTCTTATGGGCCATCCGCACGACCCCTAAAGAGGGAACGGGAGTAACACCTTTCCATCTGGTGTATGGAGGCGAGGCGGTCGTCCCAGTCGAAGTCGGCGTAGAGTGCGTCCGGATCCAGAACTACGACGAAGATAATGCCGAGCGGAGGCATCTAGAATTGGACTTGATCGACGAGGAGCGAGCCAAAGCGTCCGTCCGGCTGATGGCCTACAGGCAGAGAATGAAACAGAACTACAACCACCGCGTGATTCCTCGAGCATTCCAGGTGGGCGACTTGGTCTAGAAGAAAGTGAAGTTGGTCGGGGACGTAGGCAAGTTGGAGGCTCCCTGGGTGGGACCATTCAAAGTCATCGAGAAGCTCCGATCGGGAGCCTACTACTTGGAGGATGAGGATAGATGAAGGCTAGAGAGGTCGTGGAGCACAAACCACCTCCAGCCCTATCGGGCTGGATGAAAGGTGCGCTAATGTAATATATTTTGAATATTCTGTTCGGATGTATTATTTGGTTGTAGGAATGAAAGCTATAAGAACAAAGCAAAGGCATGATTCTGGCGCACCAAGTGGGTAGCAGCATGATGCCGTGGCGAAGGCCCCGTGCCGTTCGGCCGGAGATATATTATCCGAGCCATAGGGAA
Source organism: Zingiber officinale (assembly GCF_018446385.1). Classification (NCBI taxonomy): domain Eukaryota; kingdom Viridiplantae; phylum Streptophyta; class Magnoliopsida; order Zingiberales; family Zingiberaceae; genus Zingiber; species Zingiber officinale. The sequence continues at coordinate 76,861,144 of NC_055991.1, forward strand.
GGTGGCGAATGTTAGAGTGTATACTGAAAGCCTAAGCTTTTGTAAACATTTATTTTGAATAAAGAATCACATTTGGTCAAATTATCTACATTTGTTTGTACTTGTTCAATTAATTTATATTGTAGATAACATAGTATGTGGTGTCACATACAGAAGATGATGTTATCAGTACCTTATAAATTATAAACAGTAGCTCACGACCAAAATGGAAGGGAACAAACCATTGGAAGGTCGTAGTGTAATTAGGAATTAGTTTATCTTAACTATATAATTACACTAGTACACTTAGAGTGTATTGAGTAGGATCATTAGAGGTCGTTTCTTTTATACTGACTTTATAAAGGAACAAAGACCTCAGTTATTGTGGAAGCACTATAAGAAAAACGCTAATAGACAACGCTTTTAAAGCGTTGTCTTTATTGGTGAAAAAGCGTTGTTAAAAGCACTGTTGTTAAAAGTTCGCTCAACGACAACGCTTTAAAAATATTGTTATTTGTAGCAAAGACAACATTTTTACAACGCTTTATAAACGTTGTTATTTTTTTTTTGCAAAGACAACATTTTTGCAACGCTTTAAAAACGTTGTCTTTTTTGCGAAAACATCATTATTTAAAAGTGTTGTTGTTTTTTGCAAAGACAACGCTGTTGCAACGCTTTAAAAGCGTTGTCTTCTTAAAATAAAATTTTTTTTAAAAAAAAATAAAAAATCTATTTACAAAATCATTTTTTTATATTTACAAAACTATTAATTTTCTTTTACCATGTTTTGATTCAAATTTGACATATAAAATAGCATTTAATTAGCTCGGCTAATGATTTCAAACTCATACTAAAACAATAGAATTCAACTACAAAGTATTAGTATTTACAGGAGAATTTAACTATACACAAAGACTAAATAGTTCTATTTCAAAGTAGATAGTGGCATTCGAATTTAAAATAAAAAAGCACAAAATAGCTAGTCGGCCTCGAAGACAACGATCTGCATGCTTACTTCTACTAGATATGATAAAAAAGATTGTCGGCTTGAGACTGGGACAAAACACCTACCACTGTGTATCTGTCACAGAAAATAATACCATCAGTATTATGCAAAAGAAATTTTCGGTGGTAAATGCTGAAAACAAAAGTCACAGTTTACACCATACAATAATTTTTAAGAGAAAAAGAATTAAACATAAAATGACGGGGAATAGAGCAAACGAAAAATACATGTGCTACTTTCTTTCCGCCATGGAAATATGGCAAAAAGAATGGCATAATTGGATAAATACATAATTGGAGATGTAGTTCTAAAAGAACAGCATATATTTCATTTGAGTTCTTACATGAACTAAGTCGAAGGCGATGATGTGTGCCATGGATCAAAGTAACAAGCATTGGGTCCATTTTATACTAAACATACATTGGAGACTCTGAAAGGTGTAAATAGAGAGCCACTTCATTCTTTACATACTGCTTTCTATTATTGTTTTTGCCATGTTGGAATCTATACACAGATACCCATGTTGGATGAATTGGAATAACATAGCAAATTTCACATTTTGCAAAATGGCCGCATAAAATCATACGATCCGAACAAAAATCTGGTCATAGTTATAATAAGAAAAACAATGATGTATATATTTAACTCTTTCTCAAATTTGAGCATTTAAGTAGTTTCAAAAGAGAGGTGTCTGAAACTGGGACTTACTTCCTCGTGATACACCGCTATTAGGTCTTCTCCCCTCAACATGAATCAATCTCCCATTTAACTGTATTGGAGATGCCTGAAAATGAAAAGCCAGTATGTAAAGTATGTAATTTGAGGGAATCCTCATCATACAACGAGAACTTAAATTTATCTTAAGCAAAATCAGTTGTCCTCAATATAACAATTCTGAAGAAAAAAAACAAAGTATGCTAACAAGATACAAGGATATGAATTTAGAAATAGTTTACAGAAGTAAAAAACACTTGGTAAATAATAATGAGGATCAAATATATTAATGTAGATATTTACAGAGCTGGAACACAAACAGATCTGAAATTTTATAGAGAAGATTTATATGCAAATATCATCGGTAAAATATGTCAGATCTCAAAACTGGTTTTAATAAACAAGAAGAAATAAAGATATAGAAGCTGCATAAAAGCATGTACACTCAATAGGTAGATACTGATTTCAACACGTGATCATACTAGTGCAGACTAGACTTGAAATAGGCAAGGATACTGCAAAATACTACTATATAGAGTTGATATACTCTGATACTTGTGAGAATAAACTTAAGGAAGATCACATACCTTAAGTGCATTTTGTACACCAATGGCATCTTGATATTCAATGAAAGCATAAAAAACATCAGACTCCTGCAAATTTGCATGTATTGCTGAGCTAAAAATTAATCAAGATGCATAAAACTAAATCAAAATAGTACATCAAGCTAAATGGAATCAACCTTCCGGCTTCTAATAAAAACACCATCTGATCTCAATTTACCAAAATTCTTAAAGACTTGCTCAAGGTCTGAAGTCGAGATAGATGAAGGAAGATTTCCAACATAAACATATCTGGAATCAACTGAGACCAAAACAAATACTATTCTCAAACAAGCTTAAATTAAGACCTTTTCACTAGAGCAGATAAATTCTAGGTGAAAACATAAAGAATATAGAAGCAATTGAATTGATACACAACCTGAATTTTCAACAAAATCGGAAACTACTTAAGTATTAAGGAAGAAACATAGAATGGTGCCCAAGATCACATAATCATTGCATACCAGTTACTGAAAGTTGAACATTTGAGGATTGTCCAAATAATTTTCAGAAAGAAAATACAAAGCCTATAAGAAGCAATCAGATTCAGACAATGAGACTATGTGGCCTGAATATAAATGGGAGGGTTGACCTTTTCAAGTGCAAAGTAGAAATTCAGGATTGTTCAAACAATTGTCAAAAAAAAGATACAAAACACATAATAAGCAATCAGTTTCAGACAATGAGACTATGAGGCATGGATGGGAGGGCTCACCTTTTCAAGTGCAAAGTAAAAAAAATCGGATTGTTCAAATAATTTCAGAAAGAAAATACAAAGAAATGATGGGAGAAACCTTCATCCTCAACTACTAGAGCCTCCTCAATTGCCTCAGAGCCAGAATTCTCAAGAAAAATAGCAGGATGGAAATGTTGAAATAGCCAATCAGATGCAAGAGAGAGGCAGTTAAGTTTAGATCATGAGCAGAGTGGTTCAGAATCATGTGCATCAGCTCTAATATCAGAGCTTGATCAGTTCAAAAAGGAAAAGGATACAATCTTGAAATTCATGGTAGACTTTTTGTTCATGCATAAAAAGAGCATAAATCCTTATCTATTAACTTGTTAGGTTTTAAGAGCTAGAGTTATTGATATACTTGTAACTCAATCTTCTTGTCTGGATAAATTGAGCTTCGTCTCTTTCTTTTTTCTCCTAAAAAAGATCGTTTCTTTGATGCATGCTTGGTCTGTGTTCTTCCAATCTATTAACTTTGAACGCTCTCACAGATAGCAACAGGTACAAGGGAAAGGCATAGAACAAACCTGTTCACCAGAGTACCTCTCTGAGATACCGAATCCGAGCTCTAGGTCTCACTGCTGCCCTTTTCCGATGACTTTCATGTCCAGATCCAACTGCGGCGGTCCATCTCGCAACCTCAACCTTCCAATTTGCTTCGCAGATCACCGCCACCAAGCTCCCAAGTGGTTAGCCGCCCCTTCAGACAAAACAAAAGGTAATCCAAAATCCATGAACTGAAATCTAATAAAGCGACAACATGTGCTAAGGCATTCGACAAACAAACTGACAGCAAGTAGACCAAACGAATGAAGGAAAGACCAAAAAGGGGGGAAAAAATCAAAATCCTAACGAAAATCTCGGCTTCGGACTCAGGATCCACCTATAAAGGCGATTTCTCTAAGAAGAGTAGTGTGAAGGAAGCGTGAATGAGTCGACGGAGGCGAAGAGATGGGTTCGGAGGAGAGGTGAAGGAATAAGGTGAAGAAATTTTGCCCGCGGTCTTGACGGAGAGGAGTTCGGAGGAGAGGTTCGGGGAGAGGGGTTTGCCGGAGAGGGGTTGGAAGGAGAGGGCTTGAGAGGAGTTGGATGGAGATCTAGCGTGTGAGAAGAGGAGTTGTGAGAGGGGTTAGGGAAGATAGGTGGGTGCGAGTGAAACCTAAGGATTTTCCTACTCTTAGTTGCATCCAACGGTTTAGATCATTTCAGATTTAGATGAGGACTTGATAATAGACAATATTTTTTAAAAATCATTGTTGTATACATAAAAAAAAATGTTAGTAGACAACGCTTTTCAAAAAGCATTGTGTTTGATCCATAAAAATCACTAATAGACAACGGTTTTTAAAAAAGTGTTGTCTATTAGTAAGAAAATAAAGAAATAGACAACGCTTTTCACTAAAAGCGTTGTTAAAAAGAAAAGGACAACGCTTTTTTAAAAAAGCGTTGTCTTTTAAGTGTTGTAAAATCTTAATTTTCTTGTAGTGAAGTATGTGCTCTTAATCCTAATATAATAACAAGAACATATATTTGATATTTATTTCTTTAATTTATCAATGGGTGAGATTTAGTTCGATAAATCAATAAGCCCGATAAGTTGGGAAATGATATCACTTATAGTGTGTGTTATTGATTATAAAAGGAAACTGTGTCCTAGTGATCTAGGTTGATAATGTTCCCAAGATGAGCTCATAAGGATTGTCATGTTAAACCCTGCAGGTGGACTTAGTCCGACATGATGATAAGGTTGAGTGGTACTATTCTTGGACTAAGATATTAATTAAATGAGTTGTCAGTAACTCACTTAATTAGTGGACATTCGACATCTTAAACACAAGGAGACTAACACACTCATAATAAGAAGGAGCCGAAAAATGTAATTTGGGATTGGTGCTGTAGTTCAATAATAGTTCTCTAGTGGAATGAATTATTATTAATAAAATTAAGTTGTGTGTTCGGGGCGAACACGGGATGCTTAATTTTATCGGGAAACCAAAACCAATTCCTCCTCTCGATTCCTATCGTAGCCTCTTATTTATAGAGTACTATACCCACATATACCCACCTTCATACCCATGATGTAGGGGCCGGCCAAGCTAGCTTGAGGATCAAGCTAGGGCCGGCCAAGCCTTGGTTCATGGGTGGCTTAGGTGGCCGACCCCCATTAAATTTAAAAGAATTTTAATTTTAAATTTTTCTTATGTGAAAGATATAATTTATTGGAGAGATTAAAAATTAAAATATCTCTTTTAAAAGGATCTACAAAAGATTAAAGAAAGAGATTAGATCTCTTTCCTTATTTGTAGATTGGAAAGATATTTTATTTTTCTTCTTTGTAAATTATTCACATGTTGAAAAATTAAAATTATAGAAATTTCTTTTTATCAACCATGAAGGGATTTTAAAGGAAAATTTTATTTTTTTTAAAAATTTCCAAAGGCAAATAAGGAATTTTAATTGTTGATTGAAATAGCCTTGTTTGCTCTTAATGATGTGGCCGGCCATGACATGAGGGAATAGGAAATTTTGTTTAATTTTTCTTAATTAATTCATGTCAAGGAAAGTTAAGGAAATTTTATTGTAATTAAATTTCCTTATTTGCCAAAGCTAAGGATTATAAAAGAGGGGGTTGGGGTGCCTTCATGACACACAACCTTTATTATTCTTCTCCCTCTTTTCTTCCTTGGTGTGGCCGGCCCCTTCAAGATCTCTCTTCTCCTTGTTGTGGCTGAACCTCCTCTTTCTCTAGGAGATCAAGTGGTGGCCGGATCTTAGCTTGGAGAAGAAGGAGAGAAAGCTTACATCTCTTGGAGCTTGGTTGGTGGAAAAAGATCTTCATCTTTTGGAAGCATTGTGCTTGGCCGAAACTTGAAGAAAGGAGAAGAAGGTGCTTTGGTGGTTTCTCATCTCGGGTTGCCCACACAACGTCCGAGGTTAGAAGAGTAATATGGTAGAAGACCTAGAGGTTTTTGCTTGCAAAAGAAAAGGAATACTAGTATTTAATTTCCGCATCATACTAGTTTTATCTTCATGTAAAAATACCAAATACAAGAGGCGTACGATTCTAGTATTTCGAATTTATTTTCGATGTTGTGTTCTTTTGTTTTTCTTTTCCTTGTGATTTGATTATTCTTTTCGGTTGACCTAAAGTTATTTAAGGAAATTAAATATTAGCTTTCCTTAAAAGGCTTTGCCTAGGCGGTGGTGGTTGTTCCCATATCCAAGAAGGGCATGTGCCTCGCCATGCAGTCCTGGAAGCCAATTCTGGAAATTAATATTTAATGAAATTAATAACCTAGGTGATTTGGATCGAACGTGTTAAGTTCCACAGGAGATCCAAGTCTAAACCTAAAAGAACAAGTAAATTAAACTTTGGATCAAACGTGTTAAGTTCCGCAGGCGATCCAAATTTAATTTAAAAGAACACATGGTAGCTAGGAAAGGTTCAGACCTTTGTACAAAAATTTTTGTACAATGGAACAATTAGGTTTTCCGAGTCGCAACCAACAATTGGTATCAGAGCTAGGGTTTTGCCTCTGTGTATTTGGTATTAGTTTAATTATGCACATGTCATACATAATTTAGGCAGGTTAATAGTAGGTTGTGCTAACTTTGTGGATGCAGGATCCAACTATTATGGCTTATAGTTTTTATGTGTGTGATTGGACCCTTGGACATGTCAAGGGCATTTATTGTGTGTGCATGATTGTATTTTAAAATACAGCAGGAGCTGCATTTAGTTTTATTAGGATTTGATTTTTTGATCTAGTTACATGTACATTCCTTTTATGGAATATAGGATCGATGGATGTAAATTTTTATTTTATGTTCGATCTAGTTCACATGTACATTCCTTCGAGGAATATAGGATCGAATAATGTAAAATTCTATTTATGTCACAGATCAAATCTTGCAAGGTGTGGAACCTTTTGAGGATCGAGACGCAGCGGAACAAGGAGCAAGATGGATGCGACAACTAGACCTGGTGGCAGTGGCCAAAGATGGCAGCAGCTAGGGTTGGCGACACACGGAGGACAGCAATAGATAAAAGTCATAATAGTTGAAAATTAGTTTTTCTGTTTATTGCTTTTTATGCTATGACTGCGTGTGATCGTTAGTATGCATGTTAAGTAGACTAGCATAGTCAAAATTCCTCACTTTAAATAACTAAGTGGGAGAGGGATTTATTTTTAAATAAATTCCACGGTCTCCATTACTGGTTTATAAGTGATGCAACAAGCTTGCGCGTTGGCTCTGAGTGCCTTCCTCCATATCAGATGAGCTTGTTTGCGGATCACTAGATTAAACTTCCATTTTTGGATTACTATAGGAAGTTAATTAAGAGCGTGTGATCTTCCCCATCGGAAGGGGCACAATCTTATTAATGGACTTAGTGCCAAGTAATGGTACACACTTAGACACGTCTAATAGTATCCTCCCCATCGGAGTCACTGCTATTATTCGTGTGACCAAAGTAAACCAACTATTAATTTTATTTGTCAAAAAGTTAGGTTGACAAGATAATAAAATTAATGGGTAAAACCCTCCTTTTGCAAATGTTGAATTTGTATACGTCCACACTATCGTGGCATACAAAATTCACGGTGTTTTAAGGTGTTGGTTAATTTAAAATAGTATTATTTGAGGAATCAATATTATTCTAAATTTAGAGTTCTGACCAAAAGTTATTTGTGATTCTTAGGATGACTTTCAACCCACTGGCCATCATACTAAAAGAGAACAGACTACCTAGTCCTAACTACATAGATTGGAAAAGGAACCTGGACATTGTTCTTACTGCTGAAAGCTATAAGTTTGTACTGACTGAAACTTACCCTGATACACCCAATGGTGAATCTACCCAAGAGGAGATTGAGTATCATAGGAAATGGGTAAAAGCAGATGAGATGGCGCGGTGTTACATTTTGGCTTCAATGTCAAATGTATTGCAACATCAGGATCAAGATTTACCAACAACCTATGATATTATGAACAATCTCAAGGAACTCTTTGGTCACCAGGATCGGGCCTCGAAGCAAGAAGCCATGAGAAAGATAATGACGGCCACCATGCAAGAGGGTACTCCCGTGAGGGATCATATCCTAAAGATGATGACTTATCTAAATGAAATACAAATCCTTGGAGGAGAAATTGATGGGGAAACTCAGATCAATATGATCCTCCAAACACTACCTAGAAGTTTTGAGTAATTCCGCCTGAATTACAATATGAACAAAAGGGTATATTCATTGGTGGAACTACTGACAGAACTTCAGGCAGCAGAAGGTTTGTTTCGTCAAAATTCTCATATTCACTATGCTGAAAATGGTTCTACTTCTAAACCGAAAGGCAAGAAGAAGAAGAAACAAGTTAGCTTAGTAAAGAAAGTGAATAAATATCAGAGTACAAGACCTAAAGCTGGAATGAAGAAGCCGAAGGGCAAGTGCTTCATCTGCAAGCAGTCAGGGCATTGGAAGGCGGACTGTCCTCGTAGGAATCAAAACAACAAAGGTATATCTCATGCTCTAGTTGTTGAAACATGTTTAGCGGTGTTATCTACCAGCACCTGGTGTGTAGATACGGGAGCCACTGATCATGTCTGTAATTCCTTGCAGGGGTTCCAGGAAACCCGACGACTAACTGAAGGAGAGATTACAGTCTACATGGGCAATGCTACTAAGGTGGCGGCTTTTGCAGTGGGAGACGTCTACTTATCTTTTAATAGGAATAGAAATTTGGTTTTAAGAAATTGTCTTTATGTATCCAGTTTTAGAAAGAATTTAATTTCAGCTTCTAAACTGTTTTTGGATGGATATTCAATTTCCTTTAGTAACGATGTAGTTATTAAGAGAAATAAAGTGATTATCTGTTCTAGTGCATTAGTTGGCAATTTGTATACTTTAAATCCAATTTCTCCCACAAAGCATAATATGGAAATTAATAACACATCTTCTAACTCAAATAAGAGAAAAAAACCTTCGGAAATGAATCAAGCATATCTTTGGCATCTAAGGCTTGGTCATATTAACTTAAGTAGGATTCAAAGGCTTATAGCCGATGGACTCTTGGGTTCGTTAGAGTTGGAAAATTTTCCAACTTGTGAATCTTGCTTGGAAGGTAAAATGACCAAGAGGCCTTTCAAGGCCAAGGGGTATAGAGCCAAAGAAGTGTTAGAGTTAAAGGCCTCGTCCATCCGGTTGCAAACCTTCTCAGCGAACTCGTCTGAGCGGATGTAGTTTTGCCTCAGCACGATGAACCGGCTCGGCTCAGCCTCCTAGTACTCCTTGAAGGTGGCTTGGGAAGCTTCAAGAGCCTCCTGCAATTTCTTTAGTTCGTCCTTATGTTTGAGCGCTTCGCCCGAGCGGCTCGCCTTCTCGCCGTCCAGCTGCTCCATCAACTCTTTGACCCGTTGCTCCAGGCCCCGGGCCTCGACGTTTTTCTTCTCCAGATCGGCGATAGCCGTTTTCTTCCGATCGGTGGCTAGGCTTATTTTCCGGTCCGGTGACTTGACCTGTCGCTCGAGTTCGGCCAGAGTATGAGCCTGGTCGGCCGTCTTCTTTCGCTCAGCCTCCAACAAGTCTTGGATCTTCTTGAGCTCTTTTTGCAGTTCGGCGTATGAGAGACCCTGGGAGGGCGCGCCGCCTGAGCTCTTTAGCCTCTTTAGCTCCGCGTCCACCATGGCCAGACAATTGGAGACAGCGATCTCCTCCACCCACCTCTGACATAAACAAGATTATTAATAGCCGATCGGAGAGAGTGCGTAGAGGACTTCAAAGAAAACACACTTACCCCAGTGGCCTGCTGCATATGACTGTTGGCCAGGTTACCGAGCGGAATCATCGCAATACGAGCCCGAGCATCGACCCACATCTCAGCGAGGGGCCCCTTCATGGTGATCATATGCTCAGGCGCGGTCGGCCGATCAGACTCAGGCAAAAGCTCCTCGGTAGGAAGGTCCAGAGTGGCCCTGATGGTGCAGCTCTGGCCGGGAGACGTGTGAGCTGACGCAGAAGGAGCGGAAGCCGAGGCAGCGGACTTGGACAAAATAGCCGAGTGCTGGACCCGGCGGGGGGCAGGTGGAAGAGTGCTGACCGGCACAGCCTCAATAGGGACGGCGGGCAAGTTTAGTAGAGATGGAGTCCGATCGGAGGATAATGCCTCCACCATTGGAGTCTTCCCACGAGAATCGGACCCCGCCCGCTGGGACACACGAACGGCAGAAGTAGCCGATCGCAACGGTGTATCCGTCCGACGCCTTTTTTGCTTGAGTGGCTGCTCGTCTTCCTGACCGGAGCCTTCCTCTTGCATGGCTGGCTCCCTGTTTGAAGTATTGCCTCCCGTCACCTCCACGGGGGAAGCCTGAGCGGCTGACTCTTCTGCATGTGTCTCGCTCTCACCCTCGTGAGAGCCGACCGGAGTGATGCCCAGTCGCTCCATCTCTTTGGCGGCGGCCGCCTCGAGTGCCTCGGCTTTCCTCTTCAAGATCCCTTGCATCACAGACTCCATGACGATATTTGCTGCAAAAGAAAAAGAAGAAAATCAGTTAGCACTCAAAGTACATGTGCAAATGAAATTCTTATCAAAACTGCTCGGAAGTGGAGTGCGGCTCGGACTTAGGCCAAATATGTACAACACTCCTTCGGGCAGAAGCTTGTTGATATCGAGCTTCAAACCGGCAAGCACGTTCGCGGCCTCGAGATAGTCCGATCGGGTTTTGAATCTTTTTAACTCGGGAGAAGTGGGCGGTCCGACCTGCCATTTGGTTCGGAAGGAAGCCCGCTCGAGGAAACGCAAATAAAAGTAGTACTCCTTCCAGTGTTTATTGGAGGAGGGGAGTTTATCAAAAAAGATCAGACCGGGCCAAGCTTGGAATAGATAGGTGCCCAGCTCGGATTGCTTGGGATAATAAAAGTAGTAAAAAACTTCTGGTCGGAGAGGGATGCGGTGTATCTTGAATAGTACAACCACTCCACACAAAAGGCGAAAAGTATTGGGAACTAGTTGGGCGAGCGGAAAACCAAAGAAGTTGCAAACATCGGTGAAGAAAGGGTGAAGAGGAAACCGCAGACCGGCTGTGAATTGGTCGCAGAAAAAACAGATAGCTCTGCTCAGCGGTTTGTGAGGCCGAGTGATTGGTGAGGGTAGAATAAGTTCGAAGTCAGACGGAATATCAAAACCATCGAGTAGAGCCTCGGCGTCACGTCGGTCGAAGCGAGACTCCATGGTAGTATACCAAGGACCTAAAGCGGGATCTACGGGGCGAGATGAACTGGCCATTATCCGAGCGGGCAAGAAAGCAAAAGCCAAGAGAATAGAAAATGACACAGGGCAAGGAGAAGATGGGAGAAACAATGACCAGAAGACGGGAACTCGACAAAGAAGACGAGGAAAATAGAGAGGAGAAGAGGAGGAACCTTACGAAGAAGCTGGGGATCGAAGGAAGACAGCGGAGAATCGTCGAAAAACGGAGAAGCGGGGTCGCCGGGAAGAGAACGAAGAGGGGACGGAAGCCGAAGAGAGACGGAGGAAGGAGGCGACGGCTTTATAAGGTCGGGCCCGATCGGCCTCGACCGTCCGATGCAGGTCACAGGAACCGAGGCCCCCATCGGGCCGTTCATTTCAAACCGCCGATGTCCCATCGGATACACCGCCGAGCCGTACGATGACTCCAGCAGAGGCGCCACGTGGCATCATGTCATAAGGGCACATTTAATGAGCGCCATTACGGCGCGTAGTGCGCGTGCTCGGTCTTAATAGAGAAGATTTGCACAAATCCCGAAGAGATCTGAAGGACGTCAGCGAGGACTGCCGACGCGGCAGCAAAGCCAGCGCTCGGAAAGGGCCGAGCGACCGCTTGAGGAACATTCCAGAGTGGCAGGGCGATGTCATTCAAGCCGACCGGCAGTCCAGTTAGTCGGACTTAGCGCCTCCTTCGACTAGACTTGAAGGGGAGGCATGTGATCCAGTGATAAGGACAGGGGATCCTCGTCGGCGGAGGGTCAGCGGCACGTGGAGGTCAGAGGCCAAGGGATTCAACCAGGAAACCCGCCGACTGGATGAAGCAGGCCGACCGACCGGTCACCGAAGGCCGACCGGCCGCGAATCCCACGAACCGAATGAAAAACAACCCGACTAGGGGTCGGGTTTCCGACGCTCGAGGTAAAAAGGCTTCAAGGGTCGAGCGGGCTGTCCGTTCGGCCGGTGCACAGGCAACACAGGCAGGAGCAATCTCATCTGAGCATATGACCGATGCAGAGGTGATATGCCTACCGAGCGACCTATCCGCTCGGCCCTGGAACAGACAGGGAACGCAAGAGGACAAAGGAGACAGGGGATAACATCATCCTCGAGACACCTGTCGCCGACAAGCAGCAGAGTTAGCGGTCGAGCCGTACACAGAATCATACGGTGGAAGCTTCCATCGTCACATCCAGGATATGCTCGGACGATTGCGGAATGGCGCCAGAGGTACTTTTCTGACACAGGCTCGTTAAGGTATGTTTGGGGAAGCGTGCACGCATCGAGAAGCATGCCCGCATTCCCCCAGGGTCCTATATAAAGACCCCCAGACGTCGACGAAGGTATGCACACATCTTTACTGTAGCCTCATTACGCTGCCTCTCTCGTTGCCTGACTTGAGCGCCCGAGGGTCGTCGCCGAGAAACCCCTCCCGGCTCGGCTTCCTTGCAAGTTCGTCGGAGAGCTACACCACCAGTCGGAGACAGCAGAGCGTGCCACGTCCCCAGCGTCCGTCGACTCAGCGCTCGGACAGGATCATTAATAAAAGGCAAAGTTGGTTATTATATTTATTTCAGTTTAGTGCCAAATGAATAAGTATAATAATGTCCTTGGGTAGTAGGTTCTTATCTACAATATATCAATTGGTTGAATTGATAGTGAGATATTGTAGAGAACACTACTCTTAACTATTCCTAGTCAAGCATTAATATACAAGGACAATATTAATGCGTTGAGACTAGCATGTAGGTCAACGATGACTTGATCTCACAAGTCATGGATATGAGATATCAGGTTGACACATGGGTATATATTAGAGAATATATACTGAATGACCCGCCATAAGGATGTTTCATGGATCGTTATATGAGTGTCATAAACATTCTCATGTGACTATTGGTATGAATAGTTCTTAGACCTGAAGTCACTACGGTTCCCTATATAAGGAGTTGTGTACTTTGGTATCGGCAAACTTCACCTGTAACAAGGTAGACAATAAAGTCGATCACTAGGTATGCAATGAATTATGCAAAGGGATGTTAGTGATGTAGATGCGATCTATCCCTTCCATATGACGAAAGCAGTATTTGTGGGCCCCTTGATTAGTAGGACACAAGAAAGCATGATCATGCGCAAATGAGTCAATATGAGATATTGAGCTTATTTGATTGAGTGTGTCTACTTAGAGATCAAGAAACACAAAGGTTGATAAGAGGATGACACGAGCTATGCCTCATTGATCAACCTAGATATCAAGGATAGAGGGACAAAGTCATACAAGATAATAGCCATGGACAGGTTAGGTCGGATCTTGACCTTCTCGTCACTTGGGTAGCAATGATGCCTTGCTAGATGCCACTTATTGCTTATGTATCTAAATATTGATTTAGGTACATTGCCAACGTTACGAGAACCTATTAGGTCACACACAAAGAACAAGTAGATTTGGAGATGGATTCATATGATGAATCATTAGATTAAGTCTAATCCGAATTGGACATATTGAGTTGGACTCAATTGGATCTAATTGTTAGATTAAGTCCAATTCAAACTGGACTCAAGGAGTCAATTCAAATTAATGAAATAGTGATTCATTGAATTTGAATTGCATGAGATCAATTAAGTAAAAACTTGATTGAATTATACTTGAGTTAGACTCGAGTGAATTAGACTTGAGTTAGACTCAAGTGAGGAGACTTGAGTTAGACTCAAGTGAAGATTAATGGAAATAATCATTGAATTTCAAAATTCAATGATTATTTATCCCATTCAATTTTCGAAATTGAAATGAGGAGTTACACTCATTTAAAATGAAGAGTTACAAGTTTGGTCCTTAATGGAGTGTAAATGCTCATTAAAGCCATTAATGCTAATTAAGTGTTTCATTGGATGAAAATACTTAAGCTTTTTTGCTCTTCATTTTGGACTTAATCTTCATTCTTCTTGCTCCTCTTCTCCTTGGCCAAAAATCCACCTTCAAGGTTGCTAGCACAACCTTTCTCCTTTTGTGAGTTTGTGAGACAAACAAATACTTGTTCGTGTGGATACCGTAGAGGCACGAACGCAAGATTGTGTTGTGATCCGAGCTGCCGGGAGTCTGTGAGCATGCTACAAAGGTATAATATCTCATGCTAAGTTAGATCTAACTTAGTATAAAGTTTTTTTTGTTTCCCTTCGCATGGATCTTCTGGGGTAATAGGTTTTTCCGCTGCGCACTTGCGTGTTTAGCAACCTATTACCTTACAGTGGTATCAGAGCCACTTGCGAAGGGGTATACTAAGTTTTTAGCAATTTTATATGTGATATAGAAAAGCATGATAGGTTTATTATGATTTTGCAAAAAATTATGAGTTTCGGCCAAAAATTAAATGTTTTGTTAAGAACGAAACATAGTTGGTATGTGACCAACAAGGTCTCGACCAAAGGTGTTTTGTTCAGAACGAAACATAGCCGGTCTTAAGGGTAGTAGGGTCTCGGGCATGGCAGCAACTCATAAAAGAGTATGCAAAATTAATTTTGCTTCGGGAGCGTCGTGGCGTTGCGGCTCATAATTTGTTATTGCAATCATAGTAAATTTATGTAGTAAATATATATTGTGAATATATGTGACATAGTGGATGGTTATGGCCCTTGAACCCCCTATGTGCTTGTGTGTTGTTGTAATTCATAATATGGTATGCGTGTCGTGCCTTCATCCCTTTTATTCCTATTGTAATTTAGACTACACTCGAATGTAACTCGAGTTTCTTTAGATTTTGTAATGTACAAATTAGAAATTTAGTCTATTTGACGATGGGTGAAAAGGAAGGAAGGAAGGAAGAACAACACGCGGCGACAAAGAGAGCGCTTGGAGAAACTGCTTTGACCTAGGTGGACTCATCGCTCTTCTCATTGGCTTGAGAAGATCGTAGTTTATGGGGCCATAACTGTGTCACGTTTTGATTTATGCATATATGTGTGATGTGTGATATGTGATGTATTCGATACATGTTTAGTTTAAAAGATTAGGTCTTTTTAATATATGCCTACCAAAAGTTTAATACTCACTTCTGGCTCGATCAATTGTAGTCAGGTTTTGCCAAAGCAAAGTGACTCAATTTATCTTGCTAGAGTGCGACTGGACAATTGTGATGTCCGAATATTAAACTTTGGGTACAACTTAAGTTGTCTCACTTAGATTGAGAATTTAAAGGCATATCCCATAAGATGGAATTCAAATTGTACAAATCCTGGGCGATTAGCCAAAGGCTAACTCAAGATGAGCTATAATATGAATTTCATAAGATGGGCAAAACGAACAAATAGTTTTGTTCATCTCGCTATACAAGAGTTGCATTTGATGCAATTGCTATATGATGTCAACCTACATTATACGAGTCTTGGGCGAATAGCCAAAGCTAACTCAAGATGAGTATAATAAGGATCTTATCCCACATGAATGTTATTGCGATTGAATTTGGAGCTAGTAGTGTGGGTAAAACCACAACCATGACTCGCTCCTACCAAGTTTAACAATTCAGTGGGAGCATCATTTAATTAAAGGCCTAATTAAATGATCGATATATGATACTAAGTTTTTCATTATGTTGTTGTAGATAACCATCGTCAAACACGTCGAACACTCTCTCTCTGCGATCTGTCCTTGATAAGGACAAGCTCAATGGAGCTAACTTCCTGGGCTGGTACAGAAACTTGAGAATAGTTCTCAAGTAAGAATGAAAATTGTACGTCCTAGAGCAGCCTATTCCTGAGGCACCCAGTGTACTACCACTAGAGCTGATAGGGATGCTTACAAGAAGCATCAAGATGATGCACTAGATGTGTCATGCCTTATGCTCGCCACCATGAACTCTGAGCTTCAGAAGCAACATGAGAACATGGATGCTTATGATATGGTTGAACACCTTAGACAACTATATCAAGGACAAGCAAGGCATGAGAAATTTGAGATCTCTAAAGCACTGTTTCAATGCAGAATGCAAGAAGGAAGTCCCGTAGGGCCTTATGTGCTCAAGATGATCGGGTATGTGGAGAATCTACTAAGGTTGGGATTCCCACTAGGCTAAGAATTGGCCACTGACCTTATTTTGCAGTCGTTGCCCGATAGTTATAGTCAATTCATCATGAACTACAACATGAATGAAATTGACAAACACTACCTGAAATGTTAAGCATGTTAAGAACTGCTGAACTCAACCTTAAGAAGGCAAAGCCTAGTTCCATTTTGATGGTGTCTAAAGGCAAAGGCAAGTGGAAGCCTAAAGGTAAGGGTAAGACCCAAACCAAAGGCAAGGGCAAGACTCATGCACTGAAACCCAAAGGTGGGGTTGCTAAGGAAGGAACCTACTTCCATTGCGGTGAGACGAGACACTGGAAGAGGAACTACAAAGTGTACTTGGAGGAACTGAAACGGAAGAGAAATGAGACTTCTGCCTCAGGTATATATGTTATAGAAGTCAAACTATCTATTTCTTCTTCTTGAGTATTAGATACCGGATGTGCATCTCACATTTATACTAATGTGCAGGGGCTGAGAAATAGTAGAACATTGGCAAAGGGCAAAGTGGACCTACGAGTAGGCAATGATGCAAAAATTGTTGTTGTCGTTGTAGGAACATATTCTTTATCTTTGCCCACTAGGCTTATTTTAGAATTAGAAGAGTGTTGTTATGTGCCTACTTTGACAAAGAACATTATCTCTATTTCTTGTTTGGACAAGAAAGGTTTTTCATTTGTAATAAAGGAAAAATGTTGTTCTGTTTATTTCAATGATATGTTCTATTGTAGTGCACCTCTTATGAATAACCTCTATGTTCTAGATTTTGAAAACCCAATCTATAACATAAATACCAAACGGTTCAAGTCTAATGATTTGAATCAAACATATCTCTGGCATTGTCGCCTGGGTCACATAAATGAGAGTCGTATATCCCAACTCTATAAGGATGGACTTTTGGACTCATTTGATTTTGAATCATATGAGACATGCGAATCTTGTCTTCGAGGCAAGATGACAAAGACTCCATTTAGTGGACATGGCGAAAGGGCTAATGATATGTTAGGACTCATACATACAGATGTATGTGGGCCTTTCAGAATAGCTGCTAAAGGAGGCTATTATTACTTCATTATATTCACTGATGATTTCAGTAGATACGGCTATATGTATCTGATGAGACACAAGTCAGAATTCTTTGAAAAGTTCAAAGAATTCAAAAATGAAGTACAAAATCAACTTGGTAAGAGTATTAAAATGCTTCGATCAGATAGAGATGGGGAATACATTAGCCAAGAGTTTCATGACTATCTCATTGAGTGTGGGATCTTATCTCAGCTCACTCCACCTGGAACACCACAATGAAATGGTGTATCAGAAAGGAGAAATCGTACCTTATTAGACATGATACGATCGATGATGAGTTATACAGATCTTCCTACTTCCTTCTGGGGGCATGCTCTAGAGACGGCCGCTTTCACACTTAACCGAGTTCCATCTAAGGCTGTCATAAAGACACTGTTGGTGCGGTTAGCACTAACGGTCTAACTCAGATTTTGATGAATGACAAATTAGGTTAAGTTAGTTTTGTTGTTGATCTAACACTCTGACCGAGTGTGTAGGCGAAGTCCAGACAAGTCGACGGGCTGACCGAATGTCTAGCACGAAGCCCAGCTAGGTCGATAGGTCGTCCGGATAGCTGGCACGAAGTCCAAGTGGGTCGATGGGCTGACCGGACGCTTGGCACGAAGTCCAGCTAAGTCGACGGGCTGACCGAATAGCTGGCACGAAGTCCAGACGGGTCGAAAGGCTGACCGGACGTCTGGCAGGTAAGTCACTAGAAGGGAGTGACTTTGAGGATGTGTTCCCGAGAAGGGAACTTAGGCGCTGATCCGACTTAGAACCATTTTGGAACTTTAAGTCGAGATCTTGACTAGATTCCGATCTCGGAGAGACGGAATCTAAGTCATACTCTTTATGTTCAAATTATAAACTGTGCTAACATTTTATTTGCAGGATATACAATGCCTTGGACTAATCTTGTCTTACAGGAAAAGGAGCTTCTGGAGAAAGATGGTACGGGCGCCCGGAGGCAAGTTCTATCCAAATCACGGCGTCGACACATGGAGCTCGTTGGTTGGGACTGCTACATCACACCAGGGCACCCGGAAGGGATCCAGGAGCCACGAGCATCCTATAAAAGGAGGGTCAAAGGCGGAGCTCAACACACAACTCAGAATTGACGATCTGCTCTCCTGCGCTCCTGCGACGTTGCGACGCTACTCCGACAAAGCTCTATTCCTTTCCTATTGTTTTATATTTGTCGGTATTTTATTTCTAGCTTTTCTGTACTTAATTCTTGTAATCAATTATTCGAATTGCTAGTGGATTACCTAACGAAAGCACTCGACGAGTGCGGGCCTTGGAGTAGAAGTCGACACAGGCTCCGAACCAAGTAAAAAGAACCTGTGTTAGCCTTGCTCTTTTTCACTTATATTTTTCGCTGCGTTTACTCGACAAATTTTTGTAATCGATATTCACCCCCCCCCCCTCCATCGAATGATCACGATCCAACAGACACCATATACGATATGGACTGGGAAGAGTCCCAAGATGTCTTTTATGAAGATTTGGGGTTGTGAGACTTACGTTCGACGACAAGTCTCAGATAAACTTGGACCTAAATCAGACAAGCGCTATTTTATAGGATATCCCAAGGAAACAAAGGGATATTACTTCTATAATCCCACAGAAGGCAAGGTGTTTGTTGCCAAAACTGATATTTTTCTAGAAAGGGAATTTATTTCTAGAAAGACTAGTGGGAGTGAAGTCGATCTTGAAGAAATTCAAGATACACAAACTAGCACCGATGCCTTGATGGAAATTGAACAGGTACCACAAGAAGTTGTGGAGCAACAACTTGCTCAAGTAGCACACGCTCTATGCAGATCTGATAGGACCTATCGTCAACCTGAGAGATATTCATTTCTCTTGTCTGACCACGGTGATGTAGAGCTTATTGGTCTTGATGAGCTTACATCTTATCAGGAAGTTGTACAGGGCCCAGATTCTGAGAAATGGCTAGAACCCATGAGATCCGAAATGGAATCCATGTACACTAACCAAGTATGGACTTTGGTTGATCCACCTAAAGGGATCAAACCCATTGGGTGTAAGTAGGTCTTCGAGGTGAAGACTGGCATGGATGGACGTATGCATACCTATAAGGTAGATTGGTAGCTAAAGATTTCAAGCAAATTCATGGTATAGACTATGATGAAACTTTTTCACCAGTTGCGATGCTTAAGTCTATTCGGATTTTACTTGCTATTGCAGCTTACTATGATTAAAACTGCATTTCTTAACGAAAATCTACTCGAGGATGTTTACATGACACAACCTGAGGGTTTTGTAGATCCAAAGCATGCTAGAAAGGTTTGTAAGTTGCAAAGATCCATTTATGGATTAAAGCAAGCTTCTAGAAGCTAGAATCTTCGATTCGATGATGCGATCAAAACGTTTGGTTTCATTAAGAATGAAGATGAACCTTGTATCTACAAGAAGGTTAGTGGGAGCATAGTCATCTTTCTCATATTGTATGTGGATAACATACTTCTCATTGGAAATGATATCCCTACTCTTCAGTCAGTGAAGACTTGGCTTGGGAATTATTTTTCAATGAAAGACTTATGTGAAGCAACCTATATTTTTGGCTTTAAGATCTATAGAGATAGATCTAAAAGATTGCTTGGCCTAAGCCAGGGTACATACATTGACAAGGTGCTTAAACGTTTTGCCATAGAGAATTCCAAGAAGGGATTCTTACCTATGTTACATGGTGAGAGTCTTTCAAAGACTCAATGTCCCTCTTCTAAGGTAGAAAGGGACCGCATGGATCAGATTCCTTATGCATCTGCTATAGGGTCTATCATGTACTCCATGCTTTGTACTCGCCCAGATGTATTGTATGCGTTAAGCATGACGAGCAGATACCAGTCAAATCCAGGTGTTCAGGTCACTGGACAGCAGTCAAGAATATTCTTAAGTACTTGAGAAGGACTCAAGATTATTTCTTGATCTTTGGAGGCGATGAAGAGCTTGTTGTAAAGGGTTACACTGATGCTAGCTTCCAAACAGATAAGGATGATTATAGATCGCAGTCAGGGTATGTGTTTTGCTTAAATGGTGGTGCTGTGAGCTGGAAGAGTTCGAAGCAGGACACAGTCGCTGATTCTACAACAGAAGCCGAGTATATTGCTGCTTCAGCTACAGCAAAGGAGGTTGTTTGGATCAAGAAGTTCATTACAGAGCTTGATGGTGTTGCTAGTATAACGAGTCTAATAGACCTCTATTGTGATAACAATGGGGCTATTGCATAGGTTAAGGAACCTCGTTCTCATCAGATATCCAAACACATACTACGGCAATTCCATCTCATTCGAGAGATCATCGATAGAGGAGATGTGAAGATATGCAGAGTACCGACCGATGCTAACATTGCAGATCCTTTGACCAAGGCTTTGGCACAGAGAAAACATGATGATCACACTAGGTCCATGGGTATTCGATATCTTAGTGATTGGCACTAGTGCTAGTGGGAGATTGTTAGTATTAGCCCTAGTACCAATTATGAGATGATTGTAAAGGGCACATTATTGTATCATATATCAAAGGCAAAGTTAGTTATTATATTTATTTCAGTTCAGTGCCAAATGAATAAGTATAATAATGTCCTTGGGTAGTAAGTTCTTATCTACAATATATCAATTGGTTGAATTGATAATGAGATATCGTAGAGAATACTACTCTTAACTATTTCTAGTCAAGCATTAATATACAAGGACAATATTAATGTGTTGAGACTAGCATGTAGGTCAACGGATGACTTGATCTCACAAGTCGTGGATATGAGATATCAAGTTGACACATGGGTATATATTAGAGAATATATACTGAATGACCCGCTATGAGGATGTTTCATGGATCATTATATGAGTGTCATAAACATTCTCATGTGACTATTGGTATGAATAGTCCTTAGACCTGAATGTAGGATCGAAAAGAATTTAGATATCTCCACAATGACATGATATTGTTCACTTTGGGTCTAAGCCCTCATGGTTTTGCTCTTGGGCTCTCCCCAAAAGGCCTCATGCCAATGGAGATATCTTTCTCTTATAAACTCATGATCTTTTCCATGTGTTTTCAATATGGGACTATGTTTGCAACCTTGCAACCCCAACAATCCCCCCCTCAAACAAAGGACCATGGGCTTCCCACTCCGATCCTCGACCCACCAGGTCTTCCTGCCCCTCGGTCTACTCGACCTACTAGGACTTCCTGCCCCTCGATCTACCCGACCTACTAGGACTTCCTTGCCTAGCCGCAACTAGGACTTCCTGCCCGTTCAATCAGACCATAGCTCTTGTGCACAGTCGGCGGTTAAACCTTCTGGCAGTCCGGGCTCTGATACCAATTGTAGGATCGAAAAGAATTTAGATATCTCCACAATGACATGATATTGTCCACTTTGGGCCTAAGCCCTCATGGTTTTGCTCTTGGGCTCTACCCAAAAGGCCTCATGCCAATGGAGATATCTTTCTCTTATAAACTCATGATCTTTTCCATGTGTTTTCAATATGGGACTATGTTTGCAACCTTGCAACCCCAACACTGAAGTCACTACGGTTCCCTACATAAGGAGTTGTGTACTTTGGTATCGGCAAACGTCACCTGTAACAAGGTGGACAATAAAGTCGATCACTGGGTATGCAATGAATTATGCGGAGGGATGTGAGTGATGTAGATAAGATTTATCTTTTCCATATGACGGAAGCGATATCTGTGGGCCCCTTGATTAGTAGGACACAAGAAAGCATGGTCATGCGCAAATGAGTCAATATGATATATTGAGGTTATTTGATTGAGTGTGTCTACTTAGAGATCAAGAAACACAAAGGTTAATAAGAGGATGACACGGTGTATGCCTCATTGATCAACCTAGATATCAAGGATAGAGGGACAAAGTCATACAAGATAATAGCCACGGACAGGTTAGGTCGGATCTTGACCTTCTCGTCACTTGGGTAGCAATGATGCCTTGCTAGATGTCACTCATTGCTTATGTATCTAAATGTTGATTTAGGTACATTGCCAACATTACGAGAACCTATTGGGTCACACACAAAGAACAAGTAGATTTGGAGATGGATTCATATGATGAATCATTGGATTAAGTCTAATCCGAATTGGACATATTGAGTTGGACTCAATTGGATCAAATCGTTAGATTAAGTCCAATTCAAACTAGACTCAAGGAGGCAATTCAAATTAATGAAATAGTGATTCATTGAATTTGAATTGCATGAGATCAATTGAGTAAAAACTCGATTGAATTATACTTGAGTTAGACTCGAGTGAATTAGACTTGAGTTAGACTTAAGTGAGGAGACTTGAGTTAAACTCAAGTGAAGATTAATGGAAATAATTATTGAATTTCGAAATTCAATGATTATTTATCCCATTCAATTTTCGAAATTGAAATGCGGAGTTACACTCATTCAAAATGAAGAGTTACAAGTTTGGTCCTTAATGGAGTGTAAATGCTCATTAAGGCCATTAATGCTAATTAAGTGTTTCATTGGATGAAAATACTTAAACTTTTTTGCTCTTCATTTTGGACTTAATCTTCATTCTTCTTGCTCCTCTTCTCCTTGGCCGAAAATCCACCTTCAAGGTTGCTAGCATAACCTTTCTCCTTTTGTGAGTTTGTGAGACAAACGAACACTTGTTCGTGTGGATACTGTAGAGGCACGAACGCGAGATCGTGCTGTGATCCGAGCTGTCGGGAGTCCGTGAGCACGCTACAAAGGTATAATATCTCATGCTATGTTAGATCTAACTTAGTATAAAGTTTTTTTTATTTCCCTTCGCATGGATCTTCTGGGGTAATAGGTTTTTTCGCTGCGTGTTTGCGTGTTCAGCAATCTATTATCTTACAAATACAATTTGGTCAGTACTTCAATCAGACGACTGTAACTTTAGCTCAATGAAATTGAAAGACTGATGTATATTAGAGTCGAGTGTTTCTTAAAGAGTAAATGCAATCCTAGTCAACACTTTGATTAAATGATCGTAGCTCTGGCTCAATGAAATTGGAACTGAGAGATGCATATGTTCTAGATTCAGTACATTTTTAGAATGAGTGTAATCTTGGTGATTATTTTGATTAGGCAACCATAGTTTTAAATCGGTGAAGCAAGAAGATCATGGGAATATGCTCTCTAGATCAAGTCATTCTCAAAAATAGATGCAATCTTGGTTAAACTTCGAGAGATCGTTGTAACTTTGGTTCAATAATTTTTAAAATGTAAATCTGATTTTTTTTATTTTTAAAATTTTAAACTTGAATTTTTTTTTATTTTTAAAAGTTGAAAATTTGATTATTTTTTTTATTTTTTAAATTCAAAATTATGTTTTTAATATTCAAATTATTATTTTCAGATTTTGAAATTTTCTTTTTGAATTTTAAAAATTCTTATTTTTAGAAGTTTAAAATTTATTTTCTTTAAAATTTGAATTCTTATTTTGAAAATTTAGAATTTGATTGTGGAAGTTCTTATATTTTGAAAACATCTTTTTATGGATTTTTAAAATTTAAAATTTATTTTTTATTTAAATTTTGAAATATATTTTTTTATTTTGAAAAATTCTCATTATTTAAAAACAGATTATCATTAACGAATTTCAAATTTAAATTTGAATTATTAATTAGATTTGAGTTGATATATTAATCCAAATTATCTTGATTCGAATTATTATTAATCAAATTTGATTTATTCAATTGAAGATTATCTTGATTAAATAAATTATTAGTTAAATCTGAATTAATTAATTTATTTTTAAGATTAAACTCTTGATCCACCAAATCAAGGTTTTCGGATGAAAATTTTGATCGACTTGATCAAAGTCTTTAGTTGAGTTAATCAAAGTCCTAATTAAATTGATTTTGTTTCATTGAATTAGTTAAATTATTTATTTTTTTAATTAAATTTGAATTAAATGAATTATTAGAATAAATTAAGGTAGAGTTATCGTGTATATTTAATTCCTTACAAAAATTTGAACTAGTATAACAATTATCATTAACATGCATCACAAGGATTTACAGGGGCGCTGGGACGAGCGTATTCGTCTTTTGTCATAATTAACATGCATCACAAATAACGGATTTTCATAAAATGTAAATCTACTAGTATGAAGTGCACCCCCTAAATCCTTGGATCTTCTCTACGGGAACTATTCTTGTAGAGTTGCAATGTTCGATCTGATTGTACTTGAAGTACACCACGTGTTCTTTACTTCTTTGGATCCTTGGCATTGGTTCCTCTTTTGTCGTCGATTGTACAGATTGGTTCTTATAAATAGGACACTTATTTTTACAGTGTCTACTCTCCCGCATTTAAAACATGTTATGTGAAATTTAAACTTAACTTTAAGATCTTTACCTTTTGAATCCTTGTCACGACTCACCCCCTTGACCCTTGATGACTCTGACTCAAGTTTAACTTGATCTTCTATCTTTGACGAATTGTCATGAAGCTTAATCAATCAAGTCCAAAGATCATGTCCATTTTTGAACTTGCCTAGCTTGCACAAGATATTACTAGGTAAAATATTTACAATTAACTTGGTTACCTTTTGATTTGCTTATGAGTTAGTCGATGGTCCTTTCAGTGTCACCTAGTCATCGAAGTCACCACTTAGTATGAACTCTCCATTTCTTACCTCCAAATTTTGAAATATTTCATCTCGTAAGATGGTGGCTCGTGAATACATCGATCGAGCTGTCCTTCATGCTCCATATTCTTTCTGCACTTTTTGTTAAATAAATAAAAGAAAAGAAATTTAAAAAAAAAAAATCCTCTCTAGCATGCTCTTTAGGCAGTTAGTTCAGTAAAGAGTCTTCTATTCTAATACCAAATTGTAAAATCATTTTGACGCTAGAGGGGGTGAATAGCATAATCGTCTTTTCTTCTCTTTCTATTATAGTTGGTTAGAAATACAGTGGCAATAATAAAGAATAAACAAAAAGAAAAGCACAAGGAAAACATAATATTTTTTATTTGGTTCCAACCCAAGGTTAGTATAACCAAGGTCTATGCAATCAGTGCGAATCTACTATGTTATCTCCTTTTCGAAACTTGTTTGGAGGTAGAGAAACCTCTTACATATTTTCATATTTGTAAGGACAATCTCAAATACATAAATATGAGTAGTAGTATAAGGAATGACCATGTAAGTAAAAAAAACTTGTCGTAGACCGTCTAAAACTTGAGTGTCGCAACACTTCTCCTAGCACTTTTCAAACCACACAAGCGGAGTTTGGAGCGCTTTCTGACCACTAGCACAAAGATGGACGTTTGCAAGAGGTGATGGAAAACATTGTCTCAACTCCCCTTTTATACAACTCGATCGACACTTCACCGGTTGACTGAGGCCCTCTAGTCGCCTAGGAGCTGCTGAAGTAGTTGCAAACTTTGATCTTCTTTGAGATAAGTTTTTGACCTCACCATCGACCGAACAACCTCTGATCATCTGGGGCTTAACTAAAACTTATCTAAGACCCAACTTGTTCAGACTCGATCACGTTGACTCCCGATCGACCGGACTAGTTCCCAATTGGTCCCGCCCG
This sequence comes from Zingiber officinale, assembly GCF_018446385.1. Classification (NCBI taxonomy): domain Eukaryota; kingdom Viridiplantae; phylum Streptophyta; class Magnoliopsida; order Zingiberales; family Zingiberaceae; genus Zingiber; species Zingiber officinale. Next base: position 76,887,106 of record NC_055991.1, read on the forward strand.
AGCCTTCGTCCAACTATTGTTTCCTGCAAAAGAAACAAGCAAAATAAGCAAAGCCTAGTACTTGGTTTACCTAATCTGCTAGGTTTACTTGATTGGAGTTCACTTTTTCTCTTTGCCAAGTGTTCAACTTCCAACTGACTCACCTTGGACTTAACCTAGTTTTCAATTAAGTTTACCTAGTTCCTAACTAACTAGGTCTTCCACTGTCTAATCCCACTAGGATTTTCATTTCTTAATTCCTAATTAGGTTTTTCATTGTCTACCCCTGCTAAGACTTCCATTACCTAATTCCCAACCAAGACTTCCACCATCTAGCCTCGTTTGAACTTTTCACTTGCCTAGTCTTACTAGGACTTTCACTGCCTAGTCCCACTAAGTCTTTCCACCAACCTGCTAAGTATCTAGTCCTACTTAGGTTTCTCACTCACTCTCAAGTTTCAAGTCAACTTTAACTTTACTTAGACTCTTTACTTAACTTGATCAACCTTGATCAAGTGAGCTTCCAATCAACTTTGACCAAATTCCCTTGAATATATGTTGAAACTAAATCATCAAAATCCTAAAGGTGATTGTACCAAATCAAATCATCAGCACGACTTGAGATTTTAAAATAAATATTAAAATATATAATCCTTGATGGAAAAAAATTAATTTATTTCTTTGCTTTGATACATGGAAATGTATTGTTATCCTCCTGGAAACAAACACACTTCAATAAATAGTTGGTTAATGGTGAGCGAGTGAGGGGATCCATTAGATTGTGATGACATATTTGTTAATGAGTAAGTTAAATCGAATTAATCGAATGAATGGAATTTTATTTAGAATTTTTTTTAAAATGATTATTTTAATTTATTTAGTTTTATCGATTTTAAAATTTAAAATTGATTAAATTGAGCAACATCAATTAAATGTTATATGAAAAATAGTCGATTAATATTGTTGGATCAATTTAATAATTGATTGAATTAATTAATTTTTTTTATTAGATTTATTAAAAATTATAATTTTTAAAAAAAAATCAAAATTTTAATTTTGATTTAATTCATTCGGTTATTAATCCATTGCTATTAACATTTGATAATAGAGGTGTTAACAGATCATACTTGGACTAGGCAATTCGAACTAGCTAAGGGTTTAACCCGACAAAAGTCTAGGTCTAACTAGAAAACTAGAGTTGACCTAACAAGGGTAAATATTTTTTTAAAAAAATAATGAAAAAGTTTTCAGCCAATGATTGATGCTAAATTAGAAATTAAAAAAAAAACATTATTATGACTTAAAATAATATTGAGAATTTATATAACAAATTTATGAATTAGATTTACATTTTTAAAGATATATTGCCTCTAAAATTGAAATACTTATTTTATTTTTTTTCTAAATTATTGTGAAATAAAATTCATTTTCAAGACAAATTTCGATGATTAAAGTTTCACAACCAAATATTAATATTAGTTAAGGAAGAAAAATAACCTTTTTAAAATATTTGATAAGGGTACGAACTACGAAGAATTAGTATCCACGATATAAAGTTTTTGATCAGGATTGACGAACAATGAATCACAATTTTCGGTGACCAAATAATGAAGGGCAAAAATCAAAAGGATAATTACGTAAATCATCAATAAATTACGTCTTTTGTTTTTTAAAAATAAATAAAATATGAACCGTAAATTTTAAAACCTAAATCTAAAACTCGAAATAATATTATATCAAAGTATTCTTTATCAATTTAATTAAAAGTATTTAAAATTCATTAAACTCAATTTAAATTAATTAAAATTATTTTAAAAGAGCTAATCGTAACTACTATAATCATTATAAAAATAGCTGCTACTCACTTATAACTGCTACACAATATTAAATAAGGGATATTTTGAGAATAAAATATTTAATGAGATGTAATTTTATTTTACTTTTTTAAAAACGAGACTCTGGCTGATTATTTATATGATTCAGGACGTCTTTTTTATTTTTATCCAATAATGAAACTTGGAAGCGTTGGCAAAAACATTTTTCGTAAAACTTATTTCGACCGCAAGGTGTATGTTAGTGTGATCGAATAGGCAAAGGAGAAAATTTCAGTTTGCATTCACAATTATAAGATTCAAGGTACTAACTATAAATAGTTAAGACGGCTGCGAGTTGATAATGAGGAAGACAATGGTGAACTAGAATCTAACTGTTGCCTCTTGCATAGCTACTTGTCTCTTCCGCGACGGTTGCCCAGACATTGGCGACCTTTTCAGAATACCCAACCTGGTCAAGATGAACAAGAATGCAGATCAAAAGATGTTTTCCTTAAATTTAGCGCGCGCACACGTCATCTATTCAGTGGTCATTGGAGGATTCCAAATCAGAATAATTCCAATTATAGTAAAAATCTATCCAGGTGCTAAACTGTGAATGTGAAAACTGAAGGCATGGATGCAAAATCTATTCTGATAAGCAGTTCAGCCGCTCTGATTACAGTTTTTCCGGCCGGACCGGAAAAAATCTCAAGTAGACACATGGTATCTCTAATGATCACATGTAAGAATTTTCAAAAGAAAACCTAGCTTTCTTTTTTGAAATATGAAAAAAATACAGTATGAGACATTCTAATCATGTAGCGAAAGAATTCGTGACTAAAGTAAAATTATATTGTAATATGTTGTGATTATTAAAAAGGATTTGGGAATGTATGCAAGTAATAATGTAATGGAAAATGAAATGGATAAAACAAAAATACACAATGAATGGATGCTAAATGAAACACATCATCCATAAATTTGGAAGAAACCAGCTCTAAAAATCATCAGAGATGAATCAAGTAAGAATTCTAATGTATTTCTATTCACATACACGATTGATAATCAAAAAGATAAAAAATGGAAAATGAGATAGACATTCCTGAACAAATTGTAACGATATGCAAGCCATAGCAGTTGATACTCCATTTGAAACCGTAGAACAAGCATATTTATTATTTATTTCATTATTTAAAAAAAAAAAAGAAAACATATTCACAAAAGTGAAGTGCTGTTTATAAACTTTATCCTATAATTGATGCATGTGAAACTTCAAAATCAAGTGAAAGCAATACACATTTGGGGAGAACAAAAAATCAATGCATTTCAATTGTCTTGATGCAGATATTATTTGCTGGAATTGTAACAAGAGCATGCTGGATAAAATTTCCATCTATAGATTATGCGGTTGTCACATTGTATAGAGTGAGAATTACCTGATTTATTACAAATCCTTTCAGCATGCTGAGGAAATCATCCTTCCTTTCTTGGTCTAGTCTATCGAGCTCATTCCGATTGTTTTCCTGGATAGATGTTAATAAGTGAATATGAGTATTAATAAGAATTAGCAAAGCATGGGTGAACTAGTGAGAAATTCCAAATGGCATCATTCTTACTATGATTGAGGATTCCCAAAAGATATAGTTTATTATTAGCGCCATCATAAATGAATAGTTAGTGAGAAAGTAACAAGTGTTCAAATTATGGAATAAGTTCTCCAACTGACATTTAATTTTTTTTATCTCAAAGTCACAGAAGATTTAAATGCAGTATTCATAGTCATCTTTAACCCCTATCCTGTCTTGCATTGATGCTAAATGAGCTCAACCTCCTCGGATTATGCATACACGATATGTTAATCAATGGTAGAACTCGGTTGAAACGTGTTAGCTTAAGAGGAGAGTAACTTCAAAAACTATATAAAAAAGTTTTTAACCTAGTAGAATTAAAATTGAATATATGATATTTCAACAATAAAAAAATGAACTGAAGGATAATTAACTTGGAACAAAATCCATCTGGGTAAGAGTTTTATCCTAGATTTACAATTCAGAAAGTGAAGATATTATGAAAATATCAGCTACTAGAATAAAGGATGGGTTATTTCCTTTCATCTAAAATTATCCATTCAATGTCTTTCTTATGGAAATGGGAAATCTGATGGAATGCTAGCAAATGAAATATTGTGATAGCCATAGGGCATAAAGACAAATATCATATCTGGTAGCAAGGATGAGAAAAGATAAAACCATGTGAAATGAGAAAGTGCGGTTAAATGTTCCTAGATATGAAGACATTCACACATTGGAATTTATTCAATGATGGCACATTATTAGGGAGTTTGACAATACCTTTATCCTCTCATACTCTCTTATTGCACAACTTTTAGCATCCTCGGTAACTTTTATTGTTTCTCTTAGCTCCTCTACCTTGCGCAATCTTGATCTATCACCACCGAAAATCTTGGAGGATGCAGCTTCAAGTTTGTCAATCCTTATATTTAATGTTGTCAAATCTGACATTAAGGTTTGTACAGTCAACAGAGCACTGGCTCTCTCTGAGAAGGCATTGTTCACAGCAAGCATCAACCCTAGATATTCATGCAATGTGTCCTGTCATAGGATATTTCCAAATAAGTATTCAGAATATCAAAAGAACATGCAGTAGTGTTTCTACTTTAAGATAAACGAAATCAACTGGCTAACTTTTTAATGAGTACCAGATGTTTCACAGTTTGAGCATTTAATTCACGATACAATCTGCTGGCTTTTACGGCAGCAGTTGCAACATTTTTGGTATCAGTGGCTCGTATTCTCTGAGAGTTGTATATCCCTTGGTCGGTCTCAAACTTTGCAAGTTTGATGAATGCCAAACCCATTTCTCCCATTGTTTCACCAACATCTTGTTGTGCATTAACAAGAGCTTCAGCCTGCCAAAGAAAATAAAGATCCACTTGTCACAAATGAGAATGTCAGAAGAGTAAAACCAACAATTGTGACTCTTCAAAAGTAGCGACATGGTGTGGGAACAAGCATTATGATGACCCACACTGTTTTGGTAAATTACAAAACCAACAATAGAAACACATTAAAGCCCATAAGTTCAGCGATACTTAATCCATCTTCATATCATTTAAAATATGAAGTGGACATGTTATAGAATCATCACTACTGTTCTACTTTAAAGAAGAAAGCATACCAAAATCTTGAATTGCAAGCACGCTGTGTTGTTGCAATAAATTATAAAAATATGGACTCATAGGTCCATGTCACCTTCCAGCTATTAGCCTGATGCACCCTTTAAAGGAGATATGTTTTCATTCTCACAAAAGAAAAGTTTCTAGCTTCTCAAATCTTGAAGGAGAAATTATTCGCCCGCAACAGCTAGGATAAACTGTCAGCAGATAACTGGTCAGCTTTATCATTAGTAGAATCACATCTATCTGCTTAGCTTATGAGTTCTAGGAATTTGAGATGAAATCCTGGCAACTATTTATTGAAAAGTAGAACTGTTGTAACTAATCTTTCCACTATTTGTAGTTGAATCACTCTATGAGTTGTGACATGAAACCTAGCATTTTGGCATTTGTAGATGTATTTGAATGCGTTATATCTCGGGAAAGAATGTGTAAATGCCAATAAGAAGGTATTAAAATAGATTTAAGACTAACATTATTGTAACAAGTTTCAAGTTTTAGTTGAAACTAAAAGGGATAGAAAGTATATATATTCAGACTTCCATAAAATAGAGCTTGCAGTTAATAAGGTGACTGTTTCTCCAAGCAGCCTTTCCTACTCAATGATAATATCAATGTAAATAGCAATGTTATACTAGGGATGACAATGGATCGGATTTTGCATCCTCCGTACCCATACCCATCTATTGTATTCATCCTCATACTCATCTTCATACCCATTGAGTATTTAACTTTCATCTTCATCCCCATATCCGTCGGAGGATCAGGTATCCATACCCTACCCATCATCCTATTACTACCTACAATTCTCTTTTTATTAAAAAATAAATAAATTATTTCAATGAACTTATGAATATTTATTAAATTCTTAAATTCTTGTACTCATTTGCTCTTCCTTGTCTCACACTCCTTCAATCGAGTGAGGATTTCTCGTGGAAAAGAAGATAAGATACGTGTTGGTGACCGGGTAAAGAGGCAAACTAAGTTTTTTTTTCTGAGGTCGGAAGAGGACTAAAGTTTTTTCTTTTTGAATTATATATATATATATATATATATATATTGGGTAGAGTATGAGTAGGATTTTACTACATCCGCCTCCATACCCATATCCAAAAATATACATCCCCGAATACCCGATTATTTAATCATGTCTAAAAATTGCCTCCATATCCTCCTCCATTCGGGTCAGATATCGGATTGCCCATCGGATTCAGGAGAAATTGTCATCCCTATGTTATACCCATATTCATTCCAATAGGATCGGGTTATCATCTACCAGAAAATAAGAATCCAATCAAGTGGGTACAATTTTATATCATAGAGGAAATTAAAAAATAAAAAACAAAAAAAAAGTAATGTATTATTGTACAAAATACCATTAATTGCTCATGTGCTAGAATAAATTATTTCTATCTAATTCATAAAATGGTTTTCTAATTAATTTCAACATGAGCATATTATGTAGAAGTTTATGATATAAGTTCTTTTGAAAAGTTTCTATTAATATAATAATTATTGTATTAATATAGAAACTGAGATATCAAAAAAATTTCTTAGAGAAATGATTGTAGGACTAAAGTCTAAAGGCCAGCTAAGTGTACAAAACTCTAGCCAATGCAAGCCCCGGGGAAGGGTCTATTATACGTAGTCTTACCCTGCTTTGCAAGATATTGTTTCCGAGACTCGAACATATGACCTCTATGTCACACGGCTGCAACTTGACCGTTGTGCTAAAGCTCCCCTTTGATTGTAGGATTATTCATCCAAATTAAATAAGGTTAGTTTGCTAGTGAATTTTTCACTTTTGATTCTAGACTTGGCAATATGCCCTTCTAGTAAATAAGGTTTATGGTTTCATTCAAAACCTATTCATCATAATATTCATACAACCCTCTAGCAGGCCACTGGAATCCCACATTGTGATCTTTTGCTTATCCATATCTGAAATCCATCAACCCCAGCATTATGGTTCATTTTCACAATAAATCCCTATGACTTCAGTGAACACACTGAGCAGATCAATTTTGATATGGAAAATCACCTATCAGGTATTCAGTGCAAAAACAATTTTTTGACAGAATTCTTAACACACCTGCTGTGACGCAGTGCTAAGCTGCAGTTCAAGATCCTGCATCTTCTCCTTTTTGGCCAAGAACTCCTTGTCTTCCTCCACCAACAATGGTTTCACCCCTCCCCATTCGATAGTCACTGCCTGCTTCAACTCTTTGAATATCCTCAGCAAGTCTCTGCCTCCCTTTGCTGGTTGCACCACCTCCTGCGGGGCAACCTGCGCAGCTGCTCCCTCTCCAAATAGCTGCTTCGGCAGTCTCACCGCCCCATCCAGCATCCTCGAAGCCACATCAGTGGTCGTCGGCAATGGCAGCTTCCCCTTCGCCTGCAGGAACACCCTAAGCTCATCGCTCATCCCGATCACCGGGTGCTCCGCGAGCCGCCACAGGTACTTCTCAAGAGCCGACCGCCGCTGCTCCACGAACTCGTTCTTCTGCATCACCTGGCTCTCGACCACACTCTTATCGGGCCTCGGGGGAATACAAAAACCCCGGTAGCCCTCCGCCAGTCTATCGGCGAGTGTGACAACGTCCCGGAACCGGCGCCGCACACTAAACTCAACAGGCTCCGATTCTCCGTCCCCGTTTGCCGCAGAACCGAAGCGCATTTGAGAAGTGATCAGATATGTGAAGTAGGTCCCACCGCCGGGGACGAGCGAGTTCACGGTCTCCTGCTCCTTGTTCGGATCGGAAACGGAGATTTTGAGGTAGTCCGACCTCGCGGCGCGGGTGGATCTGGGGGAGGAGTCTCGGCGGAGCATGGACCCATTATCAGCGCCATTGTCGTCGTCGCCGTTCTGCGAGTCGAAGGGACTAAAGACGATGTCCGCATAGGAAGGCGGATCCAGGAAAGAAGAAGCCGTGGACGGGGCGGGATCCCCGCCGTCGCCTGAGGCGGTGGAGGAAAGAGGGAAATGCAGGGCGGAAGGGGGAGAGATGAATAGATCCCCGTCGGAGGATGCTGAAATGGCGGCGGGGAGAGAGGATACAGTGGGCGGCGCGTCCGAGAGCGCGAGGCTCTCCATCTCTTCTGTCTCCGGAGGCGAATCGAAGCCGAAGGCGACCTCCGATCCCATCATCGCGGCGTTACCGCCGTGACCTTCCTAAATTAAGGAATAAATCAAACAAAATTGAAGAAGAATCGCCGAAGGAGGAGGAAGCGAAGACTGCGCACCGGCGGTGACGAGCTGAGGATAAGGGTCGCCGACGCAAGTATGCAACGTCTGTCACGTGGCCTAGCACGTGACCGCGGAGGTATCGTGGGGTCGGGGATGGCGGGCGTGGCGTTTCCTAGACGGTTAATTCGGTCCTAATGGATATGTTAAATCACACGCTACGGCTACCCATTTCGCACACGTCCCCTCATTGACAGTCGCAAGGTTGCTATCTAGTGGGAGCGGGACCTACCACGGGTAGCAGTCTTTTGGCTGGTTATATATTCCCACGAGTTTCAACTGATTTCTGATTGGAAGAAACAACGTGTCTCATGTGGGGTCCACGCAAAATAACCAATCAGTTATCGAGCCAGCAGGAGGTGGGCCCCTGTAGATTATGTTGTTTCTTCAGCCTCGCAGACTCATTGTTCGACAAAATGCTTGAGACAGTACGATATTAACTTCAGCACCCTTGAATTTGTAGGTTTCCAGTTCAGCCCCATGAGCACCCTTTGACTTCTAATGTACCCGGCTCTTGAATGCCCCTTCGACTTGTAGAGTGAAGGGGCATGATGGCGTACCTCAGCACCTCTCGGTGCTTGCTACAATAGCAAAGTCCATCTGGATAATCTACTCGGGTTATAGACTATAAGCGTTGAAGTCGACGTTGTTGTTCCAAGCTATTTCCGTATTTTTTTCTTTCTCACACGGGAAATTCAAAGTTTATACTTTTCTAAACTCCACTAGGCCCCTAGGCAACGTCCGAGTAGCTTTGATAGTGGTTTCGCCCTTACCTTGCTAGACCCTATGCTCGAGCTCGACCTATTCACATGGCTCCCGCTAAATAGCATAGATCTCCATCAACCCTTATATTGTTAAAGCAACGCTAAATAACATAGATCTCCATCAACCCTTATATTGTTAAAGCAATTGGTATGACTTTATATTTTAATATTTGAGTAAAAATTTAAGATAGGTTTATTATTATATTTGATATGCTCTTGTGTACAAGATACAAGTACAATATAGTGAAGTCTAAGTATGTAGCATTAGCGGTATAAATCCAAGTGTGTATAGCCTTGGTAATATAAATCTAAGTGTGACTTGACATGATAAAGTCCTAGTGTGTAGTCTTGTCGATGTAAATCCAAGTATGCAACCTTGGCAATGTGAGTCCAAGTGTGACTTGGCATGGTAAAGACCCGACAACAAAGATAAAGTGGGAAGAATGGGGAAGCATCCGAGGGATATGAGGCTGAAGGAAGCATCTTGAAGGCAAGACGTGAATGATGGGGAAGTATCCGAGAGACGCAAGGCTGAGGGAAGATAGCAAGAAGGCGAGGTCAAAGTTGTGTGGGCAAGGACGAGAGCATGAGAGATTATACTCAGGGTAAAACCCTAGATTTAGGGTTTACTAGTCAACTGGTGGGAGCGAACAGAGGGCTCTTTTTGCTCAGCCATTGTGGAGCAATCAACTGGTATCGAGCCATTGAATTTTAATGGTCAAATTTTTACAGAGGCCAGTTGACAAGTGAAATTGGCAATCGACTGACAGCAGAAACATAGCTTGTGTGTTTCCTCCCAAACTCTATATAATGGAGTTCGGGATGACTATCTTGGGTAACGAAATTAGAGGTGGTTAACCTCTAATTAGAATCTCTAAGCCCTCAAGTGCAATCCAAGGTCTTGATCAAGTTTGTGGTGAAGTTTCTCCACCGATAAGGAGGATTGTGCTAGCCGGAGTTTGTCGGGGACTAATCCACTAACGGATAGGGATCACCGCCTTAAGGACAGTCGTGGAGTAGGAGCTTTATCTCCGAATCACGTTAAATGAACGTGTTAAAGTTTGCATTTCTTTCTTATCTTTAGTGTTGGATCGTGAAAGTCGATAGAGGGGGGGGGGGGTTAATATCAATTTAAAATTATTCGTAGCGAGTTAGAGTAAGCAGCGGAAAAATAAAAGCAAAACAATGCTAACACAAACTAATTTACTTGGTTCGGAGTCTTCGTCGACTCCTACTCCAAGGTCCGCACTCGTTGAGTACTTTTGTTGGGCAATTCACTAGCAGTTCGCAAAAGGTTACAAATGCAAGTACACGAACTTTAAAAAGAAATACGGACAACAAAATAAAGGAAAGAAAAAACTCTTGGCAGCACGTTGTCGAAGGAGCTTTGCAATGTCACAGGAGCACAGCGCAGTAGACCAATGTCGTTCTTATTTGAAGCTCTGGTGGAGGTCTATTTTTATAGGCGTGCTCCGAGCATCGAGTCCCTTCCGGGCGCCTGGACCGTGATGTCGTCTGACCAATCAGCGCGCTCTAAGCTGTCGAGGATAGAATTTGCCTTCCGGGCGCTAGGATCCCTTCCGAGCGCCCGAACCACCTTTCTCCAGAAGGTCCTTTTCCTGTAAGAAAGTGTTAGTCCGAGGCAAAATAAAAGTTATACTACCCTGCAAAATAAAAGTTAACACAAATATAATAAAAAAGTAGTAATTAGATTTCGTCTCACTAAGATCGGAATCTAGTCACGATCTCAACTTAGATTCCTAAAATGGTTCTAAGTTGGATCGACGCCTACTGTTCCCTCGAACGGGGAACGCGTCCTCACCAAGTCACTCTCCTCCAGTGACTTACCTTAACTTACCTGCCAGACGTCCGGTCAGCCCGTCGATCCGTTTGGACTTCGTGCTAACTTTCAGGCTAGCCCGTCGACCTAACTGGACTTCGTGCCAGACATCATGTCAGCCCGTCGACCTGTCTGGACTTCATGTCAGCTATCAGGTCAGTCCGTCGACCTAGCTAAGCTTCGTGCAAGCTATCCGGTCAGCTCGTCGACCTAGCTGGGCTTCTCCTGGACACTTCGTCAAAGTGTTAGATCACAATGAAATTAATTTAACCTACTTTTGTCATTCATCATAACCTGAGTTAGACTGTTAATGCTAACAACACCAACAATCTCCCCCTTTTTGATGCAATAACAACCTGAGTTAAGTTAGTGAAAAATATGCAAAAAGTAAGTAGCAATCAACAACTTGGTTTTTAAGTTAGACTTGGTTTATATATTTTTATTGCTAACTAACTTAAACCACCTAACCCTCTCCCTTTGGCATTCATCAAAAATAATAGCAAGCATAGACAAAAAATGGTAACGTAAAAGAAAATAACTCTGACAGCAAAAAATTTCAAGTTATCCTAGGAGAGTTAAAGCTTTTGAAAAAGTCGTTTTTGAAAGATTTTTAAATTTTCAACAATGTTTAACTTTTTTAAATTCATATATTCAAAAACTAACATTGTATAATTGCCAAAATAACGTAGTTTTTAAGTTTACAAAAACGTGAAGTAATTTTCTTAAGATAATTTTTCAAAAATAGTTTTCAAACATAAGTTTATAAAAGCTAATTTTTTAAAATTGAATTTGTAAAATTTTACTTTCAGAAATAAGTTTGTAAAAGTCAACTCTAAAATCCATTTTCAAAAATAAATTTATAAAAGGCGGTTTTAAAACCAATTTTCAAGGACAAATCAATTTTCAGAAATAAGTTTATGAAGGTCCTTTTCAAAAATAAGTTTTTGAAATCGATTTTCGAAAATAAGTTTTTGAAATAAGGTTTTGAAGGTTATTTTTAAAAAAATTGAAAGTTATTTTCATAAATTAAATTTGTAAAATTAAAGCAAGTTTTAAAACAATTTTCAAAGATGATTTTGCAAAAGTAAAGCAATTTTAAAATAGATTGTTAAAGTATTTTCAAGGAAATGAAAAATACTTTTCAAAAGTAACTTTATAAAAATATTTTCAAATAATAAATATGAAAACAATTAATCCTCCCCTGAACCTAACATTAACATTTAACGTAAGATTTTCAAAGTATATTTTTTAAAAAAATTGAGGTAGGATTTTCAAAAGAGATTTTAAAGAGAAATTTGATAAGGAGAAAAAAAAAATTAAGGAATTTTTAATAAAAATATTTAAGGAAATAATTTTTTAAGTAAGAAAAACTTTGATCTCTCCCTAAATTTGGTACTCCCCCTAAATTTGATATTCTCCCTTAATTTATCATTTTCTCTTAATTTATCTTTCCCCCCAAGTTAACACTAAGATTTGGGTATGTTAAATTTTAAAGCCTTAACACATTTTTCTAAGTGTTTTAGGAGATTTAGTAACACTTATGTTTATAAAGTTTATTATAAGTATCTCTATATGCTTGGTATAATTGTTCACTTAAGTTTGATTAATTTAATCTTAATTTGAGTTGACAAGTAAGTTGTAATCATTTTCAGATTAATAGAAAATATTTATTAAAAATACTCAAATTTAGTTGATAATTAGATTGATTAATTGACTAGAATGATTAAATTCATGTTTATCAAATGAATTATTAAATTAGGATTAAACACTCAATTTAATGATTTTTGAAATAATTCAAATATTTTAAATTTATATTTGATTAAATTTAAGTTTAAGTTTTAATTTAAGTTTTTAAGTTTTAGTTTTAATTTTAAGTTTAAATTTAAGTTTTTAAGTTTTAGTTTTAATTTTAAGTTTAAATTTAAGTTTTAATTGAAAGTTTAAATTTAAGTTTTTAAGTTTTAGTTTTAAGTTTAAATTTAAGCTTTAATTTAAATTAATTTAGGTTTGATTTAATTTTTAAGTTAAGTTTAATTTAAGTTGAATTTTAAGTCAATTTGATTAAGTTTTTTTTTTAAAGTTAATTTTAAATTTATGTTTTAATGTATAGTCAAATTAAGTTAAATTAACATACTGATTAAGTCAACTAAGTTCTTAAATAAGGTTAGAATAAATACATTTTAAATGTTTAATTAAATTTAAAGTTTAGGTTAACTGAATTTTGATTTTTTTTTTTAAGAAATAATTTTAAAATAATTTTTAAACGCATTTTTAAAATAATTTTTAAAAGTATACTTTAAATAGTTTTAAAAGATTCTTAAAATAATTTTTAAAAGATCTTTAAAATAATTTTAAAGGATTCTTAAAATAAATTTTGAAAGATTTTTAAAAGAATTTTTAAAAGTATATTTAAAATAATTTTTAAAAGTACTCTTAAAAGTAATTTTTAAAAGATTTTTAGAATAATATTTAAATGATTTAAAATAATTTTTTAAAAAAAAATTAAAATAAATTTTTAATAGATTAATTAATCTATTAAATAAGTTAGGAGATAAGTCGTTTGATAAAATTAAGATTAGCGATTACGTAAATTAAATAAGTTGCTAATTTCAGGGTGTCAAATTAAGTTGAAATTTAAGTAGACTAATATAGATTTAATTTTAATTTTAATTTTAATTTTAATTTATGTTTAACTTGATTTAAATCTAATTTTAATTTGACTTTAAAGTTTATTTTTTAACTTAATTTAAACATTAAGTTTAACATAATTAAATTAGTTTAATTCAATTTAATTTAATTATTTAATTAAATTTTAAATTTATTTTAATTTTAGTTAATTTAATTTGAAATTTGATTTTTAATTTTAGTTCTAAATAAGTTAGTTTAAAATAATTTTTAGGTTAAAATAATTTTTAGGTTAAAATAATTTTTTTAAAAAAATTTAAGTTAAAATAATTTTTAGGTAAAAATAAATTTTAAGTTAAAAAAAATTAGATTAAAATAAATTTTAAAATAGATTTCTTAGTTAATTTTTAAAATTCTTTTAAAATATATTTTTAAGTTAATTTTAAAAAATGTTTCTAAGTTAATTTTTTTACAAAATTTTTAAAATAGATTTTTAAATAATTTTAAAAATAATTTTTAAGTTAAATTAATTTTAAAATGATTTTTAAGTTAAGTTAATTTTAAAATAATTTTTATGTTGAATTAATTTTAAAATGACTTCTATGTTAAGTTAATTTTAAAAGAATTTAAAATAATTTTTATGTTAAATTAATTTTGAAATAGTTTTTAAGTTAAAATAATTTTGAAATAATTTTTAAGTTAAATTAATTTTAAAATAATTTTTAAGTTAGATTAATTTTAGAGTAATGTTTAAAATACTTTTTTCATTAAATTAATTTTAAAATTTTAAAATAATTTTTAAGTTAAATGAATTTTAAAATAATTTTTAAGTTAAAATAATTTTCAAATAATTTTTAAGTTAAATTAATTTTAAAATAACACAAGCAAGAGATGGAGAGGTCAAACAAAAGGTGTGCTAGCACCTATGAAGTGTTCGGCCAAGAGAGGAGAGGGAGAAGAAAATTGAGAGCAAGAGGAAGAAGATGGAATGAATGCCTTGAATGAAAAAATCAATCTCATTCAACACTAAAAGTGGCCGGCCACTTCAAGGCTTGTAACCCCCATGGAATATCAAGAGTCAAGTCTCTTGATCTCCTCCATGAGGTGGCATTTGGTCAAGTCAAACTTGACCAAATGAAGAAGCCTTGATGATGTGGCATTGGTCAAGTCAAAGTCAAGTTAAAACTTGACTCTTCATCTTCCTACTTGAGTCAAGTCAAACTTGACCACTTCTCTCCCTTGGTTGATCTAATCTAACCATTGGTTCAAGTCAATTTTAATTTAATGAATCTCTATTCATTGAATTAAATTAATTAAATGAGTCTAAGTCCAAATTAGATTCACTTAACACATGAACCAAATTGAGTCCAACTCAATTAGCTCAATTTGGATTACTCGTAATCCAATTTGGTTCATCATATGAACCTAATCATTTAGGTTCATCAAATGAACCTAATCTCCATCTAATTGCCCTTTGTATGTGACCCTATAGGTTCTTGTAACGTTGGCAATGCTCCTAAACCCATTTAGAAGCATAAGTAATGAGCGGTATCTAGCAACACATCATTACTACCCAAGTTACAAGAATGTTGAGATCCAACATCACCTTGTGACTACTAATTGTGACTCCTCACAATATATGACAAGTGTCCTTCTATCCTAGACATCTAGATTGATCAATGTGAGGCATAGACCGTGTCATTCTATAATCAATCTAAATCTTGAACTCCAAGTAGACTCACTCGATCAAATGAGCTCAATATCTCATATTGACTCATTTGGGCATGGCCATGCACTTCGTTGTCTCACTCTATCAAGAATATCGATGTCACTCTCGTCATATAGGAGGGATAGATCCCATTTACATCACTCACATCCCTCTGCATAATTCGTTACATACCCAGTAAACGCCTTTATAATCCACCCAGTTACGGGTGACGTTTGACGAAACCAAAGTACATAACTCCTTATGTAGGAAACCATGGTGACTTCAGGTCTAAGGACTAATAGTCATACTAATAACCACATGAGAAAGTATATGACACTCATATAACAATCCATGATACTTTCTCATGGCGGGTCATTCAGTATTCATTCTCCAATGCATACCCATGTGTCAACTTGATATCTCTATATCCATGACTTGTGAGATCAAGTCATCGAGTTGACCTACATGCTAGTCTCGTCGCATTAACATTGTCCCTGAATGTTAATACTCGACTAGGAATGATTAAGAGTAGTGTTCCCTATATCATCTCACTATCGATTCAACCAATCGATTGATATAGGTAAGAACCTTCTACTCAAGGACGTTATTATACTTAGTTTATTTGGCATCAATACAAGTAAGCATAATAACCAAAAATCAAATGCCTTTATATATATAAGAATATGATACAATGAGTTCATACAACAATCATCAAATGATTGGCTCTAGGGCTCTAACTAACAATCTCCCACTAGCACTAGTGCCAATCAGTGTAGGCTCTAAGCCCCAATGACCTAGTGTGACCATCATGCTTTCTCTGTGCCAAAGCCTTGGTCAAGGGATCTGCGATGTTAGCCTCTGTAGGTACTCTGCAAATCTTCACATCTCCTCTGTCGATAATCTCTCGAATGAGATGGAAGCGCCGTAGTATGTGTTTGGTCCGCTGGTGTGAGCGAGGTTCCTTCGCCTGTGCTATTCGATAATCTCTCGAATGAGATGCAAATCTTCACATCCGAATAGACTTAAACATCGCTACTGGAGAAAAGGTTTCATCATAGTCAATACCATGAATCTGCTTGAAACCTTTAGCTACCAAGCGACCCTTATAGATAAGTCCATCCATGTCAGTCTTTCTCTTAAAGACCCACTTACACCCAATGGGTTTTACCCCTTCAGGTGGATCAACCAAAGTCCATACTTGGTTGGTGTACATGGACTCCATTTCAGATCTCATGGCCTCTAGCCATTTCTCGAAATCTGGTCTCATCACAGCTTCCTGATAGGTGGTAGGCTCATCCTCTATGAGCACAACATCATCATGGTCAGACAAGAGAAATGAGTATCTCTCAGGCTGACGACGTACCCTATCAAACCTGCGAAGAGGTATGTCTACTTGAACTGGTTGTTGTTCCTCGACTCTTTTTGGAACAATATCATCCACAACACTTTATGGTTCCAGTTCAACTTCCATCGAGGCTTCAGTGCTATGGTCCACATCTTGAACTTCTTCAAGATCGAACGTACTCCCACTAGTTTTTCTAGAAACAAAGTCCCTTTCTAGAAAGACCCCAATCTTTGCCACAACTACCTTATGCTGACTGGGAATGTAGAAGTAATATCCCTTAGTTTCCTTGAGATATCCACTAAAGTAGCACTTGTCGGATTTGAGTCATAATTTGTCTGAAACTTGACGTCGAACGTAAGCCTCACAACCCCAAATCCTCATAAAAGATATCTAGGCATCTCTCCCAGTCCATATCCTATATGGTGTCTTTATCACGGCCTTGGATGGAACTCGGTTGAGTATAAAAGCTGTTGTGTCTAGAGCATAGCCCCAAAGAAATGTAGGAAGATCTGTGTGACTCATCATAGACCGCACCATATCTAATAGGGTATGATTCCTCCTTTCAGATACACCATTCCACTGTGGTGTTCCAGGAGGAGTGAGTTGGGATAGAATCCCACACTCAGCTAGATAGTCACGAAACTCATGGCTAAGGTATTCCCCACCTCGATCTGATCGAAGTATCTTAATACTCTTGTCAAGCTGGTTCTGTACTTCATTCTTGAATTCTTTGAACTTTTCAAAAGATTCTGACTTATGTGTCATCAAGTACACATAACTATATCTACTGAAGTCATCAGTAAATGTGATGAAGTACCTATAACCGCCTCTAGCAGCGACATTGAAAGGACCACATACATCACTATGTATAAGTCCTAACAAATCAGTCGCTCTTTCGCTGTGCCCACTAAAGGGAGTCTTGGTCATCTTGCCTAGTAGGCATGACTCGCACGTCTCATAAGATTCAAAATCAAATGAGTCCAGCAAACCATCCTTATGGAGCTGGGATAAGCGCTTGTCATTTATATGACCTAAGCGACAGTGCCAGAGATAGATTTGGTTCATGTCATTTGACTTGAACCTCTTGGTATTTATGTTATAGATAGGACTTTCAAGGTCTAGAATGTAGACTTCGTTCATCAGAGGTGCACTACAATAGAACATATCTTTTAAATAAACTGAACAACATTTGTCCTTTATTATAAAAGAGAAACCTTTCTTGTCCAAACAAGAAACTGAAATTATGTTCTTAGTTAAAGCAGGCACATAACAACATTCATCTAATTCTAATACAAGCCCAGAGGGCAGATATAGATGATAAGTTCCTACAGCAACAGCAGCAACCTATGCTCCATTGTCTACTCGTAGGTCCACCTCGCCCTTCGCCAATGCCCTGCTATTTCTCAGCGCCGACACATTAGTACAAATGTGAGAAGCACATCCGGTATCTAATACCCATGATGAAGAAATAGATAGATTGACTTCTATAACATATATACCTGAAGTGTAAGTCTCACTTCGCTTCTTCTTAAGATCTTCAAGGTACACCTTGCAGTTCCTCTTCCAATGCCCGGTCTGACCGCAGTGAAAACAGGTAGCATCCTTGGCGACCCCTCCTTTAGGCTTCAGTGCCTTGCCTTTGCCCTTGGCTTGGGACTTTCCTTTGCCTTTGGGCTTGCCCTTGCCCTTGTGTTTCTGAACCATCAGAACAGAGTGGGACTTAACCTTCTTAAGGTTCAGCTCAGCAGTTCTTAACATGCTAAGCAGCTCGGGCAGTGACTTGTCAATTTCGTTCATGTTGTAGTTTAAAACGAATTGACTATAGCTATCCGGCAAGGACTGCAAGATCAGGTCAATGGCCAGCTCTTGGCCAAGCGAGAATCCCAACCTCTGTAGGTTTTCTATGTACCCAATCATTTTGAGTACATATGGGCCTACGGGAGCCCCATCTGACATCTTGCACTGAAATAGTGCCCTTGAGATCTCAAATCTCTCATGTCACGCTTGTCCTTGATATAGTTGACGAAGATGTTCAACCATATCATAAGCGCCCATTAACTCGTGTTGCTTCTGAATCTCAGAGTTCATGGTCGCGAGCATAAGATAGGACACATCTAATGCGTCATCTTGATGCTTCTTGTAAGCATCTTGGTCAGCTCGCGTGGCAGTGGTAGGAGGAGCCTCCGGAATGGGCTGCTCCAGAACGTACAGTTTACGTTCTTGGGTGAGAACTATTCTCATATTCTTGTACCAGTCCAGAAAATTTGCTCCATTGAGATTGTCCTTATCAAGGACAGAACGCAGAGAGAAGGTGTTCGTGTTTGACGTCATGATTATCTACAACAAAAAATGCAGAAAATAAATAAACATCATATCCTTTTAATCATTTAATTAGGCCTTTAACTAAATGATGCTCCCACTGAATTCTATAATTCATGTGGGACAAGATCCACATCATACAAACCCTTGAGTTAGCTTTGGCTAATACGCCCAAGATTTAGTATGATCGGTAGGTAACGATTTACCAATTACATCTCTATGCAACTCTTGTTTATAGGATCATTATCCGCAGTTATATTAAAACTTGAGTTAGCTTTGGCTAATACGCCCAAGAATTAATATAAATGTGATTTATGTCCTATCTTTCCAACCGTTAGAAGAATGCCTACAGTTAAACTCGATTTAACTAGTTGTACTCAATCAAATTGAGTCTCTACTCACCCATGCGTTGATAGGCGGGACCAAGATTGTCCCTCCGTACCCTACCAAGATAATATGTGTTGCTCTACTTTGGCAGATTCAACAACGCATGTGATCGAGGTAGTGATAGGTATCACGGCATGGTAGGCATTTTAGAGTTGACGCGATTAAGATCTAATCTAATCGTAGGGTGCATCTTGTACACGATTTAGATCTAATCTAATCGATAAGGCGCTAATTAACTACTTTACTAGCATGCATCAAATACACACGCACAAGCAATTAATTATACTATTTGTGATTAGTCATGGCTCTACTATGATCTTCTCAAGCCAATGAGAAGATCGGATGGTCAACCTAGGGTCAACAGCTTCTCAAGCTCCTCCCTTTGACCACCTTGTGTTGCTCGCGCCCTCCTCGTAACTCCGTCTCGAGTGGACCTTCCACGGCTCTAATTTTTTACATTACAATTTTGAAACTCGAGTTACATTCGAGTCTAAACTAATTTACAACAAGAATAAATGGAGAAAGGCACGACGCGCAGGTCGCGTATCAAGTATACAACACACACAACACAAATGACTGCGTGTAGGCTGTAATATGAATTACAACACAATTTTCAAATCCAATTTGGGTCTTTTTGGGCCATGACCATCACAAATTATACATAATTCTAAATTATGTAATTTCCATAATTTTCTGTAATTTTAATACTAGTTTTTTTACAATTTTTATGAGTAAAAATTCCCGGCGGTCCCGATTAGCAGTTTTCGGGCGCAATCGCGGAACGAATCCCCTTGCGGGGCCAGGGCAGTACCCCTACCCGCGATTTAACCATCGCGAGTGTCCCTTAGCGATCCTATAGCGCCTTAGCCCGCTGTCCCAAAATGTTTTGGGGCGAAACCTTACCGTTTTATAAAAATCTTCTCGGTAGTCAAAGTCTACAAGTGTCTAAACACTTGTGCTTCGCTTCTACGAGAAAAATACTCATAAAAACCATAAAAAATCTAAATTTACAGAAATTTACAGAACCTACATTTTTCATAAAAATGCAAACTAAACTCGTACACGCTTCGCACGTGGCTCTGATACCACTGTTGGGAATTTCGGGCCGCAAAAACTGTTTTTTCGCGTTGCGGAAACCCCGATTCCCATGCCACCGGATCCGTGCGAAGTAAAATTTTTGAAAAACATTACGAGTACGAGTTTCTTATGCTAGTTCTAAACTAGAAGAAGGAATTTTACCCTTGATGCGAAGCCCTTCGTAATCCCGCTAGTCCTCGGTTCGTCGGATCTCGAAAGTGTCAAAGTAGACACTTCTCTATATGTATCCACACAAGCAAGAGATGGAGAGGCCAAACAAAAGGTGTGCTAGCACCTATGAAGTGTTCGACCAAGAGAGGAGAGGGAGAAGAAAATTGAGAGCAAGAGGAAGAAGATGGAATGAATGCCTTGAATGAAAAAATCAATCTCATTCAACACTAAAAGTGGCCGGCCACTTCAAGGCTTGTAACCCCCATGGAATATCAAGAGTCAAGTCTCTTGATCTCCTCCATGAGGTGACATTTGGTCAAATCAAACTTGACCAAATGAAGAAGCCTTGATGATGTGGCATTGGTCAAGTCAAAGTCAAGTCAAAACTTGACTCTTCATCTTCCTACTTGAGGCAAGTCAAACTTGACCACTTCTCTCCCTTGGTTGATCTAATCTAACCATTGGTTCAAGTCAATTTTAATTTAATGAATCTCTATTCATTGAATTAAATTAATTAAATGAGTCTAAGTCTAAATTAGATTCACTTAACACATGAACCAAATTGAGTCCAACTCAATTAGCTCAATTTGGATTACTCTTAATCCAATTTGGTTCATCATATGAACCTAATCTCCATCTAATTGCCCTTTGTGTGTGACCCTATAGGTTCTTGTTGTTGGTTGCTACTCGGAAAACCTAATGGTTCCACTGTACAAAAATTTTGTACAAAGGTCTGAACCTTTCCTAGCTACCATGTGTTCTTTTAAATTAAACTTGGATCGCCTGCAGAACTTAACACGTTTGATCCAAAGTTTAATTTACTTGTTCTTTTAGGTTTAGACTTGGATCTCCTGCGAAACTTAACACGTTCGATCCAAATCACCTAGGTTATTAATTCCATTAAATATTAATTTCCAAAATTGGCTTCCAGGACTGCATGGCGAGGCACATGGCCTTCTTGGATATGGGAACAACCACCACCGCCTAGACAAAGCCTTTTAAGGAAAGCTAATATTTAATTTTCTTAAATAACTTTAGGTCAACCGAAAAGAACAATCAAATCACAAGGAAAAGAAAAACAAAAGAACACAACATCGAAAATAAATTCGAAATACTAGAATCGCATGCCTCTTGTATTTGGTATTTTTTACATGAAGATAAAACTAGTATGATGCGGAAATTAAATACTAGTATACCTTTTCTTTTGCAAGCAAAAACCTCTAGGTCTTCTACCGTATTCCTCTTCTAACCTCGGACATTGTGTAGGCAACGATCTTCCGAGATGAGAAACCACCAAAGTACCTTCTTCTCCTTTCTTCAAGTTTCGGCCAAGCACTATGCTTCCAAAAGATGAAGATCTATTCCACCAACCAAGCTCCAAGGGATGTAAGGTTTCTCTCCTTCTTCTCCAAGCTAAAATCCGGCCACCACTTGGTCTCCAAGGAGGAAGAAAGATTCGGCCACAAGATGGAGAGAAGAGAAAAGAAGGAGGCCGGCCACACCAAGAAAGAAAAGAGGGAGAAAATAATAGAGGTTGTTCACCTTGAAGGCTCCCAAAACCCCCTCTTTTATAATCCTTAGCTTTGGCAAATAAGAAAATTTAATTACAATAAAATTTCCTTAACTTTCTTTGACATGAATAAATTAAGAAAAATTAAATAAAATTTCCTAATTCTTCATGTCATGGTCGGCCACCTCATGGAGAGAAAACAAGGCAATTTTCAATCAACAATTAAAATTCCTTATTTGTCTTCGGAAATTTAAAAAATAAAATTTCCCTTTAAAATCCCTTCATGGTTGATAAAAAGAAATTTCTATAATTTTAATTTTTCAACATGTGAATAATTTACAAAGAAGAAAAATATCCTTCCAATCTACAAATAAGGAAAGAGATCTCTTTCTTTAATCTTTTGTAGAGACTTATAAAAGAGATATTTTAATTTTTAATCTCTCTAATAAATTATATCTTTCACATAAGAAAATTTTAAAATTAAAATTCTTTTTTAATTTAATAGGGCCGGCCACCTGAGCTTGGGTTCAAGCTAGGGTCGGCCACCCATGAACCAATGGTTTGGCCGGCCCTAGCTTGATCCACAAGCTAGCTTGGTCGGCCCCTATATCATGGGTATGAAGGTGGGTATAAGTGGGTATAGTACTCTATAAATAAGAGGCTATGATAGGGACCGAGAAGAGGAATTGGTTTTGGTCTCCCGATAAAATTAAGCATCCCGTGTTCGCCCCGAACACATAACTTAATTTTATCAATAATAATTCATTCCACTAGAGAACTATTATTGAACTACCGTACCAATCTCAAATTACATTTTTTGCTCCTTCTTATTATGAGTGTGTTAGTCTCCTTGTGTTTAAGATGTCGAATGTCCACTAATTAAGTGAGTTACTGACAACTCATTTAATTAATATCTTAGTCCAAGAATAGTACCACTCAACCTTATCGTCATGTCGGACTAAGTCCACCTGCAGGGTTTAACATGACAATCCTTATGAGCTCTTCTTGGGGGCATTATCAACCTAGATCACTAGGACACAGTTTCCTTCTATAATCAACAACACACACTATAAGTGATATCATTTCCAAACTTATCGGACTTATTGATTTATCAAACTAAATCTCACCCATTGATAAATTAAAGAAATAAATATCAAATATATGTACTTGTTATTATATTAGGATTAAGAGCACACACTTCCATAATAACTGAGGTCTTTGTTCCGTTATAAAGTCAGTATAAAAGGAACGACCTCTAATGGTCCTACTCAATACACTCTAAGTGTACTAGTGTAATTATATAGTTAAGATAAACTAATACCTAATTACACTACGATCTTCCAATGATTTGTTCCTTTCCATTTTGGTCGTGAGCTACTGTTTATAATTTATAAGGTACTAATAACATTATTTTCTGTATGTGACACCACATACTATGTTATCTACAATATAAACTAATTGAACAACTACAAACAAATGTAGATAATTTGACCAAATGTGATTCTTTATTAAATAAATGTTTACAAAAGTTTAGGCTTTCAGTATACACTCTAACAATCTCCCACTTATACTAATGACTAAGCTGTCATATCTGCTACCATACATCTGATTCCCATCCCCTCCACATGTCGATCGAAAGCTTTTGCTGGAAGGGCTTTAGTGAAAGGATCTGCCAGGTTATCTGCTGATGCAATCTTGGTGATGACAACTTCTCCTCTCTTCACGATATCTCGTATCAGGTGGTACTTGCGCTCTATATGTTTACTTGTCTTATGGGCTCGTGGTTCCTACGAGTTTGCAACTGCACTGCTATTATCACAATAAATTGTGATGATTTTGGGCATACTAGGAGTCACATCTAAGTCCATTAGAAAGTTTCTGAGCCATACTGCTTCTTTAACTGCCTCAGAGGCTGCTACATACTCAACTTCCATGGTTGAGTCTGAAACGCATTTCTGCTTAACACTCCTCCATGCAATGGCTCCACCTCCTAAAGTAAACACATAGCCTGATGTAGACTTACTATTGTCCCTATCTGATTGGAAATCTGAATCTGTGTAACCCACAGGAAGCAAATCGTCTGCTTGGTAAACTAGCATATAATCTCTAGTCCTTCTCAAGTACTTTAATATATGCTTTACCGCAGTCCAATGTCGTTGTCCAGGGTTACTCTGATATCTGCTGACCATGCCTACGGTAAAACAGATATCAGGTCTCATACACAGCATTGCATACATAAGGCTTCCTACAGCCGAAGCATAAGGAACTGCTTTCATGTTCTCTATCTCCTTTGATGTCTTTGGAGACATCTCTTTAGATAGAGCTACTCCATGCCTAAAAGGTAAGAAACCTTTCTTGGAATTCTGCTTGCTAAAACGAGCAAGGATTGTATCTATATATGAAGCTTGGGACAGACACAACATTCTTTTCTTGCGATCCCTTATAACTTTGATCCCAAGAATGTGTACACAATCTCCTAAGTCCTTCATAACAAATTGTTTGGACAACCATACCCTTACGTCCGATAATACCTTGACATTGTTGTCAATTAACAAAATATCATCTACGTATAATACAAGAAATACCATCACGTTTCCGTTACACTTCTTGTATACACAAGACTCATCCGGACACTGAATAAATCCATATGACTGGATTACTTCATTAAACTGGATGTTCCAAGACCTTGAAGCTTGCTTCAGTCCATAAATGGACCGATTGAGCTTGCACACTAGATGCCCTTTACCTTTTTCAATGAACCCTTCTAGTTGCTTCATATGGATGTTTTCTTCAAGACTTCCATTAAGGAAAGTTGTCTTGACATCCATTTGCCAAATCTCATAATCCATATGAGCGGCAATGGATAAGAGTATCTGGATAGAGTTAAGCATGGCTACCGGTGAAAAGGTCTCCTCATAATCGATTCCCTCTTTCTGAGTGTACCTGTAAGACCGATAGGTTCGATAGAGGGGGGGGTGAATATCGATTCGAAAATATAGAGTATTAGCGCAGCGGAAAAGTAAAGTAGACACAGTTGTTTTTTACTTCGTTCGGAGCCTGTGACGACTCCTACTCGAAGGCCCGTGGTCCTTGACCACTTTCGTTGGGCAATCACTAGCAATTCGAATATAATTACAGAATGAATATAGGAAATGCTTAATGAAACAAAGTAATACCGACAAGAAAATTAACCAAAAACGAAGAAGCACTTTGTCGGAGCTTTGTTAGCGTCGCAGGAACGTAGAGCAGTGGGACCAGCAGTCGAAAGTTCTCAGTTGATGATTGATTCTGAAGCTCCTGCCTGGGGCTTCTTTTATATGCTGTCCCGGGCGCCTGAATCCCTTCCGGGCGCTTGGAATGTGACGTAGCTGCACAAACCATGATGCTCCATGTGGCGACGACTCGGCTGGATGAAATTTGCCTTCCGGGCGCCCGGACCCCTCTTCTCCAGAAAGTCCTTCTCCTGCAAGAAAAGGTTAGTCCGAGGCAAATGTACCCTGCAGCAAAAGAATGTTAGCACAGTTTTATAGATGAGCAAAGTATGACTTAGATTCCGTCTTTCCGAGACCGGAATCTAGTCACGATCTCGACTTAGATA
The DNA here is from genome assembly GCF_018446385.1 of Zingiber officinale. NCBI lineage: Eukaryota > Viridiplantae > Streptophyta > Magnoliopsida > Zingiberales > Zingiberaceae > Zingiber > Zingiber officinale. The sequence goes on from NC_055991.1 coordinate 76,912,683, forward strand.
TCCGAAATGGATCTAAGTCGGATCGACGCCTAATGTTCCCTACCCGGGAACGCGTCCTCGCAGTCACTCCCCTCCAATGACTTACCTCACTTACCTGCCAGCCCGTCGACCCGTCTGGACTTCTCGCCAAGCGTCCGGTCAGCCTGTCGACCCGCTTGGACTTCTCGCCAGCTATCCGGTCAGCCCGTCGACCTAGCTGGACTTCTCGCCAAGCGTCCGGTCAGCCCGTCGACCCGCTTGGACTTCTCGCCAGCTATCCGGTCAGCCCGTCGATCTAGCTGGACTTTTCCTGCACACTTGATCAAAGTGTCAGACGACAACAAACCTAACTTAACCTGATTTGTCATTCATCAAAACCTGAGTTAGACCGTTAGTGCTAACCGCACCAACAATCTCCCCCTTTTTGATGGAATGACAACCTGGTTAAGTTAGTGATAAAAAGTATGCAAAAATAGGCATGATTTTTGAGGTTTTTTAAGGTTTAAGTTAGTTTTTTTTGTTTTCATTTAGTTGCTCTAACTTAACCAACCTAACCCTCCCCCTTTGGCATTCATCAAAAAACAAGGGTAAACAATCACAGTGAGAAATACCGAAAACAATAATACCTTGAACAATAACTGAGTTTTTAAATCCAAGAGAAGATCAAATTGACTTGGGGGAGTATAACGTTTTGAAAATTTGTTTAAAGCATTAGCTTTTAGCTTTTAGAAAAAAAAATGCTAAGTCTAGATAGGTTAATTTTCAAACATAAGTGTATAAGGTCTAAAAAAAAATTTTCAAAACAAGTTTCAACTTTGAAATGCTACTTAAACATAAGTTTTCAAAACCAAAATCCCAAAGCTAAGTTTGAAAAGTCTATTTTTCAAAACTAATTGAAATTTATTTTTCAACACTAAATGTACAAGATTTAATTTTCAAAACAAGGAAAATAACTTTGAGAAGCTTAGTTTGTAAACTAAATTTTGTAAAATTTATCCTTCAAATTAGATTGTCAAAATTAAGTAAAGTCAAATTTTTAAGAAGTAGACTCAGGACAATTTTCAAAGTAAAATTAAGTTTAAATCTTTACTTTTAGTTTTCAAAGGAGTCTTGGTAAACGTAAGATGAAATTTGTTTTTCAAAATCAAATTTTTCAAAGTTTAAAAGTATTAGATTCAAAACCATGGTTTAAAATACTTGAAAAGTTCAGTTTTCAAAGAATAGGTAAAGAGTTTGTGAGTTTAAAAATTTCACAATTTTAAACAAATTATTTTTAAACTCTGATTTTCAAAATTAAGTTTAAAATTCAATTTGGAAAACTAAAGTAGTTTATTTCTCCCCCTGAATTTGATATCTAACTTTAACCAGCTGTCTAACCAATTAGGTACTAACTAACTATTAGAAAATAGTAGCTTTCACTTGGTTGGTCAGATTAAGTTAATTATAATCAGTCAGTGTTTGACTTGACTGATGAACTTTAATCTGATTAATATTTGAATTGTATTTAACGTCCAGACTTATACTGATGCACTGAAATAAGCATCTTAAGTCCAGACAGATGGCCTATGCATCTCACCCCTTTCTATGTTTGTCAAACACAAGCAAGGTAAACCTAAGGTGTTGGTGAGATGCTCAAGAACTAAACCTATGGGTACATGCTTTCTAAGGATGTAAAACTAGTCTAAGGCCAAAACTGTTTTTGAAAGTTTAAAAATGGAAATTTTGAAAACAAACAAGTTTAGCCTATAAGTTGATAAAATCAGTTTTGAAAGTATTTATGAATGATCCTAGTCTATTGAGCACATCCCTAATTGTCGTCGTAAGTTGCTAAATTCACTTTCAGGGAGTGGTTTTGTAAAAATGTCAGCTAAATTTGATTTAGACTCAATGTACTTGAGTTCAATATCACCTTTAGTAACATGATCCCTGATGAAGTGATGCCTAACTTCAATATGTTTGGTTCTTGAATGATGTACAGGATTCTTGGTTAAGTTAATCGAACTTATATTATCAATTAATACTTTTACATTTGTGATATTTAAGTTGAAATCTTTTAGAGTATGCATCATCCATAATATTTGTGCAACACACTCGCCTATAGCTATGTATTCTGACTCAGTTGTAGATAGTGCAACACAGTGTTGCTTTCTACTAAACCAGCTGACAAGGGATGGACCAAGTAGTTGGCATCCACCACTTGTGCTTTTGCGGTCTAATTTGCATCCGGCATAATCTGAATCAGAATATCCTATTAATTCAAAGTTGTTGGTCCTAGGATACCAAATACCTACATTTGTGGTTCCCTTGAGGTATCTAAAGATTCTTTTGACTTGAGTCAAATGAGATTCTTTAGCACAGGTTTGGTATCGAGCACACATACTAACTGCAAATAAAATGTCAGGTCGGCTTGCAGTTAAGTAAAGTAGACTACCTATTGCGCTCCGATAATGTTTTAAGTCTACTGATTTTCCATTAGGATCATCATCTAGGATTGTGTTTACGGCCATAGGTGTTTTTATTTCTTTAGTATTTTCCATTCCAAATTTTCTAAGTAACTCCTTAGTATATTTTTGTTGATAAATATAATTTCCTTCATTTGTTTGTTTGACTTGTAACCCTAGAAAATAAGTTAATTTTCCTACCAGACTCATTTCGAATTCGTGTTCCATTAGGTTTGTAAATTCGTTTAAAAATTCTGAGTTGGTTGAACCAAAGATGATATCATCTACATAAATTTGAGCTATAAAAATATCTTCTTTTATTGATTTCACAAATAGTGTTGGGTCAATTTGACCTTGGTTGAACTCTTTAGAGGTTAAGTAAGAGGTTAGTCTTTCATACCATGCCCTAGGTGCCTGTTTAAGTCCATATAATGCCTTTTTTAATTTGTAGACATAATCAGGGTGTTCTAGGCTTTCAAAACCTGGTGGCTGACCTACATAAACTTCTTCTTTTATCAATCCATTAAGAAAGGCAGACTTGACATCCATTTGGTATAGTTTGAATCCTTTATGGGCTGCATAGCTTAGTAACATTCTAATGGACTCTAGTCTAGCTACCGGGGCATAAGTTTCATCGTAGTCAAGTCCTTCAACTTGACTGAACCCTTTGGCAACTAACCTGGCCTTGTTCCTAGTAATTTCTCCAGTTTCACTTAATTTGTTTCGAAATACCCATTTGGTTTCTATTATTTTCTTATCGGTAGGTTGAGGTACTAGGTCCCAAACTTCATTGCGCTCAAATTGAGCTAATTCTTCTTGCATAGCTATGACCCGGACAAGTAGAGATTCAGCTACAGTTTTGGGTTCAATATTTGAGATTAACGAGATTTGACTTAGGTTTCTGAAAGATGACCTAGTTTGAACCCTCAGGTCTGGGTCACCAATTATTTGATTAGTAGGATGGTTTGGGTTGACTCTTATGGTTCTAGGAGGTTGACTTTCTTGTAGGTGTTCTTCTTCTTCTTCATTATTTTGGGTTTGGTTTGTTCCCTCAGAATTGATATGTTCGTGAACAGAGTCAACTGGTTGAGGTTGGGCTTGTTCTAGGTTTTGATTGGATTCTTTGAATTTTACATTGGTGGTTTCTTCAATTCTTAAAGTGACTTTATTATAAATTCTGTAGCCTCTGCTATTCAGAGAGTAACCTAGAAAAATTCCATTCTCTATTTTGGAAGTGAATTTGCCTAGGTGTTCTCTAGTATTTAGGATAAAGGCTGGGCAACCAAATACCTTAAAGTATTTTATATTAGGTTGCTTGTTGTAAAATATTTCAAAAAATGTTTTATTGTGGTTTTTGTTTAGTGTTGTTCGGTTTTGTACATAGCAGGCTGTACTAACAGCTTCTGCCCAAAAATATTTAGGTAAGTTGTATTCATTTAGCATAGTTCTAGATGCTTCAAGTAAGGTTCTATTTTTCCTTTCTACAATTCCGTTTTGTTGGGGAGTTTTAGGGCAAGAAAATTCATGATGGTAGCCATTTTCAAGGCAAAATTTATCAAAATTATGATTTTTAAATTCTCCTCCATTATCACTTCTGATTCTTTTAATTTTTATGCCTTTTTCATTTTCAATTTGTTTGCAGAAATTCGTAAAAATTTCAAAAGTTTCATCTTTATGTTTTAAGAATTTGACCCAAGTGAACCTAGAATAGTCGTCTATTATAACTAAACAGTACAGACTTCCATTTATTGATTTGACCCCGTGGGAGTCAAATAAATCTAAGTGTAAAAGTTCTAGGACTGAGTTGGTTTGGGATTCATTAATTGGTTTGTGGGTAGATTTTGTTTGTTTGCCTTGTTGACAAGCATTACATATTGTTGAATCTAAGTTAGGTAATTTTGGTAAGCCTCTAACTAGACCGTTTAATTTACTTATGTTTCTGAAATGGGTGTGTGACATTCTTCTGTGCCATAACCAGGTTTCTTCTTTTTGCGTTAAATAACACTTGACTGAAGAAGTGGTTAAGTTGATGGCATAGATATTGTCTTTTCTAAAGCCTTTTAGGCTTATAGTTGGATTATCTAGATGTTTGATCAAACATTCTGTGGATAGAAATTTTACCTTATACCTAGTGTCACACAATTGACTTATACTCAGAAGATTGTATTTAAAATTTTCAACAAGTAGAACATTTGAAATTATGAAATCTATGTTTAATTCAATATTACCTATACCAATTACCTTGAGTTTACCGTTGTTCCCAAAGGCAACTGTTCCTAGGCTTTTGTAGGTTAATTGAGTGAACTTGGTGTGATCTCCAGTCATATGTTTGGAGCAACCACTGTCCAAAATCCACTTGGTTTCCTACAACACGTAGGATTTATGTTAGTCTTAGTTTATCAATTTTTTAATCAATCATTACTTAAGAAATTGATTTAAGTTTTAAAATTAAAATTTTTGAAAATAATTTTTAAGTTTTAAATTAAAATTTTTGAAAATAATTTTTAAGTTTTAAAATTAAAATTTTAGAAAATAATTTTTAAGTTTTAAAATTAAAATTTTTGAAAATAATTTTTAAGTTTAAATTTTGAAAATAATTTTTAAGTTTAAAATTTTGAAAATAATTTTTAAGTTTAAAATAATTTTTAAGTTTAAAATTTTGAAAATAATTTTTAAGTTTAAAATTTTGAAAATAATTTTTAAGTTTAAAATTAAAATTTTTGAAAATAATTTTTAAGTTTAAAATTAAAATTTTTGAAAATAATTTTTAAGTTTTAAAATTAAAATTTTTGAAAATAATTTTTAAGTTAAAATTAAAATTTTTGAAAATAATTTTTAAGTTTAAAATTAAAATTTTTGAAAATAATTTTTAAGTTTAAAATTTTGAAAATAATTTTTAAGTTTAAAATTTTGAAAATAATTTTTAAGTTTAAAATTTTGAAAATAATTTTTAAGTTTAAAATTTTTGAAAATAATTTTTAAGTTTAAAATTTTGAAAATAATTTTAAAATTAAAATTTTGAAAATAATTTTAAGTTTAAAATTAAAATTTTGAAAATAATTTTTAAGTTTAAAATTAAAATTTTGAAAATAATTTTTAAGTTTAAAATTTTTTGAAAATAATTTTAAGTTTAAAATTAAAATTTTGAAAATAATTTTAAGTTTAAAATTAAAATTTTGAAAATAATTTTAAGTTTAAAATTAAAATTTTGAAAATAATTTTAAGTTTAAAATTTTTGAAAATAATTTTTAAGTTTAAAATTTTTGAAAATAATTTTAAGTTTAAAATTAAAATTTTGAAAATAATTTTAAGTTTAAAATTAAAATTTTGAAAATAATTTTAAGTTTAAAATTAAAATTTTTGAAAATAATTTTTAAGTTTAAAATTAAAATTTTGAAAATAATTTTTAAGTTTAAAATTAAAATTTTTGAAAATAATTTTTAAGTTTAAAGTTAAAATTTTGAAAATAATTTTTAAGTTTAAAATTTAAAATTTTTGAAAATAATTTTTAAGTTTAAAATTAAAATTTTGAAAATAATTTTAAGTTTAAAATTAAAATTTTGAAAATAATTTTAAGTTTAAAATTAAAATTTTGAAAATAATTTTAAGTTTAAAATTAAAATTTTGAAAATAATTTTTAAGTTAAAATTTTGAAAATAATTTTAAGTTTAAAATTAAAATTTTGAAAATAATTTTAAGTTTAAAATTAAAATTTTGAAAATAATTTTAAGTTTAAAATTAAAATTTTGAAAATAATTTTAAGTTTAAAATTAAAATTTTGAAAATAATTTTAAGTTTAAAATTAAAATTTTGAAAATAATTTTTAAGTTTAAAATTAAAATTTTGAAAATAATTTTTAAGTTTAAAATTAAAATTTTGAAAATAATTTTGTTTAAAATTAAAATCTTGGTCTAACTGGTTAGATTTTAAGGGTTGATTCGGTTGGTTCCACTTGGCCAAATGCACATCGAAGCCATATCTTTCTAGACACGATGCCCAAGCTTCCTAACGTACTATCATCCAAAACTTCACCGGTACCATGGGTCGGTTAACCTCGGTCTCTTTTAACTAATCCGATACCCTGTCGGGTTAGTTTGTTTTGGGTTACCTTGGTGTATGTTAGTTTTGGAGGTGCTAGCTATTCTGGAGCCTCAATTATTGGCCATTAATTTAGATTTTGGGTTTGTGTCGATTCTTTTTATAGTTATAATCAACTTGGTGATAGTCTAAATTTTGTTGAGTTTTGAATTTTGATTTTAAGTTAAATTTATTTTTTAGTTTTTGATCTGATTTATTCAAGTTTATATAATGTATTTTATCTTTAGGTATATAGAATTGATTAAGTCCTACTTGCGTGGTTAAGCACGCTTTCGGAACCCAAGCTTGTTTAGTTGCTTTGTGTTGGGTTAATAATGATTTAAAGGTTTTGTTTGATTTTGACTTATATCCAAGTCCGGTTTTATTATAGCATGTCTTTTGGTTATTTAGAATTAAATCTAAATTTTTAGATCTTGTTGTGAATTTTTCCAACAATTCTTTTAACTTATTAATTTCACTTTTTAATGATATATTCTCCCCCTCAAGTGTTCGGTCTTGAGTTGAATTCGAATTTTTTAATTGTTCCTTGAGGTTTTGATTTTCCTCAAGAAGCGATTTATTTTCATTTTCCAATTTAACTAATTTTTTATTTAAACACGAGATAATTCTAAAGAATTTATGATTTAAGTTTCGGTATACCTCTTCGGAACCTTCGGAAACGAGTGCGGACTCGTGGCTCGATTCGGGTTCGGACCCGTCTTCCGATTCCTCTGATTCGTCTTCCGTTTCAGCTTCGCGAGCCATCAGCGCGAGGTGACTTTGGTGTTTTTGCCTTTCTCCCTCCGATTCGTCTGAGGAGGAATCGTCCCATGTTGCTTTGAGGGCTTTCTTCTTTGTTGACTTTGGTTTGTCAAGTTTCAATCTTGGGCATTCGTTCTTGTAGTGCCCCTTTTTGTTACACCCGAAACATGTGACATTTCTTGAGTCGGCTGGCGAACTGATCTTCTGAAGATCCTGTTTGTTGAAGCTTCTCTTTTTCCTGGTGAACATCTTCCTTACCAGGTTCACCAAGTGTTCTTCGTCCTCAGAGTCTTGATCGGAATCTTCTTCAGATTCGGGCTTGTTCTTCTTTTCTTTAGAGGAACCTGCAATTAAAGCTACACCTTTCTCGACCCCGGCGTTAGTTTGCTCATGAAGTTCTAATTCACAAAAGAGTTCATCCAATTTTAATTTAGATAGATTTTTTGAAATTTTGTAAGCATCTACAATTGATGCCCACAAATTATTTCGCGGAAAAGCATTTAACGCGTACCTTATTAAGTCTCGGTTCTCCATTTGGTGTCCTATCGCGTGGAGACCGTTGAGGATATCTTTGATTCTCGCGTGGAGCTGACTTGCCGTTTCTCCTTCCTGCATTTTTATATTAAAAATTTTATTTAACAGCAAATCTCTTTTTGTTACCTTCGCGTCGCTTGTTCCTTCGTGCAGCTCGATCAGTTTATCCCAGAGCTCCTTAGCGTTTTCATGCGGTCCGACCCGGTTCAGTTCTTCTCGTGTTAGTCCGCAGTGTAGAGTGTTGATGGCTTTGTTCTCCATTGATGCCTTTTTCTTTAAATCATTTGTCCATTCTTCAGGGTCTATTATTTTCCCGGAGTTGTCTACTGGAATTTTATAAGCCTTTGTGACGCTCATCCATTGGTCGTAGTCTGTCTTCATGTAGACCTCCATTCTTCTCTTCCAGTACGAAAAATCATCCCCGTTGAATAGGGGAGGACGAACTGTGCTGAAGCCTTCTTGTTGAGACATCTTATCCTGCACACACTAAATTAACTAGAAAAAAATTCCAAGACTTCGTCTTGGATTAGCAGTGCGGGAAAAAATAGAAACTCTAAGTGTAACGAAAAAAATCTTCCAAAAAGATAATAATATCAGTTTGGAATTAAAAAATATTTCACCCCCTGTCTGATTGGTGGTTGCACCAAATCAGAGCGGTACTTGGCTCTGATACCACTTGTAAGACCGATAGGTTCGATAGAGGGGGGGGGGTGAATATCGATTCGAAAATATAGAGTATTAGCGCAGCGGAAAAGTAAAGTAGACACAGTTGTTTTTTACTTCGTTCGGAGCCTGTGACGACTCCTACTCGAAGGCCCGTGGTCCTTGACCACTTTCGTTGGGCAATCACTAGCAATTCGAATATAATTACAGAATGAATACAGGAAATGCTTAATGAAACAAAGTAATACCGACAAGAAAATTAACCAAAAACGAAGAAGCACTTTGTCGGAGCTTTGTTAGCGTCGCAGGAACGTAGAGCAATGGGACCAGCAGTCGAAAGTTCTCAGTTGATGATTGATTCTGAAGCTCCTGCCTGGGGCTTCTTTTATATGCTGTCCCGGGCGCCTGAATCCCTTCCGGGCGCCTGGAATGTGACGTAGCTGCACAAACCATGATGCTCCACGTGGCGACGACTCGGCTGGATGAAATTTGCCTTCCGGGCGCCCGGACCCCTCTTCTCCAGAAAGTCCTTCTCCTGCAAGAAAAGGTTAGTCCGAGGCAAATGTACCCTGCAGCAAAAGAATGTTAGCACAGTTTTATAGATGAGCAAAGTATGACTTAGATTCCGTCTTTCCGAGACCGGAATCTAGTCACGATCTCGACTTAGATATCCGAAATGGATCTAAGTCGGATCGACGCCTAATGTTCCTTACCCGGGAACGCGTCCTCGCAGTCACTCCCCTCCAGTGACTTACCTCACTTACCTGCCAGACGTCCGGTCAGCCCGTCGACCCGTCTGGACTTCTCGCCAAGCGTCCGGTCAGCCCGTCGACCCGCTTGGACTTCTCGCCAGCTATCCGGTCAGCCCGTCGACCTAGCTGGACTTCTCGCCAAGCGTCCGGTCAGCCCGTCGACCCGCTTGGACTTCTCGCCAGCTATCCGGTCAGCCCGTCGATCTAGCTGGACTTTTCCTGCACACTTGATCAAAGTGTCAGACGACAACAAACCTAACTTAACCTGATTTGTCATTCATCAAAACCTGAATTAGACCGTTAGTGCTAACCGCACCAACAGTACCCTTTCGCAACAAGCCTAGCTTTGAAGGTTTCTACCTTCCCGTCTGTCCCTCTTTTCCTTTTGTAGATCCACATGCATCCAATGGCTTTTACACCATCGGGTGGTTCTACAAGCTCCCAGACCTTATTAGAGTACATAGACTCTATTTCAGAATTCATTGCTTTTTGCCAAGATACTGCATCTATATCTTGGAGTGCTTCGTTATATGTACAGGGATCAGGTTCATGTTTACCCGGGATCAAGTCCGAAGACTCTCCCAAAAATATGAATATCTCAGGTTCCCTTACAACTCTCCCACTACGACGAGGCACTGTCTGTGGTTGTGTATCATGTGTGACACGTGTTGCAGTCTCTTGTGGTACTTCATCTTGTACTGTTGGTACTAAAGTAGACGTGTCCTCTCTAAGTTCTTCTAAAATAACTTTGCTACTGGACTTGTGATCCATTATATAGTCTTCTTCTAAAACTGGGCATTGGTGCTAACAATGACCTTCTGGTCTTTAGAACTATAAAATAAACCACCTTTCGTTCCTCTGGGATAACCTATAAACATGCGAACTTCTGTACGAGATTCTAACTTATCAGCATCTGGTTTCAGTACATGTGCTGGACTACCCCAAATCCGAATATATCTTAGACTGGATTTTCGCCCATTCCACAATTCTGTGGGAGTAGAAGAAACTGATTTAGAAGGTACTAAGTTCAGAATGTACACTGCCGTTTCCAAAGCGTATCCCCAAAATGAATTTGGTAATTCTGAATAACTCATCATTGATATAACCATCTCCATAAGAGTCCTATTCCTTCGTTCTGCCATACCATTCTGTTGAGGTGTACCAGGTGCAGACAGTTGGGATTGAATCTCGGCCTCTGATAAGTAATTCCTAAACTCTCCTAAGAGGTATTCGCCACCACGATCAGACCGTTGTGTCTTGATACTTTTACCTAGTCGTTTCTCCACATCAGCCTTGTACTCTTTGAACTTATCAAAGCACTCGGACTTGTGACACATTAGGTAAATGTATCCGTATCTTGAATAATCATCTATAAAAGAGACAAAATATTCAAAACCACCTCTCGCCTGGATAGACATAGGACCACACAAATCAGAATGAACCAATTCTAATACTTCTTTAGCTCTATACCCCTTGGCCTTAAAAGGCCTCTTGGTCATTTTACCTTCCAAGCAAGATTCACAAGTTGAAAAATTTTCCAACTCTAATGAACCCAAGATTCCATTGGCTATAAGCCTTTGAATCCTACTTAAGTTAATATGACCAAGCCTTAGATGCCAAAGATATGCTTGGTTCATTTCCGAAGGTTCTTTTCTCTTATTTGAGTTAGAAGATGTGTTATTAATTTCCATGTTTTGCTTCATGGGAGAAATTATATTTAAAGTATATAAATTGCCAACCAATGCACCAGAACAGATAATCACTTTATTTCTCTTAATAACCACATCGTTACTAAAGGAAACTGAATATCCATCCAAAAACAGTTTAGAAACTGAAATTAAATTCTTTCTAAAACTGGGTACATAAAGACAATTTCTTAAAACCAAATTTCTATTTCTATTAAAAGATAAGTATACGTCTCCCACTGCAACAGCCGCCACCTTAGTAGCATTGCCCATGTAGACGATAACTCTCCTTCAGATAGTCGTCGGGTTTCCTGGAACCCCTGCAAGGAATTGCAGACATGATCAGTGGCTCCTGTATCTACACACCAGGTGCTGATAGATAACACCGCTAAACATATTTCAACAACCAGAGCATGAGATATACCTTTGTTGTTTTGATTCCTACGAGGGCAGTTCGCCTTCCAATATCCTGACTGCTTGCAGATGAAGCACTTGCCCTTCGGCTTCTTCATTCCAGCTTTAGGTCTTGTACTCTGAGATTTATTCACTTTCTTTGCTGAGCTGACTTGTTCTTCTTCTTCTTTCCTTTCGATTTAGAAGTAGAACCATTTTCAGCATAGTGAATATGAGAATTATGACGGAACAAACCTTCTGCTGCCTGAAGTTCTGTCAGTAGTTCCGCCAATGAATATACCCTTTTATTCATATTGTAATTCAAGGTAGCGTTTGGAGGATCATATCGATCTGGGTTTCCCCATCAATTTCTCCTCCAAGGATTTGCATTTCATTCAGATAAGTCATCATCTTTAGGATATGATCCCTCACAGGAGTACCCTCTTGCATGGTGGCTATCATTATCTTTCTCATGGCTTCTTGCTTAGAGGCCCGATCCTGGTGACCAAAGAGTTCTTTGAGATTGTTCATAATATCATAGGTTGTTGGTAAATCTTGATGCTGATGTTGCAATACATTTGACACTGAAGCCAAAATGTAACACCACGTCATCTCATATGCTTTTACCCATTTCCTATGATACTCAATCTCCTCTTGAGTAGATTCACCATTGGGTGTATCAGGGCAAGGTTCAGTCAGTACAAATTTATAGCTTTCAGCAGTTAGAACAATATCCAGGTTCCTTTTCCAATCTATGTAGTTAGGACCAGTAAGTCTGTTCTCTTTTAATATGATAGCCAGTGGGTTGAAAGTCATCCTAAGAATCACAAATAACTTTTGGTCAGAACTCTAAATTTAGAATAGTATTGATTCCTCAAACAATACTATTTTAAATTAACCAACACCTTAAAACACCGTGAATTTTGTATGTCACGATAGTGTGGACGTATATAAATTCAACATTTGTAAAAGGAGGGTTTAACCCATTAATTTTATTATCTTGTCAACCTAACTTTTTGACAAATAAAATTAATAGTTGATTTCTTTTGGTCACACGAATAATAACAGTGACTCCGATGGGGAGGATACTATTAGACGTGCCTAAGTGTATACCATTACTTGACACTAAGTTCATTAATAAGATAGTGCCCCTTCTGATGGGGAAGATCACACGCTCTTAATTAACTTCCTATAGTCATCCAAAATGGAAGTTTAATCTAGTGATCTGCAAACAAGCTCATCTGAACCAATGGTTTGGCCGGCCCTAGCTTGATCCACAAGCTAGCTTTGTTGGCCCCTATATCATGGGTATGAAGGTGGGTATAGGTGGTTATAGTACTCTATAAATAAGAGGCTACGATAGGGATCGAGAGGAGGAATTGGTTTTGGTCTCCCAATAAAATTAAGCATCCCGTGTTCGCCCCGAACACACAACTTAATTTTATCAATAATAATTCATTCCACTAGAGAACTATTATTGAACTACCGCACCAATCTCAAATTACATTTTTGGGCTCCTTCTTATTATGAGTGTATTAGTCTCCCTGTGTTTAAGATGTCGAATGTCCACTAATTAAGTGAATTACTGACAACTCATTTAATTAATATCTTAGTCCAAGAATAGTATCACTCAACCTTATCGTCATGTCGGACTAAGTCCACCTGCAGGGTTTAACATGACAATCCTTATGAGCTCTTCTTGGGGGCATTATCAACCTAGATCACTAGGACACAGTTTCCTTCTATAATCAACAACACACACTATAAGTGATATCATTTCCCAACTTATCGGGCTTATTGATTTATCAAACTAAATCTCACCCATTGATAAATTAAAGAAATAAATATCAAATATATGTGCTTGTTATTATATTAGGATTAAGAGCACACACTTCCATAATAACTGAGGTCTTTGTTCCTTTATAAAGTCAGTATAAAAGAAAATGACCTCTGATGGTCCTACAATACACTCTAAGTGTACTAGTGTAATTATATAGTTAAGATAAACTAATACCTAATTACACTACAACCTTGCAATGGTTTGTTCCTTTCCATTTTGGTCGTGAGCTACTGTTTATAATTTATAAGGTACTAATAATATTATCTTCTGTATGTGACACCACATACTATGTTATCTACAATATAAACTAATTGAACAACTACAAACAAATGTAGATAATTTGACCAAATGTGATTCTTTATTAAATAAATGTTTACAAAAACTTAGGCTTTCAGTATACACTCTAACACTTGTAACGTTGGCAATGCTCCTAAACCCATTTAGAAGCATAAGTAATGAGCGATATCTAGCAACACATCATTAGTACCCAAGTTAAAAGAATGTTGCGATCCAACATCACCTTGTGACTACTAATTGTGACTCCTCACAATATATGACAAGTGTCCTTCTATCCTAGACATCTAGATTGATCAATGTGAGGCATAGACCGTGTCATCCTCTAATCAATCTAAATCTTGAACTCCAAGTAGACTCACTCGATCAAATGAGCTCAATATCTCATATTGACTCATTTGGGCATGGCCATGCACTTCGTGGTCTCACTCTATCAAGAATATCGATGTCACTCTCGTCATATAGGAGGGATATATCCCATCTACATTACTCACATCCCTCTGCATAATTCGTTACATACCCAGTAATCGCCTTTATAGTCCACCCAGTTACGGGTGACGTTTGACGAAACCAAAGTACATAACTCCTTATGTAGGGAGCCATGATGACTTCAGGTCTAAGGACTAATAGTCATACTAATAGCCACATGAGAAAGTATATGACACTCATATAACGATCCATGATACTTTCTCATGGCGGGTCATTCAGTATACATTCTCCAATGCATACTCATGTGTCAACTTGATATCTCTATATCCATGACTTGTGAGATCAAGTCATCGAGTTGACCTACATGCTAGTCTCGTCGCATTAACATTGTCCCTGAATGTTAATACTCGACTATGAATGATTAAGAGTAGCGTTCCCTATATCATCTTACTATCGATTCAACCAATCGATTGATATAGGTAAGAACCTTCTACTCAAGGACGTTACTATACTTAGTTTATTTGGCACCAATACAAGTAAGCATAATAACCAAAAACCAAATGTCTTTATATATATAAGAATATGATACAATGAGTCAATACAACAATCATCAAATGATTGGTTCTAGGGCTCTAACTAACAATTTGTTGATAGGAATGACCATTGAATACTTAGACATAAACTTGAGAGAAATATTAAAGTTTTCAATGGTTTCCAATTATGTGTCAATATTTAAAAATGGGGGTTATTTTTATAAAAAAAAATATTTTTCTTGATAGTATATGGCATAGTAATGTCTACCCAAACTTTCATAACTTTTGGAATTTTATAGAATTATTTATGTATTTTTAAAATTCGGTCTAAAATCAAAATCATAAATTCAGTTATGGAAATTGATTAGATCAATCGATTACCACATCCTAATCGATTAGAGCAAGCATCAAAAAGAGAGAGATTGTTAGTGCGATTATCCCTGGGTTAAAGTTGACTAGTTTGACTCAAGCTTGAGTTTTGATGTTTGACAATATATGGAGATTATATATGCAATTGTCCGTTTGGGAGATTGTTGGTGTAATTCTCCACTGGTCAAAGGTTGATTAGTTTGATAGTAGTTAAGTAGGTCAAGGTTGATGGATACTTGATTGGAAAAGCTCTAACTAAAGGTTAAGCAAGGGTAAGACCAACGAGATGGTTGGTAGAAGAAGAAAAACCAAGCGGATTATGGAGAACCGGACACTTGGTGTGAGAAAGTCATGGTGAGTGAAGTCAGACAATTAGAAAGTCCTTGTGAGTGAAGTCACCTAGCTGGAAAGTCCAAGTGAGTGAAGCTAGATAGTGAAAAAATTCTAGTGAGTGAAGTTAGGTGGTAAAAAGTCCTGGTGAGTGAAGCCAGATACTGAAAAATTCAAGCGGATTAAAGGTTGACTGAATACCTGATGTTTGGAAGTCCAAGTGGGTCATGGAGGACTAGGTTATACAATAAATAGTCATAGACAGGTTAAATCAAATCTAGAATATTCTCATCACTTGAGTAGTCATGATACATTGCTGGATGTCACTCATTACTTGTATCTTTAAAATTAGATTTTAGAGTCACTGCTAATGTTATGAGAACCTATTGGGTCACACACAGAGAGTACATCAATTTTAGAGTTTGTTTTATTTAAGTCATACTAAAATAAAGTGAGTCTGAGTTTTAAGTCTGAAATTTATTTTAGATATTAAACTTGTTAGATTAATGGGTTAATCTAATTGATCTTATTGGATTACTAAAATAATCTAATTGAATCTTAAATTTGTTAGATTAATGAGTTAATATAATTGAATCTTATTAGATTATTGGGTTAATCTAATTAGATCTTAAACTTGTTAGATTAATGATTAATCTAATATTCGTTTTGGTTTTTCAAACAAACTCAAACCAAATAAAGCCCACCTTATATGTCCACATTTTATTTTGGATATGCAACAAAATGAAAATATCTTATTAGATAACACTTCGAGGTTGAGTACAAACACAATTTTATTTGATAAGATCATGCCAACCCTAAAAGTTAGGATTTTTTTACCTCGCCTTAAATTGTGGCTAGCCCTATGGCGTGAACATGAAAGACTCCAATTATGCTCCTGAGACGGGCGGCGGCTGTAGTGTCTAAAATACATTTACATAAATCACATGCCTGATAGCATTAAATATGCTAAAGTAATTTGAATAAATGACTTAGGTAAATTAATTATGATTCTAAACCTTGTATTCATTTGCAAACCAATGGTTATTTCATTTGTGCAGTCACGACCTTGCTGCACGAACTGGAAGGAAAAGATGTTGATCGGAGGGAGGAAGGTGAAGGGGAGGGGGGGGGGAGCAATCGCGACCTTGCTACACGAACTGAGAGGGAAAGGCACGGATCTGAGGGAGGAAGGCGAAGAGAGTCATTCTCCGTTTGTGCTCTACGTCCCTTCTTTACCGGTGCTGGATTTTTGGGATATTTTTCTATGAAAAGGCATATTCTAAACTATTTTTTCTCACACCGCTGCATTTACAATTACATTGGTAGTAGTATGATGCATGATAGTAGGAGGTATTGTAAGAGGAATGGTGTTTTGATAAATAAAGGTAGTTCTTCAAAAGCTCAGGGTTCTTGAACGTTCTTGCGTGAGTTTTCTTTTCTTGGATTTTTGCTATGAATTTTGCTGTGTTTTCTGGATTGCTGGAAATTTCTGGGTTTCTAGCTTTTTGCTGTGAACTTTGTTGTGTTTCTCTGGATTGCTGAATTTTTTGGGTTTTGAATTTCTGATGTGAATTTTGTTATTTTTCTGGATTAATAGAAATTTCTAGGTTTCTGGCTTTCTTCTGTGAACTTTGTTGCATTATTCTGGATTTCTAGATTTTTTGAGGTTCTGGATTTTTGCTGTGAATTTTGCTGCATTTTTTGGATTGTTGGAAATTTCTAGATTTCTGGCTTTCTACTATAAACTTTGCGGCATTTTCTAGGGTTCTAGATTTCTGCTATGAATTTTACTAGATTTTCTAGATTGCTGAAAATTTTGGGTTTCTGGCTTTCTACTGTGAACTTTGTTGCATTTTTTTGGATTGCCGGATTTTCCAAGGTTCTGGATTTATGCTGTGAATTTTGCTGCATTTTCTAGATTATTGGAAATTTCTGGGTTTCTGGGTTTCTGGCTTTCTGCTGTGAACTTTGATGTGTTTTCCTGGATTGATGGATTTTCTAGGGTTCTAGATTTCTGTTGTGATTTCTCTACGATTTTCAAGATTTGTTGGACTTTCTGAGGTCCTATTACGATTTCTATGTTGTCTTCTAAGTTGCTGCATTTTTTTATGGACTTTATGAATTTTTTGATGCGTTTTATTTGGATTCGACGAGAGGATAAATTGGACCTGAACTTTGTTTCTTCAAGAGGGGTGTATGGGTTGTGACAAGAGGTGGTGATGAATCGGTTGAAAACGAGGGTGGGGAACTCACAAGAGGAGAGGGATTCGTCGAAAATGGGGGCAGTAAACTCACAAGAGGAATGAGATCCATTGAAAATGGGGGCGATGAACACCTAAGAGGAAAAGGAATATGTCGATAATAGGGATCATGGTCAGAGGGATTTGATGAAACTTATGCATAGTGAAGGTAAGAATCCCCGTAGGCATAAAATTACTATAAAGGTTTTAGATTAACGTGACTACCATTGAATTAAGATCACTAGATTTACAGTAAAAATTGTAAGTATATAGGAGTAGATGTTTATGTGTTAATGCTATTTTTTTTAATTATGAATACCTAGAATAATGGGTGTATATGCATGTTTTGTGAATGATAAATGTTTAGGAATGTTTGCGTGCTTGAAGTGCTGATTTGGATGTGCTGAGTCCCAAGACTCATTCTTTTTTTTTTATGATTGGTTGCAGGTGGGGAGGATGTTGAGACAGGATTCTTGCACTTGAGTGGATTTCAGACCATGATAGTACACTCCCGAAGAGTTTTAATTTCCGCTTAAGTCTAGAAAGAATAAATTGTTATGGAAAGGATTCGAACAAGTTTGTTTGGGGTTTAAATTTCTAATTATTTCTTTAATGTTGGTTTCATATGCTTTAGTAGGGTAACACATTAAGACTTAAGTTGTGTGGATACCATAGAAACGTGAACACTCTCATTGTGCTTAAATCGGCTTGATTCTCCAGATTCGCGATTCGCAAAAGTTTTGTGCATCAAAGAGGGAACTTTCTGTAGAAATTAACGCCAAAGAAAAAGAGTCGCCGCCTTTATTTTTGTGAAACAAAAGATAAAAGGTACACGACCTTATATAGATAATTACAAGAAAAAATCTAAAGAAAAAGTCTAAAGAAAAAATTTAAACCCTGAAAAGATAAAAAACTAAATTATCCTCAAGACTATAAATAAATAATTCTAATAAATTATATAATCTAACACTTTCCACACCAACAATTTAATTTGAATTGTATGGATCTTGGTTGATTTTTTTGCCACCATATTTTATGTTTAATTTCACACAGAACCCAACATCATCTACCCTTCCTTTCTCTTCCTACTGCTCTAGCTTCATACCTCAAACAAACTTGACAGTCCCATCCTCCTTCATCGGCGACATTCGAAGAGCGTGCACGTTGAACCACTCGTTGACTAGTGGTTTGACCGTCCACATTATTTGGCCAGAACACCCTACTTTAATCTCTCAACGAGTCAACTCATCCCTCGACCTCAACCTGAACAAATTTCAAGATAAATGTTATATTGATATCGATATCAAAAATTTCAATATGGTATATAATAACTAAACTTTTTAATATACAATTAAATTGATATGATTCGATATATTTCGATAAGACATGTGCGGGCGGGATACCAAAAATTTAGGTATTTTACCCACCCTCCATGTAGATTGATGGAATAAAATGATTCTAAACCTTCTTCAACAAATTACATTCATAGTATATGTCCCAAAGAATTTGTCTGTTAAGCTACACCCTACGCCTTATACTCTATCTTTCTATAGTAGAAAAAACAGGGGCGTTCATTGCATCTTCCTTCCCTGCAACGGATGAAGAAGCTCCCTCTGAACTGTACATCATCATACTCTCTGTGATTGTTTTCGACATGTTGTTTCCATTTTCACGGCGCAAAGGCGAAAGAGAAGGTTGAATTCTCGTGTCAATTGCTTCCTTCAAGTAGTCCGCAGTCCTCACTTCTTGCGCCAGAGAACAAGAGCAGCAGCAGAGCCACCCGAAACAATCTGCAACATCCGGCTGCTTGCAGCAGTAGAGCTTAGTCTGAGGGAGGTTGAACTTCTTCCTCATCTGGATCCTCCAAAATCCTCCGTACAGCAATCCGAGAAAGCAGAGCAAGCAGCCAGCGATCGCCAGCGCTTCGCGAGCCGTCTCGTCGTTGACGTTGACAGCCGCCATGTTGAAGATGAACAGCGGCGCAAAGCAGAAGAGGAGGAAGGTGGCGACGTGAACGTACATATTTCCGAATCCTAGTCTGTTCATGTTCCACCCGAAGACGCAGCAGCTGCAGAAAACCGAGAGGTACGCCAGCGAAATGTCGTCCCAGAAATCGAACAGCCCTCCGGCCCACTGCGGGCTGCTGCTGTCCGCCGTAGCCAAGGGGGAGCGCCGTTCTTCCAGCGGTCGCAGGGGGAGATAAGTTTGCCTCTGGTTGCCATTGCTGCCGTCTTTGGATTCCTCTGTTTCTCCTTCGTACTCCCTTCCGAGAGGACTCAGCGTGCTGTACAGCCCTGAGACCGCCGTAGCGCCGATCGCGGCGGAGAGGCAGAGGCCCACTCCGACCGCGGGGCGCGACGATCTCCTATAGCCCAGGTTGAGAGCGCACAGCGCGTACTGAGCGAAGCAGTTGAGGTGGAGCAGCAGCAGCACGGCCAGCATGTGCATCCTCTCGTTGGGCTTCTGCGTTCCGTTCCTGCAGTAGAGCTTCCGCAGCCGCGCCGCGTCCGCTGGCTCCCACCGGATCAGGAGCGCGAGGTGGTGGAAGCGTCTCGGGTGCTGGTAGAGGCACATGAGCGTGAACAGGGCGTTGAGGATTTGGTTGTTCACTTCGAACCAGACGTCCCTCGTGGACTTCCTCGGCAAGGCGGCGTTCAACATTCCGGTCATGACCAAGAACAGCAGAGCGCCGGAGACGACGACGCAGGCCGTCCAGAGGAAAAGGGCCATGTTCATCGGCTCCTTGATCCACGCCCTGAAGGCCTCGAACGAAGTGGTCCAGTCGAGCTTGTTCGCGAAGGGAACACGAAACTGGCGAGACGATTTCGGATCGATCGGGGAAGGCGATGGATCCGCGAGGCCGAGAAGTGTTCTTCTGGAGGTGCTGATGTCAAGAACAAACTGATCATTTGGAGCGCCGCCCATTTCTTCCTTGATTTCTGTTCTTCTTTCGCCACTTCGCATCGGATTCATCATCTTAAACTGATGAACAGCACCATATCGCCATGGCTAAGGAAGATTGCAAACGAGAGAGAAAGAAAAGCACATATATATGATTCAAAGCAAACCTGCGAAGAAGAAGAAGTGGAAATTGGAACTTCTCTTCTCTTCTTGTTGTTCTTTACGTTTATCGTCAGGCGCAGGAAATCGGAAGAAGCCAAGAAGGCGAATGGGTGGAAATGGAGAGATGGCGTGCGCGTGGAAGGGGACGCCGGAGTCGTGGAGGAACGGGTGATCTGCTCTAAAAAGTAAAAATCACTTGGCCGGTCTCCATGTTTGACCCAGAGAGAAACTTCTTCAACGTTTGAATTCTTCCTTCTTAGGGAAATATTCATTTCACTCCCTCCTAATTCGTGTTTTCGTTAAAAAAAACAAAACAGAAGACAACTTTCCGAGCGATTGGTTGGTAGAGCCTTTACTTATTTAAAAATGATTATTTTATATATAATTTTAATAGAATCATCCAAAATATTTACTTTTATCATTTCATCCTTAAACTTTAGAAAAATACAATTATTCTATATATAATTTTGATAGGGTTATAAATAAATTAAATATTCATATGTATATTTTATATTTATATTAATATGCAATTAGTTCGGTAAGAATTTATTTATATTTATTTTAATATACATAAAATTAATTAAATGAATAAATTTAAATAATTTATTAAAATATATATATATATATATAGTTGATTGTGAGCGGCTCAATTATAACTTAACTTGAGTTCAAATTTGATTGAGCTCGAGTCGAGCTCAAGTCAATTTGATTAGAAATTGTACTGATTTTGAACCTAATTATTATTAGCTCGATGACTTATCAAGTTAAAATGAGCTAACAATAATATATATTTTTATAATATATAATATATTAATTTATTTATTAACAAATAATAAAAAAAATTGAGCACGAGTCTATAATTAAATAAGCTCGGCTCTACGAGCTTGAGCGAGCACGAGCTCAAACTAGTATAAATGAAGTCGAGTCGAGCTTGAGCCCGCTCGAATTCATTTAAAGCCCTAGAGAGAACCGTATTTGAAAGGTAATACACCAAAGGAGCACGTAAATTTAGAAAATGTTCAACGTACCATGCTTTGAATGATCAAAAGGCACATTGATTTGGATGACTTTCCTGTCCTACCCCTCTACAAACCATAGATTTTAATTGGTACTTGTAAATTATCTGGGTCATATTTAAAAGATTAAATATAAAAATTACTTCTGTGTTTTAATTCATGTAATCTAAATATCTTTCTTCCTCTTTCTTCAATTGAGTAAAGCAAATCTCTCTCCTTTTCTCTCGCGTATATTTATACAATTCAAATTTATTTTTTAAATTTAAATACTAAAGTCAAAACTAATATTTGAGATTAGTGGATTTCAGTCAAAATATAATGATTGACATAGAAAATTTCAATTGTACTCATTCCAAGTTCTATAAATTTCTAAAGTGACAAAAAAAATCTAAATGTGCTCTCATTTATTGTTTTCGGGCAATCCTATTAGTGACAAGAAGAAAAATTCTTTAGTTAAAATGCCTGAACCTAGTCTCTAGGAAATCAGGTTAAGCTTTTTAGCTGAAAATTAGTATAAAATTATAACATCTCTAGGAAACCCGAAATATGGACTTTTTACTATCTCAAAAATTCACAAGACTTGAAATAAATACAATTAACTCTCTAAGTTGATCAGTAAATTTTGACTGAAATCCACTTATGGACTTAGTCTATTTAAATTTTTACAAACTTACACTAATCTGGTAGAGTTCAGTTAGAAAAAGGTAAATATGGTGGTAAACCTTGATTTTTATCAATGAACACCGTAAGCCTAGTGTGACGAGACCAAGCCCAACTAGTGTGGAGTAAAACAGGACCATGTTGGGATTAAAATGAGAGTAGATCACGACCAAGTTTGCAGAAATCTAAATAGTCTAGGTCCATGATAGGTTCCGATCAAAACCCAACCAAGAGAGCTTAGATTACATGTATTTCAAGTTCTGTGAATTTCTAAGGTGGTAAAGAATTTAAAAATATCTTCCATTACTTAATTCAGGCTTCCCAGAGATGTTTTAATATTATGCTAACTTTTAGCTAAAAGGCTTGGGTCTATCTAGTCTCCTAGATATCACGTTGGACCTAACATAAAAGTAGACTAGTACCAAGTTGGACTGGATCTCCCTACACCAAACCAACTTAGTCTTGGCCTGCTTTTAGATCAAATCAAACATGATCTTGATCTCCTGATCAAGCTCATACGTTCTAGCTGAATTTTGTTTTCCTCCATATTACTATGGAAGCTTGAAAAGTAAAAGAGAGTAGATTTGAACTCGTTGACACTTAAGAAACTCATAGAGATTTAGAATGAATGCTTTCGAAATTTTCAAGGTTGATTAAGTTGATTAGTAGATTTTGATCGAAATTTATTGATAGACTTATACTATTTGGATTTCTATGAATTTGTAATCATGTAAAAAAGTAGAGTTTGGAGACGGTAAATTTGATAAATCTTTGTTTTAATTTTATAGTTAAATTAAAAAAATTAATTCGAATAGTATAAATCAACATATGAGAGGAAGTGAGAGAAAAATTGACTTTTCATTCGTGGAGAGATAAGGAAGAGAGATGTCTAAGTTGTATGCATCTAAACTCTCAAAATTATTTTAAAATTTAAAATATTTCAAATGTAATTTGGATGCACTGAAAATTGACATGTAGAAAATTAATTTTGATGGGAGGAGGTCGAATTGAGAGTCATCTAAATTAGTTACCTTTTTCATCATTCGTACGGTACGGTGCATGATTTCTCAAATCTGCGTAGTAAATTCCCATCATTTCAATTTGGCCCGCTTGCAATTCTAAATTTTGAAAATGACTGTTTGAACTTTCCCCAACTTGAAAATACTATTATTTCCTAGAGAATATTCTTACGCAGTGGTTGCTTTTGTTTTTTAGCCCCAAAGTTTGAATTTATTTTTCTTTTTGAGACTTTATGAATTCAACTTCGCCATTTAATCATATGGATTAATCGCTAAGTAACTTAATACGCGTGTTTTGCATGGACGAAGACTCCGAAGTCGCACACGTGCAGCAGGGAAATTTTATTCTTCCTACCAAAGTTTTTAAAATTTTTTCAAACTACTTCTTATATTTTAAAGCTGTTCGAAATTCTCTAAATATTTTAAGTGTTGATGAAGAAATGAAAATGACTCTATATTACCGTAATGTTAATATAATATTAGATTTTTTTTACAAATTTAGCCCATCGAATCTGGTACGTAGATGACCTATCTTCTAATTCACCTACGGATAAAATAAGAGCACGCATAATAAGTCGACCTCTACTTATAGGCAAGAGTACCATCCCTTGGAATACGACTGTAATTGTTGAGATAATATTGTCACATAAGATTTTGAGATCAAAATTTAATATATCTAAATATGACTTTTTTTGTATCTTAGTCACCTACATTAATGATTAGTAGTTATTTATGATTTATTTTATTTTTTTATTTTAATTTAAAGACGAATTAATAAAGATGTTGGAAACAAATGAATAATCTTTTACCATATGAGATAAGTAAAACTATCAAGATGCATCTTCTCTATTCTAAAAGAAGATACACGTGCAAATGGTAGACGTGCGATAAGAGATGCATATATAGAGAGGATGCTAACAGTCTTTAGGCTTAAATAAGCGGACCAACAGTTTGGTGAACTCGATATTCTGTCATGTCATTAAACAAAAAACATTAGCAACAGAATTAACTACGGACACTTAAATTCTATCTTTATATAGCGATGGCCAAGTTAATTACCATCACTAATAGTGACAACTTAAAATATTAAATTTAATCCATCTCTACTAACGATAGATATTTAAATATCGGTTGCTTTGTGTTACATGCTTATGTTTTTTACCTCTAAATATATATGATAATTTATTTAATCCATCACTAATAGGGATAGATATTTACAATCCGTCACTAATAGAGACGGATAATTAATCCGTTGCTAATAGCGATAGATAATTAATTATCCATCTCTATTAGCGACGAATAATAATTATGTGTCACTATTAGTGGTATATGCATATATTTTTCGCCTTTAAACTAGTTAAATTATTTAATTTGTCGTTAATAGCGACGGATAATTAATTATCCTCACTATTAGCAATGGATAATTAATTATCCGTCGCTAATAGTGATGGATAATTAATTATCCGTCGTTTAGTGTTATCTGCGTATGTTTTCTCCTTTTAAATCAAATAATTTAATCGGTCGCTATTAACAACGAATTAATTTTTTTTCATAATATTTGGGATATTAGGGCACAACACCGCTGTCGATCTTCCTTGCGTGTTTTCTCTTTACAGCGCGGCTGCTTCGGCAATTTCCTCCTCCCGTGATTTCCTCCTTCGTCGATTTCCTCCTTGGCTTCTCTTCCTCCAGCTTAAGGTACTCCTCCGACTTCTCTTCCTTACCCACGCCAGGCACTACCTGGCTACGTGGAGGCCGCCTGCAAGAGGCTGTCGGCCACGACCTAGTGGAGGCTGACAACCTCGGCTTGGATGCAGCCGGCGACCTTTGTTAGGTCGTGCCTGACGACCTCCGGCAAGCTGCGGCCAACGACCTTCGCCAGGCTGCGGTCGGCAACCTCTGGCATGCGGCCTCTGCTAGGCCGCGGTCGGTAGCCTCTGGCATGCAGCCTCTGCCAGGTGCAGGCGCTGCCTGCAGTCACTGTCAAGCTATTGTTAGGTTGCGAGCACGACCGATAGTCACTGCCAAGTCGTGGGCTCGTCTGGCAGCCAATGCCAAGCCGCAGGCGTGTTCGGCAACCACTGCCAGGCTGCGGGCGCGACCGACATCCCCTGCCAAGTCGTTTTAGAATTTAAATGACTTTGCTTATCTTTAGTACAACACATTGTGTTTCTAGAATTTTGATCTATATTAATGGTGGTGAACTCATATAGGTCTTTAAAATCCCTCAATTAATTCACCACTTAAATCATTAAGAAGTAGGTCTAGTTTTATATCAAGTTTAGAAGCTTAATTTTTATACTCTTGTTAATTATTTTTCTCTTACACAATCGTATAAATACTCTATTGATATATTTTATATGTATGATACTGTTTATTTAGATACTATATTGCTTATTTAGATAATTATCAGATTGATATTATCTGCATGATTAACCATATTGATATTACTTGCATGATTAATCATGTTTGAAAATATAATTATGCTTAGTTTGACATGATTAACCATGTTTAAAATTTTATTTGTTTTATGATACAATATATATGAACAAGGCTTGAATGTATAATAAGTTATACAGTGGATTTATTAGTCAAGAATATTTTGCTGGGTTGAAGAGTTTGTGAATTTTTTGTTAGATTTTGCTATTATGTATCTAGTTCAGTTTAATTCAGCTAGATTACTGTGCTATTTGTGATGTGTTGTGTATTTAATTTGGTATGTGTTGTGAGTTTGTTATATTGTTATTTTTGATGTATTATGAGTTTTGTTGTTAAGTATTATGAGTTTATTGTGAAAATAATCATTTGTGATGGTTGTAATGATTTTTATTCATATATAAACAAGGAAAAATGGGAAAAAAAGAATCTAGAAAAATGAACAATAAATTAGCGACAACTTTCTATCGCTAATAGCAAAGGATTTTATGTGTTTCTATTGCTATTAGCAATAATTTATTTTTAAATTCTGTCGCTAATAACAACGAAAAATTGACTTTTCATTGGTAAATACTGTTGGATGATACTCATTCTATATGTACAATATCTAAAAATTAATTATCACTTGATGGAAAATAGAGAGTTAAAGATATTTTTTCTTTTCAGCATAAATTAATATTAAAAATATTTATTTATTTTAACTATCATTTGAATTTAAATATAGATAATATTTGATAAATATATATTTTTTACAATCAACTGTAAATCTATAAAAGAAAAAGGCCAAAGGGCGTTGATATAGCCGTTATGGTATAACGGTCCATCTAGGCGGTTCGGCTTAACCTCTGTATGGCAATATCGTAAAATCAGTATAATCACAAGGGTAATTTAGCGTATAAGATAAGGGTCATTTTAATCTTCTAAGATACTTCCCGAAGCCCAACGGTCTTCTCCGCCTCGAGATGCCGAAAAGCCAACGTACCGTCTGTATAAACACACCTCATTTTGTGATAATCTACTCGCTCTTTCTCTAGTTTATTTGTAAGCCGGGATGCGAAATTGTGACGTGACTTTATCACCTTCTTCGGCTAATTAAAGGGTACTCGTGGAATGCACCGCACCTCCTCCTCTCTCTCCTTAGTGCCACTAATCTCGGTCTTCCACCGCCTTGTCTCTCTCGCAGTTTCCAGTACGCTCGTTTGTAGGGTTTCGATCTTCGTAAAAGCCCAAATACTGGAGAGATATTGGAGGAGGAGATGATGGAAGAGGCAGCGGTCGCGCTGGATCTGGAAACCACGGCGCCGATGGAGGAGAACCACCAGACTGTGGAGGCGGCGACAGCCAGGACGGCGGAGATCGACCTGGAAACCACGTTGCCGATGGAGGAGAACCACCAGACTGTGGAGGCGGCGACAACCGGGACGGCGGAGATCGACCTGGAAACCACAGCGCTGATGGAGGAGAACCCCCAGACTGTGGAGGCGGCGACTGCCGAGACGGCGGAGATCGACCTGGAAACCACGGCACCGATGGAGGACAGCCACCAGACTGTGGAGGCGGCGACATCCGGGAAGGCGGAGATCGACCTGGAAACCACGGCGCCGATGGAGGACAGCTACCAGACTATGGAGGCGGTGACAGCCGGGATGGCGGAGATCGACACGTCGGCGCCGTTCCTGTCCGTGAGGGAAGCGGTTGACCGGTTTGGCGGCATCGCCATCTGGAAGTCGCAGCTTAGGGAGCTATTTCATCCCGAAGTAAGATCCCTATTTCTTTCCCCTTGTTTTCTGCATTTTTGTTATCCTTGTCAAAATTGCATACATTTTCCCCCTTTTCTTCTCTATGTTATTACGTGCAATTTTTTTATGGCATTCCTTGTTTTCTTTGAACTAGTGATTGAGTTATCTTATTCTTCTCTATGTTACGTGCGCATTTTGATTCCAGTCCTTCCTTAATTGATACTAATTATTCATTGAGAATGCCTGCTGTGATTCTCAGATTAATAAAAGCTTCTTTTAAATAAATCCTTATTAACTTGTTTTTCTTTGCCTTATGTGCACTTTTAGTGCCATAGTGTCTCAATCCACCTAGATGAGAGAATTGAACAAGTCATTTGGGCTCAACTATAAGAAAATGAATTTTGTATTTGTGGCATTGAATCGATAAGGCCTATGTTTGTTGAAGATTATACTTGGAAATAAACTAGGGGAGACTTATGTAGATTAATTATCTACAAATTGCTTTATTTATCAGTAGAATTTCAGTGAGTGACATGCCGTCTTTTACATCAGAAACTCAATTACCCAGAGGATGCTAACGAGGTTATCAGCATGGAGGAACAAGCAGCACAACTAGAGATGGATCTTATTCTGAAAGAAAAGGAGACACTCAATGTTTTACAAGAGCTTGAAATGACAAAAAAGATTGTGGATGCTCTGAAATTGAGATTGCAAAAAGAAGTCCCTGAGGCCATTAAAATGCCTGTTGGGAACTTTGATAATATGATGATACAGTCTGTTCCTGAAACAGAAGAACATTGCCCCAGTGATCTCGAGGAAGATGGAGGGGCGAACCAGTCGAAGGAAAATTTAAGCATGATCACTAGTGATTTTGAGAAAGATGTAGGTATTGATGACTCTAGCATTGGGGTGAACCAATCTTCGAAGAGGATACCAGTGGAACTGAAGCAAGTGAAGGAAAATCTAACCAAGACAGCAAGTGATTTAGCTGATATTAGAACTTCCATTGGGGTGCTGAACATGAAAATACAAGAGGAAAAACTCTTGTTAGATAAATCACAGGAGAAGCTAACCGCCAATGCCGCTTTGATTTCATCCCTGGAGGAAGATCTTAATCAGACAGCAACTGAATTGGAGAGGGCTGAAGATTTAGAAAGTGAAAATTGCGAAGATTCCTCGAATATATTGCACGAAATCAAGGAAATCAACTCTGAAGTTGAACAGTCAAAGAAGACGAATGAAGCTTCGAAGGCTGAAGCTTCTGAGCTAGCATCTGAGATTGAGCACACAAAGTTAAGCATCAAGACTGTTGAACTCCGGGGGCTTGCTGCTAGGAAGATGGAAGAAGCAGCCAAAGCAGCTGAAGCTATGGCTCTTGCTGACATCAAAGCACTAATTTGCAGCAACAAAGCAATCTTTGATCTTCAGAATACGTGTGGTGTAACCCTTTCCATGGAAGAGTATATGGCCTTGGCAAGCAAAGCTCAGGAAGCAGACCTATACTCAAGAAAGAAACTTGAAACTGTAATGCTTGAAGTGGACCAAGTGAACATGTCTAAATCACAGCTGCTGACAAAGGTGGAAGAAGCAATGACAGAGGCAAAAAAATGCAAGAAGGCGCTTGAAGATGCGTTGAAGAGGGCAGAGGTTGCAAATAGAGCGAAACTTGAAGTTGAGGATGCCCTCCGCAGATGTAGATCAGAACATGGCCACCAGAGTCACAATGCTTACAACTCTACCAAATTCAAGAAGGATTCCCTGATGCTTGACCTGAAGAGCTCAAGCAGTAGTGGCCAGCTATCGATCGGGCAGATATTGAGCATGAAGTTGGCAGGCCCAGAATCTCTCGAACAGCATGAGATAGGAGGATCATGGGAGAAGGAAAATGAAAAGCCTACTGTTTCACTGGGTCAGATGCTGAATAAGAGACATGGGGCCTGCTTGATGTCGCAGAGGCTCGAGGAGAATAGACATTTGTCCATTAAAAGGACCAAGCTCGGTTTTGTAGGGTTGCCTCATCTCTTAGCGAAGCAAGGAAAGAACGCGAGGAAGAGGCATTCCTCGAGCATCGAGTGATAGTTACTTGTTGTAGATTAGTGTGAACCAGTGTGATATTACTTAGCTTCGTTGTCTATGAAATGTAATCCTCTTTTTATGTAGTTAGTGTATGTTATCTGTTGAAAGGTTATTTGAATATATTTCTGATGCCGGTTTGTTGTAACAAACTGTCGATATGTCCGAGTGGTTAAGGAGACAGACTTGAAATCTGTTGGGCTTTGCCCGCGCAGGTTCGAACCCTGCTGTCGACGGTCTATTTTGTGCTTAAACATAATTTTTAATCCAAAAAATTATGAAAAATATAACTAACAATTTTCTCAATATTTTGATAAAAAAATTATTTTTATTCATTTTTTAAAAAAATATTATCCGGTAAATTAATTTATTTATTCAATTTTCAATCTAAAATTAAACTAAAGAAAATATCTATATTTTTTATATAGTGTATGAGAGAATAAAGATTGGGGATTTGCTTAACACATTTCACTGCAAGAAGTAGCCAGAGATGAAGAAGACAAAACCTAGAAGGAGGCCGCCATAGATGAGCAAGGTCTTCTGTCCTGAGGTGAGCGAGTTGCCTCCGAAGCCAAACTGCTGGTTCTGCGCAAACCCCGCGATCTCCACGCTCTTGCTCTCGAAGAACGACCGGGCGGCGCCGCAGGTGGGGCAGCGCCAGTCGTCCGGCAGCTTCTCGAATTGGAACCCCGGCGGGATCGGGTACGCAGGGTCCCCCGCCGCCTCGTTGTACCGGTACCCGCAGGAGCGGCACTCGTAGATCCCCGTGTTCAGCACCGCGAACTTCTCCTCCAGCCGCCGGGGATCCAGCTTCGGACCACCGCCGCCGTCGGCCTCCCCCTCCGGGCCTGGCTCCGTAGACAGCACCGGCTTGTCCTCCTTCGAGACGTCGACCGACGAGGCGACCGTCTGGAGCAGCAGCGGCGAACGGCGGATCGAGGAGAAGGAGCTGGGGCAATGGTGGAAATTGGGGACGGATCTGGGCGCCTTCGAGGAGAAGCAGCTGCGGCAATGGTGGAAGGGGAACGGCAGCTTCGCTATGCTCGAAGCCATCATCTCTCGATCGATTGATCGATTTGGGGGAGAAGAGAAGAGACGAGAACGCTAGACGGGTGGATAAGGCAGCGAAGTAAACACCACAGCCACCGGTGCGGGATAAGAATTAAAACTGGCCCGCCGAGTGAGTACGTGTATATACGTATTTGATACAGTACAATACGCTAGAATATTCTCGCCGGGATTCGAATGGAGTGGTCCGTTCTCAGTCGTTCGATCTGGCCGGATTTAAATCTAGATCGTTGATACTATATTTTGTTATTAATTAATTATTAATAGTCAGCTAGAAAAAACGGAATATTCTCGAGTAAGGAATGATACTGAACATGAAGAGGGTTTCATGATAATGGTAACATATAATGAGTAAATCATTTTAACTACTAATTACATTGATGTTGTGAGGATGATTATTCCGTTAGAACCGAATTGAATTAATTAAATTGCATTGTTTTTTTAATAAATCCAACCCATCGAATTAAAAAAAAAAATCGAACAAAGATAAAATACTATTAATTCAGTTTTTAACTAAATTAGTCAAATTTGTTTAATAATTTAGTTGTTTTAAAATAAAATTCAGTTTCTATTTTTAAAAACCTAAGGTCTAAAAATTTGATTAATTTGGCTTATTCAATTTAATATAATAAGAAATTTGAAAATTAAACTTAAATTGAATTAACCGAGTTAATCAATTTTTTTTTGAAAAAAATTGAATTTTGAATAAACTGAACTAAATTTTAAAATTTTATCAATTTATTCAATTTAATTAAATTTTTGTTCATTCCTATTAGCGAATATTGTAGAGACCACATTTAGGGACCACGTAGCAAGATGATAACTAGAACAATGACCCGATCAAGTTAACTCAAGATGGAGCTCAGGTCAAGTCAACCTAGCTCAAGTAAGCCCTAAGTCAAGTTAGATCAACTCTTTGAAGTGACATACTCTCGAGCTTAAGTTTGATTAACTGATCACTCTCCAGCTTGGACATGACATTACAGTCACAAAGCACTAGTTTCAAAAAGGGCGTGCGCCATTTGAGGAAGAGGAAGGACGTACATCACTTCGAGATTTTGGCCATCTCTTTACAGGTAATGATAGTTAAGAGGTACAGAGCAACATTGAGCATTACTATTTTTTGTTTCCTTTGACTTGAATGTCAGAGGGATTTTTTTCGAGGTCTGTTTTAGTCTGCCTTCTCATCCTTTTGCAGCCCTTTCAATCGCCGTCACTAAAAACTTTCACTAAACCTTACGTGGCTCAATCCGACAACTACCGACTAAGTACCCATAAGATCCGACAGGATTCAATCTCACAAGAGCTGACCAGATAAGAATCAATCATACAGGAGTTGACTCAATAGAAGCCAATCTAATACGCATCCAATCTACCAAAAGAGCTCGGCTGTGAATATTTTAAGGAGTCAACTTATCCCTTATCTCAGGCTAGATTAATACAATCATTCTAATCTGAGAGGTAATATAAGAGTGTCACGTGGATAAAAGAGATTAATTAATCTGGTTGAAGTGACCAGACAAATGGCTAAATCTACCCCGTTCTTGGGGCATCCTTGACGCCTTGACTCTTTAGTGCCCTTATCTCCTTGGCACCTCAACTTCATGGCACACCGACTCTGAGGTACTCGTCTCCTTGGCGCCTCATCTTCTTAACCCCCCTCCCCCCTCCATGGCATCCCGACTTCGAGGTGCCCATCTCCTTAGCGCTCCCGATTCTGTGGCACCTCGACTATGAGGTGTCTTTGTCCCATTAACCCCCATCTCCTTAGCAGCCCGTCTCCTTGACGCTATGTCTCATTGGCGCCCGGTCTCCAAGCCCAATGTCCTTGACACCCTGTCTTCTTGGCAACTTGACACGGAATCTAGGACTATTTCAAGAAGAAGATAACACTCATATGGATTTCGAAATTCAGGGCTATTTCAGAAAAAGATAATGCTCACATGGATTTTGGGATTTAGGACTATTTCAAAAGAAGATAACACTTGCATAAATTTTAAGATTCATGATTATTTCATGAAGAAGATAATGCTCATATAAATTTTGGGATTTCATAATATTTCAAGAAGCAAATAACAATCTTACAGGAGAAGATGACGCGTGGAGGACATAGGGATTAGCCCTTGCCACTATAAAAGATAGTCCTCTTTGACAGTTATAGGTACATGCATATATGCATAAAAAATCCTAGTACTCTCCTTTGTTCTTCTTCTTTTTTTATCACCCGTTAAAACTAATAGATAAATAAAAAATAGAATAGAGAATTAATTCTTTGATATATTATTTACTAAAGTCAATATGCTTATTTATACAAATTGTCCAAACAATAATAGAAAGATTAAATATGGCATACAATTATAAGTATAGTAATGAATATAATAGATTTGGAAGTACTAATCTTGTTATTTAATTCATGCCGATCTTGATTTTGATTGTGATGTCAAATATAATAAAGCTCAATTGAATTCGAGATTATTTTCTATTATTGTCATTACCCCCGACAAACTTAACAGGAGTGCCTGAACATTAAGTTTGAATGCTAACTTGTTAAACGTTGTCTGGATAATGACTTGATAAATATATCAGTAATTTGATCTTCAATAGAGATGTAAGAAATTGAAAGTTGTCGAGTCGTCACACGCTCACTAACAAATTGAAAGTCAATCTCTACATGCTTGGTATGATCATGAAAAATAGGATTTGCCGCAAGATAAGTTACTCTAATATTTTCATACCAGATTTTAGGCGTAGCAATTGGAGAAAAGTGTAATTCCAAAAAAAAAATACTATAGCCAAATAATTTCTGACGTCACGTTAGCTATAACTTTATACTTAGCTTTAGTACTTGAGTGAGAGACTATAGGATCCTTCTTTTAAAGTCAAGAAATAAAATTTTGCCTAGGAAATATGACATATCCACTAATAGAACATCTATCTTTGGGAGATTCAGCCCAATTTACATCACTATAGACAATCAACTCTCATGAGGACTGACAATATAAAAATGTTGGTCCCTTATCGATCGACAAGAGGGGGTGAATTGCCTTGAAAATGAAAATCAACTCTTTCTCGACTTTTCAAACTTAGTTAAGAAACACTTGTTTAATAATATGAAACTAATTAACAAGAAAGAAAGAAGAGGCAGATCTTTTTACTTGGTTTGCAATCACAAGATTACTAGTATAAGGTGTTGAAAGTTCACTATCGAATCTCCTTCTAGCAGAGAAACATCTTATAGCAGTTTAAGCACTAGAATACAAAATCAAACAGAAAGAAGATCGTTTTCAAGTTTTATACTGAACTACTGAGACCAGAGCTCCATTTATAGTCTGCTAGTCGGATTTAATCATTTGCTGATGTGGCAGCTCCGGGCTCCTAGAAGAGGTTCGGGCGCCTGGCATAGATAAACTTTATCCACTACGCAACAATGTGCAATATATAAAACTTAAGTGGTTCGGGCACCTGGAACAGCTTCGGGCCCCTAGACTGTGTTGACCAGTTGCCAAACAGGGCACATTGAGAAGGCGCCCTGGGCTGTGCCCAGGGGGTCCAGGCGCCTAGTCCATCCGGGGCCCTGGACTTGGTCCAGGTGCTTGGACAGTCAACATCTGGTTGATTGTGTGGTTCTCCTCCGTTCTAGCTCTGTTCGCTTGGATGATTTCGACCATCCAGATTAGGGCTCACCCGAACCAATTTTTCGGCCTTCACCTCAAGCAAGCTTCCGCTATGCCAATCTTGTACCTCAGAAAATACCGCGTGTTTCCTTCTCATCCGCCAGCATACTCTTCCGTAGCATCTCATCCCTCAGACGCACCGAGCTCGTTAACTCTCTCCCGTGCCATCCTTCTCGCTAGCTGCGTCTTTCGCTCGACTTCTTATGCTCCTAAGTTTCTACACACTTAGACATAAGACATCAAATAAACAAAGGACCTAACTTAACTTGGTTGATCCTACCAAAACTATCACATAATACCTACAAAGAAGACCATATAAAATAGTACATTTGAGATATTGAAGAATTCTCTTAACACCTTCCCAATGGTATTCATAGGAGCATACATAAATTGACAGGCATGATTCACGATGAAAGTAATATCGGGTCGTATAATGGTGAGATATTGTAGGACACCAATAATACTTCGATAAATCTGGGGGTAAGCTAATGAAGAGGAGGATAAAGGTCAAGTGAAACTACCTTTACTAATTGGTGTGGAGATAGGACGTGCACCATCCATTTTATATCATTATAGAAGTTCAGTAATATATTTACTTTGAGAGAGAAGACAACATTCAGAATGTGAGAGAAACTCTATATTAAGAAAAAAATGAGCATTGCCGAGATCCCGAATAGGAAACTCTTGACAAAGAAGATGAAGTAAAGTAATAATGTCGATCATTACAAGTTATTAAGATATCATCCACATAAATTTGAATAAATATTAAAAATTTCTCATTACATTTGTAGAATAAGGAAGAGTTAGTTTTTGAGCTAGAAAATTCCTGAGTATGAAGCCAGGTAGATAGATAATGAAACCATACATGAGGTACTTGTTGAAGATTATATATAGATTTCTGAAGTTAACTCACATATGTTGGAAGTTGTTGGTGGATGAATCCAGGTGGTTGCTCCATAAAAATTGTTTCTTTAAGGTGTCCATGAAGGAAAGTATTGGAAACATCTAATTATCGTATCAGCCAATTGAGGCTAACAGCTATAGATAGTAGCAATCTGATAATTGTAATTTTAATGATTGGACTAAAAGTATCATTGAAGTCAATATTGTTAGGATGTATACTAAAAGTCTAGCTTTTGGTATAAACATTTATCTAGAAATAAGAATCACATTGGTCAAATGTCTACATTTATGATAAATGTAGTTGTTCAATTAATTTATATTGTAGATAACATGGTGTGTGGTGTCACACACAGAGGATCATGTTATCAGTACCTTATAAATTATAAACAGTAGCTCACGACCAAAATGGAAAGGAACAAACCATTGGAAGGTCGTAGTGTAATTAGGTATTAGTTTATCTTAACTATATAATTACACTAGTACACTTAGAGTGTATTGAATAGAACCATTAGAGGTCGTTTCTTTTATACTGACTTTATAAAGGAACAAAGACCTCAGTTATTATGGAAGTGTGTGCTCTTAATCCTAATATAATAACAAGCACATATATTTGATATTTATTTCTTTAATTTATCAATGGGTGAGATTTAGTTCGATAAATCAATAAGCCCGATAAGTTGGGAAATGATATCACTTATAGTGTGTGTTGTTGATTATAGAAGGAAACTGTGTCCTAGTAATCTAGGTTGAGAATGTCCCCAAGAGGAGCTCATAAGGATTGTCATGTTAAACCCTACAGGTGGACTTAGTCCGACATGACGATAAGGTTGAGTGGTACTACTCTTGGACTAAGATATTAATTAAATGAGTTGTCAGGAACTCACTTAATTAGTGGACATTCGACATCTTAAACACAGGGAGACTAACACACTCATAATAAGAAGGAGCCCAAAATGTAATTTGGGATTGGTGTGATAGTTCAATAATAGTTCTATAGTGGAATGAATTATTATTGATAAAATTAAGTTGTGTGTTCGGGGCGAACACGGGATGCTTAATTTTATCGGGAGACCAAAATCAATTCCTCCTCTCGGTCCCTATCGTAGCCTCTTAATTACAGAGTACTATACCCCACCTATACCCACCTTCTTACCCATTCCATAGGGGCCGGCCAAGCTAGCTTGGAGACCAAGCTAGGGCCGACCAAAGTTTGGTTCATGGGAGCTTCAATGTGGCCGGCCCTAGCTTGGGTTCAAGCTTGGTGTGGCCGGCCGAAATTAAAATAAAAGGATTTTTATTTTTAAAAATTTTCTTTTTTGGATAACATGATTTAAAAGAGAGTTTAAAAATTTAAATCTTTCCTTTTATAAGATTCTACAAAAGATTAAGAGAAGAGCTAAATCTCTTTCCTTATTTGTAGATTAAAAAGATTGATTTTAATTTTGGTAAAAACTTTCCTTTTAACCATGTTCATGATTTAAAAGTTTAAAAAATTAATAATTCTCTTTTATTAGTTTCTACAAAAGATTAAGAAAAGATTTGATATCTTTCCTTATTTGTAGATTGAAAGGAGATTTTAATTTTTAGAGATAACTTTTCGGAAATTATCCACATGTTTAAAGAAAGATTTAATTTATAAAATTTCCTTTTAACCAATCATGAAGGGATAAAATTATTGGAGAAATTTTTTATAAAATTTTCAGAAGCAAATAAGGAAATTTTAATTTGTGTTTAAAATTTTTATTTGCTTGGAGATTTGGTTTGGCCGGCCATTATAATAATGAGAAGAAAAATTATTTTTAATTAAATAAAATTTTCCTTTTCATGGCAAAAGAATTAAGGAAGTTTTTATTAAAAGTTCCTTATTTGCCAAGACCAAGGATTATAAAAGAGGAGGTGGAGGATCCTTCATGGGTGAACAACCTCTATTCTTTTCCTCCCTCTCTTCCTTGGTTTTGGTGGTCGACCCTATTTCTCTCCTCTCCTCTTGTTGGCCGAAACCTATCTTCATGGTGGAGCTCTTGTTTGTGACCGGATCAAGGAAGGAGAAGAAGAAGAGAAAGCAAGCCTCGTCTCTAGCATCCCTTGGAGCATTGGTGGTGGTCGAAATTCTTCATCCTTGAAGAAATTTGTTGTGGCCGAAATCTAGAAGAAAGAAGGAAGGTGGAAAGGTGGTTCTCATCTCGGAAGATCGTTGCCCACACAACGTCCGAGGTTAGAAGAGGAATACGGTAAAAGATCAAGAGGTCTTTGTCTTCAAAAGAAAGGTATAACTAGTAATGTTTTTCCGCATCATGCTAGTTTTATTTCTTTGTAAAAATACCAAATACAAGAGGCATGCGATTCTAGTATTTTGAATTTATTTTCGATGTTGTGTTCTTTTGTTTTTTCTTTTCCTTGTGACTTGATTATTCTTTTCGGTTGACCTAAAGTTATTTAAGGAAATTAAATATTAGCTTTCCTTAAAAGGCTTTGTCTAGTCGGTGGTGGTTGCTCCCATATCCAAGAAGACCATGTGCCTCGCCACGTCAGTACTGGAAGCCAATTTTGGAAATTAATATTTAATAGAATTAATAACCTAGGTGATTTGGATCGAAAGTGTTAAGTTCCGCAGGAGATCCAAGTCTAAACCTAAAAGAACAAATAAATTAAACCTAGGATCAAACGTGTTAAGTTCCGCAGGCGATCCGAGTTTAATTTAAAAGAACACATGGTAGCTAGGAAAAGGTTCAGACCTTTGTACAAAATTTTTGTACAGTGGAACCATTAGGTTTTTCGAGTAGCAACCAACAATTGGTATCAGAGCTAGGGTTTTGCCTCTGTGTATTTGGTATTAGTTTAATTATGCACATGTCATACATAATTTAGGCAGGTTAATAGTAGGATGTGCTAATTTTGTGGATGCAGGATCCAACTATTTTGCTTATAGTTATTATGTGTGTGATTAAACCCTTGGACATGTCAAGGGCATTTTATTCTGTGTGCATGATTGTATTATTAAATACAACAGGAGTTGTATTTAATTTTATTAGGATTTTATTTTTTGATCTAGTTACATGTACATTCCTTTTATGGAATATAGGATTGATGGATGTAAATTTTATTTTATGTTCGATCTAGTTTACATGTACATTCCTTCGAGGAATATAGGATCAAAAAATGTAAAATTCTATTTATGTCGCGGATCGAATCTTGCAAGGCGTGGAACCTTTTGAGGACCAGAGGCGCAGCGGAACAAGGAGCAAGATGGATGCGACAACTAGACCCGGTAGCGGTGGCCAAAGATGGCAGCAGCTAGGGTTGGCGACACACGGAGGACAGCAATAGATAAAAGCCATAATAGTTGAAAATTAGTTTTTCTATTTATTACTTTTTATGATGTGTTGTGTGTGCTTGTTAGTATGCATGCTAAGTTGGCTAGCATAGTCAAAATTCCTCACTTTAAATAACTAAGTGGGAGAGAGATTTATTTTTTAAATAAATTTCACGGTCTCCATTATTGGTTTATAAGTGATGCAACAAGCTTGCGCGTTGGCTCTGAGTGCCTTCCTCCATATCGGATGAGCTTGTTTGCAGATCACTAGCTTAAACTTCCATTTTGGATGACTATAGGAAGTTAATTAAGAGCGTGTGATCTTCCCCATCGGAAGGGGCACAATCTTATTAATGGACTTAGTGTCAAGTAATGGTATACACTTAGGCACGTCTAATAGTATCCTCCCCATCGGAGTCACTGCTATTATTTGTGTGACCAAAGAAAACCAACTATTAATTTGTCAAATAAATAGGTTGACAATATAATAAAATTAAAAACTTGTAACGCCCGCCCTTCTTACCCAACCAAAGGCGGCGCTACGTTCTTATACTACTTACGTACATGTTTTACTATAACAGCGGAAGAATAAAAAATTTAAAGAATTTAATTTATTAAGCATAATATCACATATTCTGATTTGTTCAAATGTGCATATATTGAACTTATAACTAAAAATATTAATTTGTCCGAATCGTCCTAGCCAAGCCACCACCACACACATCACTATCTGCTCCTCCTGCTGCTCCGTTGTTCATCCAGCTTTCTCTTTTATCTGCGGTACAAGGAAAGTAAGCTATGAGCACTCATGGCTCAGTAAGTTCCTTTCCTACTCACTAAAACCGAGAATCATCGTATATTAAGAATGGATCAACATATCATCGTCTCAACTAATCATAACATAACATATCATTCTATTCAAACATATCATGCATATTTCTTATTCACATATCATTTCATAGAAGCATGAATATCATATCATAAAACAAATAAATCACAAGCATAAGACATACAAGGGCATCATATTCATATCATAATATCACAGGACATTATATCATATCATCATATAATTCAAGCACATATGAATGTAGGCAATGCATCGTGAATTTGAAAACTTATACTTAATAGTACTTGAAATTAATATCATCATCATTTGGGATCCCGGTTTGTACCACATACATAATGCGTAGGTCCAAGGTAGCAAGTCTTGAGCCCTACCATGCATACATACTAGGCCCGAGTCTTACTCCATCGACCTAGGGCACTCAAAGGCCCATTACTGACGAGGCCCGAGTCTTACTCCATCGACCCCGGGGCGTTTACGGAGCCCACCCTTGGTACAAACCATAAAAATAACTTATCATGCATAACTATCATATCATGTCCTTAACAATCTTTCATGCATTTATTCTTTTCATCTCTTTTCATTATGTATAGCATTTTCTATGCTATCACATATCATAACATAACTTCATTTCTTTTCATTATGTATAGTACTTGAAATTAATATCATCATCATTTGGGATCCCGGTTTGTACCACATACATAATGCGTAGGTCCAAGGTAGCAAGTCTTGAGCCCTACCATGCATACATACTAGGCCCGAGTCTTACTCCATCGACCTAGGGCACTCAAAGGCCCATTACTGACGAGGCCCGAGTCTTACTCCATCGACCCCGGGGCGTTTACGGAGCCCACCCTTGGTACAAACCATAAAAATAACTTATCATGCATAACTATCATATCATGTCCTTAACAATCTTTCATGCATTTATTCTTTTCATCTCTTTTCATTATGTATAGCATTTTCTATGCTATCACATATCATAACATAACTTCATCTCTTTTCATTATGTATAGCATTTTCTATGCTATAACACATCATGACATATTTCATAATATAACTTCATTATGCATATCATTTCGTAACTAAAGCAATCATGCATTTTAACTTATTATCATATCATTTTCATACAGCATGGCATAGACATATTTAATTTTTATTCTAGGGTTTCTAGGGCATCTATCCCTTCATGGCCGAACACATAATGATTCATTTAGGTCATACAAACATGTATCACATTCACATATTATCAAGTTTTCATAAGAAGTACTTTTAACCCCTTAGGTTTCATTTCCAAGGCCTCTAGGTCCTTTAAACCTTACTTGGTCGAAATTCATAGAATATAAACTTCCTTTAAGTGGCCTAAAGCATGGGAAACCTAAGTAAATTTCATAGCAAGATTTACTAAGAACATCATACACAAGGTTGGATCATAAACAAGCTAGGACTCTTGTGATCTTATATGTCATAAATCATGTAACTAATTTTCTACATTCCAATTAAACATGAGAGCATTAATCATCTTTCGTAACATAATATCACAGAGGTCATTGAGCATATTAGAATTTTGTTTAAGCTTCTCTAAACCATCACCTTACCATGGCCGAAATATTAAGAGTAAGGTTCATGAGTTTCTTTCAACATACAAGCATACAACTCTTAAGAACTTTATATCATATAAGCATAGTTATTTTAAATTCAAGGTCCTCCTAACCCTAAATTCTTTCTTGGCCGAAACATGAGAGTGGGGTTCTTTTGGTTCCAATCAACTTCCAAGCAAGAAAACCATAGGAAGGTCCCTAGCATTTCATAGAGGGAACCTTGCACTAGTTTGGTTAGACTATAATTTTCCTAACCTATTTACAATATTTTTGATTGAAATTCTAGGGTTACATACACCTCTGATCATGCATCATATATGTATAAAAACATAGGGGAAAACTTTCCTTCAAGGCATAGAAAAAGAATCCGAAAATCACATGAAAGCCTTGTACCGCAGGTGAGGGGAAGCTTACATTCTTTGCTTAAGTTTCCTAGAGTTGAGAACTTGCTTGTGGACCTTTCTTCCTTGCTTGCTTTGCTCGGCACCAATGGAGGAAGAAGTGGCTAGGTCTTTTGGTGGAGAGGAGGAGGAAGAAGAGGAGGCTTCTTCCTCTTGTGTTGCTCGGCAACAAAAAGAAAGAAAGAAGGGGGAGAGTTGTTGCTCTCGGCAACAAGAGGAAAGAGGGAGGGAGAGTGCTCGGCACAAATGGAGGAGAGGAGGAGAGTGAGTTGAGGATGAAGTCCCCCCCCTCCATGCCTATTTATACTAAAGTGAGGGGAGGAAAACTTGACTTGATTCATCCTCCTCATTTACTTCTCCTCTTTATGAGAAAGAATATGCTAGAGAAATGCTTCTTGAGTTTCTCTCTTTTCTTTCTCTTAATTTCTCTCCTTTCTTTCCTTTAATTATAATTCCCATCTCTCCTCTTACAATATTCACTCCTATCACACTTGGTTAACACATGCATGCATCCACAAGAGAACCAAGGATCAAATCCTTCTCCTAACATATTTTTGTACAAAATAATTCATGTATATGCATTATGCATAAATATTTCATACATGCATATATAATATCTCATATTTCTTTTGTTTACATTAATTCCTTGCATTATAAATCATGTATAGAACTTTATATTCTCAACTTTATTTTCTTTCATAAAGTTTTTAATCATCTAAATCCTTCCCATCGTAACATTCAACGTAGACTATCTACACATTCTT
Source organism: Zingiber officinale (assembly GCF_018446385.1). Lineage (NCBI taxonomy): Eukaryota > Viridiplantae > Streptophyta > Magnoliopsida > Zingiberales > Zingiberaceae > Zingiber > Zingiber officinale. Next base: position 76,954,578 of record NC_055991.1, read on the forward strand.
TTCATTACATTCGTACTCTCATTGCCCTTACTTTATCTAGGCTTTCTAGGGGTGTTACAAAACTCCTCTTACAAATGTTTGATTTTGTATACGTCCATACTATCGTGGCATACAAAATTCAACGGTGTTTAAGGTAATTTTATTTTGTCATAAAGATTTATTGACAAGATAATTAATGGGTAAAATCCTCCTCTTACAAATGTTTAAATTTTGTATACGTCCACACTATCGTGGCATGCAAAATTCACGGTGTTTTAGGTGTTGGTGAATTTAAATAATATTGTTTGAGGAATCAATGTTATTTTAAATTCAAAAAATTTTGACCAAATATTTGATCAAAAGACAGATCAACTATTAATTTTATTCATCATAAAGTAAAGTTGACGAGATAATAAAATTAATGGATAAAATCTCTTTTTTGATTTTGTATACGTCCACACTATCGTGACATACAAAATTCATAGGGATTTTAAAAGAATTGATCTTGACCAAATATTTTTGTGATTCTTAGGATTTAAAATGGTTGTCAATCCCCTAGTTGTTATACTATAGAAAAGACTTAGTAGTCCCAATTGTAATGATTGGAAATAGGACTTGGACATTAAGGTAGACTGTCTTCTTAGAACTAAGAACAATTTAGGTGTATTTAATTCATTAGTTGAAACATGTCTAGTGGTGTTATCTACCAGAACTTGGAGTGTAGATACAGATGTCATTAATCATGTCTGCAATTTATTACAGGGTTCCAGGAAACCCGACAACAAAATAAAAACACCGTCCACATGGGCATTACCTCAAAAATAGCAGCTATTGCAGTGGGAGAGGTTTATTCTCTAATAGGAATAAAATATGGATTATTAGAAATTGTCTTTACATACTAAGTTTAGAAAGAACCTGATTTCAGTTTCTAAACTATTATAGAATAGATATTGTGTCTATTTTGATAACAAAGTTGTTATCAAGAAAAATAGGGAAGTTATCTATTCTGGTATGTTGGTTGACAATTTATAATCAAATAACTCCCACGATGCAACAAATGGAAATTAGTAACACATCTTCTAACTTTAAAAGAAAGAAACCTTCGGAAATGAACAAATTATATCTTTGGCATCTAAAGCTAGGTTATATTAACTTAAGTAGGATTCATTGGTAGCTGATGAACTTTTGGGTTCATTAGTAGTGGAAATCTTTCCAACCTGCGAGTCTTACTTGGAAGGAAAAATAACCAACAAGCTTTTAAGTCAAAGGGGTATGGAGCCAAAGATATGTTGGAGTTGGTTCATTCTGATTTGTGTGATCCTATGACTATCCAGGAAAGAGGTAGTATCGAATATTTCATCTATTTTATAGATAACTATTCAAGATACAAATACATTTACTTAATGTGCCGCAAGACTAAGTACTTTGATTAGTTCAAAGAGTACAAGGCTGATGCGGAGAAACGTCAAAGTAAAAGTATCAAGACACTATGGAGAGATCGTAGTGGCAAGTACCTCTTGGGAGAATTTTGGAGTCACTTATCAAAAGTAGGAATTCAATCCAAACTAACTGCACCTGGTACACCCTTACAGAATGGTGTAGAAAAAGGAAGGTATAGGACTCTTATGGAAATAAGTAGATTTATGATGAGTTATTTAGAAAATTACCAAATTCATTTTAAGGATATACTCTGGAAACAGAAGTGAACATAGTACATTCCAAAGTCAGAACTCTCTACTCATATAGAATTGCTAAATAGGCATAAGTCTATTTTGAAGCATATTTGGATTCGGGTAGTCCAGCACATATGCTGAAGAGAGACAATGATAAGTTAGACAGGAATTCACTTGTTTGTAAGTTATCCTAGAGAAATGAAAGTAGGTTTATAGTCTTAAAAAATCAGAAGGTCATTGTTAGCATCAATGATCGATTTTTAGAAAAGGACTATGTAATAAACCACAAGCCCATAAGTAAATTTGTTCTTAAAGAAATTATAAAGGACATGTCTAATCTAGTACCAACTGTACAAGATGAAATGTCACAAGAAATTGTAACACGTATCACAATTGATACACAATTATAGACAAGTACATCATCGTAGTGGGAGGGTTGTTAAACAACCAAAAGGATTCATGTTTTGGGAAAGTTTTTGGACTTGATCCCAAATGAACATGAGTCTGATCCCGAAAATATGATCAAGCACTCCAAAATAAAGATGCAACATCCTGGCAAAGAGCAATGAATACAGAATTAGAATATAAGTATTCTAATAAAATCTGGAAGCTTGTAGAATCACCAGATGGTGTTAAAAGCCATTGGGTAAAAATAGGTCTACAATAGGAAAAGATGGATAGACAGGAAGGTGGAAACTTTCAAAGCAAGGCTTGATGAAAAAGGAAACTTTTTCACTGGTAGTCATGCTTAAGTCTATCTGGATTCTTTTATCTATTTGGCAAGTGGATGTCAAGACAACATTCCTTAATGGAAGTCTTGAAGAAAGCATCCATATAAAGTAACCAGAAGAGTTCATTGCAAAGGTCAAAGAGCATCTTGTGTGCAAGCTCAATCAGTGTATGGACTGAAGCAAAGCTTCAAGGTCTTGGAACATCCGGTTTATCAAAATAATCCAGACCTATGGATTTATTTAGTAACCGGATAAATCTTGTGTATACAAAAAGTATGATGGAAACGTGGTGGTATTTCTTGTACTATACGTAGATAACATTTTTGGTAGTTGGAAACAATATCAAAATATTGTCAGAAGTAAGGGTATGGTTGTCCAAGAAATTCGATATGAAGGACTTGGGAGAATGTATATATTCTTGAGATCAAAGTAATAAGGGATCGCAAGAAAAGAATATTTTACTTATCCCAAGCTTCATATATCGAAAAAATCCTTGCTCGTTTTAAGCATGCAAAACTCTAAGAAAGGTTTCTTACCTTTTTAGCATGGAGTAACTTTATCTAAAGAAACGTATCCGTAGACATCAAAGGAGATAGAGGAAATGAAGGCAGTTCTTTATGCTTCGGCTGTCGGAAGCCTAATGTATGTTATGCACGAGATCAGAAATCTGTTTTACCAAGGGCATAGTTAGCAGATATCAAAGTAATCCTGGACAAGGACATTGGACTGCAGTAAAGCATATATTGAAGTACCTTAGAGGCACTAGAGATTATATGCTAGCTTACAAGGCAGTTATTTTGGTCTCTGTGGGTTGCACGGATTTTGACTTCCAGTCGGATAGGGACAATAGTAAGTCAACCTCGGGGTTTTGTGTTTACTTTAGGAGGTAAAGTCATAACTATGGAAGAGTGATAAGCATAGATATTTTTCTGGACTCCACCATAGAAGCTGAGTATATGGCAAACCTCTGAGGTAGTCATAAAAGCTGAATGACTCAATAACCTCAAGATAGACTTAGATATGATTTTCTGGTTTGTCCAAAGATTATTACAATTTATTGTAATAATAGTGGTGCAGTAGCAAACTCAAAGAAATCATGAGTCTATAAGGCAAGTAAACACAATAGAGCGCAACTACCATCCATTACGAGAAATCGTATAAACGAGGAAAAGTTGTTGCTGCCTAGATTGCATCAGATGATGACCTATAGATCTTTTCACTAAGGCCCTTAAGACAAGAGCTTTTGATGGACATGTTGAAGGGTTGGGAATCAGATGTATGGCATCAGATATAGCAGCTTAGTCTTTTAGTATAAGTGGGAGATTGTTAGGATGTATACTAAAAGTCTAGCTTTTGGTATAAACATTTATCTAGAAATAAGAATCACATTGGTCAAATGTCTACATTTATGATAAATGTAGTTGTTCAATTAATTTATATTGTAGATAACATGGTGTGTGGTGTCACATACAGAGGATCATGTTATCAGTACCTTATAAATTATAAACAGTAGCTCACGACCAAAATGGAAAGGAACAAACCATTGGAAGGTCGTAGTGTAATTAGGTATTAGTTTATCTTAACTATATAATTACACTAGTACACTTAGAGTGTATTGAATAGGACCATTAGAGGTCGTTTCTTTTATACTGACTTTATAAAGGAACAAAGACCTCAGTTATTATGGAAGTGTGTGCTCTTAATCCTAATATAATAACAAGCACATATATTTGATATTTATTTCTTTAATTTATCAATGGGTGAGATTTAGTTCGATAAATCAATAAGCCCGATAAGTTGGGAAATGATATCACTTATAGTGTGTGTTGTTGATTATAGAAGGAAACTGTGTCCTAGTAATCTAGGTTGAGAATGTCCCCAAGAGGAGCTCATAAGGATTGTCATGTTAAACCCTGTAGGTGGACTTAGTCCGACATGATGATAAGGTTGAGTGGTACTACTCTTGGACTAAGATATTAATTAAATGAGTTGTCAACAACTCACTTAATTAGTGGACATTCGACATCTTAAACACAGGGAGACTAACACACTCATAATAAGAAGGAGCCCAAAATGTAATTTAGGATTGGTGTGGTAGTTCAATAATAGTTCTCTAGTGGAATGAATTATTATTGATAAAATTAAGTTGTGTTCGGGGCGAACACGGGATGCTTAATTTTATCGGGAGACCAAAATCAATTCCTCCTCTCGGTCCCTATCATAGCATCTTAATTATAGAGTACTATACCCACCTATACCCACCTTCTTACCCATCCCATAGGGGCCGACAAAGCTAGGGCCGACCAAAGTTTGGTTCATGGGAGCTTCAAGGTGGCCGACCCTAGCTTGGGTTCAAGCTTGGTGTGGCCGGCCCAAATTAAAATAAAAGGATTTTTATTTTTTAAAATTTTCTTATGTGGATAACATGATTTAAAAGAGAGTTTAAAAATTTAAATCTTTCCTTTTATAAGATTCTACAAAAGATTAAGAGAAGAGCTAAATCTCTTTCCTTATTTGTAGATTAAAAAGGTTGATTTTAATTTTGGTAAAAACTTCCTTTTAACCATGTTCATGATTTAAAAGTTTAAAAAATTAATAGTTCTCTTTTATTAGTTTCTACAAAAGATTAAGAAAAGATTTGATATCTTTCCTTATTTGTAGATTGAAAAGAGATTTTAATTTTTAGAGATAACTTTCCGGAAATTATCCACATGTTTAAAGAAAGATTTAATTTATAAAATTTCCTTTTAACCAATCATGAAGGGATAAAATTATTGGAGAAATTTTTTATAAAATTTCCAGAAGCAAATAAGGAAGTTTTAATTTGTGTTTAAAGTTTTTATTTGCTTGGAAATTTGGTTTAGCCGGCCATTATATTAATGAGAAGAAAAATTATTTTTAATTAAATAAATTTTTCCTTTTCATGGCAAAAGAATTAAGGAAGTTTTTATTAAAATTTCCTTATTTGCCAAGACCAAGGATTATAAAAGAGGAGGTGGAGGAGCCTTCATGGGTGAACAACCTCTATTCTTTTCCTCCCTCTCTTCCTTGGTTTTGGTGGCCGACCCTATTTCTCTCCTCTCCTCTTGTTGGCCGGAACCTATCTTCTTGGTGGAGCTCTTGTTTGTGGCCGGATCAAGGAAGGAGAAGAAGAAGAGAAAGCAAGCCTCGTCTCTAGCATCCCTTGGAGCATTGGTGGTGGCCGAAATTATTCATCCTTGAAGAAATTTGTTGTGGCCAAAATCTAGAAGAAAGAAGGAAGGTGGAAAGGTGGTTCTCATCTCGGAAGATCGTTGCCCACACAACGTCCGAGGTTAGAAGAGGAATACGGTAGAAGATCAAGGGGTCTTTGTCTTCAAAAGAAAGGTATAACTAGTAATGTTTTTCCGCATCATGCTAGTTTTATTTCTTTATAAAAATACCAAATACAAGAGACATGCGATTCTAGTATTTCGAATTTGTTTTCGATGTTGTGTTCTTTTGTTTTTTCTTTTCCTTGTGATTTGATTGTTCTTTTCGGTTGACCTAAAGTTATTTATGAAAATTAAATATTAGCTTTCCTTAAAAGGCTTTGTCTAGTCGGTGGTGGTTGCTCCCATATCCAAGAAGGCCATGTGCCTCGCCATGTCAGTACTGGAAGCCAATTTTAGAAATTAATATTTAATAGAATTAATAACCTAGGTGATTTGGATCGAAAGTGTTAAGTTCCGCAGGAGATCCAAGTCTAAACCTAAAAGAACAAATAAATTAAACATAGGATCAAACATGTTAAGTTCCGCAGGCGATCCGAGTTTAATTTAAAAGAACACATGGTAGCTAAGAAAAGGTTCAGACCTTTGTACAAAATTTTTGTACAGTGGAACCATTAGGTTTTCCGAGTAGCAACCAACAAATATCTAGTAGTTGATTAAAGCCTTTAGTAACAAGGTGAGGTATATAACGTTCAATAGATTCATTTGCGTGATACTTAATTTGGTAAACTCATTTAGAATCCATAATATTCATAGATGGAGTACGAGAAACTAAGCTCTAGGTTGCATTGCAAAAAAGAGTATCAAACTTTATAGTTATTGCAGCACGCTAATTTGGATCTTTGACTACCTGTGTAAAGCTAGAAGGTTTAACAAAATTTGAAGAAACAATAAGAGTACGTGGAAGAGGATAATGAGTGGAAGCTAGTTGATATCGTGCATAAATATCACTTAGAGGAAACATTCACCGAGGAGTATCATTATCAGAGCTATTTGGAGATGAGTGATTAGACGGATTGGAATTAGAACTAGAGAGTGGATCACCGCTAACCGCTAAGTCTATTGGAATATGTGGAGATGGAGCAACACCCAAGATACCATTCCCCTTGTACTTTCAATATATCCTGATAAAGCAATTGTTGGGTTTTTCGGGCCGCGAAAACCGCGTTTTCGCGTCGCGGAAACCCCGAATCACCCATGCCACTGGATCTCGTGCGAAGGATAGATTTCAAAAATTTACATGTATGAGTTTCTACTTAGATCTACTCCTAGATCTACATGGAAAAAGGGTTATACCTTTGAAGCGAAGCCCTTCGCGTTCCCGCTCGTCCAAACGGTGCCGGATCTCAAGAGTATCAAAATAGATACTCCTCTAGAAGTATCCACACGAACTAATTAGGTGGAGAAAGACCTAAACGAAGGTGTGCTAGCACCTTGATAGGTCACGGCAAGAGAGGAGATGAGGGAGAGGGAGAGCTTGAGAGGAAGAAGAGAGAGTGAATGCACACATGAATGAAAAATTCATTCCACACCACACCATAGTGGTCGGCCACATTCAAAAGAATGTAACTCCCATTTTGCATTAAGTGCAATTAATGTGTAGCCGTTAAAGTGAAGAATTGTAACCTCCATGAGGTGACATCTCACTTAATTAATCATGATGATGTGGAGCATCATCATTGGTTCACATCTTGCCAACTCACTAATGATGTGGCAAAAAGTCAAGTCAAACTTGACTCTTTCTCTTCCTCTCAAGTCAAGTCAAGCTTGACTTAATCTCTCTCATGGTTGATCTAATTCAACCATTTAATTCAAGCCAATTTAATATAATGAATCTAATTCATTTAATTAAATTAATTCAATGAGTCATAATCTAAATTAGACTCATTGAACACATGAATCAACTTGAGTCCAACTCAAGTTAGCTCAATTAGGATTACTCTTAATCCAATTTGATTCATCAAATGAATCTAATCCTCTTGGTTCATCATATGAACCTAACTCCATCTAATTGTCCTTAGTGTGTGACCCTATAGGTTCTTGTAACGTTGGCAATGCCCCTAAACCTATTTAGGAGCATAAGTAATGAGCGATATCTAGCAACACATCATTACTACCCAAGTTACAAGAATGTTGAGATCCAACATCACCTTGTGACTACTAATTATGACTCCTCACAAAATATGACAAGTGTCCTTCTATCCTAGACATCTAGATTGATCAATATGAGGCATAGACCGTGTCATCCTCTAATCAATCTAAATCTTGAACTCCAAGTAGACTCACTAAATCAAATGAGCTCAATATCCTATATTGACTCATTTGGGCATGGCCATGCACTTCGTGATCTCACTCTATCAAGAATATCGATGTCACTCCCGTCATATAGGAGGGATAGATCCCATCTACATCACTCACATCCCTCTGCATAATTCGTTACATACCCAGTAATCGCCTTTATAGTCCACCCAGTTACGGATGACGTTTGATGAAACCAAAGTACATAACTCCTTATGTAGGGATCCATGGTGACTTCAGGTCTAAGGATTAGTAGTCATACTAATAGCCACATGAGAAAGTATATGACACTCATATAACGATCCATGATACTTTCTTATGGCGGGTCATTCAGTATACATTCTCTAATGTATACCCATGTGTCAACTTGATATCTCTATATCCATGACTTGTGAGATCAAGTCATCGAGTTGACCTACATGCTAGTCTTATTGCATTAACATTGTCCCTGAATGTTAATACTCGACTAGGAATGATTAAGAGTAGTGTTCCCTATATCATCTCACTATCGGTTCAGCTAACCGATTGATATAGGTAAGAACCTTCTACTCAAGGACGTTATTATACTTAGTTTATTTGGCACCAATACAAGTAAGTATAATAACCAAAAATCAAATGCCTTTATTTATATAGAATATGATATAACAAGTCCAAAAATACAATCATCAAATGATTGACTCTAGGGCTCTAGATAACAGCAATCTATGAAGATTCTAGTATATTACTTGGTGATATTAGATAGGTTCTTTGATTATATGAAGGAGGATTTGAGGTAGCAACTATAAATGGGAAAAGAGATTTATCAAAAGTAATATGTCGAGAAATATATATCCGCCCAGTTGAAATATGGAGGAAACGGTACCCATGATACAAATTACTACAACCAAGAAAAACACATTGTTGAGAGAGAAGGTTTAACTTATGCTTAGAGTAAGGTCGTAGCCAAGGATAACTTGTGCAACCAAAGATATGAAAGAAAGAGTAATCTGGAGGATGATTATAAAGTCCCTCCAAGGGACACATGTTTTTGAAGTAGTGGAGTGGGTAAATGATTAATAAGGTAGACTGTAATTTGGATGATGTTATCCCAAAATTTAAGTGGAACTGAGTCATGATTAAGAAGAGCTAAGACAGTTTCAACTACATGACAATGTTTTCTCTCGACGGATCCATTTTGTTCAGGAGTATGGGGACAAGAAACTCAATGGAGGATGCTAGAGGAAGTAAGATGATGATGAAGCGCTTGGTACTCTCTACCTCAATTAAAATGAAGGGAGAGTATTTTACGATCAAAATAACGTTCAACATGCTTTTGAAAATGATAAAAAATATTGAAGAGATCAAATTTCTTTTCACAGAAAAATCCAAGTGGACTTGTTAAAGTTATCAATAAAAATAACATAGTAAAGAAAACCCTGATTAGAAATAATAGAAGCAGGACTCCATATATCAGAGTGAATAATTTCTAAAAAAAACTAGAGTTACGAGTAAAGAATGTAAAAAGTAGTTTATGAGATTTTACTTTCATACAAGCTTCACATACATGAGATGATAACGCTAAAGTAGTTAGTAAACCAAAATGATTAATAATATCCTGAATAAGATGTAGAGATGGATGACCAAGACGTGTATGCCAAGAGAATTTATCCGTGCGTTCTCCAATAAAAGTTTTGAGAGAGGTAAGTTGAAGATGATAAAAGCCATTTTTAGTGTCCCCTTAGAGTATAATAGTTCTTGTCGTGGGATCCTTCACAAGACAATGATGAGAATGAAATTCAAAAAATACATTATTATCAAGAGTAAATTGACGTACGGAAAATAAATTTTTAGTGATAGAAGGAACATGAAGAGTGTTGTGCATGCAAAAAGTATGACCACATGAATGAAAGGATGTGTTTCAAATGTGAGCAATTTGCAAAACCTGAGTCATTGCCTATTTGTACCATGTTGGGTCCATAATAAGGTAAAGTTTCTGTAAGAATATCATACTCCGGTGTAATATGATGAGTCGCTCTAGAATCTGGATGACATCCTAGGGTTTTAGAAATCGACGACATTGCATTAAGAGGGATAGAGAGTGAGAATGTTCCAGAATGAGATGATTGAGTACTTGATTGCCAAGATGAGGGAGGGGGTCGATTTGATGATATAAATCCTCCTTGAAATTTTGAATTATATTTTTTATAACAATTTTGAGCATAATGACCATAGTTGAAGCAGATCTAACAGCGTTCTCGACCTTAACCTTGACCTCGGCCTATAAAACCTCCAATTTGATTTTGATGACCATGTTGGGGAGAAGACTGATTATGTTGATCAGGTTGTGGGGCTTTACTAATGAAATGTGTCGATAAAGATAGAGAATTTGACATCTTTTGAGATTGTATTTGTAGAAGCCTTTCATGAGAAGATGCGAGTTTCGAGTCGTCACACTAGGAACAAAGCTATCATATTGAGGATCCAAACCTGCAAGAACATGCATTAATAGTTCTAGATTAGAGACTAGATGTTTAATTGCAATTAGGTTGTTGGCAATGGTCTTGACTGCTTGCATATAGTCATTGATAGAGGCATCTTCTCGTTGCACAGACTGTAATTATAGACGAAGTCGGAGAACCCGTGCTTGAGAGTGGGATGCAAAAGAATGATCAAGAGCTTCCCAAACCTGACGAGAGTTGTTGAGGCCAATGAGCATGGGAAGTATAGGCTCAGTAATTAATGAGATTAACTAAGTGAAAACTAATTGATCATTCTTAAACCAAATAGCATAAGATAAATCATCTTTTCGAGGTGGGGATGAAGTACCATCAATATGATCAAGTAAGTTATGAACACAAAGTAACAGAAGAAATTGTAATTTTCATAGTAAATAGTTATCATAGTCAAGTTTAACGAAAAAAGAAAGAACTATATGAAAAGGGAAAGAGAAGATGACTTTGATAGTATGTTTAAACTAATAGATAAAAAAAAATAGAGAATTAATTTTTTGATGTATTATTTACTAAAGTCAATATGCTTATTTATACAAGTTGTCCAAACAATAATTGAAAGATTAAATATGACATACAATTATAAGTATAGTAATGAATATAATAAATTTAGAAGTATTATTCTTGCTATTTGATTCATATCTATCTTGATTTTGATTGTGATGTCAAATATAATAAATCTTAATTAATTAAAATTAATTCGAGATTATTTTGTTGAAAACTAACTTGAGAGTTAGAATTGTTATGTCAGGAACCTCTCGATCATCATTCTAACTGTTTTCTTTGATTTTCTTCTATCCAAGATTCAACAGATCTCCTCATCGATCTTCGTTGTTGCTAGGCTATTAGCAACAAGTTGACATCCACACCAATTCACCAGTGGTTCATTTTATGACATTCCCAGGCAGAATCATCTTCAAATGAAATTAAGAATAAAATAATAATTTAAAAGATACCAAGGTATCACCCTCTTAAGTTTTTAATGTAAATTTTAAATAATTTTTCATCTTTCGAATATATTTTTTAAAAGTTTTGAATAAAAACTAATTAAAGACGTTGAGACTATGAGAAGTTGTTGAACACTAAGTCCGATGGATACAATTAGCAATTGAAGAACATAATCCTAAATCAAAACTTTGATCTTTATTTTTTAATCTCGGAGTTGCAATTTCAATACAATCTTCCATCTTGGATTCTCTTAGTAAGTTTTCATATTTTATCTATGTAATTGTTTATCATATATGTGATATTTTCTATATGAATTGATTACTTACTAATATTTTTTCATATATGTTTGATCTGGTGATAAGGACGGGGGATCCTCATTGGCGGAAGGTCAACGACATGTGGAGGTCAAAGGTCAAGAGATTCAATCCTGAGATCGGCCGACCGGATGAAGTGGGCTGACCAACCGGGCGATGCAGGCCGACCGACATGAATCCCCCCGAATCGGAGGTAGACAACCCGACTAGGGGTCGGGTTTCCGATGCTCAAGGTAAAATGTTTCAAGGGCTGAGCGGACTGTCCGTTCGGCCGGTGCACAAGGCAACACAGGCGGGAGCAGTCTCATCCGAGCATATGCCCAATGCAGAAGTCATATGCATGCCGAGCGGCCAACCTGCTCGGCCCTGGAACAGACAGGGAACGCAAGAGGACAAGGGAGACAGGGGATAACATCATCCTTGAGACGCCTGCCGCCGACAAGCAGCAGAGTTGGCGGCCGAGCCGTACACAGGATCATACGGCGGAAGCTTCCACCGTCATATCCGGGATATGCTCGGGCGATTGCGGAATGGCGCCAGAGGTACTTTTCTGACAGAGGTTTGTTAAGGTATGTTTGGGAAAGCGTGCACGCGTAGAGAAGCGTGCCCGCGCCTCTCCGGGGTTCTATATAAGGACCCCCAGGCGTCGACGAAGGTAGGCTCACATCTCTACTATAGCCTCATTACGCTGCCTCTCTCGTTGCCTAACTTGAGCGTCGGAGGGACGTCGTCGGGAAACCCCTCCCGGCTCGGCTTCCTTGCAGGTTCGTCGGAGAGCTACATCATCAGTTGGAGACAGCGGAGCGTGCCACATCCCCAGTGTCTGTCGACTCAGCGCTCGGACAGGATCAAATTAGCGTCGTATGTGGGAACGCACCTGAATCCGAGCCAAGAAGATGGAAGAAGCTGGACGTCAACTTCTGGTAACGCTCTCTCTCGAAGAACTCGAAGTACTCGTCCAAGCGCGAGCAACAAAGATCGTGGAGCAGCAGTAGAAAGCTCAGGCTGAGCGAGCAGCGCAGCAAGCGACATCAGCCTCGGGGGGCCGAGCGCCTCCCAAAGACAGGCAGGAGCAGCTCTCAATATGGGGGCAAAACAAGGGGCCGACCGACACTCAGATGGGGGCGCCGCCCGTCCCAATACCTTTCCATCAGGCTCTGTTCCAGACGCCCTCGGAGGTAGCGCAAGCCAATCAAGACAAGGGATCTTCATCGGACGAAGCACCCGTTCGGGACGTTAGAAAAGGAAAGGCGCCCCGAATGACTCGTCACCCGAGTGGATCAACCGGCAGTTTTCAGACGCCATTCTTTGCGATCCACTGCCGAAGCACTATGCGGCCCCTGCGATCGGGGAGTACAACGGGACAACCGACCCAGACGACCACCTGGGTAAGTTCGACAGCACCGCCACTCTGCATTAATACACAGATGGCGTGAAGTGCCGAGTGTTCCTTACCACGCTTTCGGGATCGGCACATCGGTGGTTCCAGAGACTGCCGGACGGATCCATCACAAGTTTTAAGGAATTCCGAACGGCGTTCCTCCATCATTTTGCAAGCAGTAGGCGTCACCAGAAGACGAGCGTCAGCTTGTTTGCCATCAAGCAAGGCGCGAGGGAGCCGCTCCGAGCGTACATTCAGCGCTTCAACCAGGTGGCCATGGACATTCCAGCGGTCACCTCGGAAACAATGGTAAATGCATTCACGCAAGGGCTCGTGGACGGTGACTTCTTCCGCTCGCTCATCCGGAAGCCGCCCCGGGACTACGACCACATGCTGCATAAAGACAACGAATACATCAATGTGGAGGAAGCCCAGGCGGCGAGAAGAAAAGAAGCCCAGAGCGACCAACCAGCTCCCGCTGAGCGAAGAAGCCCATCAGTCACCGGCCACCTAGAGGACCGTGAGGCGAAGCCGCCCGTCCTCATCAGCACACTCGGTCGTACGCCATCCAGCAAGTCACGGCTGACCGGCCCAAGCCCAAGGGGAAGGTATGGACCTCGATGTTTTGTTCACTACATCAGTCAGCCACTCACAATACCCGCGACTGTCGGAGCCTACCTCCCATCGTTCATCCTGCGCCAAGGAGCTATCGCCGCCGATCGCCTTCACCAGATCGACAACATCGACAATGGAGCCCCGTGCAAAGGATAGAAAGGCGATCCCCCGAGTGACATCATCGTCAGCAACACGGAGCCCACCACCGAGCGTCAAATGAACGACCTCGACCATCCGCTCGGGAGGAGGAAAATAGGGGCAACGCATCCCGGGGAGAGATCAACATCATCGCCGGAGGCCTGACCGGTGGAGATTCCAATAGAGCCAGAAAGGCACACGCAAGGCAGCTGAGGATCCACGCGGTCGGCTGCAGCCAGGAAATGGTGAACGGACCCAAGATCAGCTTCGGGCCCAGGGATCTCCAAGGAGTTGAAGTCCCTCATGATGACGCCCTGATCCGGTGATAAGGACGAGGGATCCTCATTGGTGGAAGGTCAACGACACGTGGAGGTCAAAGGTCAAGAGATTCAATCCTGAGATCGGCCGACCGGATGAATTGGGCTGACCGACCGGGCGATGCAGGCCGACCGACATGAATCCCCCCGAATTGGAGGTAGACAATCCGACTAGGGGTCGGGTTTCCGATGCTCAAGGTAAAAGGTTTCAAGGGTTGAGCGGACTGTCCGTTCGGCCGGTGCACAAGGCAACACAGGCGGGAGCACTCTCATCCGAGCATATGCCCAATGCAGAAGTCATATGCATGCCGAGCGGCCGACCCGCTCGGCCCTGGAACAGACAGGGAACGCAAGAGGACAAGGGAGACAGGGGATAACATCATCCTCGAGACGCCTGCCGCCGACAAGCAGCAGAGTTGGCGGCCGAGCCGTACACAGGATCATACGGCGGAAGCTTCCACTGTCATATCCGGGATATGCTCAGGTGATTGCGGAATGGCGCCAGAGGTACTTTTCTAACAGAGTCTTGTTAAGGTATGTTTGGGAAAGCGTGCACGCGTAGAGTAGCGTGCCCGCGCCTCCCCAGGGTTCTATATAAGGACCCCCAGGTGTCGACGAAGGTAGGCTCACATCTCTACTATAGCCTCATTACGCTGCCTCTCTCGTTGCCTAACTTGAGCGTCGGGAGGCCGTCGCCGGGAAACCCCTCCTGGCTCGGCTTCCTTGCAGGTTCGTCAGAGAGCTACATCACCAGTTGGAGACAGCGGAGCGTGCCACATCCCCAACGTCCGTCGACTCAGCGCTCGGACAGGATCAATGTTAATTATGAGTAAGTAAAAAATTGATTCCTACTTTAAGAAAAGGTGATCGAAAGATAGTTTTTCTACTAATATTATTCATGATAATATTCAATCTGAGCTTCTCAATCTGTTCAGAGATAAAACTCCAATAGAACCTTCTCCGACTAAGTTTTGAAAGATTGATAAAGATGATGATATTGTTGTTGAACGGGATCTTGATTTGTGTAAATAATCCATATGAAATTATCCTCTTGAGAAAAGAGATGAAATTAGGCGTGCTTATTTGATTGCCCGTCTTTATCACGTAATCATAGATAAATATCCTAAATTTTTTGAAAAAAAATCAAAGAAAATTCTTGTTGGTGTAATTTTCTAGGTCAATATTGACCAAGTTGACTAACCTTGAATTGACTGAGCTAGGGTTTTGATGTTTGACAATATGAGAGGAAGGAGTCAAATAGGTCACGGTTGACTGATATTTGATGAATATGTGTTTCAGAAATTACTAGTGCAATTGTCCCTTTGAAGAGATTGTTGGTGCAATTCCTTCTAGTCAAGAGTTGACCAGTTTGATGTGTAGAAGAGTCAAGTAGGTCAGTGTTGACTAGATATTTAACTGGAAAGTCCTAACTGGAGTTTAGGTAAGGGCAAGTCCAACGAGAAGGTTGGCAGAAGAAGAAAATCCAAGTGGTTCAGTGTTAACTGGACACTTGGTGTGGAAAGTCCTGATGAGTAAAGCCAGACAGATTGAAAAATCCTAGTGAGTGAAGCTAGACAGATATGAAAAGTCCTGGTAAGTGAAGCCAGGTAGATTGGAAAATCTTGGTGAGTGAAACTAGGTGAAAAAACCCTAGTGAGTGAAGTCAGGAAAATTAGAAAGTCCTGGTGAGTGAAGCTAGACAGATATAAAAAGTTCTAGTGAGTGAAGCCAAGTAGATTGGAAACTCCTGGTGAGTGAAACTAGGTGAAAAACCCTAGTGAGTGAAGTCAGGCAAATTAGAAAGTCCTGGTGAGTGAAACTAGGCAGATATGAAAAGTCCTAGTGAGTGAAGCCAGGTAGATTGGAAAATCCTGGTGAGTAAAACTAGGTGAAAATCCTAGTGAGTGAAGTTAGGCAAATTAGAAAGTCCTGGTGAATGAGGCTAGACAGTTGAAAACCCCTAGTAGTGAAGTTAAGCAGGTGGAAAAGTTTTAGTGAGTGAAGCTAGATAATGAAAAAGTCCTAGTGAGTGAAGCTAGACAGTTGAAATTCAGGTGGGTTAAGGTTGATCGAACGTCTGGTGAGTGAAAGTCTAAGTGGGTCATGGATAATTGGACACTTAGCATGAGACGGAAAGTCCAAGTGGGTCAAAAGATTGGCTGGACACTTGGCACAAGCAAAAAAGTCCAAGTGGGTCAAAAGACTAACCAGACACTTGGTGAAAAAGTCCAAGCAGGTCAAGATTGACCGGATGCTAGGTAAGGAGGAGTTCCAACATGTCACTATTGACCGGATATTGGGTAAAGGAACCCTATATTTAAGTTTGGAAGTTAGGGTTGTTGGTTGGTCCTAGGAAAATCGTACCGGTTCCACTGTACAAAAATTTTATACAAGTGTCGAACCTTTTGTTGGAGTGTATACTGAAAGCCTAAGCTTTGTAAACATTCATTATGAATAAAGAATCACATTTGGTCAAATTGTCTACATTTGTTTGTAGTTGTTCATTTAATTTATATTGTAGATAACATAGTATGTGGTGTCACATACAGAAGATGATGTTATCAGTACCTTATAAATTATAAACAGTAGCTCATGACTAAAATGGAAAGGAACAAACCATTAGAAGGTCGTAGTGTAATTAGGTATTAGTTTATCTTGACTATATAATTACACTAGTACACTCAGAGTGTATTGAGTAGGACCATTTGAGGTCGTTTCTTTTATACTGACTTTATAAAGGAACAAAGACCTCAGTTATTATGGAAGTGTGTGCTCTTAATCCTAATATAATAACAAGCACATATATTTGATATTTATTTCTTTAATTTATCAATGGGTGAGATTTAGTTCGATGAATCAATAAACCCGATAAGTTGGGAAATGGTATCACTTATAGTGTGTGTTGTTGATTATAGAAGGAAACTGTGTCCTAGAGATACTAGGTTGATAATGTCCCCAAGAGGAGCTCATAAGGATTGTCATGTTAAACCCTGCAGGTGGACTTAGTCCGACATGACGATAAGGTTGAGTGGTACTACTCTTGGACTTATATATTAATTAAATGAGTTGTTAGTAACTCACTTAATTAGTGGACATTCGATATCTTAAACAAAGGGAGACTAACATGCTCATAATAAGAAGGAGCCCAAAAATGTAATTTGGGATTGGTGCGGTAGTTCAATAATAGTTCTCTAGTGGAATGAATTATTATTGATAAAATTAAGTTGTGTGTTCGGGGTGAACACGGGATGCTTAATTTTATCGGGAGACCAAAACCAATTCCTCCTCTCGGTCCCTATCGTAGCCTCTTATTTATAGAGTTCTATACCCACCTATACCCACCTTCTATACCTACCAATAGGGGGCCGGCCAAGCTAGCTTGGGAACCAAGCTAGGGCCGGCCTAGGTATAAAATTGGGTGGCCGGCCCTAGCTTGAACCCAAGCTAGTGGGGGCCGGCCAAATTAAATTAAAAGGGATTTTAATTTTAATTTTTTATTATGTGGAAGAAATAATTTATTAAAGAGAATTAAAATTAAAATATCTCTCTTGTAAAAGATCTACAAAAGATTAAAGAAAGAGATTAGATCTCTTTCCTTATTTGTAGATTGGTGAGATATTTTATTTTCTCTTTAAAATTATTCACATGTTGATAAAATTAAAATTATAGAAATTTCCTTTTATCAACCATGAAGAGATTTTTAAAGAGAAATTTTATTTTTAAAATTTCCAGAAACAAATTAGGAAGTTTTAATTGTTGATTAAAACTTGTCTAATTTTTTCCTTCATTGATGTGGCCGACCATTGGAGTTTGATTTGGGAAATTTTATTTTATTTTTCTCAATTAAATCATGTCAAGGAAATTAAGGAAATTTTATTGTAATTAAATTTCCTAATTTGCCTAGGCCAAGGAATATAAAAGAAGTGGTAGGGGTGCCTTCAAGAGACACAACCTCTATTATTTTCTCTCCCTCTTTTGTTCCTTGGTGTGGCCGGCCATCATCATCATCTCCTTCTCTTCCTCTTGTGGTGGCCGAACCTCTCTCAAAGGCTTGGAGCTCTTGTGGTGGCCAGATACTACTTGGAGAAGAAGAAGAAGAAGGAGAGGAAGCTAGCATCTCTTGGAGCTTGGTTAGTGTTTTGATTTTCTTCCTTGGTGAAGCTTCTTTCTTTGTGGCCGAACCTAGCTAGGAGGAGAAGAAGGTGGTTGGTGGTTTCTCATCTCGGAAGATCGTTGCCCACACAACGTCCGAGGTTAGAAGAGGAATACGGTAGAAGATCAAGAGGTTTTTCTACAAGGTATAACTAGTAATTTTTCTTTCCGCATCATGCTAGTTATTTATGGAAATGATACCAAATACAAGAGGCTTACGTTCTAGAATTTCGAATATATTTTTCGATGTTGTGTTCTTTTGTTTTTTCTTTTCCTTGTGATTTGATTGTTCTCTTTGGTTAACCTAAAGTTATTTTAGGAAATTAAATATTAGATTTCTATAAAAGATTTTGTCTAGTCGGTGGTGGTTGCTCCCATATCCAAGAAGGCCATGTGCCTCGCCACGTCAGTACTGGGAACCAATTATGGAAATTAATATTTAATGGAATTAATAACTTAAGGAGACTTGGGTTGAACGTGTTAAGTTCCGCAGGAGATCCAAGTCAAAACCTAAAAGAACAAATAGATTAAGTTTTGGATCAAACGTGTTAAGTTCCGCAGGCGATCCAAAATTTAATTTAAAAGAACACATGGTAGCTAGGAAAAGGTTCAGACCTTTGTACAAAATTTTTGTACAGTGGAACCTATAGGTTTTCCGAGTAGCAACCAACACCTTTCCTAAACAATCTATTGTGTTCTTTAGAAGTTAAATTAGGAATCGCAAACGGAACTTAACATTATCGATTCCAAATTTAACTTATCTGATTCTTAATGGTTTAGACTTGGATCGCAAGCGGAACTTAACACTATTGATCCAAATCCACCTATGTTATAAATTCAATTAAATATTAATTTCTAAAATTAGCTTCCAGGTTAAACATGGTGAGGCACTAGGCCTTCTTGGATATGGGAGCAACCATCACTTCCGAGACAAAGCCTTTTAAGGAAAGCTAATATTTAATTTCCTTATATAACTCTAGGTTTAACCAAAAGGAACAATCGAATCACAAATTCGATAAATAAAAAAAATACAAACTCGAATAACAAATTCGAAAATCTAGAATCTAATGCCTCTTGTGTTTGGAATTCATACAAAAATAAAATAACTAGCATGATGCGGAAAATAATTACTAGTTATACCTTCCTTTGTATGCAACGACCTCTTGATCTTCTACCGTATTCCTCTTCTTATCCCAGACGTTGTGTGGGCAATGATCTACCGAGATGAGAACCACCCAAGCCCTTCTGCTTCCTCCTTGCAAGTTTCGGCCAAACCAAGACTCCTCCAAGGATGTAGAATTTCGGCCACCACCACCAAGCTCCAAGGGATGCAAGAAACGAAACCTTCTTTCTCTCCTTCTTCTCTTAGCTAGAACCGACCACCATCAAAAGCTCCAAGATAAGGATGAAACCGGCCACTAAAGAAGAAGAGAAGAGGAGAGGGAGAACCTCTAGGGCCGGCCACAACCAAGGAAGAAAAGAGAGGAAGAAATAGAATAGAGTTGTTCCCATGAAGGCACCTCTACCCCCTCTTTTATAATCCTTGGTCTTGGCAAATAAGGAAATTTAAATAAAAACTTCCTTAATTCCTTTGCCATGAAAAAGAAAAATTTAATTGATTTAAAATCAATTTCCCTTTTCTTAAACAACATGGCCGGCCATAACCAAATCTCCAAGCAAGGAAAGTTTTAAACACAAATTAAAACTTCCTTATTTGTTTCCGGAAATTTTAAAATAAAATTTCTCTAACAATTTATCCCTTCATGGTGGGTTATAAAAGAAAATTTTATAAATTAAAATCTTTCTTTTAAACATGTGGATGATTTCCAAAAAGGAAAGTTTTCTCTAAAATTAAAATCTCCTTTCAATCTACAAATAAGGAAAGATATCAATTTTTCTCTTAATCTTTTGTAGAAACTTATAAAAGGAAATATTTAATTTTAAAACTCTCTTTTAAATCATGAACATGGTTACAAAAAAGGAAAATTTTATCAAAATTAAAATATTCCTTTCAATCTACAAATAAGGAAAGATATCAAATCTTTTCTTAATCTTTTGTAGAAAGCTATAAAAGGAAAAAAATTTAAATTTTAAACTCTCTTTTAAAACCATGATATCCACATAAGAAATAATTTTAAATAAAAATCTCTTTTTATTTTCTAGTGGCAGGCCACCTAAAATTGGCTCCACCATTAGCTTTGGCCGACCCTAGCTTGGGCTCCAAGCTAGCTTGGCCGGCCACCTTAAGGTGGGTAGAAAGGTGGATATAGGTGGGTATAATTCTCTATATACAAGAGGCTACGATAGGGATTGAGAGGAGGAATTGATTTTGGTCTCCCGATGAAATTAAGCTTCCCTTGTTCGCCCCGAACACCCAACTTAATTTCATCAATAATAATTCATACCATTAAAGAATTATTATTGAACTACCGCACCAATCCCAAATTACATTTTGGGCTCCTTATTATGAGTGTGTTAGTCTCCCTGTGTTTAAGATGTCGGATGTCCACTAATTAATTGAGTTACTGACAACTCATTTTAATTAATATCTCAGTCCAAGAGTAGTACCACTCAACCTTATTGTCATGTCGGACTAAGTCCACCTGCAGGGTTTAACATGACAATCCTTATGAGCTCCCCTTGGGAATATTATCAACCTAGATTACTAGGACACAGTTTCCTTCTATAATTAACAACACACACTATAAGTAATATCATTTCTCAACTTATCGGGTCTATTAATTTATCGAGCTAAATCTCACCCTTTGATAAGAGCACACACTTCCATAATAACTAAGGTCTTGTTTAGGGGTGTCAATTCGGGTGGGTCGGGTCGGATTGGGTCGGGTTGAGTTTTTTTTAACCCAACCTGAACCCGACCTGAACCCGAGTTCAACCCAAAACACCTCAACCCGAACCCGAACCCGACCAACCCGAACCTAACCCTTATAACCCAAAATCTGATTCAAAACGACTTTTTTGGGCTATTTTCCCTATAATTCTTCACTTTTATCTCAATACTCCATCATTATCATACAAAGATGATATTAATATACATAAAAACATCTAAATTTTTAAGATAAAATTTGATTTAACCCCAAAAAAACCCACAAAACCCTATATTTAAGTCAACCTGGGTCAACCCGGGTCAACCCGAACCCGATCCGACCCAACCCGAAATTTTTTTACTCTCCAGCCCTCCAACCCGAACCCGACCCGAACCCGAAAATGCCCAACCCGAATCTAATTTTTTTCGGGTCGACTCGGGTTAGGTCGTCGGGTCGGGTTCATTTTTGACACCCCTAGTCTTGTTCTTTTATTAAGTCAGTATAAAAAGAAGCTTACCTTAAATGGTCTTGCTCAATACATCGAGAGTGTACTAGTATAATTTATCAGTCAAGATAAACTAATACCTAATTATACTATGACTATTTCAATGGTTTGTTCCTTTCCATCTCAGTCGTGAGCTACTGTTTATAATTTATAAGGAATTGATAACATGATTTTCTGTGTGTGACACCACACATCATGTTATCTATAATATAAATTAATCGAACAACTGCACTTAACTTATAAATGTAGATATTTGATCAGTATGATTTTTATTTCTAAGTAAATGTTTATACAAAAAGTTAGGCTTTTAGTATACATTCCAACAAGGATTTGGTAATCGATTAGGCTAATCAATTACGATAGCTTAAATGATTACCCTAATCGCTTAAACTCATTGTCGCGAGAAACAAAATGAAGTTGAATCGATTAGGGTAATTGATTTAGCAAGCCTTAATCGATTAGGTTAATCGATTAAGGTTGTTTTTGTAGGAAATAGTAGCTACGATTAAGCAGCGAAGCTTAATTGCTTACAAGCCATTCTAGCACAAAAATAAGCATGCCTAATCGATTAGGCTAGTTGATTAGGCACGTGTAATCGACTGGGTTAGTTGATTAAGCTGCAAAATATAGCCATTTGAAGTAGGTTGCTGACGTGGTAATCACGGTAATCACTTAAGAGTGATGTTAAGCGATTAAGGTGCCTGAAGAGCCCTATAAAAGGGTTTTAGCGTGCACTATTTCAAAATAATGCTCGACACAGATTCTCGACAACTACACACCAGTTCTTGGAGACTTAGAAAGAAGTATTGATGTACTTTCAAGTTAATCAAGAGGTGTCTACAAGCAAGAAGAGAGCAAGCCAGGGTTTCATCATTGTAAATCTTATAAAATTTCATTTGTATCAGCTTGTATATTTCTCTTCTTGTATCTTCTTTGTGTGTGAGCTTGTACGAGACCTCCGCCTTCGGATTATTTTCGAGAAGGAGCTCTTTTATAGTGGATGTGTGAGAGAGGGTCGGATTTTTGGATTAGTCATCTTGTTTGAGGTGGATACCAAGTAAATCCATCTTGTTAGTATTGGGGAGATTTGCTTCAAGTTTATCCACCACAACAACATCTACAAAGCGAGCAAGTGAGCGAGACGAGCTATTCACCCCCCTTCCCCCCTTTAACTCCGAAGTGTCCCAACAATTTTTACTTGCTTGATATAAGTTATTTTATGATTGATTATAATATTCTCCGCCAAAAATGCAACTTAATGTCTTCTATATTTTCTTTTTGTTAAGCCAAACACTTGGGTCAAATGCATTTATTATTGGTGGATTTTAATCTTGAAAAAAGTGAATAGTGGTAAACATTATTCATTTTCAATTCATGAAGGGATTGGTCCTAATTATGTACAAAAAATACTATAAAAGTTTCAACAATTTGATTAACTCATTACAATATATCCATAACATTATGGACAAATAATCTTTAGAGTTAGTTGTAAAAATCATTTACCATGTAAAATTTCAATTGATGCTTCAAAGTTATGTGTATTCCAAGATTTAGCTTGAGATGAATCCTGAGGCTCACATAATTGTGGTAATTTTATAGAAATCATTAAACATACAGCTTGTTATAATGATAATGTGAGATCCATTGTTTTGGAAAATGTACTAAAAATACTTCTTATAGTTCTCAAATTTAGGAGATTTTATCACTTTATGCGAGTAGAATTCAAACGTTTATCACGGAAAAAATTGGTAATGTCATGTGATCCGGCGGTAAGAATAGGGGACCCCCGTTCTGGGGAGTCAACGCCACGTGGAAGTCAAAGGGCCAGGTGGTTGATAGAAGAAGGATGAACCGACTGGACACCCGAGAAAAGGTTGGATCAATAGGCCGACCGGAGAAGGGTTGGCCAACCGCCCGGTCAGCCGACCGGTGTCCAACTGAGGGCAAAAGGCACCTCGGCGGGAGTCGGGGTTCCGACGCTCGGGGAGCAGGATCATAGGGCCGAGCGGATGACACGCTCGGCCGAAGACATAAGGTAGCATACTGCTAACAGTCTCCACAGAGCACATTACCGAGAATCTCCCAAGTAGATCACTATATATGACCGGCCAGACGTAAGGCGAGTGCTGGTCGGTCAGACGACTGGCAGGGAGTAAGGAGAAAAGTACAAGGGACATCTTCTGACAACGGACATGCTCTATAATCCGGCCATACTTCAAATCTTACGCCAAGGGGTTCCGCTGTCCCATCAAAGACATGCTTGGACTGTAGCAGTATGGTGTCAGGTAAGCCTTCTGACAAGCCCTTACTGAGGTATGGGCTGGGGACACGTATTCGCCTCGGTAGGTGTGCATGAGCTCCTTCCTAGCTCTATATAAGGAGCCTCGCACTTCACCGGAGGTACGCAATCTCTGATACTTGGAACCACTTCTTCGTTGTTCGCTTATCTGACTTGAGCGTCGGAGGGTCGTCGCCGGGAACCCCTTCCCGACCCGACTTCTTTGCAGGTTCGCCGGAGCGTCGTCCAACCGACCGAAGATCTACGTCAGCGACAAGGAGAGCACCACGTGCCCAGCGTCCGTTGATTCAGCGATTCGGACAGGATCAATTTGGCGCCGTCTGTGGGAACGCTCCTGCATCCGATTGGAAGTAATGGACGAGGCTGGATGACCGCACTCGGTGATGCTCTCCACAGAGGAGCTTGACGCTTTGATCGAGACAAGAGCCGCTAAACTGGTGGAACAAAGACAGAAGTCGCAAGCCGAGCGGATTGAACATCAAGCAACATCAGCATCAGGTGGCAGAGCGGAAGCACCGCAGGCCACAGTTCCATTCCATCGGGCTCTATTCCGCACTCCTGAAGCCGCAGCAGTTAATCGTGATCGAGGATCTTCTTCAGATGAAGTACCAAGATGAGATAGCAGAAAAGGCAAAGCCCTCCGAGCGGATTCCTCGCCCGAACGGATCAACCGTCAATTCTCAGAAGCTATTCTATAAGATCCTCTGCCGAAGCACTATGTGCCCCCGGCGATGGGCGAATACAATGGAACTACCGACCCGAATGATCATTTGGGTAAGTTCGACAATACCGCTACCCTTCATCAATACACAGACGGGGTGAAGTGTCGAGTTTTTCTTACCACCCTCTCGGGATCGGCTCAATGGTGGTTTCGGAGGTTGCCGGACGGGTCTATCTCAAGTTTCAAGGACTTCCGATCGGCCTTCCTTCACCACTTTGCTAGCAGTCGACGCTATCAGAAGACTCGTGTCAGTCTGTTCGCCATTAAACAAGAAGCCCGCAAATCGCTCCGAGCCTATATCCAGCGGTTCAACAAAGTGGCAATGGATATTCCTACGGCCACCTCGGAGACTATGATGAATGCCTTCACACAAGGCCTCGTGGACAGGGATTTCTTCCGCTCGCTCATTCGGAAGCACCCCCGAGACTACGACCATATGTTACACCGAGCCAACGAATACATCAACGTGGAGGAAGCCCAAGCGGCCCGAAGAAAGGAAACTCCAACCGAGCGGGCTCCCCCTGCCGAGCGGAAGTCGCACAACGCTTATCAGCCGCCAAGAGGACAGAGGGCCGAAGCGATCCGCTCCCCCCATGTTAGGTCCTATGTACAAGAAGTGGCTGCAGAGAGGCCCAGACCGAAGAAAAAGGTATGGACCCCTATGTTTTGCTCATTCCACCGGACGGACACGCACAACACAAGGGATTGCCGGAGTCTTCCCTTGATCGCTCATCCCGTGCCCCGGAGTGGCCGCTGCCGATCGCCATCATCCAACAGGCGACAGAGGTCTCGCAAAGCCGATCGGACGGTAGCCGACAGGCGACAACAGCAAACTCCCGAGAGACATCACACTCCGAGGCATGAGAATCCCCGGATGTCAAGGGAGCGGCCCCGACCGTCTGCTCGGGAAGAAGAGAATAGAAGTAACACTTCCCGAGGCGAAATCAACATTATAGCAGGCGGGCCGACCGGAGGCGATTCTAACCGAGCAAGAAAAGTGAGCGTCCAACAGCTCCAGATCCATGCTGTCGGCTGCAGCCAGGAACGAGCGAGCAGACCCGAAATCAGCTTCGGGCCCAAGGATTTGGAGGGAGTCGAAGTGCCGCATGACGATGCTCTCCTCATCAAAACGGTAATAGCTAACTACACTATTCACCGCATTTTTATTGACACAGGGAGCTCGGTTAATATTATATTCAAGAAGGCCTTTGATCAACTACAAATTGATCGAGCCGAGCTGCTGCCCATGACAACCCTCCTTTACGGGTTTACAGGCAATGAAGTCCTGCCGGTCGGACAGATCCGACTAGCTATCTCGCTGGGAGAGGAGCCACTCAGGAGGACGCGGACAGCAAATTTCGTGTGGTGGACTCTCCGTCAGCCTACAATGTCATTCTAGGAAGACCGGCTCTCAGTGAATTCCGAGCGGCCGTCTCCACCTTCCACCAGAAAATCAAGTTCCCGGTTGAAGACAAAGTGGGGGAAGTACGAGGAGATCAACTAGCGGCTCGGCGATGTTACGTCGAGATGGTCCGAGCAGAAGCCAATTCCGCCCGGAAGATGCCACGGATCGAGGTGAACGCTATAACTGAAAAACCTCCCTCTTTAGTTTATGAAGAAAAAGAGGAAGTGCAGATTCACCCGACCCGATCGGAGGCCACAACGTTCATGGCGGCCGATCTGGAGGCAAGCCAGAAAGAGGAAGTGATCAAGTGCCTACAGAGAAATCGTGATGTCTTCGTCTAGTCAACACATGAGCTGCCTGGAATTTCACCGAGCATAGCGCAGCATGAGCTCCACGTCCGACCGGACTCTCGGCCTGTAAAGCAAAGGAAGAGGGACTTCAGCGCCGAACAAAATGCAATCATCCGAGCGGAGGTCGAGAAACTCCTGGAGGCCGGCCACATACGCGAGGTCTAGTTCCCCAGCTGGTTGGCGAACGTGGTATTAGTCTCCAAGCCGGGCAACAAATGGAGAGTGTGCATCGATTTCCCGGATCTTAACAAGGCATGCCCAAAGGATTTTTATCCTATGCCTCGGATCGATCAACTGGTAGATTCTACGGCCGGCTGTGAGTTGATATGCATGCTCGACGCATATCAAGGTTACCATCAAGTGCCGCTCGCCTGAGAAGATCAGGAAAAAGTCAGCTTCGTCACAGCCGACGACACCTATTGCTATAATGTGATATCGTTCGGACTGAAGAACGCGGGAGCCACTTATCAGCGCTTGATGAACAAAGTGTTCAAAGAGCAGATCGGGCGAAATCTAGAAGTATACGTGGACGACATTCTCATCAAGTCCGTCCGAGCGGCCGATCTCTTAGAAGACATGGAGGAAACTTTCCGAACGCTACGGAAATATGGAGTTAAGCTAAACCCTCAGAAGTGCCTGTTTGGAGCAAAAGGCGGGCGTTTCTTGGGATACATAGTGACTGAGCGGGGCATCGAGGCAAATCCCAGCAAAGTGAAAGCATTACAAGATATGCCGCCCCCAAGAAATCTGAGGGAAGTGCAGCGTTTGACCGGTCGGATAACTGCTCTGTCCAGATTCATCTCCAAGACCGCCGACCGGAGCCTGCCTTTTTTCAAAATCTTGCGCAAAGCCACTAAGTTTCACTGGGACGAAGAATGCGATCGGGCGTTCGAAGATCTGAAGGCATACTTGAACTCTCTACCTGTGCTAGCCAAGCCAACTATGAGTGAGCCACTTTGTATCTATTTATCTTCAACTGAGCAAGCAGTCGGCTCGGCACTAGTGAGGGTGAGCGGAGAAGAGCCTGTATATTTTCTGAGCCATATTCTAAAAAATGCTGAATCTCGCTACACCGGGCTCGAGAAGCTGGCTTTCGCTTTGGTCCTCGCCGCTCGGCGCCTCCGTCCCTATTTCTTGGCTCATACCATCATCGTCCGGACGAATAGTCCATTGGGGAGAGTGCTGTTGAATCCAGAAGCGTCCGGGCGGCTCATCAAATGGACAACGGAGTTGAGCGAATTTGACATTCAATACCAGCCCCGATCGGCGATAAAGGCTCAGTCCTTGGCAGATTTTATCACTGAAGTACAAAGGCCAGAGTCCGAAGCTATGTGGAAGATATTTGTGGACGGATCATCCACCCGGCTCGGTAGCGGGATTGGCGTGCTATTGTTCTCTCCACAAGAAGAAAAGATGCACTTATCCATCCGGCTGGATTATAGAGCTACAAATAACGAAGCAGAGTATGAGGCCCTTATAGCCGGCTTACAAGCCGCCCGGCACGTTGGAGCCGGACAGGTGACGCTGCATTCAGACTCTCAGTTGGCCGCTCAGCAGCTCTCTGGCACCTTTGAAATTAACAACGCTCGGCTCAAACTCTATGCGGAAGCCTTTGAGAAGCTTAAAGCCAATTTCAGAGAAGTCATTGTCCAGAAGATACCCTGAGCGGAAAACCAAGCAGCCGATGAGTTAGCCAAACTCGCAAGTTCAATAACACCGGTCGTCATCCAACAGCCAATTGAACAAGTATCTTTGGTGGCGCATGTCGACCGGATGGAGGGCCTCACGTTTCCGAGCGACTGGAGGACACCCATCATGGAGTTTCTTCGCTCGGGCGCTACATCGGCCGATCGGGATGAAGCCCAGCTGCTAAGGAGGAGAGCCGGCCGGTTCACACTCATCGGAGATCAACTCTACAAGAAGGCTTTCTCCCGCCCGCTTTTGAAATGCGTAAGCTCGGAAGACGCAGCAGCGTACATCCTCCAAGAAGTACATCAAGGATCATGCGGAGGGCATCCGGGTGGACGATCACTGGCTAAAAAGATTCTGTTGGCCGGATACTTCACAAGCAGACGCTGCTCGGACCGTGTCGACATGTCTTTCTTGCCAAAAATATCATAACTTCTCCCACCGACCGGCGGAGGAAATGAAAGCAACTACTGTGTCCTTTCCGTTCGACCAATGGGGAATGGATATTGTGGGTCCGTTTCCTATGGCGACCGGACAGCGGAAATTTCTACTGGTGGCGGTCGATTATTTTTCCAAGTGGGTGGAGGCCGAGCCGCTAGCCAAGATCACCGAGCAGATGGTCAAGAAGTTTATCTGACAACATATTATTTGCCGGTTCGGCATCCCTCGCCGACTTGTTTCCGACAACGGACGGCAATTCACTGGAAAGTTGCTCGAAGATTGGTGCAAAAGCTATGGCATCGAGCAACACTTCACATCCGTGGCATACCCCTAAAGCAATGGTCAAGCCGAAGTAGCCAATCGGGAAATTCTTCGCATTCTGCGCGCTCGGCTCGACCATTTGGGAGGAAGCTGGGTGGATAAAGTGTCGGACGTCCTATGGGCCATTCGAACAACACCAAAGGAAGGAACGGGCGTCACACCTTTCCACCTGGTGTATGGCGGCGAAGCGGTTATCCATGTCGAAGTCGGCGTCGAGTCCGTCCGGATCCAGAACTATGATGATGACAACGCCGAGCAGAGGGACATGGAGCTTGATTTGATCGACGAAGAGCGAGCCAAGGCATCCGTCCGGCTGATGGCGTACCGGCAAAGAATGAAGCAGAATTACAACCGACGCGTAATCCCTAGAGCATTCCAAGTTGGCGATCTCGTCTGGAAGAAAGTAAAGCCGGTCGGCGACGTCGGTAAGCTGGAAGCTCCATGGGCGGGCCCCTTCAAAATCATCGAAAAACTTCGCTCGGGCGCTTATTATTTGGAGGATGAAGACGGGCGGCAGCTGGATCGACCATGGAGCGCGAATCATCTCCAGCCATATCGAGCTGGGTAAGAGGTGCGCAGATGTAATTTTTGTATACGTTTTGGTCGCCTATGTACTTGTAATGCAGGAAGCCAAAATGATTTAAAGGATGGCAAATAGCTTCGCCGAACGGCAACGTTAAAATTAGCCTAAAAGACCGTCGAGCTCCGACGTTAAAAATCGATAGACGAGCCGGCGTCTATAAACCCTCCGAGCGGAAGACCGTCGAGATCCGACGTTAAAAATCGAGAGACGAGCCGGCGTCTATAAACCCTCCGAGCGGAAGACCGTCGAGCTTCGACGTTAAATATCGAGAGACGAGCCGGCGTCTATAAACCCTCCGAGCGGAAGACCGTCGAGCTCCGACGTTAAAAATCGAGAGACGAGCCGGCGTCTATAAACCCTCCGAGCGGAAGACCGTCGAGCTCCGACGTTAAAAATCAAGAGACGAGCCGGCGTCTATAAACCCTCCGAGCGGAAGACCGTCGAGCTCCGACGTTAAAAATCGAGAGACGAGCCGGCGTCTATAAACCCTCCGAGCGGAAGACCGTCGAGCTCCGACGTTAAAAATCGAGAGACGAGCCGGCGTCTATAAACCCTCTAAGCGGAAGACCGTCGAGCTCCGACGTTAAAAATCGAGAGACGAGCCGGCGTCTATAAACCCTCCGAGCGGAAGACCGTCGAGCTCCGACGTTAAAAATCGAGAGACGAGCCGGCGTCTATAAACCCTCCGAGCGGAAGACCGTCGAGCTCCGACGTTAAAAATCGAGAGACGAGCCGGCGTCTATAAACCCTCCGAGCGGAAGGTATTCGCCATCGATAAGCGTTTGCCCGCCTCTACGTTCCGCTCGGCACAGTACCCAAAGGTACTTATCAACACCTGGTCAATAGCCTCTTCTGTCAAAGCAGGATATATTTAGCCGAGCGGGAAAATTACGTAAAAATCCCTCTAGGGCACGAGATGTGATAATAGGCGAGCGGACAACACACACATTGACTAGCAAAAGGTCAAAGCAAACGAAAGGAAAACGTTGCATTAAAAATAAAACTTTAAGCCGAGCGGCCTAATTACAAAAAAGGATCATTTTTTGGCCGAGCGGCCGAATTACATATAAAATGTCTACTCAATATAATCGTAAAGGTCCTTGGGGATGTTGTTCAGGAGCGCCACTTGATCTGCAGCTGGGATGACGAGGGACTCGGGAAGTTGCCCCTTGGACTTCAAGTAGGTGGTGGTGGCGGCCATGGCAAGGTCGAAGGCAGTATACATCCGCTCGCAAACTTTTTCCGAAAATTCGGGCGAGCGGATGTAATTCTGTCTCAGAGTAGCAACCCGGCTCGGCTCGGCCTCTTGGTATTCTTTGAAGGCCAATTGAGAAGCGGCGAGGGACTCTTGCAGAGTTTTCAGCTTGTCTATATGCTTGACTGCATCAGCCGAGCGCCCTGCCTTCTCGCCATCAAGCTGGTCATCAGGCCCTTTACTTTCTGCTCCAGGCCCCGAGCCTCCACATTCTTTTTCTCTAGGTTGGAGATAGCCGTGTTCTTCCGCTCGGTCGCCAAATTTATCTTGTGATCCAGAGATTTTTTCACTCGCTCGAGCTCGGCCAAATGATGAGCTTGGTCGGTTGTCTTCTTCTGCTCGGCCGCCAACAAATCTTGAGCTTTCTTCAGCTCTGATCCGGCGGTAAGAACAGGGGACCCCCATTTTGAGGAGTCAACGCCACATGGAAGTCAAAGGGCCAGGTGGTCCATCGGAAAAGGAGGAACCGACCGGACGCTCGAGAGAAGGTCGGGCCGATCGGTCGACCGGAGAAGGGTGGCTGACCAACCGGATGGCCGACCGGTGTTTAACTAACGGCCAAAAGGCACCCCGATGGGAGTCGGGGTTCCGACGCTCGATTGAACAGGAACGAAGGGCCGAGCGGAAGTCACGCTCGGCCGAAGACATAAGGTAGCATACTGCTAACAGTATCCACAAAACACATGACCGAGAATCTCCCAAGTAAACCACTATATATGTCCGGCCGGACCTAAGGTGGAGGCTGTCCGGCCGGATGTCCGGCAGGGAGTAAAGGGAAAAGGACAAGGGACATCTTTTTCTGACAGCGGGCATGTTCTACGTTCAGGCCATACTCAAAATCCTACAGCAGAAAGATCCGCTGTCCCATCAGAGACGTGCTCAAACTGTAGCAGTATGGTGTCAGGTAAGCTCCTCTGACAAGCCCACACTACGGTGTGGGAAAGGACACGTGTACACCTCGGTATGTGTGCACTCGCTTCTCCATAGCCCTATATAAAGGTCCTCACCCTTCGCCAGAGGTACGCGTTCTGGGAGACTTGGAGCCACTTTCTTGTTGTCGAGCTTTGCCTGACTTGAGCGTCGGAGGGTCACCGCCGGGAACCCCTTCCCGGCCCGACTTCTGTGCAGGTTCGTCGGAGGATCATACGACCAGTCGGAGATCCACATCAGCGACTCGGAGAGCGCCACGTGCCCAGCGTCCGTTGATTCAGCTTTCGGACAGAATCAATTTGGCGCTGTCTGTGGGAACGCTCCTGCATCCGATCGGAAACAATGGACGAGGCTGGACGACAGCATTCGGTGATGCTCTCCACAGAGGAGCTCGAAGCTTTGATCGAGACAAGAGCCGCCAAGCTTGTAGAACGGAGGCAAAAGTCGCAAGCCGAGCGGGCAGAGTAGCAAGCAACATCAGCATCAGGAGGTCGAGTGGAAATACCGCATGCCACAGTTGCATTTCATCGGGCTCTATTCCGCACTCCTGATGCCGCGACAGTTAATCATGATCGAGGATCTTCCTCAGATGAAATGCCAAGGCGAGATAGCAAAAAAGGGAAAGTTACCCGAGCGGACGCCTCGCCTGAACGGATCAACCGTCAATTCTCATAGGCTATTCTACAAGACCCTCTACCAAAGCACTATGTGCCCCCGGTGATCGGTGAATACAATGGAACTACCGACCCGGATGATCATTTGGGTAAGTTCGACAATACCGCTACCCTTCATCAATACACAGACGGGGTGAAGTGTCGAGTTTTTCTTACCACCCTCTCGGGATCGGCTCAACGGTGGTTTCGGAGGTTGCCGGACGGATCTATCTCAAGTTTCAAGGACTTCCGAACGGCCTTCCTTCACCACTTTGCTAGCAGTCGGCGCTATCAGAAGACTAGTGCCAGTCTATTCGCCATCAAACAAGAAGCCCACGAATCGCTCCGAGCCTATATCCAGCGGTTCAATAAGGTGACCATGGATATCCCTACGGCCACCTCGGAAACCATGATGAACGCCTTCACACAAGGCCTCGTGGACGGGGACTTCTTCCGCTCACTCATTTGGAAGCCACCCCGAGACTACGACCATATGCTACACCGGGCCAACGAATACATCAACGTGGAGGAAGCCCAAGCGGTCTGAAGAAAAGAAACTCCGACCGAGCGGGCTCCACCTCCCGAGCGGAAGCTACACACCGCTCATCAGCCTCCGAGAGGACCAAGGGCCGAAGCAATCCACTCCCCTCATGCTAGGACCCATGTCCAAGAAGTAGTAGCCGAGCGGCCCAAGCCAAAAAAGAAGTGGACCCCCATGTTCTGCTCATTCCACCGGACGGACACTCACAACACCAGAGATTGTCGGAGTCTTCCCTTGATCGCTCATCCCGTCCCCCGTGGTGGCGGCCGCCGATCTCCATCGTCCGACAGGCGACAGAGAACTCACGGAGCCAATCGGACTATATCTGACCGCCAGCAAAGACAAACGCCCGAATGACAACGTACTCCTAGGCGTGAAGATAATCATCGGATGTCTAGGGAACGACCCCGACCGTCCGCTCAGGAAGAAGAGAATAGAAATAACACTTCCCGAGGTGAAATCAACATCATAGCTGGTGGTCCGACTGGAGGAGACTCCAACAGAGCAAGAAAGGCGAGTGTCCGGCAGCTTCAGATCCATGCTATCGGCTGCAGCCAGGAAAGGGCGAGCGGACCTGAAATCAGCTTCGGGCCCAAGGATTTGGAAGGAGTCGAAGTGCCGCATGACGATGCTCTCCTCATCAAAGCGGTAATAGCCAACTACACTATTCATCACGTTTTTATTAACACAGGAAGCTCGGTCAATATCATATTCAGAAAAGGCTTCGATCAACTACAAATTGATCGAGCCGAATTGTTGCCCATGACAACCCCCCTTTATGGGTTTACGGGCAATGAAGTCCTGCCGGTCGGACAGATCCGACTGGCCATTTCGCTGGGGGAAGAGCCGCTCAGAAGGACGCGGACTGCAAACTTCGTTGTGGTGGACTCTCTGTCAGCGTACAACGTCATCTTGGGACGACCGGCTCTCAGTGAATTCCGAGCGGCCGTCTCCACCTTCCACCAGAAAATCAAGTTCCCAGTCGAGGACAAAGTGGGAGAAGTACGAGGAGATCAACTAGCAGCTCGGCGATGCTACGTCGAGATGGTCCGAGCAGAAGCCAATTCCGCTCGAAAGATGCCCCGGATCGAGGTGAACGCTATAACTGAAAAACCTCCCTCTTTAGTTTATGAAGAAAAAGAGGAAGTGCAGATTCACCCGACCCGATCGGAGGCCACAACGTTCGTTGCGGCCGATATGGAGGCAAGCCAAAGACAGGAAGTGATCAAATGCCTCCAGAGAAACTGTGATGTCTTCGTCTGGTCGACGCACGAGCTGCCCGGAATTTCGCCGAACATAGCGCAGCACGAGCTACATGTCCGACCGGACGCTCGGCCGGTGAAGCAAAGAAAAAGGGATTTCAGCGCTGAACAGAATGCCATCATCCGGGCGGAGGTTGAGAAGCTTCTGGAGGCCGGCCATATACGCGAAGTTCAGTTCCCAAGTTGGCTGGCGAACGTAGTATTAGTCTCCAAGCCAGGCAACAAGTGGAGAGTGTGCATAGATTTTCGGGATCTCAACAAAGCTTGCCCGAAAGACTTTTATCCTCTGCCTCGGATCGATCAACTGGTGGACTCCACAGCTGGCTGCGAGTTGATATGTATGCTCGACGCTTACCAAGGCTATCATCAAGTGCCGCTCGCTCGAGAAGATCAAGAAAAAGTCAGTTTCGTTACAGCCGACGGCACCTATTGCTATAATGTGATGCCGTTCGGATTGAAGAACGCGGGAGCCACATATCAGCGTCTGATGAACAAAGTGTTCAAGGAGCAGATCGGGCGAAATCTTGAAGTATACGTGGACGACATTCTCATCAAGTCCGTCCGAGCGGCCGATCTCTTCGAAGACATGGAGGAAACTTTCCGAACGCTACGGAAATATGGAGTCAAGTTAAACCCTCAGAAGTGCCTGTTCGGAGCAAAAGGCGAGCGTTTCTTGGGATACATAGTGACTGAGCGGGGCATCGAAGCAAATCCCAGCAAAGTGAAAGCATTACAAGATATGTCGCCCCCGAGAAATCTAAGGGAAGTGCAGCGCTTGACCGGTTGGATAACAGCATTGTCCAAATTCATCTCAAAGACCGCCGATCGGAGTCTCCCATTTTTCAAAATTTTGTGCAAAGCCACTAAGTTTCACTGGGAAGAAGAATGCGATCGGGCGTTTGAAGATCTGAAGGCATACCTGAACTCTCTGCCTGTGCTAGCCAAGCTAACTACGGGTGAGCCACTTTGTATTTATTTATCTTCAACTGAGCAAGCAGTCGGCTCGACACTAGTGAGGGCGAGCGTAGAAGAGCCTGTATATTTTTTGAGCCATATTTTAAAAGATGCTGAATCTCGCTACACCGGGCTCGAGAAGCTGGCTTTCGCTTTGGTCCTCGCCGCTCGGCGCCTCCGTCCCTATTTCTTGGCTCATACCATCATTGTCCGGACGAATAGTCCGAGTGCTATTGAACCCAGAAGCGTCCGGACGACTCATTAAATGGACAACGGAGTTGAGCGAATTCGACATCCAGTACCAACCCCGTTCGGCGATAAAGGCGCAGTCCTTGGTGGATTTCATCACCGAAGTACAAAGGCCAGAACCCGAAGCCATGTGGAGGATATTTGTGGACGGGTCGTCCACTAGGCTCGGGAGCGGGATTGGAGTACTACTGCTATCTCCCCAAGAAGAAAAGATGCACTTATCCGTCCGGCTAGATTACAGAGCTACGAACAATGAAGCAGAGTATGAAGCACTCATAGCCGGCTTGCAGGCAGCTCGACATGTTGGGGCCGGTCGGGTGATGCTTCACTCGGATTCTCAGCTAGCCGCTCAGCAGCTCTCTGGCACCTTTGAAATTAATAACGCGCGGCTCAAACTCTATGCGGAAGCATTCGAAAAGCTCAGAGCCGACTTTAGAGAGGTCATTATACAAAAGATACCCCGGGCGGAAAACCAAGCAGCCGATGAGTTAGCCAAACTCGCAAGTTCAATAACGCCGGTCGCCATCCAGCAGCCAATTGAACAAGTATCTTTGGTGGCGCACGTCGACCGGATGGAGGACCTCACGTTTCCGAGCGACTGGAGGACACCCATCATGGAGTTTCTGCGCTCGGGCGCTACACCGTCCGATCGGGATGAAGCCCAGCTGTTAAGGAGGAGAGCCGGCCGGTTCACACTCATTGGAGATCAATTATACAAGAAGGCTTTCTCCCGCCCGCTGTTGAAATGCATGAGCTCGGAAGACTCGGCATACATCCTCCAAGAAGTACATCAAGGATCGTGCGGAGGGCATCCGGGCGGACGATCGCTGGCTTAGAAGATCCTGCTGGCCGGATACTTCTGGCCAACCTTACAAGCAGACGCCGCTCGGACCGTGTCGACGTGCCTTTCTTGCCAAAAGTACCATAATTTCTCACACCGACCGGCTGAGGAAATGAAAGCAGCTACTGTGTTTTGTCCGTTCGACCAATGGGGAATGAACATTGTGGGTCCGTTTCCCATGGCGACCGGGCAGCGGAAATTTCTACTGGTGGCGGTCGATTATTTTTCTAAGTGGGTGGAGGCCGAGCCGCTAGCCAAGATCACC
Source organism: Zingiber officinale (assembly GCF_018446385.1). Lineage (NCBI taxonomy): Eukaryota > Viridiplantae > Streptophyta > Magnoliopsida > Zingiberales > Zingiberaceae > Zingiber > Zingiber officinale. The sequence goes on from NC_055991.1 coordinate 76,990,956, forward strand.
GAGCAGATGGTCAAGAAGTTTATCTGGCAACATATTATCTGCCGGTTCGGCATCCCTCGCCGACTTGTTTCCGACAATGGACGGCAATTCACTGGAAAGTTGCTCGAAGATTGGTGCAAAAGTTATGGCATTGAGCAACACTTCACGCCCGTGGCATACCCCCAAAGCAATGGTCAAGCCGAAGTAGCCAATCGGGAAATTCTTCGTATTTTGCGCGCTCGGCTCGACCATCTGGGAGGAAGTTGGGTGGATGAAGTGCCGGGCGTCCTATGGGCCATCCGAACGACCCCAAAGGAAGGAACGGGCGTCACACCTTTCCATCTGGTGTACGGCGGCGAAGCGGTGATTCCTGTCGAAGTCGGCATTGAGTCCGTCCGGATCCAGAATTATGATGATGGAAACGTCGAGCGGAGGAACATGGAGCTGGATTTGGTTGATGAGGAGTGAGCCAAGGCGTCCGTCCGGCTGATGGCGTACCGGCAACGGATGAAGCAAAACTACAACCGGCGCGTAATCCCCAGATCATTCCAGGTCGGCGACCTTGTCTGGAAGAAAGTAAAGCCGGTCGGCGACGTCGGCAAGCTAGAAGCTCCTTGGGCAGGCCCCTTCAAAATCATCGAGAAGCTTCGTTCAGGTGCTTATTATTTGGAGGATGAAGACGGGCGGCAGCTAGATCAACCATGGAGTGCGAATCATCTCCAGCCATACCGAGCTGGGTGAGAGGTGCGCTGATGTAATTTTATATATGTTTTGGCCGCCTATGTCCTTGTAATGCAGGAAGCAAAAATAATTAAAGGATGGCAAATAGCTTCGCCGAACGGCAGTGTCAAAATTAGCCTTAATGGTCGTCGAGCTCCGACGTTAAAAATTGAGAGACGAGCCGGCGTCTATAAACCCACCGAGCGGAAGACCGTCGAGCTCCGACGTTAAAAATCGAGAGACGAGCCGGCGTCTATAAACCCGCCGAGCGGAAGACCGTTGAGCTCCGACGTTAAAAATCGAGAGACGAGCCGACGTCTATAAATCCTCCGAGCGGAAGACCGTCGAGCTCCGACGTTAAAAATCGAGAGACGAGCCGGCATCTATAAATCCTCCGAGCGGAAGGCCGTGAGCTCCGGCGTTAAAATCGAGAGGCGAGGCATCTATAAATCCTCGGCGGAAGGTCGAGCTCGGCGTTAAAAATCGAGAGGCGAGCCTAAACCCGCCGAGCGGAAGACCGTCGAGCCCCGACGTTAAAAATCGAGAGACGAGCCGGCGTCTATAAACCCTCCGAGCGGAAGACCGTCGAGCTCCGACGTTAAAAATCGAGAGACGAGCCGGCGTCTATAAACCCGCCGAGCGGAAGACCGTCGAGCTCCGACGTTAAAAATCGAGAGACGAGCCGGCGTCTATAAACCCGCCGAGCGGAAGACCGTCGAGCTCCGACGTTAAAAATCGAGAGACGGGCCGGCGTCTATAAACCATCCGAGCAGAAGACCGTCGAGCTTAGACGGTAAAAATCTACGTTAAGAGGCGGGCAACCAGAGTCTATAACGCCGCCGGACGGGTAACGTGCTGCGTGATCCTCGGCTGTAAGGGCCGACCCATGATTGGGCCCGCCGATAAGGCGAAAATAAAGGCAACGTGTGGCCGAGCGGCTCCCTCATAAAATATACTTGGCGCAAGAAAATTAGGACCGAGGCAAAAGTTAAAGATTGGATGCTGATCGAACAAACAAATAACAAAAGAAGAGAATTTATTTGCGCTGAACAGAGGAAAGACAAAATTTATAATAGTATTCGCCCTGAACGGCCAGCTACAAAAGACAGCAAACACTTAAAGAAAGTTCATAAACCCTTCATTCACTATCATCAAAATTTAAGAGAGAACCAGGGATGGAGCCCATCATGACCGCCAGATCATCGGGGGGGATCGACAGCTCGGTTGGTATGTGGCCCTTGGTCTTCAGATATTCGACCGCCACTTTGATCGCCTCTTCAAAAGTTAAAGACAGCTTATCACTAAACTTTTCGCCAAATTCATCCGAGCGGACGAATGCTTTGCGCACCTCCGCCGACCGACCGAGCTCCCCGTCTTGATATTCTTTAAAAGTAGCTTTAGAAGCGTCGAGGGCATCTTGAAGATCTTTCAGAGCCCCTTCCGCTTTAGCCTGGTCGGCTGAACGGCCCTCCCGTTCGGCGGACAGCGAGGCGTCCAAATCCTTCACCCGCTGTTCTAGCCCCCGGTTCTCCACCTTCATCAGGTCCATGTCGTCGATGGCTTTGCGTTTCCAGGTGGTCGCGGTCTTTATCTCCTTGTCCCGCTGCTTGACCAAAGCCTCAAGTCGAGCCACTTCGCTCGACAAGCCGGAGGACTTACCCCGTTCGGCTTCCAGCAGCTTTTTGGCCTTCTCCAGAGCGGCCGTTGATTGTCTGCTTTCTCCCGAAGTTTTGAGCTTTTTCAGCTCGTCCTCCAGTTCGGCTAGGCGGTTGCTGATAGCAATCTGCTCCACCCAGTTCTGCAAATGGACGTGATCAGGTTAGAGGTTAAATCAAAGTAACCAGCAAGGTAAAGAATATACCCCAGTCGCCTGCTGCAAATTGCTGTCGCCTAGTTGACCGGGAGTCATAAGCGCGATACGGAGTCGAGCGTCCTCCCAAGCTTTGGCGAGGGGACCCGTAAGAGTGATCTGCTGCTCGGGAACAGTTGGCCGATTAGCAGCCGCTAAACATTCCTCAGAAGGAAGTCGCAGGACAGTTTTTATCGGCCGCGCGCCGCTCGGGTCAACTTGAGGCGCAGCTGCTTTACCAGACGGCTCACCGCTTGAGGAAGGAAGGTCGCCCAATCGTCTAAGACGATGCATAGGATGGGGAGGACTGGAGGGTGGCACCTCAGAGGTAGCCATGGGAGAGCCGAGCGGCGTGGGGGTACTCTCTATGGAGACCGTCCCGGAGATCACTGGAGCTTCATCACCCCGCTCGGAACGCTGTTCATCAGATGGGGTCGGCTGAGAGACTTGCTCTGGTCGTTTGCGCTTCCGAGTTGCTAGGGGAGCTTCATCGGCAGAACGGCCCTCCACTTCGACTTGAGCAGACGGTATATCGCCCGCAGCCTCGGTGGGAGAAGCAGAAGTGGCTAAGGCCTCAGGGACATTCTGAGTCCCCTCACCCTCTCCGGTGGCCGGGCCAGCTAAGACCAAGCCCCATTCGGCGATCTCCCTATTCTTTGCCGCCTCAATCTCAGCGGCTCTCAATTTCAGCCGCTCAGTGGCCTTGGCACGCCAAATGACTTCGGCTGCAGAAGCAAATAATAAATCAGTTAGAACAAAAGAAAGAGGACGATAAGAGCACTTACTCATGCTGCAAGGCAAGTCGGCTGGGACGGGGGACAGGCCGAATATATACAGCACTCCCGGAAGGAGCAGCTTGTCGATGTGGTAGCGCTGGCCGAACAGCCGGTCGGCTGCATGAAGATAGGCCTGATCGCCCCTAAACTTGCCGAGCTTCGGTTGTGCCGGCATCGCCGTCTGCCATTTGATACTGAAAGTCGGTGGCTCGGGGAAACGCATATAGAAAAAATGCTCCTTCCAGTGTTTGTTGGAGCTTGGCATATTATCAAAAAGGACAAAACCTATCCTAGATTGAAAAACGAAAGTACCCCACTCGGCTTGCTTAGGATAGTAGAAGTAGTGGAAAACTTTGGGATCCAAGGGGATGCCGTTCAGTCTAAAGAGAATTACCACCCCGCTCAGCAGCCTAATGGAGTTCGGAACTATCTGGCCGAGCGGGATGCGAAAGTAATTGCACACTTGTAAGAAAAACTTATGTGGAGGAAAGCGTAGCCCGGCTAAAAATTGGTCTCGAAAAAAGAGGACAGTGCCGGGCGGCGGTTCATGAGGGCGGTCGGCGGGGGTGGCTAATACTATGTGGTGGTCGGCAGTGATGTCATAGGTCCGAGCGAGGCGCAGTGCGTCCTTCTCGTCAAACTGGCTCTCCATGGTCGTGTACCAAAGATCAGGAGCGCCGGCGGTCGGCTGGGAAGTGCTAGTCATGGTCGAAAGTAAAAAAAGAAATGCGGGACAAAAAGAAAGGGAAATCAAGCAAGGAAGAAAGGTGGCAGAACGACAAGGGTAGCTAATCGAAAGCGTAAAGGAATGAGGAAGTGAAGAAAAGAAGGGCTTACGAGTAAAAGGGTGATCTAAATGGGTTGCGAGGTCGTCGGAGAGCTGAGAAATGGAGTCGTCGGAGCAGAAAGAAGCAGCAGGGTGTCGAGGTGCGATGAAGCAGGAGTGCGACGGAGAGAAGAAATCGGAAACTTTATAGCGTTGGCCTCTGATAGCCCTAGCCGTCAGATTCAGGTTGCAAAAAATGAAGCTATCATCAAACCGTTCATTTCAAACGGCGACTGTCCCATCGGAGGTAACGCCACCGCCATACGCTGACTAAAGCGAGATCGCCACGTGTCAGCAGGATATAAGTCACATTTAACGAGCGCCCCTTACTGCGCGCAGTGCGCGTGCTGGGCGGTAAAGGGGAAGATTCGGTATGGATTCCAAGGGAATACAAGGCACGGGCAAGACACAGCCGAACGGGTGCAACGAAGAGGGTGAACCGAGCGGATGAGCATCCCCAAGCCCTGCCGAGCGGACTAGTGTAGCGGCCGTTACTCAGTCAGATCGGCAGTCCAGTCAGTCAGACTTCGCCTCCTTCGACTAGACTTGAGGGGGAGGCAAGTGATCCGACGGTAAGAATAGGGGACCCCCATTTTGAGGAGTCAACGCCACGTGGAAGTCACAGGGTCAGGTGGTCCATCGGAAAAGGAGGGACCGACCAGAGAAGGTCGGGCCGATCGGCCGACCAGAGAAGGGTGGCTGACCGACCGGATGGCCAACCGGTGTTTAACTGACGGCCAAAAGGCGCCCCGATGGGAGTCGGGGTTCCGGCGCTCGATTGAACAGGAACGAAGGGCCGAGCGGAAGTCACGCTCGGCCGAAGACATAAGGTAACATACTACTAACAGTATCCACAAATCACATGACCGAGAATCTCCCAAGTAAACCACTATATATGTCCGGCCGGACGTAAGGTGGAGGCTGTCCGGCCGGATGTCCCGCAGGGAGTAAGGGGAAAAGGACAAGGGACATCTTTTTCTGACAGCGGGCATGTTCTACGTTTAGGCCATACTCAAAATCCTACAGCAGAAAGATCCGTTGTCCCATCAGAGACGTGCTCAAACTGTAGCAGTATGGTGTCAGGTAAGCTCCTCTGACAAGCCCACACTACGGTGTGGGGAAGGACACGTGTACACCTCGGTATGTGTGCACTCGCTTCTCCACAGCCCTATATAAAGGTCCTCACCCTTCGCCAGAGGTACGCGTTCTGGGAGACTTGGAGCCACTTTCTTGTTGTCGAGCTTTGCCTGACTTGAGCGTCGGAGGGTCGCCGCCGGGAACCCCTTCCCGGCCCGACTTCTGTGCAGGTTCGCCGGAGGATCATACGACCAGTCGGAGATCCACATCAGCGACTCGGAGAGCGCCACGTGCCCAGCGTCCGTTGATTCAGCTTTCGGACAAGATCAAGCTCCTTTTGCAGCTGGGCATACGAAGGGCCTTGAGAGCCGGACGAACCGCTTGCCGCCTTCAGTTGCCTTAGTTCTTCGTCCACCATAGCCAAGCGGTTGGAGACTGCTATCTCCTCCACCCATCTCTGATGAAAAAGGAGAAGTTGTTAATCGTCGATCGAAAAAAATGCATGCAAAACTTTGAAGAAAACGAGCTTACCCCCGTGGCGTCCTACATATGACTATTGGCCAAATTTCGGAGGGGGATCAGCGCGACGCGCGCCCGAGCGTTGGCCCACATCTCAACTAGGGGCCCCTTCAAGGTGATGGTATGCTCGGGCGCGGTTGGTCGGTCGGCCTTTGGCAGCAGCTCTTCAGTCGGAAGATGCAGAGTGACCCGTACAGTGCGGCCATGACCGGGGGTCGTCTGACCGGTGGTCGGAAGAGGATCAGAAGCCGGCGCCGAAAACTGAGAATGAATGGTTGAACGCTGGACAGGTTGACGAGCGGGCGGAAGGGTGCTGACCGGAATAGCCTCAATTGGGGCTGTAGGCTCGTCCCATTCAGAGGGCGTCCGGTCAGACGAAATGACTTCGACCTCTGGAGCCTTGCCGCGAGCAGTTGCAGTGACCCGCTCGGATGGTTGAACTGCGGAGGTAGCCGATCGCAGGGGAGTCTCCACGCGGCGCCTCTTTTGTCGAGGTTGCTCCTTATCCCGAGCGGAACCTTCCTCTTGGACAGTTGGTCCTCCGCTGGGGGTGACTCCGCTTGCCCCGTTCTGATGAGAGGCCTGAGCGGTCGATTCTTCCTGAGTCCCGCTTTCCCCTTCATGCGAGCCGACCGGTTGGATGCCGAGTGTCTTCATTTCTTTGGCTACCACGGCTTTGAGCGCCGCCGCCTTCTTCTTGAGAATGCCAACCATTACCGACTCCATGACGATAGCCGCTGCAAAGGAAAGAAGAGAAATCAGTTAGCAATCAAAGCATATGCCTAAGTAAAATTCTTACCGAAGCTGCTCGGAAGAGGGGTCCGCGTTGGACTCAGGCCGAAGATGTACATCACTCCTTCGTGAAGAAGCTTATTGATGTCAAGCCGCAGACCGGCTAGCATATTTACAGCATAGAGGTAATCCGGTCGGGTCTTGAATTTCTTCAGCTCAGGAGTGGGGGGTAGGTCGACCTGCCACTTGGTCCGGAAATTGGCCTGATCGGGCATACGAATGTAGAAAAAATACTCCTTCCAATGTTTATTGGAAGAAGGCAGTTTATTAAAGAAGACTAAGCCGGGCCGAGCTTGGAACATGAAGGTGCCCGGCTCGGATTGCTTGGGGTAATAGAAATAATAAAAGACCTCCGGTCGGAGGGGGATGTTGTGGATCTTGAACAAAACAACAACACCACAGAGAAGGCAAAAGGTGTTGGGTACTAGACTGCCGAGCGGAACACCAAAAAAGTTACAAACATCTATAATGAAGGGATGTACAGGGAAACGCAGACCGGCAGTAAACTGGTTGCGGAAGACACAGAAAGCTCCGCGCGGCGGCCTGTGTGGCCGAGCGGAGGGACCGGCTAAAAGAAGTTCAAAATCACCAGGGATTTCAAAATTATCTGTCAGAATATCAAAGTCACGACGATCGAATCGTGACTCCATGGTAGTGTACCATGGGCCGAGTGACTGGTCTTCAGGATAAGAAGAACTAGCCATGGTCCGATCAGAAGGAATTAAAAAGGCCAAGAAAGGCAGAAGAAAGAAGACAGCAGACGAAGAGAGGCCCTAAAGATTGGAACTTGGGAAAGAAATGCAAAGAAAGCACAAAGACCAGAGAGAAAAGAGAACCTTACAAGGAAGAGGAGGATCGAAGGAGGACCACAGGAGATCGCCGGAAACAGGAGAACACGATCACCGGAACTCTGGACCGCGAGGAATAACCGTGGGCACGCGAGAGCATAAGTGAGACCACGGAGGAGAAAGCGAAGCTCTTATAGGGCGGAGCCCGAGCGACCTCCACCATCGGATCCAGGTCACGGGAGCCAAAGCACACATCTAGCCGTTCATTTCAAACCGCCTCGATCTCGTCGCTCGACCATGCCGCCGCCGTACGATGACGGCAGTGAGCCACATGGCAGTCAGCTATTCGATGCATTTAATTAGCGCATACTCAGCCTTAATGTCGGAGATTGGCGCAGATTACGAGGAGATTCGAGCAATGTTGCTGTTGACTAACCTTATGGCTATCCCTGCGGGAGGCCGAGCGGAGGATAATGGCACGAAGTAACCGCCCGGCTAAACTCGCAGTCCAGTCAGTCGGACTGATCGCCTCCTTCGACTGGACTTGGAGGGGAGGCAAGTGATCTGGCGGTAAGAACAGGGGACCCCCGTTCTGGGGAGTCAACGCCACGTGGAAGTCAAAGGGCCAGGTGGTCGATAGAAGAAGGATGAACCGACTGGACACCCGAGAAAAGGTTGGATCAATAGGCCGATCGGAGAAGGGTTGGCCAACCGCCCGACCAGTCGACCGGTGTCCAACAGAGGGCAAAAGGCGCCCCGGCGGGAGTCGGGGTTCCGGCGCTCGGGGAGCAGGATCATAGGGCCGAGCGGATGGCACGCTCGGCCGAAGACATAAGGTAGCATACTGCTAACAGTCTCCACAGAGCACATTACCGAGAATCTCCTAAGTAAATCACTATATATGATCGGTCGGACGTAAGGCGAGTGCTGGCCGGCCGGACGACCGACAGGGAGTAAGGAGAAAAATACTGTTGGTGCAACATCCCTCAAGTCAAGGTTGACCTGGTTGACCAAGCTGAGTCTTGGTTTGAGTTTAGATGTTTGACAATAAGAAATTGATTGAAGAAGAGTCAAGTAGGTCAAGGTTGACCGGATACTTGACTGGGAAGTCCTAACTGGGATGTTAGGTAGAATGGAAGTCCTGGTGAGTGAAGCCAGGCAGAAGGGAAGTCCTAGTGAGTGAAGCTGGGCAGATTGAAAACCCTAGTGAGTGAAGCTAGGTGAAAGTCCTGGTGAGTGAAGCCAGGTGAAAGCCCTAGTAAGTGAAGCTAGGCAGATGGAAAACCCTAGTGGGTGAAGCTAGGTGAAAGTCCTGGTGAGTGAAGTCAGGCAAGGGAAAATCCAGATGGATCAAGGATGATCAGACATCTGGTGGAAGTCCAAGTAGGTCAAGAGAGTGACCAGATACTTGGCATGAATAGAAAAGTCCAAGTGGGTCAAAGGGATTGACCAGACACTTGGTGGGAAGTCCTAGCAGGTCAAAGGAGTGACCAGATGCTAGGCATGATGTACCAACAGGTCAAGGTTGACCGGATGTTGGTTTGAGAGGCTTGGAACTTGGTTTTTGGCAAAAACCAAGTGTTGGATCGATCAGTGGATCGATCCAGGCCTTTTCTAGCGAACAGAGAGCCTCTGGATCGATCCGTGGATCGATCCAGATGTCCCAATCGATCAGTAAATCGATCGAAACGATGCTGCTTCGCGCGATAAGCGCTGGATCGATCCGTGGATCGATCCAGGCGTTACTCCAGAGCACAGAGGCGCTCTGGATCGATCCGTGGATCGATCCAAAGCCTCCCCGATCGATTGGGAACATTCGAATCGATCGGGATCCGACCGTTAGCGTCGATAAAGGCCGCAGGCGCACGATTCCTTCGGCATCGCTTCACCGATTCACTCCAGATCTCTCGCCAGCTCCTCCACAGCACTCACAAAGCTCAGATTGCCAGTTCTTGAAGGATCTTGGAAGTTCTCCAAGTCAAGAGGCGGATCAAAGCCAAGAAGAGAAGCTAGGGTTAGGGTTTATACTCATTGTAAGCTTGTAAGCTTGTATTTCTTATATCCTTTCCCTCTCTTCTTGTATTGAGTCTTGTAGGGCTTCTCCGCCCTTGGTAGTTACCATAAAGGAGAGTTTTATTTAGTGGAGGGTGTGTGTGTTGGTGTGGATCCTTGGATTAGTCACCTCTTGTGAGGTGGATACCAAGTAAACCAACTGTGTTAGCGTTGTGTGATTGTTTGTGTATTTTCCGCTGCCATATCTTTGAAGAAACAAGCAACGCCGAGCACCGAGCAAACGCGACGAGCTATTCACCCCCCCTCTAGCTACTTTTGGTCCTAACAAGTGGTATCAGAGCAAGGCCGCTCTTCATCGGAATCATCGCCGGAAGGGTCAAGCATAACTAGAAAAGCTAGAGGGTGAAGAAGTTGGAGCAAATTCTTCAAGTTCAAGACTTTATCAAGCTCAACTTCAAGATGCAATTCCAAGATGGACTTGGATTTGACACAAGGGTGGCTCCACCATACACATCCACAAGCTTCGATTCTTGGAAATCAAGAATCGAAAATTTTCTTATGATGGAGATAGAGCAATGGTTTGCTCTAATGGAAGGCTTCAAGGCTCCAAGAAATTCAAAGGGCAAAGTTCTCAAGAAAAGCAAATGGAGCTCGGAGCAAGTCCAAAGGTGCGATGCAAATGACAAAGTGACCAAGCTTTTGGTCAATTTATTGCCAAGCACCATCCTTTGCAAAATTAGAGAATTTGAAGATGCAAAGGAATTATGGAGCAAGTTGGCCAAGCTTCATGAAGAGATCCCCTCCACTGTACAAGAGCAAGAAGTATCTAGAGAGGGTGACTCTTTGGAGCAAGACCAAGAGGAGGACTCTGAGGTTGAGAGATGCTCAACCTCCGAAGAAGAGGAAATCCAAGAAGCTTCATCCTCAAGGGAATGCAACGAAGGGAACAAGGAGGGAGCATACTCCTTGTTTCATATTCAAGATGATGAAGCCTCCACCTCTAGGATTGAGGGGGAGCAATCCTTGGTGACGCCGGATCAAGAAGAAGGAGAAGCTTCTACATCCGGGTCAAGAGACAAAGAGGAGGAAGAAGATTCTACCTCCACAAGTCAAGAAAAATCAAATGGAGGAGAATCAAGGTCCGATCAAGAGGAAGCTTCTACCTCCAGATCCAAAGAAAATGCCACCCCTATAAGCAAAGGTATAAATATTTCAATTAATAAAAAAAATCATATTATATGCTTTGAGTGTAGGGAACATGGGCACTACAAGAGCAAGTGCCCTAAATTGGCCAAGAAGAAGGGCCAAGTGGCACAAAAAGGCAAGGTGAAGCCCAAGGAGATCATCCCCAACACAAAGAAGAGCAAGGAGCATATTATATGCTTCTCTTGCAATCAAAAGGGGCATTACCGAAGTCAATGCCCCAAGGGGAAGAAGGTGGTCAAGGCTCAAGGAGGCACTAGTCAAGGGGGAGCCTTCAAGGTAAAGAAGAAGGTATCTTTTATTGAGCCTACCCCTTTACATTATGGTAAAAAACATGATAGTTCTAATTTTTATCATTTTAATGCGATTTATCATAAGAATAGGAAGCATGAGGGCTTTAAGGAAAAGCATGTGGCCCTACATGCCAAAACTTCCCAACCTAAGGTTAGGAAGGTAGATGGACACTTGGGCAAGAACACTAAGGATAATAGATACAAGCCCAAAAACAAAAATGTTCATGGGTGTAATGAAAAATCAAAATTTAAGGATTTAATGATAGAAAATCAAGTCTTGAGATCAAGACTTGATAAAATGGAAAAGACCCTAAAAAGGATGGAAAATATCCTATTAGGGCAAAATGAGCATAGCCTAGGTTTAGGGGTGCAAAAGTCATCCAATGGCCATAGAGGTTTAGGATACAAACCCAAAGCTAAAAAGGATGTGCCGAGTTATCATAGGGTTCCATATAGCTATGGAACAAACCCTAAGTCTAGAGGTCAAGTCAAAGATACAAGGGAAGATATCCCTAGAAGTATTTTTGCAACCAAAGTGACTAAGACTTCTAAGAAGTCTAAGAAAGTCACTAACAAGGTCACAAGGGAGGCTATCCCTAGGGTTGACCTAGAAAATGTGACCAAGGCTTCTAAGAAGCCCAACAAGGTCACTAGGAAGGTATCTAGGGAAGTTATCCCTAGTGAGTACCTAGAGCATCCAAGGAGCACCAATAGGTGTTGGGTTCCTAGGAGCATTTTCTCTACCCCATAAATGGGTTAGAGTGTCAACTCCGATTAGAAGGGTAGTTAACCCAACTTTGAGGAAATTGACACTCAAGGAGCATTTTCAAGGTTTTGTTAACCTTTGAAAATGAAATGGAATTATTATTTACTCCTTGAAAGAGTAAAATGTGCCTAATGATGGAAGAATTGATTTTAATCTTAAATGGCACATATTGGGAAATTCATAAGGAATACCAAGTTGGGATTTTGGTATGTTCTTAGGAAATTTAAGGCAATCCGGGCCTTAATTTAAAAGTGCTACTCCTGTGAAAAATGAAATATGCCAACATTTGAGGATATGCTTAATTTCGACTGGCATAAATTAATCAAGGGAATTAGAAATGCAAATTTAGGCGTTGGCATTTTCATGAAGCACTTTAGGACAATCTAGGTTTAAGTTGTAAGTTTAGCTAAGATTTTAAGGATACTTAGATAGTTAATCTAGGTATATTTTAGTTATGCTAAATCTTGCCATGATTGTTTGCCCATCATATGCCATGACATCATGTCTATTTTTGCATTCATGTTTTATTATGCAAAATCCAAAAATACCATGTCATGACATTCATACATCATGTAGTAATAGGATATTTTCTTTTGAAAATTATTTTCTTTTGAAAATTATTTTCTTTTGAAAATTATTTTCTTTTGATGTATGCCATAACATAATCATGCATTAAGTTTAATTTCTTGTAATTAAGGACGAATGACATTTAACAATAATTATTGACAAGTGATATCCTAGGTGGATGTCTAATCTCTCTAGAATGCCTAGATAGATATGCATGATCCCTAGATTAGGGCAAAACCAAAATCTCACATCTCACAAGGACTATAAGGTGACTTGTACGTGTTTTAGTGTACATTAGATACAAGTGAGATGTTAGGAAGATGAACAAAACTCAAGATGTTGATTTAGTGCATTCTTTTGAGTTTTAGGTTCATCAAAACACATAGTTATGTGTTTTCCCATCATTGGGAAAGCTAATGTACAAGTCATGTGCATTATGCCCAAGGAACATGATGGGATATTGGTTTTGAAAATGTTTTCAAAGTGATTTTGGAAAACCTTGGTGAATGCTATCTTTTGATAGTAATCACCATTGAATAGTTAGACACAAACTTGAAGAAAACGCTAAAGTTTTAGCAAGTTTTCAAGCTTGTGTCAATCTTTGAAAATATGATGTATTTTCATAGAAAACTATTTTTCCATGATTAAGTATGCCCTAAATAATGTCTACACGAAATTTCATGATTTTTTGATTTTTGTAGAATTTTCTAGGGGTTTCTGAAGTTGACTGAAATGGAATTTCAGCAACTATCAGAGCTCCGATCGATCCATGGATCGATTGGAGTGTCTGAATCGATCCGTGGATCGATTCAGAAGGCAAGTCTCGTGAGCAGAAGCTCGCTGGATCGATCCAGGTAGTCTGAATCGATCAGTGGATCGATTCAGAAAGGTTCAATCGATTGGAACCCAACTCCAATCGATCCAAGTTGCTGATTTTGGCTGGGAAGGCCTGATTTCAGCATCTTTGAACCTCTTTGAGTCTAGGTAACCATTCCAAACTCCTAAAATACATTTGTATACATACAAAGGGTGTTTTCATGTGAAAACAAGGATGGATTGGTTAAGGAAGGCTTCATTGAAGTTTAGGTTGAGGTTTGTTTCAAATTTTGAGTATTTGAACCTCAAAACTTCTAAATTTGGGTTTCCTAAAGGTTTAGGGATTCCAAGTCATTGTTGGTGCAATGACAGAAGTTACCACCATGTCTTTAGGGGGAGGGACTCTTTAAAGACATGAAAAATTATTTTTCATGAACCTTGGAAGGTGGTTAACCTTCTTTAAAGAAAATGCTCATGTATGAGCTTTTGAACTTGAAATGGGGACTGGATATCCTCATTATTTCAAGTGGGAACTCAAGTGGTTAGAAAATGCTCAAGGTTGGGTATTTGTCTACATTGAGGGAGAAGTTAAGGATGAATGAAGGGTATGTGACCGTCATTATCGTGTTGATCACAACGAGTGATGTTGTGAACAACGATGAGCAACTCTTCAGGGGGAGAGTCGTCAACAAATGGATTTGTTGATGTGTACCCAAAATTGGGGCATGGGTTGATGTGTGCCCAAAGATGGGTTGATGTGTGCCAATAGGGGGAGAATGAAAGGACCTGTGAATGGGTGTAAGTTAGGCTTTCATTACCTAAAGGGAGTGTGCCCTCTTAGGGGGAGAATGAAGAGCCTAATTTATGTGTTCATTACCTAGTGGCATGAAGATTGAGGCTATAGGATTAGCCTAACTTACATGTGGTATTGTAAGTGTTATTGTGGTATTGTCAAATATCAAAAAGGGGGAGATTGTTGGTGCAACATCCCTCAGGTCAAGGTTGACCTGGTTGACCAAGCTGAGTCTTGGTTTGAGTTTAGATGTTTGACAATAAGAAATTGATTGAAGAAGAGTCAAGTAGGTCAAGGTTGACCGGATACTTGACTGGGAAGTCCTAACTGGGATGTTAGGTAGAATGGAAGTCCTGGTGAGTGAAGCCAGGCAGAAGGGAAGTCCTAGTGAGTGAAGCTAGGCAGATTGAAAACCCTAGTGAGTGAAGCTAGGTGAAAGTCCTGGTGAGTGAAGCCAGGTGAAAGCCCTAGTAAGTGAAGCTAGGCAGATGGAAAACCCTAGTGAGTGAAGTTAGGTGAAAGTCCTGGTGAGTGAAGTCAGGCAAGGGAAAATCCAGATGGATCAAGGATGATCGGACATCTGGTGGAAGTCCAAGTAGGTCAAGGGAGTGACCAGATACTTGGCATGAATAGAAAAGTCCAAGTGGGTCAAAGGGATTGACCAGACACTTGGTGGGAAGTCCTAGCAGGTCAAAGGAGTGACCAGATGCTAGGCATGATGTACCAACAGGTCAAGGTTGACCGGATGTTGGTTTGAGAGGCTTGGAACTTGGTTTTTGGCAAAAACCAAGTGTTGGATCGATCCAGGAGCTGGATCGATCAGTGGATCGATCCAGGCCTTTTCTAGCGAACAGAGAGCCTCTGGATCGATCCGTGGATCGATCCAGATGTCCCAATCGATCAGTGAATCGATCGGGACGATGCTGCTTCGCGCGATAAGCGCTGGATCGATCCGTGGATCGATCCAGGCGTTACTCCAAAGCACAGAGGCGCTCTGGATCGATCCGTGGATCGATCCAAAGCCTCCCCGATCGATTGGGAACATTCGAATCGATCGGGATCCGACCGTTAGCGTCGATAAAGGCCGCAGGCGCACGATTCCTTCGGCATCGCTTCACCGATTCACTCCAGATCTCTCGCCAGCTCCTCCACAGCACTCACAAAGCTCAGATTGCCAGTTCTTGAAGGATCTTGGAAGTTCTCCAAGTCAAGAGGCGGATCAAAGCCAAGAAGAGAAGCTAGGGTTAGAGTTTATACTCATTGTAAGCTTGTAAGCTTGTATTTCTTGTATGCTTTCCCTCTCTTCTTGTATTGAGTCTTGTAGGGCTTCTCCGCCCTTGGTAGTTACCATAAAGGAGAGTTTTATTTAGTGGAGGGTGTGTGTGTTGGTGTGGATCCTTGGATTAGTCACCTCTTGTGAGGTGGATACCAAGTAAACCAACCGTGTTAGCGTTGTGTGATTGTTTGTGTATTTTCCGCTGCCATATCTTTGAAGAAACAAGCAACGCCGAGCACCGAGCGAACGCGACGAGCTATTCCCCCCCCCCCCCCCCCCTCTAGCTACTTTTGGTCCTAACAAATACAAGGGACATATTCTGACAGCGGACATGCTCTATAATCCGGCCATACTTCAAATCTTACGCCAAGGGGTTCCGCTGTCCCATCAAAGACATGCTTGGACTGTAGCAGTATGGTGTCAGGTAAGCCTTCTGACAAGCCCTTACTGAGGTATGGGCTGGGGACACGTATTCGCCTCGGTAGGTGTGCATGAGCTCCTTCCCAGCTCTATATAAGGAGCCTCGCACTTCACCGGAGGTACGCAATCTCTGATACTTGGAACCACTTCTTCGTTGTTCGCTTATCTGACTTGAGCGTCGGAGGGTCGTCGCCGGGAACCCCTTCCCGGCCCGACTTCTTTGCAGGTTCGCCGGAGCGCCGTCCGACCGGCCGAAGATTTACATCAGTGACAAGGAGAGCACCACGTGCCCAGCGTCCGTTGATTTAGAGATTCGGACAGGATCACCATGTATTATCTTATTATAGGTGAATATCAAGATGAGTCAAAAATTGAGCAAATGACTATTGTTTAAGATTTGTTGATAAAAAGGGCTTTATTAGAGGAAGATTTTTTGACATTGTCCAAGTGGAAATATACAATCATCTACTTTAAAAAGGAAAATTTGTTGTATTTATCTCGCAATAATCTTCTCATACAAAATATTCAAGGAAAATGTTACGACAGTGCTAGTACTATGCGGGGAGAATAGAATTGATTTGCAATCTCTCTTTTTGAATGAATGCTTATATGCATATTATGTTCATTGTTTTATATATCGTCTACAATTGACATTGGTAACAATTACCCAAAGTGTTATTCATATTGAACATTTTTTTTCACATTTTGGCTATTATAGTAAATTTAGTGGATTCTTCTTTCAAACGTAACGATCAATTGCGAATTGCTCATGTTACAAATTGCAGAATTGATATCTACTAATGAGTTTTGAATCTGGAAGAGGAAAAAAAAATCAAATTGGGGCATTACAATTTTCAAGATACATGATGGAGCTATAACTTGAGGGCACTTCATAGTTTACTTGTTTTATTTGATCTTGTTCTACATGTTTTAAGTGATATTACCAATGGCAAAAAATAGTTTATCTAGTAGAGCAATAACTTATGATTATCGTTTGAATTTTTATTTATATTGCATTTGTTCTTGAGTTGTTAGAAATGATCGACGATCTTTGCCAAATTATGCTATATAAGTCTCAATATATTATAAATGTTATGGATATAGTGGATAATACAAAAGAACTTATTCAAAAAGTTAGAGAATACAAGGTGACGAGTTTTTGTGGTAAACATAAGATAGATGTATCAGACATGCAAGCTCCTCGTCGATCAAGTAGAGAGCGACTGAGTAAAAGGAAATGTTACCTTAGAACATCATTATCGAATTAATATATTCACTAGCTTCATAGATTCAATATTACAAGAAATGAATTATCAATTTGATGAAAATATAATAAAATTACTTTAGCTTAACTCAGTTTTCGATCTAAGAGATGGATATAAATCATTCAATATTAATTACACTTACAAACTTGTTGAAAAGTTTTATCCCGATAATTTTACAAGTCAATAACAATTGCATATAATGTATCAGTTGAAGTTTGTTGAGATCAATATTTAGCACCATCTATATTTTTAGAATATGCCAATATTTTCAAAATTGTATCATTTATTATCGAGGAGATGAAAGAAAGAGAATTATTATATTGTAGATCGATTGATTAAATTTATTTTGACTCTTTCAATTTCAACTACAACCACGGAATGTGCATTTTCATCTATGAAGATTATGAAGATGCGATTGTAGAACAAAATAGAAAATTGCTTTTTTAGCTAGTTCATTAGTGACTTAGATTGATAAATAGATTGCTCAAACTTTTAGTATTGAATTAATTAGTGATGAATTTAAAATTATGAAAAAACATAGAGTACAATATAAAATGGATAAACATAATAAATAAATTAGTAAATAATAATTTTTATATCTATTTTTTTATCTTACTAATTATATTATATTGACTAAAGTATTATTATTATTATATTTTTGTATTTTTGCAAGCTAGTTTTAAAAATGAATTGAAAATTTTGAATGGTAGGTGTTGCTTCTATTTTCGTATTAGTTATTATGATTTTCTATTGTGGTCAGTTAAGACTTTGTTTTATGATTATCTGAATATATGTGTCTAAATAGAAAATTGTTATTATTTCGTACGTTTATATCAATTAATATATTTATTTATTTTATTAATTGAGAATTTAAAACAAATTTTACCCCTCCATATGATTTTATTTTTTACTTCGTCCCTAGACCGGATCATAGAATTTAATTTGTACCGAACTATCACTGAATAACCTCAAAGAATAAAAGAGGATTAGAAACTCAAAGAAAGAATATTAGAAAAAAGTATTAGAATCTTTATTGATAGACTCAAAATCTTAGCGATCAATAACGCCTAACTAGTATATGAGAAGCCTAATAGCGTATGAGAAGATATTTTACAATGCCTAAAATAATTCATACAGTAATGTTAGTGTTATCATTCTGATTACAAGATATCCCATTGATTATCTCAGCTTATTACTAGATGAAGTATTTCATGATTTATCTATCTATATTTAATAGCGGGGCCAATGATACTGAACGGGTTGAGATACAAGATATCACTTTTTGCCATGACATTTTACAAAATGATAAGAAAGATAATTTAATAACTTAAACGTATAAAGGTCCTTTGTAAGAAATGAAAAAAATATAAGGCGTATAATAAAATATTTTGCAAAGGTTCGTGATAAAATATAATTAATCAAAATAGTAGGAGTGAAATGAAAAGGTTGGGTGGTGGTAGAATTATTAAAACGGAAGCAAAGAACCGCAAGGACGGTGCCATACAACTTAGGGTTTGAAAGAGATCGTCCTGCGACCGATTTCATCCTGAGGGGAAGCTGGATCGGATCGGATCGGATCGAATCGGATGGCCCTTCAGTACCTTGAATCGCAGCGCGACGCGCAGCCGGAGCTGGCGGAGTGGTACAGCGCCTTGGCGGATTTGTACCAGCGTAAGCTGTGGCACCAGCTCACCGCCAAGCTCGAGCAATTCGTAGCCTTGGCGGTAGTTCAGGTATTCTCTTCCCCTTTCTCCTTTCAGTCTTCGTATGTTTTTTAGGTAATCCAGTGGGATTTAGCTGGGAATCTCCTTCGCTGTAGAGTAAGCTGCCTAGTTGATCTTGGCTTGAGTCTCCGTTTCTCTTTATGTGATTCATTTGCCTGTGTAGTTGGGTCTATGGTATTATTGGATATTTTGGATACCTAAGTTAAGTTCCTTTTGGATGCCTAAACAAATCTAAAGTAGTTTTTGTCTTTCAGGTGATGTACATTTTTATGTGATTCCGCGTTGAAATTTTGTATTGAAGATTTACTACCCCACCCCATGTGGTTTTTAGGTCGGGTAAAGTCAATCTATGTTTTTGGATGTTTGTCTTGAGTTATAAGATGCGCTCCAATTTAGGAAGAATGTCTTAGATTTTATTATAGTTAAACTTTGTTATTGCAATTCATGGATTCAGATACAGATATTACTAAACATCCTCCCTTTCATATGCTTATAATTTTCTGGTTTGCAAATTTAAAAATGCATTAGGCTTTTTTACTTTTTAGGTGTCTACCATGCATAATCATTGTCTAGTTGGATTGCTTGAGATTTCAATTTCGAAGAGTCTTCCAGGATGGATGTGATAACCTAAAGAATTTGGTTATTAGATAATTTCCATTTCAAAAATTTGTTCTATGAACATGATTTTTGTTTATTTTTCTGGGGCTTATACTCTGTTGCTAATCTAAATTTAAGTAGAAATATCTGTATTTCTGTTGCATGTCTATTGCTAAGTGCATGTTTAAATCTGTAGTAGGAGTATAGGGGAGAATTTATAAGCATTGGCTCTGTTTAATTGTTCCAGAAGGCTCCTTTTGACTCTTTTAAGTGTCATTTAGCGGAAAAGGACTCATTCAACTTTGGATATTTGGGAGTTCATCTTCCTGTCAAAGAAGGAATTTTTGTTGAAGGAGTTGTCTTTCCTACATCTTTTCTCATTTGATAATGCACTTATCATATTTTTAAATTCTTTTAAAGTCCAGTCAATCAATGTTGATTGTTGATCATCTTAACTATCCAATTTAGTCTGCAGCTTATTAGACATTGTACAACATTTCTTTGTTGTTATCATTTCATTGTAGTTTTTGATTCTAGATTACATTGCATTTTGATTTAATAAGCATATGCTGTTCTTTGGCATATTTTATGTTGTCATCCTATGCACTTCAAAACATTTAAATAGGAAGCAATATAACTATTTTTATGTAGGAATATCCAAATCAATTTAATTATTTTTTTATTGTGGTGACTAATGTGTTCTTTGATCTCTCTGCCTTCCACTGTAATGGAATTATAGAATTTATTCATACGCCTTTGAACATATTTCATACCATCTCAATATATCTTCTTCCCTCATTTTGTTGTCTAGTGAAGCTACACCCCTAATGTTTTCTTTGTTGTTATTGATACTTTTATTTTATCTTTTCTTTCTAGTAACTTCACATTCTCATCTTTGGTAAATTGACCTTTTGAATTAATTGCTTCATAAAAGTTCAACACTCCAAACCATAAAGTATGTTAAATCGGTGTTATAATTTTTTTTCTTTTAGTCTAAGAGATACAACAGCTATACTTTCGAAGCTCCTCTCCTTTCTACTACTCATTCTTTACCATGTTAATCACATCATATGCACTCAAGTAGTCTGTTTTAGAAGCAATACAGGGATTTTGGTTCAAATGATCCACACTGATATATTTCCCGTTGAATTTACTTTTTGTAACCTTTTCATTTGTTATGGACATGTGACTATAAAATTACTTACGATGACATTGTTATTTTTTTAAAAAAATTCTATGGTCAATATCACAAATACTTTAAGTCTCTGTTTTGGTACATTCATTGCTTATGATAATCAAATTTGTTGGCTGCGAGGACAATTCAATTGTTTTTGTTTACATGGTTATATGTCAGCCAGCCTAACTAGAGAGTGTGCCAATTGTTTCCTATTATTCTATTGTTTATCCTTTGCTTTTACTAATTTTGCATTATTACTTTTACTAATTTTGCATATGATGTCGCACTAACTATTTTCTTTCGCCCTGTAGGCTGGTGATGCACTTATACAGCTGTATAATAACTTCATTACAGACTTTGAAACCAAAATCAATCTCTTGAAGCTTGCTCACTTTGCTGTGGTGGTTTCACGTCAATATTCTGAGAAGGATGCTGCAATTAACTACCTTGAGGGAATAATTGAAAAATTGCATGCTACTCGAGAGTTGAGGATTGAGGAGCCTATCCTATATGTTAAGATGCAAATTGCTGCATTAAATTTAGAAAAAGGAAATCAAAAGGAGTGTAAAAAGCTTATTGATGAAGGAAAGAGCACATTGGACAACATGACTGATGTTGACCCTTCTGTTCATGCTAGCTATTATTGGATATCTTCACAGTATCATAAATCTCAAAAAGAATTTGCTGAATTCTATAAGAGTGCTCTTCTTTATTTGGCATACACTTCAGTAGAGTCGCTTTCGGCATCATTCAAACTGGTAAATGTGATATATCTTCGTGGAAAGTAAGTTTGCTGATTTATTGAACTGGCTAATAGTGCTGTATACTTAACTCTCTGCTCCCACAAGGTAATCAAATTACCAATTAAAAACATGGGAGAGTATAGTAGAGAATTAACATGGGTGAGCAATTGCATCTTATATAACATTGTACAATTAGTGTATTTCGATTTGGCTATTCATTGCTAGTAAAGGAGGAGAAATGCTAGAAATCATTGTTTTATCATTTTTCATAGGTAAGTAGACCTTGAATGCCTCCCAAACATGAGCTTGCATTTCATTTCTGTGGGTGTGAAAATTTAAGGATTCAAACCACAAAAGAAAAAAAAATAACGTGTGAGAAAGTCATGCTTGGATTCTGGGATCGCAGAGATGAATAACTATAAGGTTATAGATTCTTGTAGAAGAATGGCAGACCTTCCTTTATTTTTTTCATAATTTTCTGAATATTATAACACTAATTTTGCTG
The DNA here is from genome assembly GCF_018446385.1 of Zingiber officinale. Classification (NCBI taxonomy): domain Eukaryota; kingdom Viridiplantae; phylum Streptophyta; class Magnoliopsida; order Zingiberales; family Zingiberaceae; genus Zingiber; species Zingiber officinale. The sequence goes on from NC_055991.1 coordinate 77,012,440, forward strand.
GTGTTTTCTAGATAAGACAATGCAAATTTGCATTTATTTATTGAATCAGTATACTCCATATAGAATAGTTAATTTCCTTGGCTAACCTTTTGTTCTTCTTAATTCTTTGACTTATGAGAATATCAGCATGTACTTTCACACATCTGAACAAAATTAGTTTAAATAACAGTGCTTGTAATCCACTTGCTAAACTTGACATTATACTTATTTTCAGGACTTGTCATTTGATCTTTCTCTTTCAGCTTTGCTGGGAGATAACATATACAACTTTGGGGAATTGCTTGCCCATCCTATTGTAAGTCAGAGTTCTCCCTACCCGTTTCTAGGAATTTGCTTGGTAATGTTAGGTGGAAGAAGTATGTTCTTCATTTTATAATTTTTTTAAAAAAATGTAACTTTACTTTTGGATGATACATACAATGGTTTTCTTGCTTTTTATACGCTATCAATTTAAATGCATTCATATGCGCCATCGGTATTCAATACAGAGATTTCCTTTTTACTTACCATGTTTACTCATGCATTTGAGCTTCTGATTGGCCTACAGATCAATAGTCTCATTGGGACAAAAGTGGAGTGGCTCTACCATATTCTTCAGGCTTTTAACTCGGGAAATCTGATTAGATATCAAGAACTATGTAAGATCCATAATGCAGCATTGACTGCTCAACCTGCATTAGTAGAGAATGAGAGGAAGCTACTTGAAAAAATCAACATTTTGTGTTTGATGGAAATTATATTCAGGTAAATCATCAGAGAAAGTACAATTACTTCCCGATATAGGCCAGCTTGTTTTGTTTTTTTTTCTTTCTATATTGAAGATGTGACTAATACATCGTTCTGATATTTTTTCTTTATTGTAGTCGTCCATCTGAGGATCGAACTATTCCTTTAAGTATCATCACTGAGAGAACTAAGCTTTCCATTGAAGACGCGGAGTATCTCCTCATGAAAGCCCTTTCAGTAAGCATAACTTTTTTTTCACCTCTTAATTTTAGAATCCATTCTTTTTCTTCTGTTATTTTTTCTTGCATGTTAATTGCGAAATTTCGTGGTAACTGGTCACATGTATATTCATCCTTTGTTCATTTTTATGGCCATATTCAGTTCCCTTTAGTCGATCCTTAGTCGATGTTCATAATTTTTAGCAAGGATCTTAACACTTCTGTCAACGCTCAACATCGTACCATTCAGGTTTAATAATGTTTAGAAGCATCTGTGCAGACACTTAGGTTGTGTTTACTCTCGGAAGCATAGAGATTTGAGAGGAGGGATTAAATCGTGTTAATTTAGGGAAAACATAGATATGAGAGGCTCTCGTGGCCATTGTGTTCATCTTAGGTTGAGTCCTGGTCGCAAGCATCTAATCTTCCCATCGTGATCTCAGACCTGCTCATGAGTGAAATGAGCTTGTGTCGGTTTGCAGAGGGCGGGAACCTCATGGGGGCCAGAAGACAAGGAGGGAAGGGGGCTTTAACCACGAGATCTGAGTGTTTGCGATACCCAAGTGGATCCGCAAGTCACAGATAAGCTGTAAAATGGTATTAAAAGCGCTGTAGGATTTGAACTTTGGATCTCTTGTGATGCAAGTAGGAACCCTATACAGAAGTCCTAAATTTGGACACCTTTTTGGTTTCCACCAAGTCCTCGTGTGTTCGATGTGGTGATACATACCCATGTCGGATACTAGCAACTCTTCTGATTAACTAAGTTCAGCAGTACACATGATCAATCGTTAATTCCTTCACGTATTTTTGTTCTTCTGGGATCAACAGCGATCCAATTATAGGCCTACTGCATTTTTAGCATCCACAACTCAAGAAGTTTTCCCTTTTTGTTCCCTTCAGGTTCATCTCATCGAAGGCATCGTCGATCAAGTTGAGGGCACAGTATACGTCTCATGGGTGCAACCCAGAGTCCTGGGGATTCCACAGATCAAATCGTTGCATGATCGCCTGGATTCGTGGGTAGGGAAGGTGCGAACGGCCTTGTCGACCGTAGAAGCAGAGACACCCGATCTGCTCGGGCATGACATATAGCTTAACATACCCACCATTGTTTCCAGCCCTCTGCAAGGTAAAGATCTCAGGAATATGAACATGGCTCATGCTCATTGATCTAATTTTCTAGAGATCCAGTTCTCCTTTTCCTTCACTTGCTGTGATTGCTAGAACTGAGTTTATGGAATTTGTGCCTTGAGAAGTTGAAATTTTTAATCTTTGTTTTTTTTTTTTTTTGTTTTTGCCTTGAAATGCGAGTGTTTAATGAGATCAAGCACAACATAAAATCCTCGACAACACATTTAAATAAATATTTTAGTGCCATTTAATTATTTTTAGAAAGATAAAATAAATAAGAGGACATTCTATAGCTTGTAAAATGTTTTTTTATTAATTAAATGTTGGAAGGTTTTTTTTTATTTAAAAAGGTTGGTGAACACCTTGGCCATTTCGAAAATTATTCTTTTTTTATTAATACTTTAATAGCAATAATTAGCAATGTGCTCTTCAGTTAATTTTAAGAAAAATAATTAATAATAGTAAATTGTGATTAAGTATGATTTAACAAATTAAAGTTAGTATATAAACTTTAGATGAAGAGAAATAATTAATAATAGTAAATTGTGATTAAGTATGATTTAACAAATTGAAGTTAGTATATAAACTTTAGATGAAGAGAAATAATTAATAATAGTAAATTGTGATTAAGTATGATTTTGCAAATTAAAGTTAGTATATAAACTTTAGAGTAGAAAGAGGAGTTTTGACGCAACGGTAAAGTTGTTGTCATGTGATTAAAAGGTTACGAGTTTGAATTCTGGAAACAGTCTCTTGTAAAAAGTAGGGGAAGATTGCGTATAATGGATCATTCCTTAGGACCCCGTATGACGGGAGTTTCATGCACCGGGTTGTCTTTTTTTTTTTATATAAACTTTAAAGCATCTGAAATGTAGGGGTGCTATAACAGTCATTGATAAGGGTGTAATCGAGTCGAATTCTTGAATGTTTGAGTTTGACTTGTTTATAATTGAATTGAACTCGAGCTTTATTTAATGAATATACTCATGGCTATACTCATGGCTTACGAGATTATTCGAGTTTTGAGTTTTTATCGAGTCCAAATGAGCGTAATAAATATAGATCATAAATTTAAATACTTATTAAAAATTAAATTATATATTTAGAGAAAATTATAATATTTTTATTAAAATTTATAATTTTATTTTAATAAATAAATTTAATATATTTATCTATATGTTTCATAAATAGAGTGTAAAATTTATAAATTCAATATCAAAATTATTATTATTTTATTTAAAAATTAATTCATGAGCTTAATGAACATGTTCAAGAGCTAACGAGCAGAATATTGTGAAGCTTGAGTTTGATTTATTTATCTTAATGAGCCTCATTAAATGAGCTCAACCGAGCTTTTATCAAATCGAGTTTTGAATAGTTTATGAGCGGCTACTTATTGATGTTAAACACCCATTGTGGAGGGTTGTTATAACACCCCTAATTTGAACGTGTTCAAACAATTGAACACGCTCAATTGCAACGTGCTGACTCACTTCATGTGTGTTTTTTTAATTTTATTTATTAAAAATTTAAAATTTTAAAATTATTAAAAAAAAATAAAATTATATTTTTAAAGTAAGATTATTATTAAAAAAGTAATAATAATTTAAATATTTTAAAATATATTTAAAATATATTTATTTAATATGATATAATTTTCAGATGATTGAGTAGATTGTGGGATCCATAAATAATGATGATTAATATTACAAGAAGAAAAATGATATGCACAAGGAAAAAAACTCAATGAAAACCTCAAGGATAGACACATAAAATGATGGGGTCCACAAAAAGTGAAATGGTGGGCCATGACTTTATGTGTCTATCCTTGAGGTTTTCATTGAATTTTTTTCCTTGTGCATATCATTGCTCTTACAAGAATATGAGTGAAAAAAGGATGTTATAATAAGTATGTGACAGTGAATCTTATGTTTTGTTATGAGATGAAAAATGTTATAATCATGATAAATTATGAATGCTCTTAAGGAGGGAATTGCCTTATTTTTTTTTCTCGTTCGATCCAATGTTATAATCATGATAAATTATGAATGCTCTTAAGGAGGGAATTGCCTTATTTTTTTTTCTCGTTCGATCCGTGTAGTCAGATTTGGTATCTAAATGAATTCGTCACGCTTCCTTTATTCTTTATTCATGTCTGGACTTTCCCAAAAATGAATTTCCCTACCGATTAATAAAAGAAAGTTAGTCTTAACTAAGGATAAGTCCTTTACTTTCTAATGATTGCTAAGCCTCTTTATGTATACTAGCGTCATTTCTTTAAGAGCGCATTCCTCCTAACTCCCAACAGCTTCTCAAGTAGCCGCATCTTCTCTTTATCCTTTCCTAAGCCCTAATTCCTAATCAAGCAAAGCCGGATGCTGTCAGAAAAGTGTTCGGGGCAGATTCAATAGCTGCCTAAGAGCCTAGTTGTCCAATTCCTCCATCAAATCTTCCACCAGCAGTTGATTCAGGGCATGCCCCTGAGATGAGCGCCTGACTTCCTTCCTTCAAGGCTAAGATGAAAGCTGCTAAAAAAGACCGACTAAGCTCCAATACAATACCACACAGGGTAGAAGTGAAGTTTCTATTGAATTGAGTCAGATCCTTGTTTGGTTTAAAAATGAATATCAGATGTCCATGAAAAAAAAAAAGAAAAAGAAATTGATAGAGGAAGATTAAATAGCAGCTGATTCCCCTATTGATTGCAGATAAGATCCCGAGAGGTTCGTCTATACCAGCAGATGAAATTGGAGCTTCTACGTTTAAATTTCTAACAGCGGTTCTTCCTCCGACAGTCAAGTCACTAGCACTTCTTATTCCAGCAACAGCTCTTACTGTAAGAGAACTAGGACCCTCAACTCCAACTGTAGCAGTGGGAATGCCTTCCCCGCCAGATATTGCATCAACGGTGGTTTATTAAACACTATCCCGATTAAGAACAAAAGTCTTCCTCTATCACATTACTCTCACCAACCGCGGATGTGGGACTTGCAGTGGCAAGAGATCGTCCATATGCATCGACATCGTCCGCAATTCTATAGCACAAGGAAGCATGGAATCGGACGCTAGCTTCTCTTAAATGTGCGGTGCTTAACACATGTAGATTGGACCCCTTCCTTTATGGGATTGTCGCCTCAGTGAGTGCCTCCTTTCCCTTCTCGTCGACGGAAGTGAGTGCTCCGAAGGCGGGAACAGGGAAGAAGTGACGCAGGTCTTTCGAGATTGAATATGACTGAGAATTGTGTAAAGAAGAGTTCTTTCTTTCGAAGCGAGCCATTGACAAGGAATTGATGCACCGAATCTGCTCTTGCTTTTTTGCGAAGCATATAACTTGTCTTCTTTCATTGAAAAGGTACGGTGAAGAATAGGACCGACTTAAGGCATAGTCCATTAAAATTTATGCCTAAAATTCTTATTATATTGGGGCTCATCAAATTATATATATATATTAATTAGGATATTAAATATTTAAAATTATGATTAAATAAATTTTAGTCTAGATTTATTTTCACCGATAATTTTAATTTTTTACTAGCTAACTTATATTTACTCAATAATTTTTAATTTTTAATTTTTATAGATTAAAGTTAAATTTGATGTTTTTTATTTTTTTTACTAGTATTAGATTTATTTGATAATTTTAATTTTTAATGGGTTAATTCTCAATTTAGTCCCTCATTATTTGACATGGCGCTGATTTCGTCCCCAATTTTTCAATTGACCAAATTTAGTCCTTCAATTTTTGAACTTTTTCTCAAATTGATCCTTCCGTCCAAATCTCCGTTAAAATAGACAGAAAGACTTGTTTAACCGGTGGGAGTGACCAGTTACTTACTTCCTCCTCTTCATCCTCGTGGTGACCGCCTCTATTTTTGCTTTCTCACGCCTCCCTCTCAACGCCGATCCCTCTGCTCCTTCCTCTCCGCTTTCTCGCTTCTTCTCTTTGCCTGCGGACTCTTCGCTCTCTGTGCCGCCGTCGGCGTCGCGTTCCCCAAGAGAAGATGCGGCGGTGAACGAGGGCTTGGCGGATCCGTTTCTAGCGAACCGAGGAGTTAGTTCCGAGAACGAAAATGACAGTGCAAATTCTTCTTTTTCTTTGGAAAAGACTTGTTTTGAAGGGCGGAACTGAAGACCAAGATCTCCAAATTACACATCAACAGCCTGATGAGAAGAATCGAACAGATGGAGAAAAGATTAGCGGTTTAGTCGTGAAGACTACTCCTCCTCCTCCTAATGCAGCCGTTACAGTTCCTGTCATTGCTGATGCTGCTGCATTAATAAGGAACGAGTCCAGTCCTCCTGCCGAGGTGAAGGCTCAGAGCGGCCTCTCCACGGAATGCGACATATTCGACGGGAGGTGGGTGTGGGATGAAAGTATTGAACCCTTCTATCCTCCTGGATCTTGTCCTTACATTGATGACGACTTCAATTGCCATAAGAATGGGAGCTTGTCCTGCCGTGGTGAAGGCCACGTTGCTGGCCTTGATGTCTCGGTCAGTGCTTCTTCGGAGCTTATAAACCAACAAAAGAAACAAATTTCTAAATCTTGAACTCAATCAATGCCAGGATTAGGGAAATAGCGCAAGAATAATAGTAACTGGTCACTTCCATCGGTTAAACAAGTTTTCCCGTCTATTTTAACGGGGATTTGGACGGAAGGATCAATTTGGGAAAAAGTTCGAAAATTGAAGGACTAAATTTGGTCAATTGAAAAATTAGGGACGAAATCAGCACCACGTCAAATAATGAGGGACTAAATTGAGAATTAACCCATTTTTTAATATTAAAGTTAGATTTGGTTGATAATTTTTTTTATTGTTTAATTAAAATTTGACGCGTAATTTTTAATTTTTTATTGATAAAAATTTAATTTATTAATTAAAATTAAGTTTGATTAATAAATTAAAAATTCTTATTGGTTATACTTAATTAATATTTTTTTATTAAAATATTCTTGAAAGTCTTTAAAAAGCATATTTAATATTGTACTATTATTTCTTTCTACTCCTTTATTATTATTATTTTACCATTATTATTATGTCCTTACTCTTCAACGAGTTATTATGCACACTTTTTTTAATAATTTACCGTCAATATTTACTAGCTAAATATTTTAACTAAATAAATTTAATTGATGATTTATCAAAGTTAAAATTGATAAAAGGCAACTTGGTTTAGGAATGTCCTGCCAACGTGAAATCCTAAGGAAGGGTTATTATACACAATGCATATATCTACTAGACTATTACTTAAACCTATTACATCTAGGTCACACAATAATAATTTTTACCATTGTGTCAAGACTTACCTTCATCGAAGTTAAAATTAATTGATAATTTTTTTAAAAAATAACAATTAAAATGTATATTAATAGTATTATAATAATTTATTACTTATTGTCAAATTAGTTAACATAAAATATTTTTTATTTTTTATAAATTTTACTAATAAAAAAGTTAGGTTTACCACAAGATAAAGTTATTGCTACATGACCTAATTGGTCACTCCTTCCGATTACATAAATAATCATTGACAATGTATAAAACTATCATTTTAAATTTTACTATTATAATTAAATGTGTCTAATAATATTTTTAATATTTATTTTTTAAAAAAATATTAAGGCCTTAATTTTTTCAGCCTAGGGCCTCAAAAATAGTTGAGACAACCCTAGGTGACGAATGAACAGATCAAGCAATGCTGAAGGACCAACAACGATGATGAAGTAGAAAGGGGTGTAGAAATTAAGGGGAAAAAATCTAGTCATATTATTAAATTTAAAATTGATGATTAAAAATATAGAGTATAATGTCTTTATATAGTTTAGTTAAGAAACCTTAAACTCTAAATATAAAAGAGAAAAAGATCAAATTACCTTAAAAGCTATAAACAAATAAATATATATAATCTAACATCCTCCCTCAAACTCACGATTCTATAGCTAGAAGCATTGAGAGTTTGTCAGATAAGAAACAAAAACGTGAAGCAGAATGTGACTTGCTAAACATATCAGCAATCTGTAGTTTTGAATGAACAAAAGGCAATATGATGGTGACAATTTGAAGATGGTGACGAGTAACGTAACAATCAATTTCAATATATTTCATTCTCTTATGAAAAAACTAAATTACGTGTAATTTGAATAACACTCTGATTATCATAATATAACAGAGTAGGTTGATGAAGAGAAATACCTATATCCGCAAGCAACCAACGCAACCAAACTATTTCACAAGTAGTTGAGGTCATGACACAATACTTAGCTTCTGTGGAAGATCTAGAAATAACATCTTGCTTCTTATTCTTCCAAGAAATGAGGAAATCATCAAGAAAACGCAGAAACCATTGGTAGATTTATGATCCGTAGGATCACCAGCCAAATCCACATCAAAGTATGCACGTAGTTCAAGAGATAAAGTAGAAGGAAATAAAAAACTTTGAAATTGAGTGCCCCGAAGATACCTGAGAATACAAAGAACAGCAACCCAATGAACTGTAGTTGGTGCAGCGATAAATTAATTAACCATACGAACAACATACGCAATATCTGGACGAGTCACAGTAAGATAAACCAAGCTTCTAACAATAGTTCTGTACAAACAAGGATCTGACAAAGGTGAGCCATCATATGGAGAATATCAAGCATTAGTCTCGATAGGAATATCAACGACTCTATTATCAGTAAGACGAGCACGCTCAAACAGATCAGATATATATTTTGACTGAGATAAAGGATAATCTTTCGGGGAATACACAACTTCAATGCCCAGAAAGTAGCGAGTATACCTAAGTATTTCATAGCAAAACGACGAGCCAACTCAGACTTTAGGGAAGTAATTTCATTAGAATCATTACCAGTAATAATCATGTCATCAACATATAATCATAAAAGAATACAACCTACACTCGTACATCTAACAAACAATGATGAATCATGATTACTAGGATGAAACATAAACAAAGTAATCACTGTAGAGAACTTCTCAAACCAAGCACGAGGTGCTTGTTTGAAACCATAAAGCGCTTTACAAAGCCTGCAAACTTCACTAGGTTGGTGTGAAATATCAGGAGGAGGTGTCATATAAATTTCTTCATGAAGATCACTATTTAGAAATGCATTCTTGACATCCATCTGAGATATTCTCCATTGACAAACAAAAGTAACAGTAATCAGAGTACGAATAGTCGTCATTTTTGTAACAAGAGCAAATGTTTCCTTATAATCTATGTCATACTTCTGAGAATAAATTTTAGCAACAAGACGAACTTTGTATCATTCGATAGATCCATCAGATTTAGTTTTAATCTTATATACCCAACAAGAACCAACAGTGTGTTTTCCTGATGGCAACAGAACCAAATCCCATCTTTGAGTCTGATGCAAAGCAGTTAGTTCCTCAGCCATAGCACTCTGCCAAAGTGGGTTGCAAACAACTTCTCTATAGGATACAGACTCAGAAAGATAATGAATAGATGCAACAAATTAAGCAAAAGAATGAGAATAACAAGAGTAAGCAAAATCTGGCAGTTTAGTAGACTTACGAACACGAGTGGATTGATGACGGTGGAGAGAAGGATCATCCACAACCTCAGAAGATAATTGGGTAGTGGCAGAAGGAGGAGCATGTGGAGTGGATATCTCAGGAACCAAAGTACCAGATTCAGTTAAGCTACCAGTACGAACTGTGAGTAAAACTTCCTCAGTGTCGGTATTGAAAGGATCAATACAAAGTTGATCTGACTTTGCCACATTATGCGAACTAGATGGAATAGAAAAGAATGGAATATGCTCAAGAACCACAACATGATGAGAGACAATTTTTGACTAACGGGATCAAAGCAATGATATCCTTTTTAAGTAACACCATAACCCAAAAAGATACAAAGAGCAAACCGAGAGACTAATTTATTACGCTCGACATATTGACAAAGGATAAAGCAAATACAACCAAAAATACGTAGAGAGGAATAGAGAGGAGCATGCCCATACAATTTTTCAAAAGGTGACAAGCCTAAATTGTGTGAGGTGTTGGAATCTCAAGGTTGTTTTGATGTGATCAAACAAGTTAAGTTAGGTCCTGCTGGTTTTTGATCCCTGTTTCTAAGTGTGCAGGAGCTTAAGAACACAAGAAGTCGAGCGGAAGACGCGGCTAGCGAGGAGGACAGCACAGGAGAGAGCCAACGGGCTCAGTGTGTCTACGGGGCGAGGCGCAGCAAAAGAGTACACCGGTGGACGAGAAGAACGTGCTCGACGTTCAAGGGACGAGAAGCCGGAGCGAAAGCCTGCTCGAGGAGAAGGCCAAAATTGGGTTCGGGTGAGCCTTATTTCGGTTGGCCGAAATCACCCAAGCGAGCGGGGTCGGAGCGGAAGACTCGGACCAAGGCGAGCAGCACTGGAGTAGAGGGCCCGGACCAAAAAAGTCAACCATGTTGACTTTAAGGGTTCAGGCGTCTGGACTCATTCCGGGTGCCCGGAACCTGATTCTATCCAGATCGTGTTTATCCGTGATCCATTGCAGAGGGGATAATGTTTTATCGCCCTCTAGGCGCCTGGAACCCTTCCAGGCACCCCGACCAAGGCTATAAATATAGCCTTGGTCCAAGAAGCTAAAAAAAAGAAGCATTCTTGTAACAACACTTGTACACGCTCTAGTTTTCATTTAGCTTCTAATTTTTTGTGCTTACACTGCTGTAAAGAGACTTCTCCACCTGAAGGAAAGTTAGTGCATTTCACTTCCTTGGATTAACAACCTCTTCGGTTGTAACCAAGTAAATTCAGGTGTCTCTTTCTTTTTAGTACATTTTTTATTCTATCTTTATGCAAGTATTCATTTAAGTCCGAGAAGGGTATTTTCTGTTTTATTTTTAGCAGGACTATTAACCTCCCTTCTAGCCGGCCCAATGGTCCCAACAGTGGTATCAGAGCCAAGACACTTTAGGAGGACTAACCGTCGATCGAAGCAAAGACGATGGCCGGACTGAGCATATACCCGTCGACGTTCGAGGGGAGTTCGCTAGCTGGAAAAAACAAATGCAGGTATTCTTTAAAACCGACTTTGAATTACTTTTAATAATGGAGTTCGATTTTGTAGCACCCGAATGTAAGGAAGAATACCAATGGACGAAGAAAGAGTAAGCCGACTATGTGGCAAACGGTAAAGCATAATTCCATCTGCTGAGCATCCTTCCGCTACAAGAAGTCAACCGGATTGGCACCTATAACTCAGCAAAGGAGCTTTAGGAGAAGTTCCTTGAGCTACACGAAGGGACGTCCGAGGCCAAGCTCACGCAACGAGACTTACTCCGCAACCAGCTGACGAACCTACGACTTGAAGAAGACGAAATGATTGCACATCTTCACTCGAGGACTAAGGAGCTCATCACCGGACTTTCGAATCTCAAAGAAAAGGTAAGTAACCGAGATTCGCTAAGGTATGCTCTTACTGCATCCCTAGGAATACCAAATGAGCATCATTAGTAGATGTCTTCTATATCTCTAAGGACTTAGAATCTATTACCATAGAAGAATTCTTTTCAACTTTTGAAATGCATGAATCGAGATGTGCAAGTACGAAGGAGCCGAAGCATAACATCACCCTCAAGGTAACAAGAGATGAACATGAGTTAGAATCTTCTCTCGACGACGAGGAAATGTTGATGATGGTAAGACATTTTAAAAAGTTATATAAATCAAGAAAAATTAACGATCCGTAGTGTAGAAAGAAAAGGATGATTAGATGCTACCACTGCAATGAAGAAGGGCACATCAAAGACAACTGCCCCAAGCTAAGGAACAAGGACAAGGACAAAGAAAAGAAGCTTGTTCAAACGAACAAGTACAAGACACTAAAGGTGACGTGGGACGATACGTCGTCCGAATCGGAAGTCGAGGTTTTCTCCGGATTTGCATTGATGGCAAGTCATTAAGAAGATGAATACGAAGCAAGCTCATCTAAAATGAGTATCGATGAAGGGGGAGCTACATCGGAAGAAAGCAGCAGTTCAGGGGAGCTACGGGTAACGAAGTCGACAAGGTAAATCAGGTACGATCTCTCCCACCTGACAAGTTATTTAAGTTTGTGAAATTATTAACCAAAGATTATTGCAAACTTGAAAAAAAAAAATAAAAATTAAAAATTAATTCTAGCAAAATCTTGCCCATTAGAAGAATTTGACAAGATTAAACTAGAAAATGATATTTTGCAAAAAGAAATAAATAACTTGAAAAATAATGCATGCTCATATAACATAAGTTTTAGAAAATTTAATAATCTAAATTGATATTTTAGATATCACAAAGGATAAATTAGAAATATTTCAAAGAAATATGTCCATAGAAAATATCTAATCAATCTAGTTGGTTGGAACCTATATTGGGTTCCTAAGTCTTTCCTAACTTGAACTTTAGTTAGACTTTGAGCTTTCAGCGAGAAAATTAAACGTTTAATTTCCTTATGCAGTTTTGTCTAGAAGTGGTTGATGATCCAATAACCAAGAAAACCTAGTACCTCGCCATAGTCTGAAAGTCAAATATTGAAATAAAATGTTTAATTAACTAACTGATAAAGTATTAAAATTGAAATTAGAAAATGATTTGAATAGTTATTCAATTTTTTAAAAAAAATTCTACATTTTTTTTACGAATCTACTTAACTTCTTTAGATTTTTTTAAAAAAAACTTAGAAATTATTTAAATTTTGTTCTTAAAGTTTATTTTAAGTTTTTTTAAAAAAATATATTTTACTTAGAATTTTTTTTATCAAAATTTCTAAAAAAATTAATGCATGAAAATTTTCTTTAACTGAGAAACTTTTTTATTTTTTTACTTAGAAAATATTTATAAAGAAAACTAAAAAATTAAACGTTTAATTTCTTATGCGGCTTTGTTTAGAAGTGGTTGATAATCTAATAACCAAAAAGGCCTAGTGCCTCGTCGTAGTCTGGAAGCCAAATATTGAAATAAAATATTTAATTGACTCACTGATAAAGTATTAAAAAAATTCTAATTTTTTTTACGAATTTCCTTAACTTCTTCAGATTTCTTAAAGTTTCTTTTAAGTTTTTTTTTAAAAAAAAATGTATTTTACTTAGAATTTTTTTTATCAAAATTTCTAAAAAAATTAATTCTTTAAAATTTCCTTTAATTGATAAAATTTTCCATTTCTTTACTTAGAAAATATTTCTAAAATTATATTTTCAAAATCAGAGTTTAATTAGAATTTTTTTTGAAATTTTTTGGAAATTTAGAGTTTTATAAAAATTACGCTTAGATTTTTATTGAACCCCATTTTTTTTATATGATCAAAGAGAGAGAAGAAAAAGATTAAGTCTAGGAGGAGGTAGCTTAAAACTAAATTTCCTATTTTTTGTGTTTTATTGAAAATTTTATTTTTGCTTTACCTTTATTTGTTTACCCCTAGCTTAACTTGGGTTGCTTACAATAAAAAGGGGGAGATTGTTGGAACCCCAAGATTGTTTTGATGTGATTAAACAAGTTAAGTTAAGTCCTGTTGGTTTTTGATCCCTGTGTCTAAGTGTGCAGGAGCTTAGGAGCACAAGAAGTCGAGCGGAAGACGCGACTAGCGAGAAGAATGACACGGGAGAGAGTTGACGGGCTTGATGTGTCTGAGGGACGAGACACCGCGAAAGAGTACACCGGTGGATGAGAAGAACGTGTGCGACGTTCGAAGGATGAGAAGCCGAAGCGGAAGCCTACTCGAGGAGAAGGCCGAAATTGGGTTCGGGTGAGCCTTATTTCGGTTGGCTAAAATCACCCAAGTGAGCGGAGCTGGAGCGGAAGACCCAGACCGAGGCGAGCAAACTAGAGCAGAGGACCCAGACCGAAAAAGTCAACCATGTTGACTTTAAGGGTTCGGACACCCGGAACCTGATTCTATCCAGATCGCATTTGACCGTGATCTGTTGTAGAGGGGATAAAGTTTTATCCCCTTCCAGGCTCCTAGAACCGTTCTAGGCGCCCCGACCAAGGCTATAAATATAGCCTTGGTCCAAGAAGCTAAAAAAAACAAGCATTCTTGCAACAACACTTGTACACGCTCTTGTTTTCATTTAGCTTCTAATTTTTTGTTCTTACACTGCTGTAAAGAGGTTTCTCCACCTGAAGGAGAGTTAGTGCATTTCACTTCCTTGGATTATCAACCTTCTCGGTTGTAACCAAGTAAATTCAGGTGTCTCTTTCTTTTTAGTTCATTTTCTATTCTATCTTTATGCAACTGTTCATTTAAGTCCGAGAAGGGTATTTTCTGTTTTATTTTTAACAGAGCTATTCAACTCACTTCTAGCCGGCCCAACTGTCCAACAATGGTATCAAAGCCAAGGCGCTTTAGGAGGACTAACCGCCGATCGAAGCAAAGACGATGGCTGGACCGAGCATATACCCGTCGAAGTTCGAGGGGGGAGTTCGTTAGCTGGAAAATGCGAATGCAAGTATTCTTTAAAACCGACTTTGAATTATTTTTAATAATGAAGTTTGGTTTTGTAGCACCTGAAGATAAGGAAGAATACCAGTAGATGAAGAAAGAGCAGACCGACTACGTGGCAAACGGCAAAGCAGAATTCCATCTGCTGAGCGTCCTTCCGGCACAAGAAGTCAGCCGGATCGGCACCTACAACTCAGCAAAGAAGATTTGAGAGAAGTTCCTTGAGCTACACGAAGGGACGTCGAGGCTAAGCTTGCGCAATGAGACTTACTCCGCAACCAGCTGACAAACCTACGACTTGAAGAAGACGAAACGATTACACATCTTCACTCGAGGACTAAGGAGCTCATCACCGGACTTTCGAATCTCGGAGAAAAGGTAAGTAACCGAGATTCGCTAAGGTACGCTCTTAATGCATTCCCTAGGAATACCAAATGGGCATCATTAGTAGATGCCTTCTATATCTCTAAGGACTTAGAATCTATTACCTTAGAAGAATTCTTTTCAGCTTTTGAAATGCATGAATCGAGATGTGCAGGTACGAAGGAGTCAAAGCACAACATCGCCCTCAAGGTAACAAGAGATGAACGCGAGTCAGAATCTTCTCTCGACGATGAAGAAATGGTGATGCTGGTAAGACATTTTAAAAAGTTATGTAAATCAAGAAAAATTAACCATCCGCAGGGTAGAAAGAAAAGGACGATTAGATGCTACCACTACAATGAAGAAGGGCACATCAAAGACAACTGCCCCAAGCTAAGGAACAAGGACAAGGATAAAGGAAAGAAGCCTGTTCAAACGAATAAGTACAAGACACTAAAGGCGACGTAGGACGATACGTCTTCCGAATCGGAAGTCGAGGCTTTCTCCGAACTTGCGTTGATGGCAAGTCATCAAGAAGATGAACACGAAGCAAGCTCATCCGAAATGAGCATCGAGAGCATCGATGAAGGGGGAGCTACATCGGAAGAAAGCATCAGTTTAGGAGGAGCTACAGATAACGAAGTCGACAAGGTAAGTCAGGTACGATCTCTCCCACCTGATAAGTTATTTAAGTTTGTGAAATTATTAGCCAAAGATTGTTGCAAACTTGAAAAAGAAATTAAAATTTTAAAATTAATTCTAGCAAAATAATGCCCATTAGAAGAATTTGACAAGATTAAACTAGAAAGTGATATTTTGAAAAAAGAAACAAGTAATTTGAAAAATAATGCATGCCCATATAACACAAGTTTTAGAAAAGTCAATAACCTAAATTGATTTTTTAGATATCACAAAAACAAATTAGAAATATTTCAAAGAAATATGCCCCTAGGAAATACATAATCAATCCAGTCTTGCCTAACTTGAACTTTATTTCGACTTTGAGCTTTCAGGGAGAAAATTAAACGTTTAATTTTCTTATGCGGCTTTGTCTAGAAGTGGTTAATGATCCAATAACCAAGAAGATCTAATGCCTCGCCACAACCTGGAAGCCAAATATTGAAATAAAATATTTAATTGACTAACCGATAAAACATTAAAATTGAAATTAGATAACGTTTTGAATAGTTATTCAATTTTTTTAAAAAATTCTAATTTTTTTAAAAAATTCTAATTTTTTTTACGAATCTACTTAACTTCTTTAGATTTTTTTTTTTAAAAAACTTAGAAATTATTTTAATTTTTTTTTCTTAAAGTTTCTTTTAAGTTTTTTTTTAAAAATATATTTTACATGGAAATTTTTTTACCAAAATTTTTACAAAAAATTAATGCTTGAAAATTTTATGAGGAAAATTTTCATTTTCTACTTAGAAAATATTTCTAAAATTATATTTTCAAAATTAGAGTTTAATTAAAATTTTTTTAAAAGTTTTTTTAGAAATTTATAGTTTTATAAAAGTCACCCTTAGATTTGTATTGAACCCTATTTTTTTATATGATCAAAGAGGGAGAAGAAAAAAAATTAAGTCTAGGGGAGGTAGCTTAAAAATAAATTTCCTATTTTTTGCGCTTTATTGTAAAACTTATTTTTGCTTTACCTTTATTTGTTTACCCTAACTTAACTTGGGTTGCTCACATCAAAAAGGGAGGAGATTGTTGGATTCCCAAAGTTGTTTTGATGTGATCAAACAAGTTAAGTTAGATCCTGTTGGTTTTTGATCTATGTGTCTAAGTGTGCAAGAGCTTAGGAGCACAGGAAGTCGAGTGGTAGAGACGGCTAGTAAGAAGGGCGGTACGGGAGAGAGCCGACGGGGTCGGTGCGTCTGAGGGACGAGGTGCCGTGGAAGAGTACACCGGTGGACGAGAAGAACGTGCGTGACGTTCAAGAGATGAGAAGCCGGAGTGGAAGCCTGCTCGAGGAGAAAGCTGAAATTGGGTTCGGGTGAGTCTTATTTCGGTTGACCGAAATCACCCAAGCAAGCGGAGCCGGAGCGGAAGACCCGGACCGAGGCGAGCAGCACTGGAGCAGAGAGCCTGGGCCGAAAAAGTCAACCATGTTGACTATAAGGGTCCGGGCGCCCAGAGCGATTTCGGACGCCTGGAACCCGATTCTATCCAGATTGCGTTTGACCGCGCTCCGTTGCGGAGGGGATAAAGTTTTATCCCCCTCCAGGCGCCCCGACCAAGGCTATAAATATAGCCTTGGTCCAAGAAGCTAAAAAAAAAAAGTATTCTTGCAACAACACTTGTACACGCTCTAGTTTTCATTTAGCTTCTAATTTTTTGTGCTTACACTACTGTAAAGAGGCTTCTCCGCCTGAAGGAGAGTTAGTGCATTTCACTTCCTTGGATTAATAATCTTCCCGATTGTAACCAAGTAAATTCAAGTGTCTCTTTCTTTTTAGTTCATTTTCTATTCTATCTTTATGCAAGTGTTCATTTAAGTCCGAGAAGGGTATTTTCTATTTTATTTTTAGCAGGGTTATTCAACCACCCTTCTAGCCGGCCCAACGGTCCCAACATGAGGTTAGAATTGTATCAATCACGTGAGAAGCAGTAAAAATTGCTTCCCCCCAAAAGGTACTAGGAACACTGGTAGACAATAAAAACGAACAGACTGTTTTAACAAGATGCCTATGTTTTTGTTCAGCCACAATATTATGTTCAAGAGTATTTGTACAAGAGCTTTGATGAATAGTATCATCAAAAGCAAGTAATTATGAAAAATAATTCGAAATGTATTCACCCCCCGAATAATAATGAAAATATTTTATGACACTAGAATGTTAAGTTTTTATAAGATCTCTGAAGTTGTTGAAAATGGTAAGATAATCAGACCTGTGTTTCATAAGATAGACCCAAGTGTAAAGAGTGCAATCATCAATAAATGAAACATAATACCTTGACCCCCCTTTTGTAGGAATAGGAGAGGGTCCCCACACATCAGAATGGATAAGATCAAATAGAGCAGAAGAAAAATAAAGACTTCTAGAAAATGGTAAGGCAAAAAATTTAGCTAGTTTTCAACCACTACAATCAGAAATATCAGAACTTTTTAAAGGTTCTAATACTCCTGTAGAAGCTAAAAACTACAAACGATATATTTAAATATGACTTAAATGAGAGTACTATAAATAAAAATCAGAAGGTAAACGATTCAGATGAAAAGATGATAAATCTACACTCGAAGCCACAACTTCTGATATGACTAATCCAAATCAGCCTCTGAGATTGCGGATTCTGAACATAACAATTGGATGAAGAAAAAGAGACTAGGTATCCATAATCACATAATTGACTAATAGAAACAAGATTTAAAATAAGACTTGGAATATAATAAACATCAGTAAGAGATAAACAAGATATAACAATTGAACCGAAACCTACTAATGACATAGGAGTACCATCAGCAGTCACAATTGATATAAATGAATGGAGAGAAAAAGAAATAAAAGATGATAAATTAGATGACATATGATGGGAGGCACCAGAGTCCAAAATCCATAAGGATGAAGATATACCTGAAATACCAGACGATGACAAACTATATGAGAGGAAGCTACATGGCATATGACTATGAAGGAAGGAACTGTTGAAATTGGTCCAACATATATGGATCAAATTTCCATGAAGCATCTGCACGACCAGGCATGATGACAAAACGAATAATGCTAAGAATAACCAAACTGTAAGGATACACATCTATATGATCCATAAAAACTGGTATCAGAATGACCCATGACCTCATAGAGAATTTGAGGCAGAAAAAGATGTCAAACGTAGAAATCGATAGCACAAGGTGTCGGTGTCAAAATTAGTAGAAAAGGACGTCAATACCAAAATTGGTAACACAGGGCGTCAGCACCGAAATCGACAGAAAAGAGTGTCGGCGTTGAAATTAGCAGCATAGAACGTGGGCGTCGAAATCTGCAAAAAAGAGCGTCGACGCTGAAATCGACAAAAAAGTGTCTCGGCACCGAAATTGGCAGGGCAGGTCGTCGATGTCGAAATCGGCAGGACAGGACATCCGCACTGAAATCGGCAGTAGCAAGAGACGGTAGCGACAACAGTAAGCAATAATAGGGGGTGGTAGAAAAAATTAGGTCAGAGAAAGAGAACTTTCCTCTAATACCATGTAGAAATTAAGAAAAAGAAAAAATTAGCCATATTATTGAATTCAAAATTGATGATTGGAAATACAGAGTATAAAGTCTTTATATAGTTTAGTTAAGAAACCCTAAACTCTAAATATAAAAGGGAAAAAGATCAATTTACCCTAAAACTTATAAACAAATAGATATCTATAATCTAACAAGGCGGTCGTAGGGAAGCTGCGGGCAAACAAACTACATAGCAGGCAATTTGTGTAAGTAAGAAAAAAAAGAAAAAAGCAACTAAATTTCAAATGTGAAAGAAAGTTCTAAACCTAGTATTTTTGGCATCAAACCTATTTTCCTCATAGTATCCTTGGAGAGCGTCTGCGAGAGGGTATCCCTAATAGACTCAACTGATAAGGAGAGGGCCGACTACAAGAGTAGAATAGTTGGCAGGGATTTCTTTAATTAGATGGCTCGACCAAACTACGACAGGGATTTCTTTAGATGGCTTGACCTTAGTTTGACTAATTTTGGATGACCAATTTAATTCTATGGAAGTTTTTCATTGGCCACCTAGATTAATCAGAGAAATATATATAGAGGTCCATCTTAATAACCAACATTTTAACATTCATTACCTATTATGAAGAAAATCTTCCGTAATACACCAAAGTTTATTTTTTTTATTATTAGACAAATGTATCTTAATTTATTCATTCACTCATTCTGTAATATTTCTTACTTTAGGATGTAAAAAGTCTCTACACTTAGGGCTGTAAATGAACAAAGCGTTCGTGAACAAGATTGGTGTTCAGTTTGGTAAGAATTTGTTTATGTTCGTTTAATATACATAAGATTAATTAAACAAACAAGTTTGAATATTTCGTTAAGCTAAATAAATAAGTTTGAACACATATGTGTTCAGCTCGTTAACGTTCGTGAACAATGTTCATGAACAATGTTCACGAACCATATTCATTAATAAAACTCTTTTCAATATGCTAAATAAACAATAAAATAAAATAAAATAAATAAATTTAAATTATGAAGCTCAATAACCAATCAAATAACTAAAAATTTTAAACAATCAAACAAACTTGAATTGAGAGCTTGATAACATCTAAACGAACCAAGCTCGAACTAAGCTCGAACCAAGTTCAAACCAAGTTTGAATTGAGAGTTTGATACATTTAAATGAACCAAGCTCAAGCCAAGCTTCAAACAAGCTCAAACTCATAAAAAATAAACCAAGTCAAGTTTGAACACTCATTTCAAAAGCTTAATTCATTTTAAGCTCGACTCGACTCGGCTTGGTAACCTTATCAAACAAACTTGAACACCCTAAAATTCGGCTCGGCTCGACTTATTTACAGCCCTATCTACACTATCTCAATAATCTTATTTTTTTAATTAATCTTCTTTTTTTATTTACTGATACTAAATTCTAGCCTATTTGATTTTTTTTAGCAAACTACTCAATCACCTAGTTTAAGTTTTATATTATTCAAATTGCGTAGCCAATTTTGAGAATACATGCTTATTTGATATGAATTTTGCCCCTTTCACTCATTTACGTTCATTTGCAGAATCTATTGTTATAATATAGAGATCGATTCAGTAAAATTATGTGACCATAAATATTAATTTTAATCATATATTTTTAAAAAAAAATAATTAAAAAGACTTATATGATTAAAAAATTATTACTCTCATATTGAGATGTATCAAATTGATGTTTAAAGGGTATAGATATAATA